>NW_027518680.1:58290000-59490000 GCF_043159265.1 Tasmannia lanceolata | reverse complement strand
TTCATCTCGTCTCGAAGAATAAAAATGACCATAATCTAATACAAACGTAAAAAAATCAACGGCTTAAATAAATCTATAGGATTTATTTTGGGAGACGATATTTTCACCCCTCTGTAGTACGCATTCGCCCCCTTTTAACGTGATTTTGACGTCAAAAAGCGTTAAAGTTGCCCACTGTTCACGTTAAAAGGGGGCGAATGCGTACTGCAGAGGGGTGAAAATATCATATCCCTTTATTTTTCATCTTGGTCGATAAAAGGTCTAGAATCATCCCATGAGGGTGCTTTCAAAGGGATTAAAGCTGAAATTGTGATGGCAATCAATATTCAAGGACTAGATTATCGATTGATGTACATGTGCAAGTGGTTCCATGCTTTACATGGGCATTTTTCTTAACAAAAATGTTGCTTGTCTTAAGAGATATTTCCTTTAAAAATAAGATTATTCTAAGTTAGTCTTATTTGCAAGTTAGACATCACAACCGCATTGAAAGCCATTAATTAAGATATACAGATATTTTCTTTAAAAATAAGTTTATTTTAAGTTAGGCTTATTTGTAAGTGTGACAACACAACTGATTTGGAAGCCATTATTTAAGATAAGTTTACTTTAACATGCGTGAAGTATGTTGTCGTTTAGTATTTAAAGAGCTTTTGAGAACTGTAATATTCCCCTGACAACCCTTTAAATACTAAACGATAAGATGCTTTCGTGCATCTTATTGAAACGGTGGAGTGTTGATATCATTTCCCATTATTTTTACGGTATCCAAAGAGGCCCATAAGTCAGCAAAGAATTGCTCTTACTCAATTGCATGCCTAAATACTTTTCTTCCTAAGACCATTTCCAAATCCCAATGTCCCCTCTCTCTTTTGATGTCATACTGGGAAAGTCCCCTTTTTCCCTTCATTTCTCAATTTGTGCAGAGGCCATGCTAATAATCTTTGTATCATTTCAATTTTAACGGATGTCTCTGAAGAAACTTACTGAGAAAATTCATTTTGTTCATGAGATGCTCTCAACATTACCCGGGATGACATATAAGCATAGGGCTATTTGTGTGAAAATTGACATGGAAAAGGCTTATGTTATATGGTATAAGCTAATAGTTCAAAAGACAAAACTCTAGTTGCAATAGGATTTAAAGTAAGTGGCGGAAAATCCTTAATCTCCATTTCCTCTCTTTCCATTCTTTGTAATGGCACCCTACTACATGGTACACTCCAACAAAGGAATTAGATCGACAAGATTACCCACTCTCCCCACACCTATGTCTCATTTGTATTTAGACCCGGCAAAAGGGCGGGCCGGGTTTGACCCGGCCAGTACGGGTCCGGGTCAAAATGACCCGGAAAATTTTACGGGTCACTAAGCTTGGACCCGCACCCGGCACGTACGGGCCGGGTAGACCCGCGGGTCACAGTTTTTAGTAAATTTTTGTTTTTTTTTTTTTGTTTTTATAGGTATTTGCTAGCCACCTTCTCCAAAGGCTACTTCTCGCCCATCCTTTGCAATTGTATATGTTGAGAGATTTGTCTTATTAGACGTGGTGAAAACTACACGGAAATACTGTTTCTGGAAAGAAAGGTGGCTAGCAATAATAAGTACTGAAAGAAGATAGCAATAATAATCATGAGGTAATAAAGTTTTGGAGGAAAATTACGGGAAAAGTACTGTAAAGTAGAAAAATTACGGAAAAAAGTAACGAAAAGGGTACCTTTATATGACAATTATGGGAAAAACTACAAAAAAGAGGTATAGAAATATGATAATTACTCCTTTTCAAAAAAAAAAAGAAATATGATAATTACTGAAAAACTACTTTGTTTCACTTCTACGGGCACCCACGGGTCAACTTAGAAACGGGTCACAAAATGCTGACCCGGACCCGGAAATTACGGGCGGGCCAGGTCGACCCGCGGGTCCGGGTCAATTCTTGCCAGGTCTATTTGTATTGAAACATTTTCCAACCTTACACCGATTAAGGTTACTCAGGATGGTCAAATCATCACACCCCTCCTTTGTGCGTATGACACTATACTGTTCCCAAAGGCCTTTCTTAAAAATATCCATGCCATAAAAGTGTCCGCCGTAAGTTTCAATCAATTCAAAGTTAACAAGAAGAAGTTCCACCTTGGGTTCTCTAACAATTTTCATCCTCAATATAAGAGAACAAGTCAACCCCAAGAGACATATGGCCAACAGGTTTCCAGGTGGAAGGGTGTGCTCCTCCTATGGAGCTTTCAGCAGTTAACCCTCATCAAATCTATGAAGGGAATAGTATTGTTGTCATGCCCTGGCCCCACTGTGTAAATATTGTCAACTTCTGAGTTTTCCCACCCTCCCCCGTTTTGTAGCAATAATTGTGCTCGACCCACTCCGCAAGGCCATGACCAACCCACTCTACAAGGCCCGCCCCTTGGAGATGCTAAAAACACGTCCACATAAGGAGAAAGAGAGTTCACATTTGTATCTTAGGAACTTGCTCTCCCTTTCCGATGTAGTATCTTACAATCCACTCTCGCCCAGCGTCCTTGCTGGCACACCGTACTATGAGAAGTACGGCTCTGATACCATTTTGTCATGACCTGACCCCACTATGTAAATATTGTCTGGCTCTAGGCTTTCTTACCCTCCCCGGTTTTGTTTTCCAGCAGCACTAACAATGCTTGACCCACTCTGGGGGGCCACCCGTTGGAGATGCTGAACACAAGTCTACATAGGGAGAAGGAGAGTTCACGTATATAGCCAAGGAACTTTCTTGATCTCCCTTTCCGATGTGGGATCTTACAATTGCTAGCCATGCCTTTGCGTATGTCAAATTGCCAACTTCAATACATCGCTCATAGATTAAGCAACTTCAAAGAAATTAAACTTCAGTAAATCTAGGATCAGGACCTTCAAATATATATTCATCTAAGCTCATAATTTATAGATCTAGAATGACATCAGCACATACAACAGATCTATTCAAACTATCTTACAGATCTTTTGAAAGTTATCTGAAACTAACATGGAAGATAATCAATATGCACCGGATCCTCTACTGACTTTCTGGATGATTAGAATTCCGGATTTTACAATCCATTATCCTGGATTTTAAGTACGAATGTAAGTTTTAGAATTCCCTCCCCCATCTTGAGATTTCTGAATCCTGAAAACACAGGACGATCTCCTACTCTCTCGCTTGATGGAAAAAGGGCAAAAATTCATAAAAAAAACGACGTACGCTCTCATTCTTCTCTAGTCTCCCATCCAGGATTTTGAGAATATCCAAGATTCTAAAATCCGCGTATCCAAACGGCCCCTTAGTGCTCTACTCATAAAAAAACTCTAATCAATTAATTAATCTAATCGAGATTGATTCAATTAACTACTAATTCACATTAGTTTAATAAGGGCCACACTAAAACATCCATGTTAGAGTCGGACATTTTAGATGCACTGATTACCTCTTTACCCTTTAATAATCAATTAAGTAATAAGTAAATCATGTAATTTCACACTTAATCTTCTTCTTTAATCCAAAGCATAGATTTAAGATCAATGTTACCCACATAAGGTCTTACAACTTCTTCTACCACGAATCCGACAATTGTAAGGGGCTTCGTATGATTAAATGGGAGACCATTTCTTCTTAAAAGGCGAATGTAAGACTTGGAACTATGAAATCTTGCCTAGATGAACAAGTCTTTCTCAGCAAAACTAGTGTGGCATATTTTACATCATCTTAAGTGAATTTGGACCAACTTATGTGTACAAAATTAGTAACCTTTCTTCTACGTAGCAGCTGCAAAGCATGGCTCGTGTGCAAGGAAGGTAACCCTCGAGTACGAGACCCGCTCTTACTCTCGAGGACAGCAAGAAAACCCCCTTGAAACTCATGCAAAAAGAAATCAAAACGTAGATTTCTAGGATGCGAGATTTTTATTAATCTTGAATTCTTAGATTGATTACAAAAGCCCTAATGAGTGTTTATATATCACACTCAAAGGATAAACATAGAAGGAGATTAGCATAATCATGGAAAGTGTGACAAGGATACAAATCCTAACTACTAAATTTAGCTTACTTACCTAATCTATCCAAACTAGCTGATTTATCACACCCCAATCTAACTGTCAAGATTTCCTTACAATCAATGGTCAAGGTCTGATCAATTCTAACACATTCGAAGTTCAATGGTACCCTCTCTACTCCCTCCATGGATGAGTTAAGTTCAACTTTGATGACACCTAGAAAGGCAATCCAAGTGATCCAAGGGCAGGATGGGTCAAGCTCCCAAGATCATCCAACCAAGATGTTCTCAACGGAATTTGTCCAGACTTATGGTCCCCGTTCACATCCGATCATGTACAAGAGGCACAAGAGAGACCCAATAATTGTCTGTTAGGAAGGAGCCTAACAGCCTATTTTGTTACCATTTTCCATTTGTTAATCCAAGTTCTTAATTTGAGTTTAGGGTTTAATCCATTGGATGTGAGTATCCCACGTCATTCTACATGCCCATACTATGAATACTTGGACCCAAATAAAGCTGGTTAAAGTAGTCCATGAGTGCACGTGGAGGAGCCCACCTAACCCTGTTTTTGTGCCACATGTAAAGGTCTTTCTATCCATTTTTTCTTGTGAAAGCTACAAAGAGAGTTTGAATTGGGGTTGGAAAACCTTGTGGTGTAGATTCATAACCTTCTCATATATATAAGCCATTATCCTATTATCCTCACCATCTTCACAAAGAAAAAAAAAAAGAAGGAAGAAAAGGGTAGAGAAATAAGAAGATGATGATGATGGAGGCTTGTTTTCTGACTTCCAAATCAATCACAAAAACCATAGACCTTGTTCCTTCACTCAAGGCAAGAGTGCCAGCCTTTTCTAAGAGAAAAGTCAGTCAAATTTTCTATAGAAATGGAGGTTTTATTCCCTCTTCTATAACAAGTAAGTTCTTTAATTCTCCTTTTTTTTTTTTTATATCTACTATATTAGATAGTTTACATTGTAGCCAAGTTAATTATAATGGGAGAATGAAAATTTCAAAATAAGATGGTTGCAGTTGGTTTTGAGAGTGGGATTTGAGTGCCCTGTTTGGATTGCAACTTCTGATTTTTTGTTTCTTTGTAGGATTTAATGGGAAATGACATGATTATGATTAATTTAGAGGGATATTATCATAAATTGATGGACCCTAAGTAAAAATTGAATAGAGTTGGTTCATGTTATTTTTTTTTTTCTGTTCTTTGGAAAAAAGTAGAAATTTCAGAAATAATTTTCCTTTACCAAGCTTTTCAAGAAAATTCCTGCAATCCAAACAGGTCCTAGAGAATTTACAATCTCTCTCCCACAGTTTAGAGAGAGAGAGAGATCAGTCCAAATTTGCAAAGAAAAGGGAGGGTGGTGAAAATAACATTTCTATTCACCATTATTTGAAAATTGAGCAAGTGAGTAACCATTTTTTATTGCTAATTGATGTTTTTCCTTTGTTTTTTTGAAAAAATATTGATGCTGGTGTGCAAAACAACAGGTTGCAATCTTCGATCATCACCGTCGGATGATGACGGTGAACCCATACTTGACTCCGATTGGCGATCTTTCAGAGCGAGGCTAGTCGCAGGTGAACACGCGTCAAGATCAGAAGAGCCCGCCACTTGGGTCGACCCCGATACAGTGGAAAACAACCCTCCACATGTCGAGCTAGGGGAGAAGTGGGCCCACCCGATCCACGGTCCAGAGAGGGGTTGCTTACTCATTGCCACTGAGAAGCTAGATGGGGTCCACATCTTCGAAAAGACAGTCATTCTTCTCGTATCGACGGGCCCGGTGGGCCCCACAGGCATCATACTCAATCGGCCATCTCTGATGTCCATCAAGGAGATGAAATCTACAAGTCTAGACCTCAGTGGCACGTTTTCTGATCGGCCATTGTTCTTTGGTGGGCCCTTAGAGGAGGGTCTGTTCTTAGTGAGCCCTCAAGGGGTGGATGATGGCGTGGGAAAGAGTGGGGTCTTTGAAGAGGTGATGAAAGGATTGTACTATGGGACTAGAGAGAGTGTGGGTTGTGCTGCTGAGATGGTGAAGAGGAATGTGGTTGGAGTGGGGGACTTCAGGTTTTTTGATGGGTATTGTGGGTGGGAGAAAGAGCAATTGAAGGATGAGATCAAAGCTGGATATTGGAGGGTTGTTGCCTGTAGCCCAAGTGTAATTGGCTTGAATAGTGTTGGGAATGGTGGATTATGGGAAGAGATCTTAGGGCTCATGGGAGAAAGGAAGGTTTGGTGACTCAAAGTGTAATTTTGGGTAATGCCAAGAGTGTAAGAAAGTGTACAAATGGGACTTCAAATAGGTCCCCAAGGGGGAGTGCAAAAATAGATGTCACTAACAAACTAGTTCCCTACCTTTGGGTGTCTTAACAAACTAGCTCCTTCGCTAGAAAGGGTTCACTAGCTATGGATACCTTCCCTAACTAGAATATCTCTCAATCTCAGTGATATTATGCATGTATTGTTACTCTATTTTTGTTCAAATTGACATTTAATGTCTATCCACCAAGCCTGATATTCATATTAGAAGCTAAAAATGCCGCTTTCTATTTTTTGCATGGCAAGAGATAGATGAACATCTCTCTTTTTGGGTGGAAAATGATTTTTTTTTTTCCATGGGAGATCCGAAGGCCTCTCAGACGGACACCCCAAAATAGTCAAATGTGAGAGCCATTGAGCCTCTTGCATTACTATTGTATATAATCTGGCCTATCACAATAGAAATTGTAAACTACACAGGATGCACAAGAGTTTCTGTGATTCGGCAAGATTGTCTACATCTATGGAGAGAACCCATCTTTCACTATGAGCAACAAGTACATGATTACAAGAAGATCATATTCAATCCTTTAATTCAACCCTTACATGCTCAACCTCACAACTCCGAAGATTGAAACGAAGAGTACCTAACACTTTCATTTCTCATGAGTTCAAGATATCTTCTTCTATCACTTTGCATGAGTTAAAATACTACGTTTTATAGATTTAGATTTCCTAAGCACTCTCTCTCTCTCTCTCTCTCTCTCTCTCTCTCTCTCTCTCTCTCTCTCTCTCTCTCTCTCTCTCATTTCATTGAGTCTCATATTCAAACAAGTAAACTACAAGTGAAACAAACTTCTAGGCAGAGACAGAGACGAAAATCGCAAGAATTATGGTCTTTCGTGGGGGGGAGGATAAAGATAGAATAGAGTTTGGTAAAAAGTACAATCACACTAGCCCTTTTTTGGGAGAGGAAGAGACCCCTTATAGATGAGTAATGGGTAGCGAGAGCACCCTATGCTGGGGCATAGGTAGGTCTGGATATGCTTATCCCACTATTGTTATCAGTATTGCCCCAAGAAAGAACAGTCCTTACTTTAGCGCTCCCGTTGTCTCTATTGGGAAATGAGATGCAATCCCAACTATCTATATATCTTGGCTCGATTCCCCGTCACAATGAAATTTTTTTATTGGCATCTCTATGTTTGTTGTTATCACAAACATCTCTGGGCCTTCTGAAAATACTAACTACACGTTATTGAACCAACTTGGTACTGCCTCGACATGACTCGATCAACATGTTCCATACATATATGTAACTTGCCCCGAGTCAACTCTCAACTAGCTAATACATATATGTAACTTGCCCCGAGTCAACTCTCAACTAGCTAACTCGATGTAAAGAGGGACCTCAGCTTGTCCTCTCTACTAACAAGAATTGTCACCTCCTCACTATTGTCTACAACTTATAAACCTTTCTCCGCACCTACTGAAAGAAATCCTATACAAAGCCTTGTGATTCCATGTATCCTATTTTTATTCACCTGTCTAGATATTAAAAACTTCATATTTCATTGCGTTACCAGATGATACTACAAACGTGACACTACTCCCCTTTCATCAAGAACATGAGTTGGGTGTGATTTTCATAGATCCACCTGCAACTTTGCTGACAATTACAGATTTTTTGTCTGGTCGGAAGAGTCCTTCGAATATTTTGTTCTGGTCTTGTATCAGTCAACCGAGTACTTGCAACGAAAGGATCCATCAGGCCTAGCGACACAAGATTTCTTCACACCTTTGGGATATATGCTACATAACCCAAAGTGTTGACCACTCCATCAAATATTCAGATATTAGTAAACTCTGTTCGTTGATGTGGAAGTGAACTTCAAAAATTTTCTCTCCAAGATCTCCGAACGAGGCGCGTAAGCACGTAGAATGCCGTGAAAGAGACCACAAAACAATGAGATGGAAGATGATTGTGAACCCTGAGGGGGTTAGGGTTTGTACGTACACCACTAGGGTGCTTGTAAGTACACCCGTTAGATCTTAGTCCGATGAAGATGGACGAATGAGATCAAGGGTGGATGGAAAGATGCTAGAGGGAGAAGAAGAAGAGGGAGGAGAGAATAATACGTGTGTAGAGAATGAGCCATAAGCTCGCTTATATAGAGAAAGGAAACTTGGTAATTCCCAAATTACTCCCAAAATCTCTACACTCTCAAGAGCAAACAAAAAGCCCTCCTTCTTCGAATTTATTACAGTCGTGCCATTAGTGATCTAAAATACCAAAATACCCCCAAGGCATAATGATGTTTTCCAACCTGCCTAACCCAAAAGGCAGTTAGATCAACATCACAAAACTAACCTTATAGCAATCTTAACCATCCACACCTAATCTCAAATAATGAAACCTAACAGGTGAGACCTTAGAGACCAATCATCTCCTCAACGAGAGCACCGTACCAAATCTCCATCTGACCAGTACGGCAACATTACAATCCCATTTAGCCTGCCCTAGACCCCCAACGATATACACCGAGATGAACTGCTCTAATCCCAAAGTGCTCCCATCCACGTCAGCATGCACTTGTTCATTTGTCGAGTAAACCAATGCTTTGTAAAATCATTTTCCAAAATAAGCATATGTAATTATATAAATATAGTTAGAAAACAAAATGCAATAAGACCGATAAAACTCGATAAAAATGTCGTGGCCGATAAAGAGAAACAAGTGCACGCCATAGCCCAGCTATAGTGTAAATTTCATAGGATCTTCCCCAACCACAATGCTATTCCGCATCAGTAACTGCTTTCTCAGCAATGCGCCAGTAGGTCGAATAGATCACAACCGCAGGTTAGCATGCCAAAATAGCGAGCATCAGACCTCAACTTCATAGCAAAATGAAGGGTCCTAAGGGCACAAGGGTTACCTACGGAATCGGCTCCTCACATACAGTGCGAGGTAAAAGGGATAATCTTGCACCTGTAGGTAGTGGTCTCAACCACGTGTTGCACCCGGTGCACATGCCATGGTGTAAATCTGGAAAGTACACAGCTATCCAAAACTAGATATATCGTCATACGGTTACACCATGCAGGATCAGTCTTCAACAACTATAAGGCTCATCCGACTCATCTCGGGAATACCTCATCCTGGCTCTTAAACAGGTTAATCATCCTGATCTCCTGTGGAATCAGGGCGGCCAATTACCACCTCGCACATCCCAGATGTCGAGGCGACCAATCACCTCGTGATCGGCCTCATCCCACACATCCTAGATGTTGGGCAGGTATCACCTCCTCGTAATCGGCCTCATCCCGCACATCCCAAATGTCGGGGCCGGTCTATGCCGTGTGAGTAGCAGACCATAACTGTTGACGATAATTAATCAATCTTAACAAATAATTAAATCCATCTAGTTACTTAACATGCATCTCTACAATAATGCAATAATAAGCAAAAACAAGCTTCTGCATACTAAGCAAAAATAATCACAATTATTATAATGCTTAAAATAGCTAGCATTCACCATATCCAAGTAAAATTGACTAAAAGGCCATACCAATGTCTAACAGCTCCCACTTGGCCTAAAGTAAATTTTTGCCAAGCAAAGTACCCAGCACATATATCTCGCACAAGAGATTCTAAAGCCTTTTTCAACAAAGGCCACATATGGATACACTGACATATAACATGAGAGCATGTCAAGGCATCTTCCTTATCAATTGCCTTCACACAAGGCTATAAGTATTTGGTATTGATGCGCTTCAAATTACATTTCTGGTATAAGATCCAAAGGATTAAATAGTAGTACCTCATCTAGTGATTCTACTAGCTAAAACTCTCATTTTAGAACAATTCTCAGAAAATTATCAACAATTTTCAAATCACAATGACACACTACTCTACAAGCAATACCTTTTAACCCTTCATAGACAATAGAGCATACGACAAAACTTCAAGCTTGAAATAAAGATCTCATCTCCATCAGACAAGCACACACAGTGTAAAGATGATCCTCAACTATCACCAAATGCCTCTCTACCAAGCACTTGGGAACCATAGCACCATAATCACTCGAATGGTAGCACGACACATAGCACATCCTTTTAAGACATCACACTATCCAACTAATGGCTCATAACGCATACCCGAAAGTACATATACTATGACACGTATGATGATGCCCATCACATAGGCATGAGGTACCTTTATACGAACATGGAAACTTATTCCATTTAATGTAGCCAATCCAAAAGTCCAATCCAACCAATCTCATAGCTAAGCTTTATTGCTCTCCAGCTAATGCCAATAATAGAAGCACACTCACACTATCACTAGTAACTAGAGGATTACTCCCACTAACTATCAGCATATCCCTTGGGAGTTAGGTATTACCATAGAGAGCTGGTTTGGAAAACACACGAAAGCTCATACTAGGACGCAATCTCAGTTTTGACTAGGTCTAAACTCAAATGAATTTCAATGCAAAGGATAACTAAGATCCATTCTCAAATGGATCAAACTTTGTCATGCACAGGACAAGAGAGCCTAAAACCTTATGTGCTTGTGACATTCTCAATACATCACAAGACCATCGAACACATCCGGTCTCCAAGAAACAAATCTTAGACAAGTTTGCTCTCATCAGCTGCGCTACTCTGATGCGGTATCTAAGAAAAGACCCAAGATGATTTCTAAAAAGATTGAGGATACTTTTCATAATAGACAGTTCTCTAAACCTTCACCTTGCTCATTCAACACAAGCAGGCTATACAATACTTATATCTCAAACCCTCAATTGGTTAGGAACACAAGAGAGTACCTAAAAAAAAATCAAGAAGTATTAGGCTCCAAAATTATCAATCAAATAATATTGGAGTGTAAAACCATAAATTACAGTGCTTGGGTACAAAGGAAAGACGATCCTATGACACTCAAAGATGCTGGATATTCTAATGAAGAGTTTCACATTTCACAAGATTTTATCATCCGCAAAACTCTAGAATGGTCACTTGTCCCAAAAGAATGCGACCTTCTACCATATGCAAACAATACCATGTCAAAAATAAATCTTTAGAAAATCCTCAAAAGAAAGACATAGAACACATTCTTATCTAGAATTATACACTATGTTACACTCGAGTCAGTCAATGGATGACTCCTTCGAAATAAAAACTCCAAGTTTGCTCAAACACAGTAAGATACATTCAGTGGACAAGACCCTAGATGTACGAATATAACCCAATGCAAATGCTTAGACCTAAAGTGAATTCCATTCACATAGACGAGCTTTCGAACAATGTCATTAATAGAATTTTGGTTTTCTTTAAGATCGGATTACTTTTCAAAAAGGCAAACTCAGGTACACATAACCTTAATGAAAAGCTCACCAAAAGAGCAAACAGTCAAGACAAGCATTCCCAATACCAAGTCTTATCATAAAAGAACCTAGTATCTAAGAAACTCAAAATCAAGTTCATGTCCTCTAGGCTCCTTGATTTTCAAGAGGCCAACACAAAACTCATTAATGGAATGATAATCATCCCCTCGACACGGGATACAATTATCATAAAAGTTAAGATCAAATGCAACCTTATTTGGACATAGTTCCAAATTAGGAATCTAAGACATGATCCTAAGAATCAAATCAAGTGATGACTTGTCAATCCTATAACACTTCTACATCACAGAGGCTACACTGCTCACTTTCAATAGTGATAAAACAAAGGTCCTTACTAGATGCTCAAAACACAACCCTTAGCATCAACTACCACTTTGAGATATTCCTCAAAGTCTTCAATGTCAATTAGTAACTCTCGGTGTGTCATAGGGTTTGACTCGAGAAATCAAGGTAGCATTTTTTTCTATACTCAAAATAGAGAAACATGAAACCTCTACAATGGGACATGGCCAGCGTTGCTCTATTGTTCGATCCTAATTAATGCTATTCAAAGCCATCAATACCAGAACACATGCATTTACAAGGATAATGCAAGCTTTTTGTTTTGCTTATTAAATTGGTTTTCCATCTTGAAAACCTACTCAAGATAATTTCTCAAAAATTATCAAAAATGATATCAACATGATGTCACATACTCTATAAGAAAGTAGTGTTTTCAATTAGTCACCATATCTCTGAACCGAAAAAACACCCAACAGGAATGAGAAATCAAATTCAGAGTATATAGTAAATTAACAGAAAAGACTAGTTCCTGATTTACATGACAGATAATTCCCCATAAACTATCATATGTGCAACTCACTGCACTCACATGTATTACTTATGTGCAATCCTCAAAATGTGTATCTAATCAATCACACAGATGATATGATATAATTCAAATTAACAACTAAAATGCATTCACATAATCAGAGTCCCATGCATATGAGACCTTGATATAGAAGTAATTAACTACCAGTTCTAAACATTGGAAACTCTCACTATACTCAGGTGTACAAATTAAGTAGGTATTTCCAATATTTTTACAATTGGATGGGCCCACTAGTTGTTACAATGTTCAGTGGGACACACTCCAATAGACACAGGGTCTAAACAACTGGCAAAATCATTGCCCTTGACTTATGGGTTCATGTAGCCCTCTAATAGGCCATTAATATTTAATGCATTCACTTATAGACAGTATAAAACATAAACAAGAGATTGCAATATAGTCACAGTAGAGATAGGGCCCACATGATTATGAAAGCTCATTGATAATTAATTCTAAGAACCTCCAATTACCTCAAGTTGAATCAGAATTAATCATATTAAATAATGATTTAATATTTATCTTATTCTTATTCCCACTCGAGCCGGTCTTCGCACAGGTCACGACAACTCAAGCAGGGTAGTCATTGTTCCCGAAATACCAGGGCGAGAGAATCCCTGCCTTAGGCTGCACGACTCTCCTACACGACTCACACGAGTCTAGATGAATTCGCCATCTCATCTCTATCTCCTTAGAGATAAGAAAACCTTATGGAGTACGGAGCTGTGTAAGATGTGATTCTGCTCGAGAAATACGGAAGCCAAAAAGGAAGTTAATATCAAAACGAGCCATATGGCTCTAATACCATTGTTCGTTGATGCGGAAGCGAACTTCAACATTTTTCTCTCCAGGATCTCCGAACCAGGCGCGTAATCACGTAGAATGCAGCGAAAGAGGCTACAAAACAATGAGATGGAAGATGATTGCAAACCCTGACGGGGTTTGGGTTTGTACGTACACCACTAGGGTGCTTGTAACTGTACACCCGTTAGATCTCAGTCCGATGAAGATGGACGAATGAGATCGATGGTGGATGGAAAGATGCTAGAGGGAGAAGAAGAAGAGGGATGAGAGAATATTACATGTGTAGAGAATGAGCCATAAACTCGCTTATATAGAGAAAAGAAACTTGGTAATTCCCAAATTATCCCCAAAATCTCTACACTCTCAAGAGCAAACAAAAAGCCCTCATTCTTCGACTTTATTACAGTCGTGCCATTAATGATCTAAAATACCAAAATACTCCCAAGGAATAATGAGAATATAGAACAACCAAAATCTAAGCTTCAATCATCCCGAAAAGTTAATCTATCTATGGAGACCGCAAGGACATCTACAACTAACTGACCCTGCTCATCCATTATTGCTGCCATCGTATTTCCAGTTATGTTATCTGTCGTGTCAGCTCCCTTTAGGCAATGCCTTCTTATTTGACTGTAACTGTTACAACCAATGTTTAAAAACGTGGATGTGGCACGGAATGCGGTCAAGAAAAATCCTTGTTGACCCGGCGCAGACACGGCTAAGAACATGGTTGGCGTGGCTGAATACTTGATTGACGCGGTCATTACTCGGGAGTCATGCAAAGAAGTTTTTATTGACTTTGGAGGGCAAAACATGGAATGCGTATGCGGTTTAATGCGGAACGCGGCCAAGCTAAAAGGGAGTCGACTAGGGGAGTCAATGCGGACGTGGGAGAGTTTTAAAACTATGGTTACAACAATAACACTGCCCGAATTTCTTGTCAACTCTAGATCTAGACCTACTACTTTTTGGATCCCCTGTGAAATAACATTCCTCTTTGATGTCTGGCACTCCGCATCTTCTTCGGCTTCTCATCTTTACCTTCAATGCCTTGACAAAAACCTATTGAACTATGATATCCTTCACTCTACTCTTTTAATTAATTTTTTTTAATCTCAAATTTTGATGTTGATTCATTTGCCACTATTTTAGATCAATCCCAATCACACCACAAATTTTGAAAGGAAATAGTTCAACTTTAGCTTTACAACTGTGTGAAACTGCGATCATCTAGATACATGAATACAAGTTTCAAAAATCCAAGAGAGCTTTGCTCATATTGACTCTTAATCGTTCAGAATCTCCTTTGATCAATCCACAACCTCAAAATCAAAACTAAACCACTCAGATATTTGAATTGATGTTACATTGTAACAAACTTTTATAAAACTCCATCTATAAGTAGAATATATGTCAAGCTTTCAAAACCACATCATTCGTGATTGTTGTTCAGTAACAGTCACTCCAACCATAACTTTGATAATAAATAAATCATGAGCGACAAGATCTTCACAAGTTTACGTGGTTTGACAATCGCCTATATTCGTGGGATCACAGTCAATCCCTTAACTGATCATTCTCAACTCAAAAGATCGAACCTAAAAAATTTATCTCTTTGTCTCATATTAAAACAAGTGAACCAAAAGAGAAAGAAACTCTCATTAAAACTTGGATTGTCCCACTTGTCTATCTTGGAAAACAAATCACAATCCCAACATTTACAAAGAATTTGCACCCTAACGAAGCATGGTTTCCTCTGTTTAGATATCTATGGATTATTTATCATCTCACATTCTCTCTTAAGGCAGTGGTAAATTCGCACCCCCTTTAGGATAATTTGCACCCCTTTAACATGAATTGACGTAAAAAAGCATTAAAGTCTGCTACATACCCTCCTTTAAAGGGTGTGAATTATCCTACAGGTGCGAATTTATCATCGCCCTTACTCTATATTGATATATGTTTGCATTTTTATCCTATAATTAAGTGACATCCGCTAATGAATGCTCGTGTGTGCGTGCGCGCACACATGTAGAGAGACACAGCGCATGCATGCACCACCGCCTAATACCTATCCGACTTAGCCGTGGATGTGTAGGCACATAGCTGCACACGCCGTTGTGGGTAGCATGCTGACATGTCATGTGTGTCAACTATAGAAGATGTTGGGAAAGTTGCCTTATTTCCCACCACCGTTGCTGGTAGGCACAAGGTTGCTGGTTGTCGGTGGGAAGGGACAAGGCAGAGACAAAATGGAAGCTCCATTATGTTTTGGAAAGTGGGTTTTTTAGGTTCTTGATAACCTAGGGATAAAACATTCTCCAAAGGCAAGGTTTGTTGGGTGAGGTGTGTCGGCTACCTTTTGAGAAAAGAGAGAGAGAAAAAGAGACAAGAGAAGAGAGTTTTTTTCTTGCGTTCTTGTTGTGGGCTTTCTTCTTGGGGTTTTCTCTTGGAGTTTTCTCGTGGGGTTTTCTCTCTGGGGTGTACGGTCATGGGTTAAGAAGAAAGGAAAGGGTTGCGGGTTGCGGGCTGCGGGTTTAATCCATTGTAATTAATTCTTGTATATTGTTTTTCTCATAGTGGAAGATCGTGTTTCTTGCCCGTGAATGTACGCTTGGTCAAATTACATAAAATCTTGGTGTACATCTTGTGGCTTTTTTTAATTGATTTATCTTTTTCGTTAATTTGTGCACGATCGGAATGATTTGCCCGGCGGATTTTATCACCAGAAGAAACCCCTAGCGCAAATATTTTTTTATATTTATATTTAGTATATGTGTCACTAAAGCACCCCATATGTCCTGTCTCAACATGTATCCCTTATGTAAGAGCAACTAACTAATTAATTTCCGTGTGCACATGTAAACATACATACAGTGACCCAGAGATGGACACAAAGACAATGCAAGCATGCACTGTTAGAAGTTTCTAATCTTAGAACTTTTTAACCTTATATGGCCTTTGCAATAAGGCAATTCTTGATTGTGTCAATTATTCACTAAGATTTTGGAAGGTTCTTGGGCTCCAAATATTTCTCTACCAAGTTGCTATTCTTGTCGTTTCAACCAATTATCTAATAGGAGCTCTCACTGAGGTTAGAAGTTTTGCAGGCAAAAGGGAAAGGGGGCCCACAATACCAAATGAAAATGGCTTAGATAGGAAAGCTTTATGGGAGCTTTCTTCGCTTATAATATGGCCCCTGGTCCCTCTTCCTCTCTCTTATGTTTTCCATCTCCTTTTGTAAGAGAGAATTCATGTCAAAAGGAAGGTCTCCCATTGACCGAGTAGAGAGTAGAAGGAAGAGAAGAGCAAGTGGCGTTTCCTGGTTGGTGTTGTGCACGGAAAAGCGAGATTCAAAAGATTTTTAAAGCGGCAATTGCGCTAGGTATATCTCTAATTAGATGAGGAGCTTTTCTTTGATTTGAATGCCAAGGATCGAAGGGATCGATTCTAGTCATGTAGTTTAACATGCACCGCCATCTATATATATCTGACTCACCCATAGATGTGTGGGCAAGTTGTGTGACGCAGGCCCGCATATCAGGTCGAGAGGTCGATAATGGAAGTTAACCTATTTTGCAAAAAAAAATTCAGTATGTGTCACTAAAGTGCCCCTATTACGTATGTTTTGTCTCAGCACTTAAGGGATAGGAAACAATACCCTTAGTAATAGATGGTGCAGCCACCATATATGGTCCTCTTCGAATAGAAATCTTTTCATAAGATGTGGGTTGTGGAAAGGGGAAGAAGGAACCCAATTCCTTTTTTACAAAACCTAGATTCATGGATAAGTGGCTAGAGCAAGAAGAGCCAGACAAATCGGCCAATCAATGAAGAAAATTATGCAACTAGACTAAGTGGCATCAAGTCAAGAATGAGAATATGGGGAAAATCTTGTCATACCTCACATGTTTTACTATTTTATGGGAATACTCAGGTATCCACTAACTCTAAAGAGCATCGAGTGTTCGGATATTAATAGCATCCCCCCCACCCCACCCACACACACACACACAAAATTCCCTCCCTTTATATTTGAGTCTGCATGGGTGTGAGGAGTGTAAAACGACCAAGGTGAAGAAGGGACGGAGCATTCTCATGAATATCCCCTAACAGCTAAGGATGTTTCCCTTGCAGAGTTAAGAGACATGGTTGCAGAGTTTGCTAAAGCAAGGGAATGGGATCAGTTCCATAGCCCCAGAAACCTTCTCTTAGCCCTGGTAACTCCTATAAAAACTTGGGGCTTCTTTGGATACCTCTAAAAATTGTGTGTGTGTGTGTGGAATGCTAGATTGAGGCCGCCCTTGCAAAAACCCAGCGTTAAAGGCGTTCCATTGGATCCACGTCACAGAAAAACATTTAAAATGGCACTAAAAAACAAAATTAAAAGAATGATGAATGCAGTTGGGTGAAGTGGATCCAAAGGGGTGCCCTTGAGGATGGTTTTTGCAAGGGTGCTCTTAAGCTGTTGGAAGCCATTAACTACATCATCCAAAGTTAAATATAAAGCCATTATAATTATTGTTTGCAAATGAGATTATTTCTTCTTCAGAGAATACTGAAAGGGTATCATAAGAGGGCAAGATATATATGATTATATACAAATGGTCATTGTGGATTCCCCTGCGTCGTTGTATATGATTATATACAAATAATCTTATATGAAAATGTGGCATCTCTATTGCATAGTTTTAAAACTCCCCTGCGTCGTTGTGGACTCCCCCGAGTCGACTCCCTTTTACCTAGCCTGCATTCTGCATTTTGCCACCGCATTCCATGTTTTGCTCCGGTGATTCAATAAACACTCTATTGACTCTCCCGAATTATGACCATGTCAACCGAGTACTTGACCGCGTCGTGCTGAGTCGACTAGGATTTTCTTCAGCAGCGTTCCACGTTTTTAAACACTACTCTATTGATATGCATCACCTTCTTGTAGGTGGGAGAGGTAGGAGAGCTGTCGGAGATATTCCAGTGGAAGGGCGAGGTTGGAAGAGGGCTTCCAAATTGGTCTCCTTCCTATAGAGAGCATCTGGAAGAGGAATTATCTGATGTTTTACTCTACCTTGTTCGCCTTGCTGATGTGTGCGGACTTGATCTCGGCCAAGTGGCCCTCTTGAAGCTAGTGAAGAATGCCCGGAAGTATCCCATTGCTAGGCAATCCTCATCGTCGATCCGCGACTAGCACACCATTGCAACCCCACTCATCTTGCATGCAATTGACTAATTGAAGTTGCATGTGAGAGTAGCTTGAGGTATTTGATTGATATTTCCCACTTAAAATTGGAATTTTGTTTTCCTAATTTTTTTTCCCGTAATATGTAATGTAGGGTTTCTAAATATACCAAAATCAGTAGCAGTCACAATCGGGCATAAAGAAAGTAAGCAATTTTTAGAGGCTTGTCATGCCTCCCTCATTCCCACCCTCTCAAGTTTCTCCCTTTCCTTCCTATCTCTAGCAATTGGCTTTTACAAATACTCCATGGAATATTTTTTCAAGGCCGCCAAACATGGCCAAAAGGTTGTTACGATTCCCAAAGAGCTATATATGAAACAACTCATCAGAAAAGTTGCAACTCAATTGCACCATATAATGGTGCAATTCCCTCTTAGGCCCTATTTGGATTGCAGGAGTTTTATTGTAATGTTTGGAAAAGAAATTTTTTTCACAATTTCTTGTTTTTCTATTGTTTGTTTTTCCCAAAAATATCTCACGAACTAATTAAAGAAGAAAAGACAATTGGATTTGTGCAAATATCAAATATGGCTGTGCTGATAACATTTCCAAAAAAAAAAAAAAAATCTTTTTCTTAAGGTTTTCCCAGATGCAACCAAACGAGATCCAAGAGATAAGCAGTCTTTTCCTTCTCCTTATTTATTCCCTCTTTGTCATGGAGACTTTTTATACCCTAAAACAACACCTTATCTATTTTGGCTTCCCACCAAAATAATAAGGCCTAGCTCGCCTAGTTATTTTAGAGGAAGTCTAGACTGAAGGGAGCCCTTGCAAAAAAGAGGTGAAAAGGCTCTCCTATTGGCCACACATCACCATCATGCGCCCTTGCAAAAAAGAGGTGAAAGGGCTCTCCTATTGGCCGCACATCACCATCATGACTTCCTCTATAAGGTAATAGAAGTAGTGGAAAACAAGGCAAGACCAAATAATGGGAAGCATAGTATAAATGAATATTTCATTTTTGTATAGATAGTAAAAATAATGATGGGTAGAGGTGTGAAAAAATAGTAAACATAAAGGGCTAGTTAGAGAAGTAGGATGTTTAGGTTTCCTCCAATGAATAAATTGTCTTCATACTTTCTTTTATGTTTCAATAAATGTTGTATCTCAGATGCATGTACTCCTGAGATTTTCTATGGTGTGTGCCCACAAAGTCTAGTGTTTTTCAGAAAATACTGTAGGGCCCACTTCATAGGATGATCCAAACCATTCATTTGTTAGTCCACTCCTTAAATCAGTGTTTAAAAACTCCTTGACTCGACAAGGAACTCCCCCGAGTCGAGACTCTCCCAAGTTATGACCGCGTCAACCACGTTGTTGGCCGCGTCCGCGCCGAGTCGACAAGGATTTTTCCTGGCCGCGTTCCGCGTCAAATCCGCATTTTTAAACACTGACTTAAATAGCTATAGGATGGTATGTGCACGTGAAGTCTAGTGTATTTTGAAAAGTACTGTAGGGCCCACTTCATCGGATGATCCTAACCCTCCGGTCTATAGAGTTTTTTTTTATAAAAAATACTGGACTATCGTCACAGAGTATATAAAATCTTCCATACTCCGTCAGATCTTCTAATTTTACACTAGCTTCTCAAGTGTAATTTCATCTCTAATTTTTAAAGTACTGATAGTTGCACTACCTTGCTTTTATAATTGCACTAAATTAACTCGTCTTTTACTATCTAACCAGCTGTCAATGGTTATCACAGTTTCCAAAAGAGCTATTGGAAGCAATTTAAGAAAGCAACGACAATGTAAGTGCAAATATCAAAACATGTTAACATGGTAGTGCCCATTTCAGTGGCCTTTTTATAAACCAATGTTTATAAAGGTGTTAGGTGACCTAATTCTTCTAACTATTTAATTTTTTTTCTGCTACAAGGTCTATTATGTATTTATCTATTTGCAAATATAACTTTAAAGATCAATTTAAGCCAATTTAAGTATGGGCTTTTGCTAACGGGTGCTCGTTAAGGTGCCTTAGGAAAGGAATTTTACAAATGTTTTGATAAAAATGATTCAAAACATTTGTAAAATTCTCAAACAATGTGAAAAATGATTGGAAAATTCCTTTCCCAATGCACCTTGACGAGTGCCCTTAGGGCTCCCGTTAGCAAGTAGAAATTTCATCGGAAATGTTGTGCCTAATGCATTCCCAATCTTGTAATGAATGTGTGTCTAGTTCACTACATGATTAAACATGGCCCTAAACCCTATTTTAGGTGCGAATTCTCCTAAAAAACCGAATTGTGCCTCCGATTTGCATTTTTTCTCCAACACACCTTCAACACGCATGAGAGTAAGGAGAGTAATATATTTGTCGTTGGGTGATTGGAACTGAATTCTGATGGCTCTAGCTTGGGCAACCCGGGGACCTCATATATGGGCAGTGTTCTTATAGAGGAGAACAGTTTCACAAAGTGGGCCTTTTGGGCTGATAGGAATTGTGGACTCTAATGAAGAGGATATGAGGCTTTAGACTGTTGTTGGAAAGAGAATTGGATGACCTTATTGTGGAGGGCAATTCTCAAAATATCATCAAATGGTTGGAAGACCATTCTCCCCACCCAAGGAGATTTTCTGAGTTCCTTGATGAGATATTGGATCTGGTCTAGGTGTTGTTATTGCCTTGAATTCTCAGAGGCATATTACGTGTCCTTTTCAAATTGGACTCTTGCATCAGCTTTTTAAAAAATAACCACAAGTACGGCTTATTCGTTTGGGAAGTTACCCAAAGCGAAAAGCAAGGCTCGACTTGGTACGGCTTCAACAGAAGAAGAAAAATAACGAAAATACGTTATTGGAAAAAAGTTCTACCGAGTGAAGAAAAAAGAAAAACATCTCCTGGGCTTGTACATCTATCCTGTGTAGAACAAGAGAAGAGTATACAACTGATTTGGGGTCTCTTGTAGAAGAAGAAGCATGGGCCGATAAGGAGTAAAGGCGCTTGGATCCTAGATGGCGTAAGGATTATTTCTTGTGTAATCCGAAGAAAGCTTTTGGCTTTTGTTATCCGTTGAGTGCTTCTTGTACCCCATTTATTTTCCACATAGTGAAATCTTTTGAAGTCTTCTCCCGTGGACGTAGCTACACACATCGTGTGGTGAACCACGTAAAATCTTAGTGTTCTTGTGTGCTTTATATTTGGTTTGGCTTGCACCTTATTATTTCGTTCTTTGCAAATTTACTTTGGAAACGCTGCGTATTGTTAACACGAAAATCCGGAAACACACTTTCGTGTTCGGATTGTTAACGGGTCATCACGGAGGGCTGATTTTGAGCCCCAATTCTGCAACACTAGGGTCTTTCGGTTCGCTACCATCACCAGGGGCGATGCCAGAAATTTTGCACAAGGGGGGCAAAAATTATAGTAATTTTTTATCTATCTTGAAATTAAGATAGAAAAAATTTCTATCTGAAATTTTGCACAAGGGGGCAAAAATTATAGTAAATTTTGCACAAAAAAGAGAGATAAAAATGGTAAAATTAAAATTTTAAACTTATTTTCTATTGGAAAGGGGGGCATATTTTTAAAAAAAGGGGGTAAGTATTAAAAAATTATTAAAAAATAAAGGCATATTTTTTTTTTCCAAAAAAATAAGGGGGGCAATTGCCCCCCTTTCCTCTCATGTGGCATCGCCCCTGACCATCACGTCAAGAAGTCGGCAAATTGTGAAGTGGATCACCTTGCTTGTGCGGGAGTGACTAGAGCAGAGTTAGAATTTTTTTATTTTCTTCCTCTATGAGATGTTATGTCTACTAGTAAAAATGTGCACGTGCTATCCATTTAAAATTGTACAGACCACATCATAGGTTGATCTAAACCGTCCATGTGATGGAACACAACATCAATAGGTTGTGCCTGTAAAATCATTTCCATAGGCTGATCGTAGCCCTCCAATCTATAGAGGTTTCCATGATTGTTGTTCCTTTTAAGGTGCCCAGAATTCGTCAATATTTTGACAAGTGTCTAGCATTCGTAATATCAACATTTCTGTAATTTGACCCGCACATAGTGAATAAGGAAAAGTAGATTTTTCATCATCGTTAAGGGTGCAACTTGGGTGTCAACCCGACCCAATTCGGGTTGGGTTGGGTCGGGCTGACCCGATTTGATATGGTACCAATTGTTGACCACCTCAACTCAAGCCGGGTTGTTTTGGATTTTAAGAACCAATAGTGAGTCACCAATAATCAGTTTTTAACTCACAATCGGTTCTCAAAATCCACACCAAACAGGGACTAACAATTAACAAAGGAAAATATTGTGCGCACTACTATATTTTGATGATCACACTCCTCACTTTATTCAAGTATGGTATGGCCCGCACCATAGGATTATCCAAACCGTCCATTGTGGATTGTAGAGACTATTTCAATGTTGAAAAAGAAAAACACACATATACAGAACTTCATCAGATGGAACCCAAATTCAGGTTTCGGGTCAGGTCGGGTTGCTCGACAGCCCAACCTGACCCAACTCGATTTCCAATTGGGGTTGATTTTTCCCAACCCAACCCAACCCGATTGGCGAAAAAGCTTAGCCCAACCCAACCCAAATTCGGGTGGAACCCGTCGGGTTCGGGTTGAGCCCGACCTGTGTGGGAACATCCAAGTTACAACAACGGTTTGAAATTATATATAGTGCTAATGTTCTTACTACCATATTTTATAATGGCACTACTCACCGTATTTTGATGATCGCACTCCTCACTCTATTAAAATGTACGGTATGGCCCGTACCCTGTGTCAGTACTTTTCGTATGTAGATTACGATTTTACCATGAAATAATTTCTCATAGAGATAAATGTTAGATATCAGCAAAGGGGTTAATGGTAAAAGAGTAATGCTGACGTGTAAATCCCAGACAAAAAGAAAAGAAATTTCTTTTGGATGGGCCACTTCTTACATAGGTTGTGCCCCAAAAATAATTTTCATAGGTTGATCCGAACCCTCCGATCTATAGAGGGTTATAGGTTGATCTAAACCGTCCAAGTGATGGAACACAACATCAATCGGTTGTGCCCCTAAATCCATTTTCATAGGTTGATCCTAGCCCTCTAATCGATATAGGCTGATCCTAGCCCTCCAATCGATAGGGGTTTCCATAATTGTTGTTCATTTTCAGGTGCCCGGAATCCATCAATATTTTGCAAGTGTCCTGCATGAGTAGTTCTTTAGTCATTGTCATATGTCTTTACCTCTTCTTAGTATTCGTATGTAGATTAGGATTTTACCCTCAAATAATTTCTCATAGAGACAAATGTCAGATATCAGCAAAGGGGTTAATGGTAAAAGAGTAATGCTGACATGTGGATCAAAAGGTGGGACACAAGCGGAAATAACTGCAAATGACACAGATGCCCTTACATGTGGGATACAATTGGAATTATGGCAGTGGGACACAAGCGGAAATAATGGCAAAGGTGAAAGAACTTAACCCATCATTTTGTCTTATATATATATATATATATATATATATATATATATATATATATATATATATATATATATATATATATATATATATATATATATGAGAATAGAGTTCCTAAGGTGTCACCTCATATAGCTTATATGAGGTGGCGCTTCAAAACATAAGGGGCGTACTTTGTTTAGGTGATCCAAAGCATTCATTTGATAGGCCCTCACATAGATAGGGTGTGCCCAAAAAATGAACTTCATAGGATCATCCTTACCCTTCCATTTGTGGAGGTTGAAATGGATGGGTATAAACCTCCATAAATTTGCCCATTTTTAATCTCCATAAATGGAAGGGTTAGGATGATCCTATGGACCTGATTTTTTGTAGGCACCATATCCATCTAAGAGCCTTTCAAATGAGTGGTTTGGATCACCCCAAAAATGTGAGCCCCTTATGTTTTGTCAGCGCCACCTCATATAAGCTATATGAGGTAACACCTTAGGAACTCTATTCTCTCTCTCTCTCTCTCTCTCTCTCTATATATATATATAGATAGGATGTGCCTAAAAAACACAGTGAGCCCACGTTAATGATGATCCAAATCATTCATTTGATGGCCCTGACATAGATAGGATGTGCCTAAAAAATCATCTCCATAGGATCATTCTAACCCTTCGATTTATGGAGGTTAAAATGGACGTGTATAAACTTCACAAACCTGTCCATTTTTAACCTCCACAAATCAAATGATTAGGATGATCCTATGCAGCTGATTTTTTGGGCACACCCTATCTATGTGAGGGCCTATCAAATGAATGCTTTGGACAATCCAAACAAAGAAGGCCCCTTATGTTTTTAAGCGCCACCTCATATAAGCTATATGAGGTGACACCTTATGAACTATATATATATATATATATATTAGTTAGATTAGATTATTTTGATTCATTGTTTTTGTACTACTTGGCCTATGACTTGACTAGAGCTGACTTGGCCCTGGGCAAGGGTGAGTTTTTCCTCTCATTTCAACCTAAAAAACAGGTGATATATTTACCCTGTTTTCTTCATCCCGCCACACCTCTGGTTTATTTATGAATTATGACTGCTCTTCTTAAACTACAAGGGGGTGTCCTGGAGAAGAAAAGGGGGCGTATGTATCAATTCCAACATCTTGGATGGATAATGCTAACCATGAAGGTAATACATAGCTAGAGGAGTTTCTGTAGTGTCCGAGCAAAAGCGTGTTTTTGAAAAAATAGAGTGAGGTCCACTTCATAGGATGATCCAAACCGTTCATTTGTTGGGGCACAACGCAAATAGGTTGTACCTCGAAAATCATCTCCACAGGATGATCCTAACCCTCCGATCTGTAAAGGGACTGAACATTATAGAAACCTCTACAGATAGGAGTGTTAGGAACACCTATGGAAAGGATTTTTGGGTCTCCGCCTGTTAACATTGTGGCCCAACAGATGAACCGTTTGGATCACACTCCTATTCTTTTCGAAAAGTATGTGTGCTTCCTTTCCTGAAACACCATATAAAGACTAGGGATGCAACTCCGGTCGGTTGGGTCGGGTTGAGGCCAACCCGAACCCGGCCCGAGTTCCAAAGCGATAAGGTTCAACCCGACCTGACCCGAGGAACCCCTTTTTCCAACCCGACCCAATCCGAGTTTTTATGCTTAGTAAAAATAAAAATGATAAAAAAGTCGGGTTTTACTCAGGTCCGCTTGCCCATGCCTTCAACCTGAATTCAACCCGCGTAGAGAAAACTCAACCTGAACCCGACCCTACCCGACCCGAGGTGCCTAATAAAAACTCCTACGAAGAGATCGACTATAATAAGGATTAATATTATTAGGGTAATGATCTCAGCGCTTCAATGACTTGTTATTCACGCTCTCATTGCTAGTGTCCAAGTATTTAATTGGCTTGTGACTTGTGACTTGTGACTTGTGAGTTGTGACTTGTGAGAGAGCGTGTCGTATCATTAATTGGATAATCCACACTTGTGAAGCTACATTATCGGGTTCATACTATTTGCAAGAAAAACAAACAAAAGTTGAAAATGCCATGATTTTCATGAAGCCTGACAAGTGAAAATGATGGAAAAGGGCATGAAAATATTCGGCAATTCCACAGAAAGCCATTCCGCAGCTCACTTTTGCAGGAGAGAACAGCCACACCAGCTCACTTTTTAGCAGATTTTGTCTTATTCATTTACTTCGTCTAATCCAAACAGTTCATTTGTTTGGCCACAATGTAAATGGGTATGTAAATAGTCCCCAAACCCCAGCTTATCTAGTATGTAAATAGGTTGTAAATCAAAAATCATTTCCATAGCTTGTTCCTAACCCTCCGATATGTAAAGGGAATCCACATTAATTATAGAAACATCCATAGATCGGAGGGATAGGATCATCCTATGGAGATGATTTATGTGGTACAGCCTATTTAATTTGTGGCCCAACAAATGAACGATTTGGATCATCCTATGAAGTGGCTCCCACTTTACTTTCTGAAAAAGTGAGCCGCTAAATGACTTTCCACGAAATCGCTTAGCAAATCCGATAACATTAAATCAAGACAGTTGATAGACGGGACCAACGCAATTGATGAAAAAATGAAAGGAGACATCAATTCAAAGATCTGCCCATTCTATCTCAATCCTCACATTATTATTAGGGCTAAGCCCTCATCGAGTCGGTGTTTAAAGATCCTTTGATGGTTCTTTAATGATGAAAACACATGAAAATTTTTTATTTTTTATTTTTTTCCGGCCACTTGGTTAAGCTAATATTCCATGACAAAAAAAAAATTTCACGGTTGCCAAACATGGAGTAAAAGATAATCTCAAGCAAGATATTAAAGATGGTAATTCGGGTTAGATTTAGAATTTCTAAGCTTTGGATTGAAGGTGATTCTACAACAATAATTCTAGGGTTTCTATGTTTTTAGTGAAGAGTCATTATCTCTGAAAGAGACCTCCTTGGTTGATGGAAACAACGTGGAAATATCTCATATAGAGAAGCTAATGCATCAGAGGATTTTCATTTTTACCTCTGATGTTGATTGTATGTGGTCTCCCCCAAAAGATATAAAGAGATTGCTTGAAGTAGACAAGATGGAACCACTTTGTTTTTGCTAAAGAAGAAAATGCCATAACCAGAACAAATATTTGTAGTCTATCAATATATTTGAAGACTATCGACATCTAACATGACTACATGAGGTTGTCGTGCAACTTCTTGGGTGCGGGTGGGGTTGAACTTTTGCTAAAAATGAATGGGAACTAACCCAAACCCGACCCAATTTTGTAGTAAAAGCTTGACCTGAGTTGCACCCCTAAAACGTGGCATGGGTCTATAATTCTCACCAATTAAACATACCAACTATAGAGGATTTCCAGTTGAACGTCGCCCATTAGCTATACATCTCCTTTTAATTCTTCAACCTGGGAGATTGTTTAAGGCTATCGTCGATTGTAGTGATCGATCCAGGTCGAGGGCACGTGATGAACGGTTCAGATCATTAGTCTATTGTCGATTGTAGACAGATTGAGCAAATAAAGCATCATCAATGGCTTGTAATTTCAAAATGGGCCCACATTTAAAGCCCTTGTAATTTCGATTTCTTTGTAGAATAGTGGACTATCTAAGTCGACTCGGTCGATTTTGGAGTCAACTGGGTGACTTTTCAAATGCAATTGTTAACATCCAAAGTGGTTCAAACCGTGTGCCCTAGGGTCCACACCATGCACAACATCTATGACCCGAGGACTATTTCATTAGGGCACAACCTCATGTGGCACGCCCAATGTGATATATGATGGGACCCACTTATCATTAATTTTAGGTCACTTACTGGAGATCTAAAGCAGGACCTATCTAATGAACGGTTTAGATCATTCAACGTTGGGACCCAATATGATTTGTACGTACAATAATTGTATCCCAGCATGCCCATTGGATCAATATCCTAAGATCCGAAATTATTTCCAGGCTTCATAACTTTCTCCATTTATGTCTGAGGGGTATTTTTGGAGGTTTTATATGATGGGTAGTAAGTGGGGCCCACTTATTAGGATGATCCAAACTGTTCACTTAATGGGCCACCACATAAATAGGTCGTACCCCCATAAATTATCTCCATACGACGATCCTAACCCTCCAATCTGAAAAGGGACTGCACATTACAGAAACCTCTACAGATCGGAGGGTTAGGATCATCATATGGAGATGAATTACGAACCTATTTACGTTGTGGCCCGTCAAATGAATGGTTTGGATCATTGGCTCCATTGTACTTTTTAAAAAGAGTACTTGACTTCACTACGCACACATAGTATAAAATCTCTTCTTCTTTTTTTGTAGCATAAAGTCCTACAAACTACCAAAAAAAAACAAGAAAACCCTTCATTTTTTCACTTTCGGATTCAATGACAGATCCAAACGGGTCGTGACTAAGACATAAAGGTATCGGATCCCAAGTAGATCCGTTTACATCCCTACCTTTTCCTCTAGATTTTATATGGAATAAGCCTTAAGATGATTTTTCTAAAAGTACCTGATGGGGCACACAAGCCATGACATATTGGTCCCATAGTCCTGTATTTTTCTAAAAGTACTACATAGGATGATCCGAACCGTCCATTTGATGAGCCATAACATAAATAGGTTGTGCCCAAAAAATCATTTACGTTTGATGATTTCAACCCCTCCCATCTATAGAGTTTCCCACAATCATGGTTTTAAATTTCGACCAAAATCCGAAATTTCGGCCGAATTTCGGAATTTCGGAAATTCCTATGATGATTTCAACCCCTCTCATCTATAGAGTTTCCCACAATCATGGTTTTAAATTTCGACCAAAATCCGAAATTTCGAGAAAATGGCATTTTTAAAAAAATGTTACAAATTTTCAGCCCGAAATTTCAGTCCCAAATTTTTGAAGCTTAATACCAAATTTCGGATTTCGCCGAAATAGGCACTGAAACCGAAATTTAAAACCTTGCCCACAATATGCATTTTGTCAATAGATCAAAGGGCTATAATCATCCTATGGAAATATTTTTTTGGGCACAACCTATTTACATTGAGGCCCATCAAATGGACGGTTTGGATCATCCTATGGTGCAGGACGTCCAGTACTTTTATAAAAATACGGGACTATAAGTGATTACACTAAATAGTTTCTCTATTATTTTCCGCATACTCAGATAACCAATTGGATAAAAGTCGCGTGTGAGGGGATGTGAGAGAGAAGAGTGGGACGAGGGTAGTTTTGACCTCTAAATTTATAAGGGCGTATCTGTTATTTTGGGCAAGAAAAAGGGTATATTATTTCAGGGGCAAAGTCGTTTAGGAGCCCAAGATTCAGGGACGCAGATCGACCTCGGGATTGGGGGAGAGTGGGTCGCGGGAGGAATTTCCGCCGCAAGGGTTCGAGAGTGTAAGTAGTAGTACGGACGAATAAGACAACCCTCAATATTCCATAAAACTACAAGATTAACCCTATTAACCAAAAACAAAAAACCAGTCTTTTTGTACATAGTGTCGGCACATACTTACACTAATTGAAATAATGAATGGGGCCCACTCCAATAGATGATCTAAACCATTCATTTCTTGGGACTAATAGGCCAATCCACTAGAATCATCTTCATAGGATGATCCTAACCCTCTGATTTTTTGTAAATGATAATACAATGTAGAAAACACTATAGATTGGAGGGTTAGGATTATCCTGTGGAGATGATTTTCGGGGTACGGCCTACTTTACAGTGAAGCTCAACAAATGAATGGTTTGGATCATCGGATGGAGTAGGGCCCATCATATATTTTTAAAATACATGCAAACACCTAGAGGTGCAACTCGGGTTTGGTTCAACCCAAAAAAACGTCGGGGCGGGCTAGGGTTGAGGATTTGGGCAGCTCGACTGAATGAAAACCAATAATTTTTTATCAATTTTTTTTGTAAGCTTAAAAAGTCGGGTTGGGTTGGGTTGAACTCGGATTAGGTCGGGTTCGGGTTGGAAAAAAGGGGTTCCTCAGGTCGGGTCGGCATGAACGTCGTCCGCCTGGAAATCGGGTTCAGTTGGGAAAAAGGGTTCCTCGGGTCGGCCTCAACCCGACCCAACCCAACCCGAGTTGCACCCCTACAAACACCATATAAATATTGAAAAAATTGTACTTTAATAGTTTAATCTACGCTACTAAAATGACCAAAATAACCTTACATTGACATCCACTCGAGGATCATCGAATGGATTAGGCCCCATTATAAATTTTAAAATACATGCAAGTACATGCCCCATTATATAAAACTAAAAAAATTGTACTTTATTCTACCCTACTAAAATGACCAAAATAACCCTACATGGACATCCACTTTTCAAGTCCTTTACTCCTTTTGTTCTAAGTCTTGGTCCTATTCGTTTTGGATTTTGAGTCTAGAATTGATTATTGGGATCAAAATTAAACACAAAGTTATACATAATTTTGATTCCAATACTAAATTTTGGACTCAAAATCTAAAAAAGAATAGGGCCCTAGTTATGCCATAGTTGGCAAGCGTCCATTGGTTTAAGTGATGGTCCCCCTATCAAATTCAAAGCCCTATTTGGATTGCAGAAATTTCTGTAAAAAGTTTGGAAAGGAAAAATAATTCTAGATTTTCTTACTTTATCACACACAAGAAAAGATGACTTGAACCAACCCTATGCAATTTTTACTAAGAGGGACCTTCAATTTATGATAATATCCTTCTATATTAACCATAATTATATTGTTTCCTCTAACTGTTGAAAGTAAATTCCTAAGAAAAAATTTCCGTCTTAAATATTTTCCTTGCAAATAGCCCTTATAGTGAAGTGAGGTACAAAAAATATGGTACCACCAGCATACCATATTGGAAAAGCATGACCTAAGAGGGGTATAGTGGCTTGCATGAAAAAGGATGCTGACATAAAACTTATGATCTATCAAGGAAGTAAGGTTCATAAATGAAATCTTTATCATGGCATCTGCATTCAATGTTGGCCTTAGATCCCTGATGTAATGGCAGGCGAGATCGAATCGAAGACTGGACAGTTAGATAACCATCAATATGTTGTATAATAAATCAATCTTAGATAATTCTTATCATTAGAACATCATCTTAAGCAGAATTTAAACATGGGTGTTTAGATTTGTTGTCACTTATTGTTTTTGTAAAAGACTCCGTCAATTTCTTTCGAAGTAAAATGGGCATAAAACAAAATTTACGCCCATTTTTTTGGTATGTATACGCTAGGATCGAATTTCCGACCTCAAGGTTGAAGACCAAAGCCTTCCCATTGAGCTAGAGGCTCAATTCCGTTTACACCCATTTTTAAGTGGCGTAACTTTTATTTTACACCCGTTTTATGTCGAAAGAAATGGAAAGATTAATTGAACTAATCCCTACCAATACTTCATTAGTCTCACTAACAGATAAAAGAATAGTCACAGTCAACCATACCAAAGAAAAGAATTAAAACTAATAATTTCCTTTTAACCTTACTAATACTAATGGATAAAAGAGCAGTCAACCACACAGAAAAATAAAAGAAGTAAAACTAATAAATCTCCTTTTAACCCTAGCACACATAAGCCTTGTGATGGGGAGCAATTTATGTTAGCCCACAAAAGGGTAAAGAAATGCACCAGTCCTATTCTTGCAATTATGTACAAAATCAAGTGTTTTGATTTTACTTGGCTGATTTTTATGTTACCAAGAGGGCAATTTTGTCCATTCTATATGAAAAATAATATGCCACTCATATTTTTCTTGAGAAAAGCATATTTATCCAAGTTCCATAGCACCCAAAGCCCCTTTTTATACAAAAAAGGGGTCCCCATGCTTTCTCTAATCTTACAATAACTTAGAAAGGATAAGCAAGTAAGATAAGAAAGTGGAAAAGGATTAAGAAAAATGCAAATCTATAAGTTAAGAGGCTGAAGAGTCTATTTTAATATAGGGATAATTACATTTACACCCCCTCTAGTTTCTGACACATCCACTTCCACCCCTATAGTTTAAAACGTGACAAATACACCCATGTAGTTTCAATTTGTTTAAGGTTTGCCCCCTCAGCTGAAGGTTCGTCCATAGATTGAAGGGTTAGGATGATCCGATGGAGTTGATTTTTTGGGCACACCCTATCTATGTCAGGACCCATCAAATGAACGCTTTGGATCATCCAAATAATGTTGGCCCATACCCGAATCCAAACACTACCAAACGCTTTGGATTCGGGTATGGGCCCACATTATTTGGATGATCCAAAGCGTTCATTTGATAGGTCTTGACATAGATAGGGTGTGCCCAAAATTCAGCTCCATCAGATCATCCTAACCCTTCAATCTATAGACGAACCTTCAGCTGAGGGGGGCAAACCTTAAACAAATTGAAACTACAAGGGTGTATTTGTCACGTTTTAAACTATAGGGGTGGAAGTGGATGTGTCAGAAACTAGAGGGGGTGTAAATGTAATTATCCCTTTAATATATGCATAAATCTATTAAAAAACGGATGATTGAAATTGAGAGAATATGATAGAAAAATAAAAAAATAAAAAATCCAAGAAGATAATCATGGGTGCCATATAGAAAGGAAGAGCTGATCCTACTTTTGTAATTATGAAGGAAACCAAGGGAATTATCAAAGATCCCTCTAAATAAACACACCATATATTATCTTGCATAAATGGGGCCCATTCCTGTCTACTGTTTCAAATTCATTAAAAAAAGGAAATAGATAAAGAATTGAAAAAGAGACAGAAATTCAAAGAGGAAAAAAATCAATAAAAAAAGAAAAATTAAAAAGAAAGCTGGGTTTGGAGATTTGGGAGTTTGTTGCAGTAAGGCAGGTGTGCTTCTATTTTCTATAATTTTTGTTTCTATACCCAAAAGCAAGGAAGGTGGAGAGAATCTACACAAACCCAATTTTCTCCCTATCCTCAAAAATCCAGAAAAAAAAAATCAACAAATGAAAGGGAAGGGAAAAAGGCAAGGAATAAAAAGACCGGATGTTGACAAATTTTATGTCACTGTTCTTAGAAGGTCGTTTGTTTTTGTGGAGATTTCTTATCTGGGATCTCTCTCCCTTGTTTCAGAGACTGGCCCATCAGATCAAAATCTCAATCCATTATTCTTCTACCTTATGATGATCTAAGCCTTCTTAAATGGCGTCAGAAAAGAACCCACTTTGTTTTTTTCTCTCTTCATTGTGAATTCCCATCTGGGTTTAAGGTAAATTTTCTTCATTTTTCTTGTTCCTTTTTGGGTTTTTTTTTTTTTTTCATTGGTTGCATTTTTTTATTTGGGTTTGAAGTGTTTATTTTTATGTCCTTTTGCTTTTATTTTCTTGGGATTTGGTGCTTTCTTTTCTTGTATTTTGGGTATTTTGTTTTGGGGTTTGATGGGTTTTTGTGTTTTGTGATTTGGGTTATTGTGTTTAAGATTTGTTTTTGTTCTTCCAGTTTATTTGGTTTTGGATTTTGGTGGGTTTCTGTGTTTGATGATCTTGGTGACCTAGAGGGTTTTGGATTTTCTTTTTGTTTGGATTTTCTTTTGGTTTCTGTGTTTGATGATTTGGGTGACCTTGAGGGTTTTGGATTTCTAATTTAGGGATGCATTCCTCTTTTCTTTGCTCTTCTCTTTGTGACTGGATGTTGGGATCTCTTTTATTTTTATTTTTCTTTTTTCCAACTTGCAATTTTACTTTGCAAAGTAGGATTTTTTTGGAAGCACAGAAGCCAGTGATTATAATTATGATGTTTATATGCTGTTTTTTTTTTTTTTTTTGACTACTTAGTTTTTCCTAAGAATTTACCTTTTTAAGTTTTGGACCACCTGAGCCGGATTTCTGTTATGTCCTATAATTGCGGATCACATTGTTTGTTCTTTCATGCTCTTAAGTTAATAGTCAAACGATTTGCTGTGGGAAAGATTATTTGGTTTTATCTTTGTTCTATACTTGGAAGGTTATATCACTGTGCATTGTTTTGTTTTGATTGTACTCGAAGACCCGTGCTCACCTGCACTAACTTGATGAGTGTAAATATAATATTCAGGCTTGATTTTCATCACGGGTAAAAAGTTGATTAGATGAATGATATAGGCTTTACTTTGAAGGATTGAATGTTGGTTCTGTGCTGTTTGTAGAGCTGCCAAACAAGATGTACGATTTGTTGTACTACATTATGGTTTATGAGTTGTCTTTGGGATTGGCTTTTTTTTTAAATGCTAGTCTTTGGGATTATTACCCATTTTAGGATTCGAGTTTGAGTATCATTTTGTTGCGGTAAAGTGAGTGTGATATGAAGTTTTCTGATGACAGTTTCATGGTCCATTAGCTATTCAAATTCTACAATCTGCTTCTCGGGAATAAATTCGAGGTTTGACATCTCTTAGACAAGTTTACTGAATGGTAACAATATATTAATAAAAAGAAAAGGAGCAGCGCCTCTTGGTCACCTTCAAGCCAAACAAAAAGAGGAAAGAGAAAAACCGAACAGGGATCAAGGGATAATAAAATCATTTAGCGTGCATACTCTAGGCGTGGCCAGAATCCTGTAAATCTTTTGTGCCAACAAGGAATACAAAACTTGCGTTAGGTGTTGATAGAAAGAATGAACACAAAAAATCTCCTTCATGGTCCCAAATCTAGACTCTCCTATCCTCTCCAGCCTTCTTAATATAATGACTTCAGAGACTCCAGAAGTAAACCCACTCTCCAAGCTCTCTATCAAAGGAATTCATGCAAAAAGGGATAGACCAACTCCTCTGTCGTGACCTCTATCAAAGAAGTCTTTCAAGGTCCTCTTCGGCTCCATCACCAAAGAAAAAATGTCTGGAAATCTTTCTTTGAGGGGCATCTTACCACACCACATATCTGATCATAACGTCCTTCTTAAAATTTATAGTTTACTAGAATGTGGGAACCTAGGCGAGCTTTTCTTTGAACTTCTCTTGGTCAACATACGTGCTTGCATTTAGTGTTTTGGTTACCATTGTAATGTCTGTAATCTGTATATTTAGATATATGTCAATTGAGCATATGAGAGGTTGAAGCTCTTGACCATTCATGATTTAATAGAATTCTGTATCAAGTTGTTGGTACCTTCTTGAGTTGGTGGGGATAGAGATCTCAATTTCTTAAATTACTATTTGAGATTTCATTTACATTATGGAAAACCATTATTAACGGGTTTCTCATTGGTCTATCCATTCTAGCATAATATTTCATGTTGCATTGAACCTAGAGCGATGGCTTCCTATCATTCTCTGGAGAGTGGAGGCATGAACAAGAGGAGCTTTAGTAGAATGCGTGGGGTGGCATTTGGTTTAAGGAAATACAACTGTACTGAAGTGTATGTGATGCAGGACGATCGAAGGAAGGACTGATACTGATACATCGCTCCAATACCATTAGTTCTAATAACTTAAACTCTCTAACTAATGTCTGTTTAAAACATAAATAAATCTCTTCATTTGCGCCTTATTGAATTGGGCCTCATTGGCATAAAACTGTCATGCATTGAAATGGGGCCCATCTATGTCAGAATCTGTCTCACAAACTGCCCCAACTCCTTTCTTCTTTGGTTCATGCTGCTAGTCCATTTCTGGGTCATGACTGGACCTGGCTTTGGTTATCCTTACATATATTTTAACAACCTTTGGATGAAACTTTTTCTCATGTTGATCCACTTCATCCTCAACTGATATACGAGGTTATGCTGCTTCGCTAAGATATTATAATTTTGATTTATAAGATTTAAATTTTGAATAGTCTTATTTGCTCTTACGTCTAGTCTGTTATAAGATTTTAGTGATAAGATCAATATGAAAGGACTTTCTCTTATGTTGATATTTCATACTTATATTTGTAATGCAACAGTCTTATTTACGCTTACATCTAGTCTGTTGCCCATAAGTCTCATTATGGGCGAAATTGCTGCTCTTCATCTACTATGTTTTGCAATTTCCAAAGAAGCATGTCAATAGCTGTTAAATAACCAACTTCTCCGAAAGCTTAAGCTTTTGGAGAAAGGCGTTATTTATCTTTTATACTTTAACACTCCCCCGCAGGTGTGGCCCACTTGGCAAACACGTGGCACATGTGGTCCCACTTTGGGCCGACCATCGCATGTGGATTTTGCTATCCGGGAGGTTTGAACTCGAGACCTTTGGCTCTGATACCATGTTAACTTACCAACTTCTCTAAAAGCTTAAGCTGTTGGAGAAGGGCGTTATTTCATCTTTTATACTTTAACACTCCCCCGCACGTGTTAAACTACCACTTTACTCTAAAAGCTTAAGCTGTTGGAGAAAGGCGTTATTTATCTTTTATACTTTAACACTCCCCACACGTGTGGCCCACTTGGCAAACACGTGGCACATGTGGTCCCACTTTGGGCCGACAATCGCATGTGGATTTTTGCTATTCGGGAGGTTTGAACTCGAGACCTTTGGCTTTGATACCATGTAAACTACCACTTTACTCCAAAAGCTTAAGCTGTTGGAGAAAGGCGTTATTTATCTTTTATACTTTAACAATAGCTAACCACGGCAAGAAAAGGATTCTAAAAAGGAAAGCAAGACAAGAATGGATAAATGCTTTTGTCAAAGTATGTTTTTCTGCTTTCTTTTTTGCTTCTCTCATTTTCTCTTTTTCGAACTTGGCAGGAATGGGAACAAAAGTACAGTCTAAAAACTACTTTCCAGGATATTACTTCATGGGGGATCTAAATGAGGATGCCAATACTGGTAATTGGTCGCTCTTATGCGAAGATAAAATGTTTAAGACTTCACAATATTACAATGGTTTCACACAGAGGCCTGTGGATGGGTATCTGGATCATGACAAAGAATTACTAAAGCAGACCATGATTCAACATGAAGCTGTATTCAGAAAGCAGGTATGCTTAGCACTTTCTAATTACTTGATCTGTAATGAGGCTTTGAACTGTGCAAAAATTAATAGCATTTTTGCAAGTTTTTGCCTCTTGTGGTTTTTTGCCATCTTGGTGGATATTGTGGCAAGTCTGATTTGAGTATCTTATAGAATTTATCAAGGTTTAGAAGCTTAGGAGTCAAGTCCAACTCAACGAGGGCCCAAGTACAAGTTGACTAGCAACTTGATTGAGTCTTTTACGTTCTAAAAGCTTATCATAGAATCTGATTTCATTGTCAATAAATTCTCAATTAAGAACTATGGGTGGGAACCATTGTCTGAAGTAGTTAGGCTGTGTTTGATTTTGAGTCCAATAATTAGTTTTGGACTCAAAATAAATTCTCAAAATCCAAAACGATGAGGGCCTTTATGATCACTAGTGATCACAGTGAGTCCCTTGGCCTCACCAAATGGGATCTGCGAACTTTGAAATTTATAAATCACCTTTCTTTTCCCCTTAAACACCGCAATTATCTTTTTTAAACGCATTGACATTCTTGTGTTCCAGGTTTATGAACTCCACCGCCTTTATAGAATACAAAGGGACTTGATGAAGGATCTTCAAAAGAAAGAACTTCACACATATTCCACATCGGCAGTAACATCACAAGCAAATCCATTTTCATCCCAAGTGCCATATGAAGACACCCAAAAGAAATGGAAAATGCCCGCCTTTTCCATGGTGAACTCAAATTGTTATGTGCCATCTATTTCAAGCACTGACAACATACAATCTCCTTTAAACCTTTTAAAGGAAAGCATCGTGCAGGCGGGCTCTAGTCCATTGCAAAATGGAAGTAGTGTAAATGATTGTGACGTCTCGGAATCCAAACCCAGGAAGTTTCCGAGAAGGACATTTGACCTTCAACTTCCAGCCGATGAATATATTGACAGTGAAGAAGAAAAGGTTGGTGATGTGTCTTTGGAGGCAACATACTCATGCAATAAGAATTGTGGTATTGAGCCTGACTGTAATGTGAAACTGACTCTCGGCACTGGTGGGAATCCTAGTACTTCTGGAGATGGTTGGAAATCTGGGTCACATTTTCGAAATGGTTTGAACACTCACTATTTGGCTGACTTGAATGAGCCCACCTGTGGCAATGAGGGAGCTTCGGCTTCGGCTTCCATTAATTTTGTGGGCCCCGTGGCTTCCCATGGAGCGACTCAAGGGCAACGGTCCGTGAAATCAAATTTAAGCACCCTAGGCTCGCCGAGGGATTTCTTCCAAGATAACCAGAAAGGCAGAGACCACAGGACTTTCTCAAGCCTTTTGCATGCGGAGAATGAGGGAACTAGATGTGAAAGACTATGCTTTAACCTTGAACCTGGTAACGCTTCTTTACCCAATGCTTCATGATGTGGAAGAAGCAGAATTTAATTTATTTATATGGATTCTTTCATATATGTGCTTTGGATATTCGTACTTGTTAAAGAGACAACAGTAGATTTAAGTTAAATTACTTGTTCTCTTTTACCCTCTGTTGTCGTTTAAGAGGAAAAAAAGAGAGAGGATGTATGCATGTCTATACAATTAATTGGTAACATTGAAAGGTAATTTTGTTTTTGTAAAGTTATATTATAATTGAAAGGTAAATTGTTGTATAAGTATAAAGTGTACAAAATGTAACCAGATTCCATATAATTTATTTTTTAAAATTTTGGGGAATATAACATGGACTAGAATATATAAGCAAAGGAGCTGTATCTCCTTGTTTTTGTATGTACTTTCATCTCATTATTTCAACCCTTTTTTCTTAGATGTTATTCCCAATGACCTATAAATATCAATCCCCTAAAAATGCTAGCTCTTTCATTTTTCTTATATTAATGACAAAAGTTGCCTTTTAAAAAAAGTAATGACAGAGCTTTATTAAAGAAGAGAAAAGATTCAAGGTACAAATCTTGCTTTACAACTCTCACAGCCAAGATATCATACAGAACTGATAATAGACCCTACAGAAGAACTGAAATCCCACAAATAGTCATTGTAAACGTGATGCGCTCTTCTTAAAGATATGGTTTTACCTAAATGGATTTCGGTGCACTGATAGGATGATCTTTGGGCAGCGAATGATATTTGCACTGATGGGCGTTCTATACTACCCTTTTTAGGGTGGTTAAAGATATGGTAGCCAGAGTTGTAGGTTCCTATGCAAGGGGAAAGGAGGGCATGTGGTATGGGATTCATCCATTTCATAGTAACTTAAAGGAATGGGAGATCACACCGGTGGCAAGGTTGATGGAGATGCTTGGAGGATCATTTATAAGGAGGTGGGGAATGGATAGAAAATGTGGGCCTACCATTTGTTTAATATTGAAATTTCGAGAAAAAATCACTATACAATAGGAAGCCCTAGCTGTTGATGCATTGAAGCTGAATATTTTAGGGTCATGCAATCAGAACCTGGATCCAGTAGGTGGAATGTAATTAGAGACCATGGAGGTGAGGCGGGATTTGTTATTTCTGGTCTTGCAAGTGAAATGGACTCTAATGAAGCAAAGGTGTTGGCTTTAAGGAGACGAATTAAGGTGCTTACTACAACCATTGTTAAAGGAGATTCTCTCAATGTTATGAGATGGATGAGATAGGTACAAATTATCCTTGGCATCTAGCATATAGCATCTCAATCATGGGTATTATATCCTTCCATATTTTTAATCTAATTGCTAAAAAAGGGCGGCCCGGTGGACGAGGCTCCCACCATTGCGAGGTTTGGCGAGGGCTAGATGTGCGCAGCCTTACCCCCGCTTTGCAGAGAGGCTGTTTCCGTGACTCGAACCCTTGACCACCAGGTCACAATGGACCAACCTTACCGTTGCGCCAAGGGTCGCCCTCTTTTAATCTAATTGCTAGCATTCGAAAAAAAAAAAACTTACCATTGGTAGTAAGGATATTTCTAGATCTACAAAGCTCCTTCCACCAAATTACCGGTTTGATTCTAGAAGTATGATCACAACGAGTAGAGCTATATTGTTGAAAGTGACATGAACAACACCCCCACCCTGTCCCGTGACTGTAATTTCTAGGGTTGAGGGTTCATCTAGAAGGTCTTGATTTCTAAATATTTATTCTGTATGCAATCAATTTCTTTGAGGGTATTTGATTAGGATTTTATTTCCCTTTGTGGGCTTGAAAAAGTAAAATTCTAAACCCCAAATATGCAGAAGATTGCTCTAATATCTTTCTAGTCGCTTCTGCTCTCTTATTTTTTGTTTTGGATCATTTTTATGAGCTAATCAGATAGATGTGGTCTTGCTTCTATCTCTTGTGCTTTGAGGGTTTGGTGTATGTTTTTGTGTTCTTTCAACCAAATGTTGGATATCTTGGGTTTCTGATGGAATCAAACTTGAATGTTGTTGGAAGACTATCTGTGGAGTGCAAGGCCTCTTCTTGAAGGTTTCTAGTCGATCGACTAGAGAACCTTATATATATATATTTCACATTTGGTTCTTTCGAATAACTATCTTGTGTGTGCTGTTGGTTGTAATCATCAAATATTCTTGTTCCTAACTTGTTCAGATGAATCTTCTTAGATTTCTCAACTTAATCAAAGGAAACTGGTACTAGGGGATTTAGATTAATTAGAAAATCAAGATTTCCGTAGGGGATTAGAATAATTAGAAAATCCAGATTCCCTAGTGAAGTTGAATGATCTGAATCCTCCATCTTGGGCTTGAGTAGTATTGATGCTAAATGAAACATGGGTATTGTTATATAATAGAAAAGGAGAAATCACTTGTAGGAAACCACCCGAGTTGTGGAGAGAAAGGAGTTCATATGGTTGGAACAAGGTTTTCAATCTCGGTTTCGGTACCCATTTCGGACCCCACCGAAATCCGAAATTTCGAGTCGAAATTTGGTAATAATTAAAAAATATTATTTAATTAATTTCGAAATTTCGGACCGAAATTCCAAAATTTTGTAATCTTTTTTTTTTTTCTTTTTTTTTTTTTAAATATACATTTTCTCGAAATTTCAGACCGAAATTTGGTATTTCGCGAAATCCGGAATTTTGGCAAATTTCGGTTTCGGTCTCCACCGAAATTTTAAAACCATGGGTTGGAAGTCTAACCCCACAAAATCCATAGTTTTACATGTATGAAGGGGCTGAAAAACAAAAATTATAATAGGCTACTGATATTGACACTACGATATTTTAATAATTGCACAAACTCTGCTTGTTTTTTCTTCTTTAATTGGCTTCCGAGATCTTTTTGGGAACTGTAATAAACTTTGACAGCTTTTTAAATAATAAAAGACAAGATGAGTTGGTGCAATTATCAAAACACGGTAGTTCCAATAACAGTAGCCTTATAATAATGCCATCATTGATAAAGGGCCCTATCACAGCCCATAAAGCCAACCACTAAAACATAAAATAAACCACAAAAAACACATTCTAATAAAATTTCATGAAGAAGCTGAAAGGAATCTACCCAGCTTTAATCCCGGCTCTAACCATGAAACACCGCAAAAAAAAAAATGTTTACTCGGGATCTTCTCTAAAAAAGCGATAATCAACGTCTATATGTTTAATCCTCCCATGAAATACTAAATTGCTCGAAATACAAGTTGTCTCCTGGCTGTCACAACCTGTCTGTTAGCCTCTTAACCTTACCACCAGGGAGATACTTGACCGCATAGACCGATCTACAACCAATTGCATGCTTTCTATCTGATGAATCAGCAAACTCTCACATATCGTTTCATATGAGAACAATCATCATCCGTATATCTCTTTTTTCATCCATCATGAGAAAGTGTTCCGTGACATGTCTTAAGTGAAGATATAGAAGAAAGAGACAATGCAAAATTTAAATTCTTATATGAAGGAGACAAGTTCTCAAAGTAACACCAATATACAAACATCTTTTGAAAACGAGGAAGATAGCAATGATAACCCTTTTGAAGTTTGAGAATATCAGAAAAAAACATTTAATAACACAAGAATCTAACTTATCAACTCCTGGACCCATAGAATGAATAAAGCAGTCATAACCAAATACATGAGGATGAATAAAAAACAAGCCAATGCTGGAAAGAGAATGGAATAAGATTTTCCTTCCAAGACTGACGACTGTATGTACATTAAATCAAATAACATGCAGTCAAATAAGCATCTCCCCAATATACTTTTGGAACCCCCATATCTCACATAAAAGTATGTTTTACTTCAATAAGATGACAATGTTTATGTTTTGGCTCTCTATTTTGTTGAGTATTTAAACAAGAGGTATGATGCGGAATTCCATAACTGCCGGTATAATTTTTGAAATCTTGTGATAAATACTCTTTAGCATTATCAGAACATAGTACACGGACATTTTCTGCCAAACTGGTTCCGAATTTCTTGATGAACCATGTTAGTGTAAACGAAAAGGAGGTTACCTAAGTTGTGGTGATTAAAGTAGAGAAGAATGGAGGTCGTCAAAATTACCATACCATCTTCTTTATCAAGCATATTAGCTCAATCATGAGCAGGACTCGTCATATGGATGAACTATAGGCAAACAATTGAAGGTAGGTCTAGGATTTCCAATATGATATTTCCCAGTTTCCAGGGACCTCGAGACTTTTTGCATGCCCGTGCCAACATTTTTTCTGAATCCTCTTCAATAATTAGAGGTCCCACCATTGAACTCATGTACCATCAAACCCCAAAGGAGGGCTTTCGCTTCCACCTCGTTGGAATCACACTCCCTTGCTGGCCTGTAAAAGCAAAAGATATTGCGACTGTTATTATCACGAAAGAGTCTGGCAATGCCTGCTCGACCCAGATTGCCTTTAGAACACCCATCAAAATTAAATTCCGCCCACTCAAAGAGTGGATGGAATCACCTAGGATCTAGTTCAAGCTTCCTCCCTTTCTCATTAACCGTGCTCCAATTTCTTAGGATCCCCCCTCTGCTATAATGAGATAATATATGTTTTTATTTCTTCCCCATGAGATAGGGTCAGTCCTAATTTTTGTTACAATCCTCCCAAAGCTTCTTTTTTATCTTCACATATGCAGTTGTTCCACTTCTCCCTAAGGTGGGATTTCTTTGGCCCCCATTAGAATCACAGATTCTAATGAGCCGGAGTTGAGAGCCGTCCTTCCGGATATCAGAATCTCAGATCTTAGTGTTTTTAGCATGTTGATAGTGGAGGGAGATTCGCTTAATGCCATCAGGTGGATGGATGGCAGCAACCCCTGCCCTGGAAATTTGCCCACATAATCGATGAAATTCAGGATAGAGCGGCGGACTTTCTTGTGCGTTTAACATGTTAGCCAGGGCAGGTGTTTGGAGGGCGGCTTTAGAGATCTTTTGATTCCCCCCCCCCCCCCCCCCCCCCCCCATGAGGCTTGTGGTTCGGGGGGATTTCTTTGTATATTTTGATTTTCTTGTTCCTCTCCTTGCATAGGTGCCAAATCAAAGCAAAAGGTGCTAACCTCCTGAGGATCTGCCGTCCTTTACTGGCAGGTCCGGTACTCCAATACAGAATTGTCTTCTTGATGGATCTGTGAAAGACCCAAACTAAACCAAATCTTTTGATGATAGAGCGCCAAATCCAAAGTGTGAAAGGTCAATGAAGTAAAGCATGATCCATGACTGACGAGGTGGATTCTCCTTTTGAGACTCCCGCAGGTATCAATTCCTTTGTTTGCCACTGTCAAACAAAGGGACTGACTCGAGGTGGAGCCGGAGATAGCTAAATGATAGTGTAGAGGGTTCCCGACCCAACACCATCAATCAACCTATGAAAAAAAAGAACGAACATAAAAAGAGCCAGTAAGTTAGGAGTCCAGAATATGGAATCAGGGCAAGAGAGAGCAATATTGGGTACCAGAAGGCCAAGTAAATGGGAAAGACTCTCCGTCTCATCATCCTTAAGGTTTCTTCTAAGCCCAACATCGACTTTCTATCTCATCCCCCCGCATCCCCCCAGCCAAAAAAAAAAACACCCCTCTCCTCCTTTCCACATAATCACACTCTAGCCCCTTTATCGATTGGTAGACAGTATAGGTTTGGGAATGCATGGCACAACAAGGGCTCCCCTAGCCACGAGTCTACCCAAAAACATTATTTTGTCAAGTTATCATATAAATACTCCCCTTTACTAAGGGAAATGATAAATGCGCCCCCCTTTTTCATCACTTGGGACACCCGGCTACAGTGTATCTATGACTGAAAAGGTGCTGATGTACTTCACATTTGAAGGAATGAAGTGACCTGATTGCCACGTAGAATGCAGCTGGGTGTCCCAAGTGATGAAAAGGGGCGCATTTATCATTTCCCTTTACTAATCGTAGCATTATATGCCTAATATTTAACTTGACCTTGCTGAGTCTTTCTTTGTGTATATATTTTACCTCGATAAATTTATGTTACCATTAAACATTTGCATGTTTATCATTCAAATACTTTGATACACTACTTCACATTTATCTATATTTCAATTGATTTGTGGTCACTTAATCCAGCTTGAATTGTTGTTGATGATGCAGTTTAAATTTGGTTTATTCACAGCTTAGATCAAAGATAGGAATTTTTAGTTTTGTCCTCAAAACTTTCAGGCACATGATATTGCTTTATATCTGTAGCATTTCTGTAGTTGGCTTTTTAGAACTTATAATTTCATGCAGATACTTGTTTTACAGGGAAAACTAGCAGCAATACAAATCCCTTTACTCCAGTTTTCTGTCATGAGAAATCTACCACATCATCTGAATTGACACAACTTGGGCTTAAGAATGCTCATGAACTTCCACCATTTCTTCGGTCTGATCAGAGTAAAAAAGAAGCACATCTTAGAGAAAAAACAATTTGTGGTGTAGAGATCTCTAAAAGAAATTACAGTCTCACCGTCTCTAACTATTCAGGACTGTCAGCTCCTCCAATAGCAGTTCAAGCTCTTCCATGCTTTAATGGATCTGCGGGATTGAATACCCGGAGTAAGAGTTCTAACTCATCTATTCAAAGCCCAGGTGTTTCCAAAGAAAAGTGGATTAAAAGCCCTGATGTTACTGGGGGAAACTGGTATCTTAACGGCAATCACAGATCACAGCCAAGTTGTGAAAGTGAAGCTTCCTATCAGAATGGTTTTCACAGTCCATTTGGATCGGAGACTAATTCGTCAGTTTTGCACTCCCCGTTGGTCAAATTCAATAAGCTAAATCACGCTAATGGGAGCAATAATTTAGCTTACGAACATATTGAAGATCGTGGTTCCAGAAAGTATTTGAAGGATTTGGATTGCAGAGATGTGAAATCTGTGAAAGATATGAATTTGAATCTGTGTCTTCCAAATGGCTTCGGTGACAGAATTAGTCAGCAACAAGATCTTATGTTCATTGATGGGGAAGAAGAGCATGGAGATCCATTGGGAGGGATGTCTTGGCTTAAAACAAAGCTACCACCTGAGAATACTATAAGCATAAGAGGGGGTACAACCCAAATGGATTTGAATCAGTGTGTTTTTAGCTCACCCTCCATGTCATGCCGGGACCAATCAGAAATTAATGATACAGGGAATGGGGTCAAGGATGGTTTACTTAATGTCGACTTGTCTTGTGATATTACATTGCCCGAATCTGAAAAGCAGTTTTGTGCAGATAACCCAACCGTCAAAATGGGGATTGATGACAGCCCTAAGGGATTCAATTATGCCATTAATTTGAATTCTGAAATTGAAGCACGTAAGGAGAAGCCAAAGTCGCTGGAGATTTTATATACAACCAATGCTGATATTCCAAAAAAGAATACCATTGAGATAGATTTGGAGGCTCCAATCAGTCCCGAGGTGGTTGAGGACATTGTTGATGGCATAAAATCTCCACGAACAGACCAAGTGGTTGCACTAGTCCAACTAGCAGAGCGTGAAAGAGAGGACCCACAGGCGACACTAGCCAAAATGGCCGCAGAAGCTATCATCACCATGTCATCAAGTGTCTCAAATCATTTGGACAACACTAGTTGTCCGTCGCCCATTGCTCTGAGGGACTCTCTCATTTGGTTTTCAGAGGTGGTTTCCTCGAATGCAATTGATCTCGAGAACACTCTGGAAGTTTCGAGGGAAAAGAGTGGTGCTGATCAGGAGTACTCAGATGACGAGTTTGATTTCTTTGAGGCCATGACATTAAAGTTGAGTGAGACCAAGTTGGAGGACTGTTGTAAGCCTTGGGAGCAAGAGAATCAAAAAGTGGAAGAAACGGGGACCACTCCATTGCTAACCCGGCCTCGCAGGGGCCAGGCAAGGAGGGGGAGGCAACGGAGGGACTTTCAGAAAGATATCCTTCCAGGTCTCACATCTCTGTCGAGGCACGAGGTGACCGAAGATCTCCAAACTTTTGGAGGGCTGATGAGAGCCTCAGGATGCTTTTGGCAATCCGGGTTGGCTAGGAGGAATGCTGCTAGAAACGGATGGCATACAAGGGGAAGGGGGCGGTCGAGAGGCTCGGCCACTGCTTGGGCAGGGAGTTTTGTGGATCCACCACCTACACATCCCAGTAATAGCGATGTGGAACTCGAGAGGATAAGCCTACAAGGGTGGGGAAAAACTATTAGACGGCGCAGGCAGAGATTTCCAACTGGTAATGCTGCTGCTCTGTTAACTTAGTATGAGAGTTATATAAAGGGAAATCAAAGTAGGAATTTCTGTGGCTTTAGCGTGAGGTAGTTGTAGGCCATGGGATGCCTTGTACATGTCTTCTTTGCCCAAATTTGGGCTCTTGATTATCTGTCTTGAGTTTACAAGTTGTATAATTTCATAATAATGTGACATTGTTTTTTATGAAATACAGCACTTCAACTGCTGTGGTTTGAGCTGCAAAAAAACCACTGATACCAGTTGAGGATTTTTCCATAAATATCTGTGTTCCTGCATAAAAAAATAATCCACTTGTATAATTCATACCAATAACTTGGGTGATCGGATTTGTTCATTCACTAGATCAACTGAGATTTTTCATGAGGTTTCAATCCTAATTTTCATGGAATTTCCATCATAAATTCGAACTTGTTACAATCTTGAGAGTAAGAAATTAATAGGCAACTTGTATTTTCCAGAATATGGTCTCATTGTTTCTTATGAAACACTGCAGTTCATAATGTTCTTTTTATTCTATCAGATATGCTGGGACCAAACCTGCAACATCAATGTCGAGCCACAAGGCCTTGTCCAATTTATCTACCAGGCCCAAACCCAAGTGGGTGTTATTGATAAGCTACAGAAAATCACTGGTTTAAGAGAATAACTCAATAGCCCATATAAGAAAAGGCCTTCCTTTATGTAATATAGAAATTTGGGAAGCAAAATTGTCAACTCTGTAACCTTATGGAGAATTTTGTATAATCAACAAACAGTGTTGCATCATTTCTTGTTGAATACAGCCCTTGAGCTTGTCTGGTTTAAGCTGAATCTGAAGTGATGAACTCAAAAACTGATTTCAGTTTAAGGTTTTTCATGCACTGACTCAAAAATCAAAACTACTTTGTGTTCAATGGCAAATCTCTAAAATTACAACTTTATTTTCCCAAGCTTACTCAAAATTGGTATTTCAATAAAGAAATGCAGAACAAATGCAGAAAGTAATATAAAGAAATTGAAGAAAAATAAATGATAAAAGGTAGAGCACAAAATTCTTAACATACATATGCTTTATTAGTTATTTTCTTAAGCCCCTATTTGGATTGCAAGAAATACATTTATGACGAAGAAAATTCCAAGGAAAATTTTTATTCCCATGATTTAGAGGGAAATGGTAGTAGCATTATGATTAATTTAGAGCGAAATTATCATTAATTGAAGGCCCCTCTAAGTAAAAATTGAATAAGGTTAGTTCAAGTAAATGGTTTTTTGAGTGTAAAAAATGTAGGAAATTTTAGAAATATTTTTCCTCCCAAACTTCTCCATAAAATTCCTCCAATCCAAATAGGGCCTATTCCTAAAATTGGACCTGTGTTGCACCCCCTATTTTCAAAAGGACCGATGAGGGTAATTGAACCAAATCCTTGCTCCATTCTTAAAATACAAGTATCAATTGGATATTGAATTTTCTGCAGAAAAATGGTAATTGCACTCTCTCATGTAGATGAACACTATTTGATTTGTTGATGATTAAGTTTTTGTGGGATGATCAGTCCCCACTTCTCCACCTCGCACACAGAAGACACCAGTAAAGGGGACCGATAAAAAAAACAATAGTTCTTCTCTTTACGCTCCGTTTGGTTGCAGGTAGTTACCTCGTGTAGTAGTGGTGAGTTAAAACTTAGGTAGTCAACACGGAGGAGACAGGCTAAGTAGTCTTGTCATAGTTACCTCGTAGAGTAGTGGTTAGAACTTATTTGATCAACAAGAAGTAAACAGGCTAAGTAGTCTTGTCGTAATTACCTCGTAGAGTTAAAGTAGTAGCATTTGGTTGTCGACCTCATAGAGTAGTGGTAGGGAGTGTCATTACCAATACAAAGAGAGAGATAGAGAAAAAGCACCAATCCCAAAATTCTCTTACTAAAATACTCTTTTGGTAAGTTTTTCTTGGATTTTGCTAGTAGTTTGCTGGTGACAAGGGGGAGACAAGTAGACAAGCCTAGTATTCTCGAAACTCTGCATGCAACCAACCAGAGTATTAATTTTTTGTTGAGAACCCAGACAAAATCCTAGAACTAATAAATGTACTTCTCAACACTTTTTGCTTGCAACATGCACTTTTCCCGTCTGGGTTTTGTTTGTTAATCCAGGAAAATGCGCTCCTCACTACGCATGAGCATTCTACCTTGATAGCTAAACAAAAAAAGAGAGAGATTTTCAGTCTTCTTTTGCTGGAGATGGATCAGTCTCTCAAGAACTATTTATTTCACAGAGCTTTGTATTTCTTTAAAATGAAATAAGTTCATCACCCTTTCATGCAATTGTGATTCAGTTGCCTCTTTTTCCATCTGGGTTTTGTTTATTAACCAAAGAAATCATCCATCAGCAACCTACCCTGGAAACATGATGGAAAGAGCAAAACTTTTCAGCGTAGATTTAGGGAAGGTTCAGTCACTAAAGAACTACAGATTGTAAGGAGATTTTTTTGCAAGAGATCTGATCAACTCTCAAGAGACCTTGTCTGCAATTGAGATATAAGATCTTTTTTTTTCTTCTGAATGATAGAAATGCCCATCTTCCGATCTGGGTTCTATTTATTAGTAACAACCATTTAGAGAGATTTGCACTGTAGTTTTGGAGAATGGTCAGTTTGTCAAGAACCATTCAGAGAGATTATTTTTGTTTTGCTAGAAACCCAACCAATACCCCTCATAAAACTCTGTTTGTATTGAAATTCAAACTATGTTGCATCACTACTGGTATCAAGTGTCGGATTCGGAAAACGTCAAAAAGAACTATTCGTGGATTCGCCAAAATATTTTAATTAATTCTCAACTTTTATTTATTTTTACATAATAATATGACTATGAGCAATGATAGATACAAGGGAGCCCTTGCATAAAGAGCCAAAAAAGGGCTCTGGATTGGATCCACATCATCAAATGTAACTGAAAATGATGTGGATCCAATCCAGAGCCCTTATATTAGGATGGGTAAAACACAAAACATATCATAATTGTGAAGTTGTGCTAGTAGTATTCAGAAGCAATAGATAAAAGAGATATAGAAGTGTTTCGGGGAATCCTGAAGTATTGGAATCCGAGACGTGTCCGATACGAATTCTTCGCCCATTTAGAAGAATCCATGTAACAATAATTTTTATAGATAAAAATGCCTCTTTTCTCATTTCGGTTTTAGTTATTAAAAATGAGAATATTCCGGGTATTGGTCTACATCACTCTAACTTGGAAGATGAGTTCAAAGAAAAGAAATTTTCAGACTTGTTTTGGGACTCTTGAACTCACAGAGTAATTAAAGTAGATGCTTTCAAATTTAGCCTAAATAGTGATGGATTCTTGGGTTCTTCACTTTTTTTTTTTTTGTTAACCCGGAAAGATAACGACCCCGGGGCGGATCAGCAAGTTTATATATAAAAAGTTGGGACCATACAAGAGGAGGGAAAACCTCCTAGCCATCAATATAGGAAGCCGTAGCCCTAGAAAGAGAGTAAGGAGGAGGGGAAGCCTCTAACTCGACAAAATAGCATGCTAAAGCCATAGGAAAAAGACAACAATCAATGCTTATAAGGGAGAGTGCCCTTAGTTGATCTTGCTTCTGATGTTGGGAAGGCCAAGTGCATCACATCTTGTTGCCCCTCTTGCCAGGCGAGGCATAGAGGCCCAGGAGGGATAGAACAAATTGGATCTTGATGAGCAGCCGAAGTTTGCAAGGGCATCTGCAACTGAGTTTCCCTCTCTGAATTGGTGATTGCAAGTGGGAGACAAAATGCAAAGAAGTGGTTGAATCTCCTTCCAGAGATATTGGATTGCCCAAGGGATTTGCCCTTTCCCGTCGATGAGATCGATCAGAACTTTGCTATATGATTCCACGATCATCTTGCTCATATTAAAGGCCTTGCAACAGCGGAGCCTGTCCAAGAGCGCACGAGTTTCCGCAACCATGTTAGTGCCTTTCTCGTATTAAAGAGAGAAAGCTAAGATAACCGTTGATTTTTCATTTCGAATAACTCCTCCTCCACCTGCTTCTCCAGGGTTCCCCTTCGAAGCTCCATCTATGTTGAGCTTAAGAGTTCCTTTAGGGGGTCTCTTCCATAGAATCCAGCAATCATTTTGAATCCTTTGACAGCAATCCTTGGGTTCTTCACTTATAGGTTCGTACTTCAAATGCCACATTAAGGATCCACATCTAGTGATCGATCATATTTCAGAGAGGGATCTTGTTGCTTATACAGCAATAATTACTGGGTATGCACAATTGACTGATGATCTAGCATTTAGAATTGGTTGATATATGCAGAAAGAAGGGTTGGATCCTAACTGGGTGACTCTGTTGAGCTTAGTCCAAACAATAGCACAGTTGAAGGACTTGAAGATGGCCCATCCGTCCAATGTTTATACAATTTTGAGGTATGGGAGGGTGATGGTTTCCCCTGTTTTGTTTCGAGGCTATGTGGTTTGTCCTCTTGTTTTTTTCGCTTAATAAATAAAATTTTGAGGTCCTCCCCGGGTCCCCACTCTTTTCCATGAACAATAGAATCTAGCAATCAGTTTTCAAGACCTTCAATAACTATTTGGATCTTGTTACAGCCCCATTTGGGATTTCAAAGCCAGTAAGCTGCCAATGTCATTGAATATTGTAGATAATTATAGCTGGTCTTGATTTTCTTTTTTCTAAGAATATAAAGGTAAAAGTGGCCTTCTCATTGCTTGAATACAGTATTTTCTTGTTACTTTTTTTTTTTTTTTGAAAATTAACAATGAATTTTATTAGATTCAAATTGGGACAAGATGTCCCAGCTCAAGAGTACAAGTGATAATTCAATGGCCATCAGCCTATTGAGATGGTAGAGATTCTATACAAGTGACATTTGTTTCCGTTAGAAGAACCCCTGCTTTTGCTAACTCATCCGCCGAGGAATTTGCCGATCTCCTACGATGAACTAAAAGTGGACGCATACTCCTGACGAGGTCTCGAATCTCATCAAGTGTATTCTGCAATCTCCACGGCCCACCACCAAGATTGCTGGCCCAAGCTATCACATTTGACGAGTCCCCCTCCGCAATCAACGGCCCTAAATTACGATTGGCATACCACCGGAGGCCGAATAACAACCCCCGAGCCTCGGCTTCATTGGCATCGCATATTCCGGCTGATCCGGAGTAGGAGACTATAGTTCTACTATAGGAATCACGAATTAAACCCCCAAAACCGGCCAGTCCAGGGTTTCCTAGTGAACTGCCATCGAAGTTAAGTTTTAACCACCCCTCTCCAGGAGCCACCCATTCCGGAGTGATTGCTATCCGAGGTTTTCTTTCGTGTAACACCACCTTCCAATTTCTCAGAGCCATCCCAGTTGAGTATGGGATTTTTCCTTTTGCCTTTGCCCATAAAATGAGAGATAATTTTATTTCCAGCACTACATGCTTCCAATGCCGGGCTTTATCGGTGAAAATTCTATTGTTCCGTTCCTTCCAGATGGACCATATAATGGCATATGGTAGGGGACTCCTTAGTGCTTCACCCAGACAATTGTAGAATGCCTCACGCCAATATAGGATAACATCATATATTTGTCCCTGCATTACCCATTGGATCCCGAATGAACTAAACATGCCATTCCATATTCTGTTTGCATACGAGCAATGGATAAAAAGATGACCAATTGTCTCCTCTGCCGCACCGCATAATACACATTTGCTTGCTATTTGAAAACGCCGCTGTTTAAGCCTTTCTTCAGTGTTTATGCAGTTACGTGTCACTGTCCAAGCGAATGCCGAGATTCTTGGCGGGATTGATTGGCCCCATATGTTTTTCCGACAGGCATCAACCCTTTCCTCGTTGCACAGCTGATGAAAGAATGATCGGACAGTGAATCCTCCCTACGACTCAGGTTGCCATAGAAGACCGTCTTCCGTGTTATGTGAAAAATAGCAGCCCTCCAACAGGTGGAGTAGTGATGTATAGTTTTCTTGTTACTTACAAACCATAGAATACTCATCCTAATGAACCATGATTTAACTACAACATCATGTAATGGCCTGTGACTTATATAGACTTATTAGAGATGAATGTACAACGTCATCAAATTGTTTCTAAGAATCTGAGTCTCTTAGGGATAAATATAACTCTTGATATTGCAAATAGTCATCATACCATTACCAGTAATCTCCACATGAGCAACTTCCATTCTTAAAATGGTGGAATCTATTTAAATCTCTCATGATAATTTCTCGGATTGTGATCATGGATACAAATTTTGTGAAAGTATGGCAGTCATCACAAACACGAAGATTCTTATATATGTGTAATGTTTTTTCTGGACTTGTGTTGATAATCCCAAATGCAAGTGCAAGCTTCTCACTGTGACTTCGAACATTCTGTTCCTTTCTACATTTGTCTGCGCTAAGCACATGAGAAACTCTGTATGACATATAACCTTGTTCTTGCGCTAGACTTTCAATACCTTCCAAAAAACTATAAATTTCCTTGTTTTGTGGATGGGAAGTATCCCCTGCACTAAATCTGTGAATGCATTTATTTAGTTCAATTGTGCTGTATCCAGGCACCTTCCTAAGACCCATATTTTTCATCATCAATCTAACCTTTCCAAAGCCATCCCAATTTCCTTCTTGTGCATGAACATTTGAAAGGAGTGTGTAATATCCTGAGTTATTAGGTTCTAAATCTAAAATGCTTCTTTGTATCCTACCAATCATATCCATCCTTCGGTGAATACGGCAACCATTGAGCAAAGCCCCCCAAATACTACCGTTTGGTGCTGTGGGCATTGAGTTGATGAAGTCCCATGCACGGTCAAGATGGCCCGCACGGCTTAAAAGGTCGACCATACATGCACAGTGTTCTAAGTTTGGCTTAATATGGAAGTCCCGACTCATCGAATCAAAATAGAATTCCCCTTCTTTCACAGATCCAGAATGACTGCAAGCAGATAAAAGGCTCAAGAAAGTCACTTCATTTGGTTTTATTACCAAATCTATCATTCGAGTAAAAAGAAATATGGCAATGTCAACTTGGCCATGTATTCCATACCCAGATATCATGGCACTCCATGACACCACACTCCTTTCTGTCATGTTATCAAAGACCCTCCTTGCCATCTTTATATCCCCACACTTTCCATACATGTTTACAAGAGCTGTGTCAACATAATTATCTTTCTCCAAACCATAGGTTATAACCTTGTGATGAAACCATTTTCCTTTTTCTAGAAAACCCAAATGGGAACAAGCTTGAATTGCATTTACAAAGGTACATCTATCCATGTCTAGACCTCCAGAATGCATTCTATCAAATAGCATAACTGCTTCTACTGAATTACCATTCTGAGCAAATCCACCTATCATTGAATTCCATGTTATTACACCTTTTTCTTTCACTTCATCAAAGATCTCATGCCCCATATCCACTAACCCGCATTTACAGTACATATTTATGAGGGAATTCTGAACAAATTCGTTATTCTCAAATCCTATTTTGGCAATATGGCCATGGATTTGACTCCCTAACCGGCAAAAACCAATATGTGAGCACGCTGAGAGAGAACTAGCCAAGGTGAATGAATCACAAAACAGTCCTTCATTCAGCATCCTAACAAATAGTGTCAATGCCTCCTCTGAGAAGCCACTCTGAGCATAGACTGTTATGATTGAATTCCACGACACAAGTGTTTTCTCTTGTATCGTCTCAAACACCATCCAACAATCTCTTATCTTCCCACAGCCAGCATACATATCTATTAGTGCTGCACCCAAGAGATCAAAATTTGGGTCCATACAATTTCTGATAACAAAACCATGAACTGACATCCCCTCCTTAAGCCATCCTAACTGAGCGCAAGCCATTATAACACCCACCATGGTCACTGAATTGGGCTTCACTTCAAAATCTCTCATTTCAAGAAAATTCTCTAATGCTTCTTTGAAGCGGGCCCGCTGATTGTAGCACGAAATCATCGCAGTCCATGAGACAACACTCCTTTCAGATACCTTCTTAAAAAGCTTCTCTGCGCTATCGAAGCCGCCACATTTACTGTACATAGCTACAAGTGAGTTTGCCAATGACCCAGAAATGTCAATCACTCTTCTCACAATATAACCATGAACCAACTTTGCTTGTTTTAGAAAACCCAATTCAGCACAAGCTTGAACTACACTGCTCATCATCACAGAATCAGGTTCAATTTTTGCCAAATTCATCTCACTAAATATTTCTAGGCCTTTATCAGCTCTGCCATTTTTGACATAACTCAAAACAATTGAACTCCAAGAAACCACATCTCTTTGAGACATTTCATCAAATACCCGGCGAGCATTCTCTAAATTGGCCATCTCTCCATACATGTGAAGCAAGGCAGTCTCAACAACATGATCAGATTCAAACCCACTTTTAACTATCCTTCCATGGATCTTTGCACCCATACCAACATCAGAAAGACTTGAACAAGCTCTAAGAACAGATGGAAATATGAAACTAGAGAGCAAAGGTTGATTATACTGCATTTCATGATAGAGGGAAATGGCTTCTTTGAAGAAGAGATTCCATACATAGCTTTTGATCAATACACCCCACATAAAAGAATCTGGTTTTGAGAATGTATCAAAGACCCATCTAGCAGATTGAATGCTACCCATTTTAGCATAAGATTCAATGAGTTTGGTGGCAGCCAATGCATCTCTTTGATGGCCAGAAATTAGGAGATGGGCATGTAGTTGTAGGAGTGTTCTTATGGTGGTGCAAAATCTAAAGATGGGCATATATAAAGTCATTTTCTTGTTTGAGAGAACTACTAGACAGAATTATGAACTATATTTTTTTTCTAGTTTTGGATTGAGTATAGGATTGTTCATCAAGGAATGGTAGGATTAACTGATTGAGGGAAGGTATGGTAAATTACTAAATTAAGAAAGGCTGTTGATATTTGCACTACCGTAGTTTTATAATTGCACTAACTCGCCTTGTCTTTTCCTATTTAACCAGTTGTCAACGGATATCACAATTTCCTTTCCAAAAGGCTCTTAGAAGAAAATTAAGAATGAAAAGACAATGTGAGTCAGTGCAAATATCAAAACTTCGTAGTGCCAATATCAGTAGCATTGAGAAAATGGGTGGAAAGTTGAAATTTAATTGATTTAGGAGTCGTCAGGGGGTGGAAATTTCATTTTCCAATGTATTAATTTATGGTGGTCTGCAATCTCGGCCGTACAATTCTATAGATGATTAGAACTGGTCATCTAGTGGGACCCAGATGAGCCAATCTCCAGATATCACACAGATTGGACAATCTTAGCCATCTGATCCGTAGATTATGCTCGTAGAATATGAGCTGTTGGATTTAACAATTTGCTATTGGATAATTGATTGGATGGTTGAGATCATACTAGTATATCTCACTACTAGTAGATCACTGGTGAGGTTAAAGGCACAATTACAAAGCTTGGAATATACTTTTTAAATATTAGATTTTAAATAACAATTTTTGATCGATAACCCGGCAAGCATGAGGATCATCTAATAAGTGGGGCCATCCCATCTAATTTAGTGGTGACCCACCAGATCAATGGCCAAGATCACATTGCACAAGCGCCAAATACATGATGAACAAGGGCGACACTCATTAACAGGACAAAGGTTGTCACATATCATCTCTGTTATAGCATTTACTATAAACAAGGTTAGTAATCAAGACAAGTTCCCACCAAATTCCAAGCATCCATCTCTTCATCAAACATGAAAACACATAAATCTTGTACCCATTTTGAAGCAATTATAGCTACACTGTTTTGATAAGCCAATGCTTAGTCTTTATTGGTTTCATGGGTGATTCTCCGATGAGATCAAATGGTCAATGGCAAGAAAATTCTCCATTGTTTCCGGAGAGCATATATACATCTGGAGAAGAACACATACTGTTGAGCCTTGTCGTCATGCAGATATACGGGCGTATACTAATAGTCTGGTTGCAGGTCTGATCCCAGCTTACCTATAAAACATTGAGGAAATTCATATATAAGATACTCATAGAGCGGCATGTCGTGCGCTTTGATAGGATGGGCAGATCTCAAGCGGCAACTCGGGTCGATTGACTTTTTTTTATTTTTTTTATGACGTAGGGTATCCCCAACTCGGGTCGATTTTTGGGAATTCGGGTTGAGATTTTACCATAAAATCTGGTCAGGTTCGGGTTGATACCAATTCATTTACTCGCAAGAGCTCAACCAGACCCAACCCAAGTTGCACCCCTTCAAGAACTATCACAAATATCCCCGACATTTTCAAAATGATAAAACAACAAAATCCAAAAATAATCCCGAGATTTCATAAAAATGTAGCGATATTTTTATTTTTTTTATCATTTACTGTAAAAAAAAATGATAATATTGCGGTAATATCACAATATTTTTTACGATACGGTTTATTTTATAATTTTTTAAATAACATATTTTTAAATAATCTTATTTTATCATTTTTCCTAATACAAAACCAAAAACAATAAGAAAAATTTAATATATCCCGAGATTTTCCCTTGCCAAGAAATTCCCGAGAACGATATTTGTGACTTCGTTCAAGAACATGAAAAATAACATTGAAAACTGTAGCAGATAATAAAAAATCCTACCTAGGTGTCTTTTTTGCCGCCCTCCTCATTGTGTGGGTCTACTGGCACTTCGTGGCGGGGTCTATTATACTTCTCTCGCAGCTGCTTGATAGGGATGAAGTCTCCGGCGGCATCCATACCATAAAACAAGAAGGAAATGTAAGGATGGTCAAACCTGTCCTGCATGTGATAAGATCATCAAATAATGGTAAGAGAAAGGAAGCTAATGGTAACAAGAGCCCTGCCATTCTAAGGTTTGTTTTTTATTATTATTATTATTATTTTTAATGGTGCAATTCTAAGTTCTGTGTGCTCACCGAGTCTGGTTGATCAATGGCTAACAGATTTTCCTCAGGAACTGCAAACATTTTATCATTAGGTCACTAGTAGAAAATAAAAAAAGGATCAAAACAAGTCACAGGATAGTAAATTGAAATGAATCAACATATGAGTTACACAACCTAGTTCAAGGGCACCTTTAGATCAAAGCATACACTGATATATGTAGTGTAAATTAACCATTCCCACTTTCCCAGTCAAGAAATCTTAATGTAACTCGACGCCACATTATTCCATAATTCAAATTACATCCAAGATGCATAAAAGATTTCACACAGAAATGAAATCATAAGTCTCTAAAAAAAGGGTAATTGAGAAAAATAAATGTCTTAGTAGAGTTTAATCCCTTTCAACCCTCACATCCATCATACCCATTGCCTTCTATGTAAATTTTCTGACCTCTTTTATGGCTTTGGGAGCCCATCTTTTTTAAGGTACACTCATACACGCCTGACCTCTTTATGGCTTTGGGAGCCCATCTTTTTTAAGGTACACTTATGCACACGTCTCTTGGGTACAGAATGATTATTACAGCCCACTTACATAGTAAGCCATAGCAGTTCTGATGATCTGGAATTTTGAAGTCATTCTCTATATTTTATATTGGCACCAAATAATGGCTATACAGTAATATAACATTACCATATAACTTCACGGACATGCCTGGGTATTCCAGGGTCACTGTTCTGACTTCTGACTGAGTGACACCTTCTCACCTGTGTCTAACTGCTTAGTCACAAATATTTGTCTCCGGAATTTCTCGGGAAGGGTGTGTCTCGAAATATTTTAAGTTTTTTTTTTTGTTAATTTCAGGTTTATATCGGGAAAAAAACTGAAAACAATAAAATATTTAAAAATATAAATATAAGAACAAAATTAGGACAACAAATAATATCATGAATTCATCATGATATTTTGGTGATATTTTCAAGGTAAATAAAATAAAATATGAAGATATCTCTATGATTTTTCAAAAGCTTGAGAAAATTTCAAGATTCTCTCATTTTATCAAAAAATTGCAAAATATAGCAATATTTTATAAATGTTGGAGATATTTGTGACTAAGTCTAATGGAAACATACATGGTTGTTTCTAGGTTACACTAGCTTTCAGCTATTACTTAGATAGTATTGAAATACGTGCAATATTCATCGGATAACACACCGGTAGAGAGGCTGATTTAAGGAACACAAAAGAAAATTTAATATCTGCTGAAAGGAGAAGATTAAAATCAGTTATTTTACCATATGCAACCAGTAGGTTTGGGTCTGCATGTACATCAACCAACACCTGCAAAACAATAAAATATGACTTGAAACTGAAAACTACTATATTATATTCAAGTTGATCATATCATTTTATTTATAAAACTTGGAATCGTACCATCATGATGAAGCACCACAAAATTACAGATTAACTCTAAATTAGTTTTTTGACATAATGATTTTTTAATAAAATGCACACTATTTTATAATAGTTAAATACAATCATAAAACAGTGGTAAAGTAAGGAATAAATATACTCAAGAATTGTACGGTGCATGAGCCACAAAGATGTGGATTAAATGTTTGGAACTACTAGAGAATTGAATTAGTGTACGCCCCATCTAGTTATGTTTCAGTGTGTTTACTTCAATTTAGGTGTGCGTCTTTGAGAATTTACTTTAGTCATTTACATTAAGTTGATGGGTCCCATCATTAGGACATGGAAGTGAAACTAGGGGTGTAACTTGGGTCGGATCGCGTTGAGCTTTAGCTAATAAATGAATTGGAATCAATGCGAACCTGACCCGATTTTATAGTAAAGGCTCCATCCGAATTCCCAAAAATCAATCCCAGTTGCACCTGTAAATGGAAATTCTCTCCTACGATTTTCCTTCTTCCATTTTTCTTAATCTCTTCTCTTCCTCTCACATATTCTCCTCCTTTCATCGATACAGTGTGTATTTGGGCTTCATCAATGACTTTAACACAGTATCAGAGCAGGTATTCTAGATCTACCCAAAATCTAGGAGAAGCATAAGATATTGTTGGATAAATTCAAAAGGAATGAATTACCATGTTGATACGTATGTGATAGAATTTTCTCCTCGCCATCCGTTTATGGAGCTATTGAACTTCATGGCCTACTACACTTTCTTGCGTAAGGACAGTGTATTTATGAGGTTATTCTTCTCTCTCTCTTATCGTTGCTTTGCCGTTGTGTAAGGACTGCACGTTCATCAAGTTTGGCCTGCTATGTGGGGTTGGGCATATAGCTCAATTGGTTGAGACTTTGAACATCAACCTTAAGGTCATATGTTCAAACCAAGCTCACCTATCAAAAACCAAAAAAAAAAAAAAGAAAGAAAAAGTTTGGACTGCTAAGCAAGGTGTTCGTGAACCTGTTGGACTATACGAAGCTGCTACTTTGTGTGGCTTGGTTTGGATTATTGTAGCCCTTACGTGAGCTATTGTGAACTTCTTTGGAGCCTTTTCTGTGGGCTCTTGCAAAGCTTCTATGCGAGTTGTTGAGACGCCTTCCTTGTGGCCCATGGCTGCCGAGCCATTCCTGTGGCTGTTACACCATTTCTTGTGTGGCTATTACGCAACTTCTGTGGGCCATTATGTCTTCTCGTACCTTCAGCGTGTGAGTTGCTACTACATGGTGATACCCGTGGATAGAAGTACTATTCTTGGGACGAGTTATTTGCTCATTCGTGAAGTTTTGGCAGATGATCATGCTATGTTGTTAGGGGGAGATTGATATCTACGCAAAGTGAAGCATCCAAAGTCAGTACGAAAGTGTTCTGTTTGATTATGGGTATGTTGGTGTCCAAGCTTCAGCTTGAGTGGGGTGTAAAAGAATTAAATTAATCTAGGCTCTATATAATTAGGTTTCAATTACAGAATGAGATCGTGACAGAAATAAAAAAGTCGGTTTCGGATGAAAATCTCAGTATAAATCCTATGAAATCATAGAAACGTATGGAAATGATAGATGTTTAAGATGAAATTTCAAGAAATAATAGACTAGGGACAAATACACACTCAAAAACCATCAAATAAGCAAGAAAAGCACTCAAAAGTGATTTAACATTGAACACCAAGTGACATGAGTTGTCATGTATGTCTAATAATTCAAGACATGTCACATTTCATATGAATTCATATCAATATTTATACATAATACATACACCATTTCACGTTCAATTCATATAAATATAATTATGTAACATATATCGGTATAGTATACCACAAATGCTTTAAATAGTTTTATGTATAACAAACATGCTAAATCTGCACATGCCTAGATTTTGATAGTTTTTTAAAAGTTTAACAATTTTATTAATTTAAAAAAAAACGAAAAGTTATAATATTATAAATATTATGTTATTAATATAATTTTATTCATAATTTTTTGGGAAAATGACCAAAAAAAATCCCTTTCTCACACGAATATAAAAAATGCAGTTTGCTTTTGAAAACGACCAGAGAAGAGCGGATTCCACTGTTCATAATTTGGAAAGGACAAAAATGCCCTTTACCCTTTTGGATTAAACTATTCACACATCTCTTTTTTTTAACTTTTTCAAACCTATCTCTCTCTCGCCGGAAAAAAACCTCTATCTTTTGCCTCTCTCTCGCCAGAAAAAACCTCTCTCTGTCTTTTACCTCTTTCTCGCCGGAAAAAACGTATGCCATCGCTGGTGAATCCCGCCGTTTTTGCCTGCCATTGAAGCACACCGTTGAAGCACACCTTAGCTAGTATGTTTTCTCATCTTCCATATTGCTTCATAGTTTTTTTTTTTACAGATTTCAGAGATTCAACGGCGATAGGTTATGCATATTAGGGTTTTGCAAAGTAGACGTAGGGCTTTGTTAGGGTTTTGCATTTAGGGTTTTGTTAGGGTTTTTATGTGTGGAGAACCACTATTGAGAACCTTCTAAACCCCTAGTAGTGGTTCAAAGTGTAAAAGTAGTGGTTCAAAATATGGAAATAGATGTAAAGTGTCCAAATAGTGAGAAATTAGTGGTTGAAATTGGTTCTAAGTGTCTATCGTGGTCCAAATATGTGTAATAGTGGTTTATGGTGAGGAATTAGTGGTTGAAATATGAAATTAGAGGTTCAAAGTGTCGAAATAGTGGTTCAAAATGTGAAAATAGGTGTAATAGTGGTTTATAGCAACTAATCAGTGGTTGAAATCTGTAATTAGTGGTTCAAAGTGTCTATAGTGAAAAATTAGTGGTTGAAATATGTAATTAGTGGTTCAAAGTGTCTATGTAGTGGTTCAAAGTGTCGACATAGTGGTTCAAAATGTGAAAATAGGTGTAATAGTTGTTTATAGTAACTAATCAGTGGTTGAAATCAGTAATTAGTGGTTCAAAGTGTTCAAATAGTAGTTTAAAGTGTCTATTGTGAGAAATTAGTGGTTGAAATATGTAATTTGTGGTTGAAAGTGGTTGAAAGTGTCTATAGTGTCCAAATAGTGGATCAAAATGTGAAACTAGGTGTAATAGTGGTTTACAGTAACAAATTAGTGGTTCAAAGTGTCCAAATAGTGAGAAATGAGTGGTTCAAAGTGTCTATAGAGTCCAAATAGTGGTTCAAAATGTGAAAGTAGGTGTAATAGTGGTTTATAATTTGAAATTAGTGGTTGAAATCTATAATTAGTGGTTTTTAAGTGTCTATATAGGTGTTCAAAGCGTCCAAATAGTGGTTCAAAGTGTATGTAGTGAGAAATTAGTGTTTGAATTTTGTAATTAGTGGTTCAAAGTGTATATTTAGTGGTTCAAAGTGTATATAGTGTCCAAATAGTTCTTCAAGGAAACAAAAAAGTAGATATAAGTGCATTTCAAGTGGTTGTACCTACTCAACGGCCCATTCAAAAAAAAGGGTGATGTAAACTAATTTGAACTGGTCCATATAACTTTGAAATCTGTTTAGTTCTAACTTCGTATAGTCTTCCTTCCTTGCAGCTTTGACTGTGGACTATTTGTTATTAAGGAAATTGATTGCCTGAGCATAGATGAAAGTTTTGACTTCGTGCAAGCTAATATTACTGCTATGATAAGAACTCTACTCGATGAATTCTTAGAGGGTGTGTATGGGCGTGTCAATATATAGGACTTTGGCAACGTTGATTGTTTTTTGTAATTGAATGTAGATGGAAGGACCGACCTGAATGACCACTTTAATTTCTGTAATTATTCTATGTAACTGAATGTAACAGAATGTGACATGCAACTGAATGGAAGGAAAAGTTCATTGTTTTGTTTTCAGGTCTATGAAATGCAACAAAATGTGAAACGTAACTGAATTTGTAACTGAATTTTTGATATTGTAACTGAATTTCTAAGTGGAATTTTTTTATTTCTGAGTTGAACCCAGAGTCGACTCAAAAGGATTCTATTCAGGTATACGAAATGCGACAGAATCGTCGGACTCGACTCCAGAGTCGATAACTACCTAACAGTAGCTTTAAAGTCGACTCTGGGGTCGATGTTGATCATAACAATAATTTCAAAGCTGACTCCAGAGTCGACTCTCTTTCGCATTTTAAAAAAAAAATACCCTATATGGCGAAAGCGGCCGTAGAGTTAAAGTCGTCTCCGGAGTCGATCTAGGCGAAAGCAGTAATGAGGAAGCACTATGTAAACACATGAACCACTATTCCAACACTATGATCCACTATTTCAACACTCTTGAACCACTATTGAAATATCGAATCCAATCCAATGAACCAATTTAAACTACATGGAATCCAATCCAATGAACCACTACTTACACCCCTGAACCACTATTTATATTGCTTTAACCATTACTTACACCCATGAACCACTATTGGCAGAGTTGGAACCACTATTTATACCCTATGAGTGATTTACACAGTTTTAACCACTATTTACACTTGGGAAACACTATGTAAACACATGAACCACTATTCCAGCACTGTGACCCACTATTCCAACACTCCTGAACCATTATTGAAATAGATGGAATCCAATCCAATGAACCAATTTAAACTACATGGAATCCAATCTAATGAACCACTACTTACACCCCTGAACCACTATTTATATTGTTTTAACCATTACTTCACCCATGAACCACTATTGGCAGAGTTGGAACTATTATTTATACCCTATGAACCACTATTTACACAGTTTTAACCACTATTTACATTTAGGAAACACTATGTAAATACATGAACCACTATTCCAGCACTATAACCCACTACTCTAACACTCCTGAACCACTATTGAAATAGATGGAATCCAATCCAATGAACCAATTTAAACTACATGGAATCCAACCAAATGAACCACTATTTACACCCCTGAATCCACTATTTATATTGTTTTAACCACTACTTACACCAATGAACCACTATTGGCAGAGTTGGAACCACTATTTAATTATTTATACCCTATGAACCACTATTTACACAGTTTTAACCACTATTTTACACTTACTAAACACTATGTAAACACAAGAACTACTAGATAGTGGTTCACTATCACTAAATAGTGGTTCAAAACAGGAGTAGCTCAACCCGTTTTGAAGTCTACATTGAACTCTACACAGTGGTTCAAGATAACTACTATCAATAGATTGAACTCTAGATAGTAGTTCACTATAGCACATGAACTCTAGATAGTGGTTCACAATAACTACTATCAATAGTTCTTCATAAAACACTCTACATAGCGGTTCACTATCACTAAATAGTGGTTGAAAATGAGTCTAGCTCAACCCACCGGATTTAGCTCAACCAATACACAACACAAATGAAAATGGATATATATATTAGGGGTGGACATGGTTCGGTTCAGTTCGGTTTTGGGGCATACCCAGAACCGAACCATATATAATCGGTTCCCTAAAATTGGAACCAGAACCGAACCTATAAGTTTGGAACCGAACCGAACCAGAACCATATATAATCGGTTCGGTTCGGTTCTAGGTTTACCCAACCGAACTACAAACAGCCAAACAGGTATATATGGACTACAAACCAGCCCTATCAAACATGCCCTATCAAATTATATGTGAACAGGTATATATGGACTACAAACAGGTACATATACCTGCATATCAAAGTTTTGGGCAATTCCTAATGTACATTATCCAATGAATATCAAAGTTCGGATAACATTTATATATGGACTACAAACAAGCCCTATCAAATTATATATGAAGTTATGAACTACAAATTTGGGCAATTCCTAATATCCATTATCAAATTTGGGATAACATTTATATATGGACTACAAACAGGCCCTAATATCCACTATCCAATGCAAAAATCAAATTAAACCAATTCCTCAAGTAAGTAGGGTCGGTTCTTGGATCCCAAACCCAGAACCGAACCGAATATCCACCGGTTCCAAATTTTCCGAACCGGAACCGAACCAAATGTGCCGCTTCAGTTCGGTTCCCCGGTTCGAACCGGAATCATGTCCACCCCTAATATATATATATATATATATATATATATATATATAGAGAGAGAGAGAGAGAGAGAGAGAGAGAGAGAGAGAGAGAGAAAAGTGTAGCTACACATACGTGTAGCTAACTTAGCTACACCGACGGCTTAAAATACAGTGGGCCCCACATTGTTTGGGTGATGCAAACCATTCATTTGATGGGACCTCACATAGATAGGGTGTGCCCAAAAAATCAGCTCCATAGGATCATCGCAACCCTACGATTTGTGGAGGCAAAAATGGACGTGTAAAAACCTTCAGAAATCTGTCCATTTTTGCCTCCACAGTTTGAAGGGTTGAGATCATCCAATGGAGCTGATTTTTTGGGCACACCCTATCAATGTGAGGTCCTATCAAATGAATGGTTTGGATCACCCAAATAATGTGGGCCCACTGTATTTTAAGCCGTCGGTGTAGCTAAGTTAGCTACACGTATGTGTAGCTTCACTTAACTCATATATATATATATAGATATATATATATATATATATAGAGAGAGAGAGAGAAGGAGGGTTTCTGCGCTCGAGCACAGAAACAGGGGGGGCATTGGGGGGTGATCCAAACCATTCATTTGGAAGGCCCCGTAATGGATGGGGGGCCTACCATAAATCAGCTCCACTGGATCGCCATAGGGTGTCCATTTGTGGGGCCAAAAATGGACAGATACTGTTTGTCCACAAATCTGATCATTTTTTGCCCCACAAATGGACACCCTAAGGTGATCCAATGGAGCTGATTTTTGGTGGACACCCTATCCATGAAAGGGCCCATCAAATGAATGCTTTGGATCCCATATGGCCCCACCCTGTTTCTATGCTCAAGCGCAGAAACCATTTCCTCATATATATATATATATATATATATATATATGAGGAAAGGTTAGCAGGTAAGCTTACCTGCTAACGTTAGCGTAAAACAAGGTGGGCCCACATTGTTGGGGGGATCCAAAGCATTCATTTGGAAGGCCCTTTCATGGATAGGGTGTCCACAAAAAATCAGTTCCATTGGATTATCTTAGGGTGTCCATTTGTGGCGTGAAAAAATGGGCAGATTAGTGGACAAACAATATATGTCCATTTTCATCCCCATAAATGGACATCCTATGATGATCCAATGAAGCTGATTTTTTGTACACACCCCATCCATAATGGGGCCTTTCAAATGAATGCTTAGGATCAGCCCAACAATGTGGCTCGCCCTTGTTTTACGCTAACGTTAGCAGCTAGGCAGGAACCCTTTCCTCTCTCTCTCTCTCTCTCTCTCTATATATATATATATATATATATATATATATATATATAGAGAGAGAGAGAGAGAGAGAAGTTATCTACACACATGTGTAGATAAGTTATCTACACACTAGCTTAAAATACAGTGGGGGCCACATTATTTGGGTGATCCAAACCATTCATTTTTAAGGCCCTCACATAGATAGGGTGTCCACAAAAAATCAGATCCAGAGGATCATCCTCACCATTCGAACTGTGGAGGCAAAAATTGGACTAATTTGTGAAGGTTTAAAGACATCCATTTTACCTCTACAAATCGTAGGGTTGGGATGATCCTATGGATCTGATTTTTGTAGACACCCTATCCATTTGAGGGTCTTTAAAATGGATGGCTTGGATCACCCAAACAATGTGGGCCCCCACTGTATTTTAAGCTAGTGTGTAGAGAACTCTCTACACATATGTGTAGGAACTGTTTTCTCATATATATATATATATATATACATATATACAGTGGGGGCTCACATTGTTTGCGTGATCCAAACCATTCATTTGAAAGTCCCTAACCTAGATAGGGTGTCCACAAAAAATTAGACCCAAAGGATGATCCTAACCCATCCAACAGTGGACGGAAAAATGGGCAGATTTGTGGACAAACTGTGTCTGTCCATTTGTTCCCATTTTTTCCTTCCACTGTTGGAGGGGTTAGGATCATCCTATGGGTCTGATTTTTTGTTGACACCCTATCTAGGCAAGGGACTTTCAAATGAATGGTTTGGATCACCCAAACAATGTGGGCCCCCCCACTGTATTTAACCCGACTGAGTAGATAAGCTTAGCTACAAGACCGAGTAGCAACACTTTTCCGTATATATATATATATATATATATATATATATGAGAAAAGTGTAGCTACACATATGTGTAGCTAACTTAGCTACACCAACGGCTTAAAATACAGTGGGGCCCACATTGTTTGGGTGATGCAAACCATTCATTTGATGGGCCCTCACATAGATAGGGTGTGCCCAAAAAATTAGCTCCATAGGATCATCCCAACCCTACGATTTGTGGAGGCAAAATTGGACGTGTAAAAACCTTCACAAATCTATCAATTTTTGCCTTCACAGTTTGAAGGGTTGGGATGATCCTATGGAGCTGATTTTTTGGGCACACCCTATCAATGTGAGGGCCTATCAAATGAATGGTTTGGATCACCCAAATAATGTGGGCCCACTGTAGTTTAAGCCGTCGGTGTAGCTAAGTTAGCTACAAGTACGTGTAGCTTCACTTAACTCTATATATATATATATATATATATATATATATATATAGCAGAAGAGAAAAGGAGAGAATTATTTGAATTTCTCCCAAAATTCTATGAGAATTACACATCACTTTTTTTGACTTTTTATAACAAAGGCACCCATTCAACCCACATATTTTCAATCCTACCCCCTCCTTTATGCTTTTTAACAAAGGCACTCATTAAAGCCACATAATTTCAATCCTACCCCGGCCGTTATGCTTTTTTCATTATGGAAGCCTCTATCGATTGGAGGGCTAGGATCAGCCTATGGAAATGATTTTACGGGCACAACCTATTGATGTTGTGTTCCATCACATGGACGGTTTGGATCAACCTATGATGTGGTCCGTACAGTTCTTTGTTGGCACGTGCATCGCACGGGGTTTTTTACTAGTGTGTGTGTATATATATATATATATATATATATATATATATATATATATATAGAGAGAGAGAGAGAGAGAGAGAGAGAGAGTACCTACACAGGAATCGAATCTTCAAATGCCTCTAATAGTTTGATTTCACCATGGCCAAGGAAAATGGAAGGGGAAAAAGGGAGAAGGTAAAAGGTTGAAGATGATAGCTGAAAATGAGAAGAGAAAAAGGCAAAAAGGTTAAAATCTTACTTTTTAGTGAGTGACAAGATCTCTGTCAGTGGGAATGGGCGGGAGGGGCATTTTTGTCCTCCCAAATATATGAACAATGGATTCCACTCTTCTTTGGTTGTTTTCAAAACACCCCTGTCTTTCTAATATTCCTGCAAAAAAGGGTTTTTTGGTCATTTTCGCTAAATTTTTATGACTTTAAAATAATTTTTTTAATATTTTAATACAAGAAATTAATTGTTTTCCTAATTTCTACTATTTCTTAAAGTTTCAGCTTAAGTTTTATCATTTGCATATTTTTACTTTTTTTTAAATGATTTTATAGGATTTTTACTAAATTTCCCTATGAAATCATGTGTTTCCAAGTTTCAATTGAAATAATAATGTAATATATACACTTTTTTGAATGGTTTCATTAAGCGTTTCAGTTTTGGTATGCCTTTTGGTGAGGATGAAAACATATCATTTCGGCCGTTTCCAGTCGGTTTCAGTGGAAATTTAAAATCATGTGTTTACTTTAGTTATTTATTTTAAGTTTATAGGGATCATCATTAGGATGTGGATGTCCCTAATAGAATTTGTTTAATTTTTTTAAATGGTAAAATTAAAGAGCCAACCCGTGAGCCAAACAGAAGGTATAGTGAGGGCTCAGGTGGTCTTCTAAGAAACCACAAGAAAATAAAAGGACTGTAAAGGGGAAAAAATCAGAGATTACAAACTCCCCACGATCCGCTCCTACTTCAGCCAGCTCGCCAAGAACTCCGTTTGCCGAATGACGAATGTGAAGAAACTCTATATTCTCCATTTTGATGTCATGAATGTGCATACCGAGTTACTACGAGCCCAAGAGATGATTACCACTAAGTTGCCTTCACACTGAGTATTGATTCCTTGAGAAGCCAAAAGGATTTAGACCTTCCATAAGCGCTCTAAGCTTGGCTTCATTAGAGTCAGCAACACCAATCGACCCAGAGAAGGCTTTAATGATTTCACCCCTGTGATTTCTTATAACTCTACCAATACTTGTCAAACCAGGATTGCCTTTTGTATTCCCATCAAAATTAAGATTAATTATGCTAGGCAGCAGAGGATTCCACCTCGGGAAAATTTTGTTCTTAGAAACTTTGTTATTGACGACCGCAAACCAACATCGAAAAGTTTCGGTGAGAGACTAAGTCCAATTCCTATTCTCTGTAATTGCCTATCTAATAATATCCATTTTGATTAAGGATATAATCTCATAAACATTCTTAATGATTTCATCAGAGATTATTTGACTTGTGCCAAAGATGGGGTTACCTCGCAAGTTTGGGTTGAACAAGATGGGCTTTCGATGGATAAATCCAAAGACTTTCCTTTACATTTTTTAGCATCTAGAAACTTAAAAATCCCAGCCCTCTTCTCATTAGATAGAGCTTTCTAGAAGGCCTAGAGGTTAACTTTATCTTGAAATCGACCACCGCCATCCAATCCATTCAAACTTTTAATTTTTATCCTCATTTTGGTGCCCGAATGATCTCTTCCTTTTTGAAATTTCTTTTCAAAAGGGGCAGTTGTCGGTTGCATTTGCACACCTGTCTGGCGTTGTCATGACTAATGTCCTACAATCCTGAGCGTACACCAGGCCTGGATAGACAGTGATTGATCACCTCATGGGATAATGATCTGACGAATATCGAGTTATCCTTGGCCTCCCACTGAGTCAAGCTGAGTCATCCCAAGTCACAAAGCTCCATTGATGCACGATCCTCAAATGGGTTTTCGCACACCTTTTATATCATGAGAGACTCAATCTCGGATTGCCTGCAGAGGCAGACAGAACAACTTCCCTTGATCAGCAGATCAGCCTCGGGAAATCGTCAATGATCAAAATGTGGATTCATCTCTCTACTTCATTCCCAAGCCAAAAGAAAGAGCACTATTCATTGACATCGGCAATCATCCCAATCCTTTCTTTGATCAATTGGAAGGTCTCAATTTTCCAAGCATGGAAGGGAACACCAACAATAGTTAACCAAAAAGACAATGGTGACAGTGACCTATTAAGGCATCATTCCAACATAGAGATAAAGGGGGTGCGGGCATGTATCTATCGATGCAACATATAGCAATACCTCATAGGTCTAGGAAAAAGATCTTGAAGCCTTCTACCAATCTCCATCATTCGGCTGAAACACTCCTAAGCTCCTCCAATGGGTTATATTCTGACAAGATGATTCCGATGACATTGTGCGCTAGTTTGGTGATATTTTAGCTCCACCATAGCTTCCGGAATCACAACTGAATCTCTGAGACCGACTGATTGACCGATGGGGAAGGAGACTAGGGAAGAGACATCATTTGTTGTTAGTCGTAAGCGCGGAGATATAGATTTTTTGGATCCTCTGCTACCTTTGGCCATTTTCTGGAAATCATTATATTTACTCCATTCTATTGCTCATTCAGGGGAGAGAAACCATTCTTTGAATATCCCGCCATCAGATACATTCTCAACTTGGTAAGAACCTGCAACTTCGTTTTTATCAGATTGGGGTATCTCCATATCAACAGTGGCCCATCTTTTGTCGCACCATACACAATCCACTCTAAAGCAGAAATTAATAAAGAGACACCACGAACAATGCCAATCCCTAAAACCCTTCTCCTTGTATGACTAGCGGTTGCAAGCTTTCAGTCTCTTTGTTCTAAGAAACCATCCATTTAGTTGATTCGTCACCATTAGAGCGTCAATATCCACCCTTTTTAGGGATTCCTTGCTCTTGTGTGTCTGAGGAATGAGCATTTTTTTCGGGACAAAATTCCTACCGTCCTCTTCCTGGTTCCTTCCACTTTTCAATTGTCTGATTCCTTCCTTCGGCCCTGCCATTCATTGCCTGTGATCACGTTCCTTCGTCCTGCCATCTTTTAGGACCTTCTCTCATTATTTCCCTTTCTTCCTCTATTTTTCTTCCTCTCTCCTCTTCTTTTCCGCTCAAATATTCTCCTCCTTTCATCCATACGAAGTGTGTATTTGAACTCCATCACCAACTTTAATAGGAACAGTGTAAATGTTCGCATGATTGCTAACTTACCAACTTCTCCAAAAGCTTAAGCTGTTGGAGAAAGGTGTTATTTATCTTTTATACTTCAACACTCCCCCGCACATGTGGCCCACTTGGCAAACACGTGGCACATGCGGTCCCACTTTGGGCCGACCATCGCATGTGGATTTTTGCTATCCGGGAGGTTTGAACTAGAGACCTTTGACTCTGATACCATGTTAACTAACCAACTTCTCCAAAAGCTTAAGTTGTTGGAGAAAGGTGTTATTTATCTTTTATACTTTAACAATGATGATTATCCATGAGACAACAGTTTCATATAACTTAGGAAGTGATTCCAAAACCACAGCAAAGCATCCACGAAATAGAACCAATTGTCTCCTTTTCCACTTACTAAGAAAAAAAAATGCCTTTACCGTTGAGGAATATATACATGCATTGTAAAAGATGGGAACGAGAAGCCATAACAAATAACAAATCTAGTCGGGAGGGTGTTGCAGAGATGAGGTTCCCTTTTCCTCCCCCAAGTTCACATGATAGCGGTCACTAAATGCTTCTTCCACAGCCATAGAAACAATAATTTGTTTTCAAGATATACCATGTGACTCCATTTCAATAACTAAATAAGATATTCCATGCGACTACAGATGAAAAGTTCAAAAGCATCTAAATGCATCAACCTAAAACAATCATGCATTGATTAAGAAGAAAACTTAACTTTCGTGAAACAATGAATTGACTTAGTAAACAACTTATGTTCAGAACATAATATAGATTACAAGTGCACGCATACCTAATCAACATTCACATCCCAATTGCTTGTCACTAATAAAGCTCACCTGATAAAATGGCTGATTAGACCCACGAGACAACTTCTCAACATGTGCAGTCTCCATCCATGAACTTGATTCACAGCATACAGGATCCATTCCACAAACCACAGCTCTGTAGCCTGAAACAAAGTGATGAACCTTCAAAAACTCAGCAACCCAAAAAACTGAGAGAAGGAAATTATTAATAATTCTTTCATTGATTATAATCCACCATGGTGAGAATAAACATAGTCACAGATATTTATCTGGGGAAATTTCTCAGGCAGGTTGAGTTTTTTGGTTATTTTTGGGTTTATACTGGGAAAAATTGAAAACAAAATCCAAAATATGGACTTAAAAAAAAATTACAAAACAAAAAATATCGTGAAGTTACAATGTTATTTTTGCAGGAAAAAAAAATAAAAATGAAACTATTGTGATAATTTCTAAAATCTGGGGATAGTTTAAATCTGTGACAATGTGCATAGAAGGTCCTAACAGAATTTCGAAAATAGTATGTGCTCTTTCTACTGGTGTGTTTTGTAACTATGCTCAAACTTTATATATGGCAATAAAATCTTGATCAGATTATCAGACGATAGAAGATAGCAGAAATTTGAATTTTCTGCACAGATATACAATGACCTCATTGTGATAACTCTTTTAATGGTGTATTATAATACAAAATCTGCCAAGATGATATCTTAGTGTTGTGGAGAGTCCATTAAGCCACAAAAGAAGAAAAAGGATGAAGAAGTCTGATGGGGCTCACATGTTTCCATCACTTATTTTCTGGGGAACGGTAAATTTTCTTTCTTGTTTTATTAAGATGATTTTGTTGGGACATAGAGGTGTATCCGTGTATGAATAATAAAGGGTTTTGGGTGTTTGAAAGTCGTACATTCTTTTTTTCAGTATAGGGGACAGTAGTTTGGGATTTGGTTAGGATATTCTTTTTTTTCCAGTTTAGGGGGCAGTAGTTTGGGATTTGTTTTAAATTGCTTTAAAAAGGAGTTGCTTGGGATTTAAGTCACTTAAGTGACTAAGTGAGCCCTACTAACAAATCCTATAAATTTGCATTGCTGGGACTCCTTTTTTTCATAAAAAGGACTTTCGGGGCATGACTAGTCTCTGAACTGAACCCCCCACTTCCCACTCCCCCTCCCTTTAAAAAAAGGGACTTTGAGGGTGCCACTCTTACAAGTCGTGATGTAAGTGGTAGGGTGGATTCTGTAAAATTCTATAACATATTTAGCAGATAAGTGACTAATTGGGCCATATTAATAAGTTTTATAAACTTGCATCTCTGGGACTCTTTTTTTCATTTCTTTTTTTTTATAAACAGACTTTTAACGTGTGACTTTTACAAGTTGTGATTTAAGTGGTAGGGAGGGTTTTGTGAAATCGTATAACATATGTAGCATATAAATGACAAAGTGGGCTCTATTAATAAAAAAAAGGGTGGCAGTGCACGAGGCTCCCGCCATTGCGGGGTCTGGGGAGGGCTAGATGTACTCAGCCTTACCCCTGCTTTGCAGAGAGGCTGTTTCCGTGACTCGAACCCGTGACCACCAGGTCACAATGGAGCAACCTTACCATTGTGCCAAGGAAGTGGGCTCTATTAATATGCCCTATAAATTAGCATCTATGGACTCAATTTCCCCCCTTTTTTTATAAACAGGACTTTAAGGGTGTGACTCTTCCAAGTTGTGATTTAAGTGATAGGGTGGGTTTTGTCCCTATTAATATGCCATACAAACTAGCATCTCTGGGACTCAATTTCTCCCCCTGGGGTGTGACTCTTACAAGTGGTGTTTTCTAGGTGGTAAGGCAGGTTTTGTGAAATCATCTAGCATAACTAGCGGAAAAAAGTCAGCTTTAAACACTTGCTTTTAAAACAAAAAGAACATATAGTGCAAGTTGGGTTTTGAATTTTGGTTGCATTTGGGGTTTCCACTATAGGATAGAATGGAAGAAAATGGTCCACGTAGAAGAACCCAACTAGAACCAGGATTAGAGCCGGGTATATTCCTTTCACCTTTTTCATGAAATTTTTCTAAAGGATTCATTTAGCCGACCCCAACTAGTTTGGGACAAAGGCTTTGTTGAGTTGAATTGAGTTGGGGTTTCCACAGGGGGTTTTGGAGTGGGAGTCTATTCCAAGGCTATGTATAGGGTTTAGACTTTAGAGCATAATGAGACTGTTTATATATAGTCTTTTCTGGAATTGTTGGATACTTCTTTCTTCTAAGAATAAGAACTCCAGTTCTTTCAAAGATGCTCAATCTCAAGCGTGATGCGATTGAAAATCTGAATTATATTAGGCACCACTTAAATCATTTTGCTGGCCTGTAATTTTTTGCTATCAATTTAGAACTGGGTTTTCCACATCTGTTCAGAGAAATTGCTCGAAACTTTTAAGGTTGTTCTAGTTTTGAATTCTATTTCCTGGAACTTTTTGCCACATCACCTAACAGACAAAGAGGTTAAAAGTTAAAAATCTACAATTTAGGTTCCAAATCTTGCTATCAACGTCAAATCCAATAGAGAAGGATTCCTGATCCAAGTTGAATCCTATTTCACAAAAGCAGTGCTTGAATCATACAATTCTCTGAAAGATGATATGACAGAGAGGCCCAGGATTGTCAATAGTTTGAGTTAAATTTAGGGCAGTGATAAATCGACCCCCAAATATCTTAAATCGACTCCCTATGTGTCTTTCTCTCTCCTCTGGGTCAGAGAGAGAAAGAGGAGAGAGATAGACACATGGAGGGTCGATTTAAGATATATGGGGGTCGATTTATCACTCCCCTAAATTTATCTTACAAAGAAAGATGAAATGGAGTTGAAGCTAACAAACTAAGAGTCTAAGACTATATAATTTTGTACTACATATACATCAACAGAATGTTACTATAATATGATCTCATTATCCGTATCTTACTTTTCTGGATCGTTTAACATTCTTACTATTTTATTAAGATTCAAAAAGAATTTGAGAAAATCTTACAATTGCTGATCCAATTTTTGGCTGTAATTCAATCCAGCCTTCTTACTATTTTATGAAGAATCAACTCTTTATAACAACAGACGAAATTGCCACTGTCCCTTTTTTTATGGCAAAATTGCCACCGTCCTTGGCCATGTAAAAATTAAGTAACGGTAATAGAAGCACTTACCAAACACCTTATGCCTTATTTTCTGTCCCAGACGGAATACAAACTGTGCATTTTCATATGCCAGAGCCTTTGCTGATGCAGCCAGAGACTCTGCCTGCAGTCAAAGATAGCGAATAATTTTATAAGAACTTAAAGATCATGAGAATGTGGAGACGAAAAAAATGGGCAAACTGGAATAAACAACCTTAGCCTCTAGTAAAATTAGACTGATAAACCCAAATTAGTTCATTTTTTTTTACCTCAAGTTTTGAAATTTCATCACGCAACTCAGCAGCTAAAGCATAATTCTCACTTTCAATTGCTTTCTGCATGTCTGCACTGCAAGAAAGAGCAGAGGTGATCTAGCTTGTTACAAATTATGTTCTACCACCAGTCCATATTGGAAAAGATCAACAACAGCCATTAGGTAAGATTTTCATTTTTATTCTTTTCCATTAGCACTAGTTATACATTATTTTAATATTTAACGCAATTCTATTTTACCGATTACCAGTTCAGGAATCTTAGGCTTTTATGAACTAATATTTATACAAAATATTCCTTTCAATATAACTCATGTAACATAAGGATATATCAGCATGTCAAGTTTTCCGGGGTCAGACTTTTTTTTAAGGTAGTGAAAATTTATTATTAAATGTGTACAAAAGCAGTAGATTCACCATCTTTTCACTCAGGGTATGTTTGGATGCGTGGCATAGACTCATAGAGTAGTGGAATGAGTAGTAAAAATGAGGATACAAGCACGGAATAGACTCGTAGAGTAGTGAAATGAGTAGTCAAAAAGGAGTAGACAAGCATTGGATTTTACTGGAATTACCTCAGCGAATAGTGGTAAGTAGTGTTTGGTTGCACCGCATAGACTTGGAGAGTAGAGGAATAAGAAGGGGGTGTCATTACCAATATAGAGAGCCACACACACACACACACACACACACACAGAGAGAGAGAGAGAGAGACTGTTCCCAAGATTTTTCGAGTAAAATTCCACCTTTTGGGGGGAATTTGGTTTGAAAGCTATAAGGAGGCGAGAATAATTCCACCTCGAGACATGTCAAGGAGTCTCCCGGGAGTTCAATGCAATATTGGGAGCCAAACAAGGAATGGCATCCCAAATTCAACCAAAATTCCGATGGTTGCTAAGATTTTGTGCAACCAAACACACCCTCATAAACACAAATCCCATTGTTAGGGAAGTTCTGAAAAGGGGGAGATTTTAATATTTTCATTTCTCTTGGGTTAATAGGAGGAAAATGCAAGAAATGTTAAAAAAAAAAAAAACACTAATAATATACAAAAAAGTGAAACAATGAGCACTTAGAGGAAATAATGAACTATCATAAAATATGAAAGAAAATTATCCATATTTTTTTTACACTCTATTCTCTTGTTTATATTTAAAAAAAATCTTCAGAATAACATGGTAAAAAAAATTGCAGATATTGCAAGTTTTTTGCAGTATTTTGAATATAAAAAATATCATGCAAAACATTCAAAATCATAAAATTTTAGTGTATTCACTTATTCAAAATCATGCTATACTCTCGAAAGATTTTGAATTATATATAAGCTCGAGCTTAGATAAGCTTATCTGAGTTCGTGCGCCCACATTTTTGGGGTGATCCAAAGCATTCATTTGAAAGGCCCTTTCATATATAGGGTGTGTACAAAAAATCAGGTGGTCAGGATCATCCTAACCCTTCAATTTGTAGAGGGAAAAATTGGACAGATCCGTGGAGAAACAGTATGTGTCCATTTTCCCTCCACTTTTGGATGAGTTAGGATGATCCTAACAACCTCATTTTTGGTACACACCCTATCCATATAAGGGCCATTCAAATGAATGCTTTGGATCACCCCAAAAATGTGGGCCCACATGAGTTTTTGAGCTCAAGCTCAGATAAGCTTATCTGAGCACGAGCTCAGGAACACTTTCATATGTGTGTATATATATATATATATATATATATATATCAAGAGAAAACGGTTCCTACACATATGTGTAGAGAGTTCTCTACACACTAGCTTAAAATACAGTGGGGGCCCACATTGTTTGGGTGATCCAAGCCATCCATTTTAAAGGCCCTCACATAGATAGGGTGTCTACAAAAAATCAGATCCATAGGATCATCCCAACCCTACGATTTGTGGAGGTAAAATGGATGTCTTTAAACCTTCACAAATTAGTCCAATTTTTGCCTCCACAGTTTGAATGGTTAGGATGATCCTCTGGATCTGATTTTTTGTGGACACCCTATCTATGTGAGGGCCTTAAAAATGAATGGTTTGGATCACCCAAATAATGTAGCCCCCACTGTATTTTAAGTTAGTGTGTAGATAACTTATCTACACGTGTGTAGGAACCGTTTTCTCATATATATCAAATGAATGTTTTGGATCACCCCAAAAATGTGGGCCCACATGAGTTTTTGAGCTCGAGCTCAGGAACACTTTCATATGTATATATATGTGTATATATATGAGAAAAGTGTAGCTACATATACGTGTAGCTAACTTAGCTACACCGACGGCTTAAAATACAGTGGGCCCCACATTGTTTGGGTGATGCAAACCATTCATTTGATGGGTCCTCACATAGATAGGGTGTGCCCAAAAAATCAGCTCCATAGGATCATCCCAACCCTACGATTTGTGGAGGCAAAAATGGACGTGTAAAAACCTTCACAAATCTGTCCATTTTTGCCTCCACAGTTTGAAGGCTTGGGATCACCCAATGGAGCTGGTTTTTTGGGCACACCCTATCAATGTGAGGGCCTATGATATATATAGAGTTAAGTGAAGCTACACATACGTGTAGCTAACTTAGCTACACCGACGGCTTAAAATATAGTGGGCCCACATTGTTTGGGTGATCCAAACCATTCATTTGATAGGCCCTCACATTGATAGGGTGTGCCCAAAAAACCAGCTCCATTGGGTGATCCCAAGCCTTCAAACTGTGGAGGCAAAAATGGACAGATTTGTGAAGGTTTTTACACGTCCATTTTTGCCTCCACAAATCGTAGGGTTGGGATGATCCTATGGAGCTGATATTTTGGGCACACCCTATCTATGTGAGAGCCCATCAAATGAATGGTTTGCATCACCAAAACAATGTGGGGCCCACTGTATTTTAAGGCGTCGGTGTAGCTAAGTTAGCTACACGTATGTATAGCTACACTTTTCTCTCTCTCTCTCTCTCTCTCTCTCTCTCTCTCTCTCTCTCTCTCTCTCTCTCTCTCTCTCTCTCTCTCTCTCTATATATATATATATATATATATATATATATATATATATATATATATATATATATAGGGAAAAATGATTGTGTTCGGCCGAACATATAAGCTTATATGTTTGGTCGGGCAAAAAACAATGTTCGTTTGATGGGCCCTGACATAGATAGGGGGTGTGCCCAAAAAATCAGCTCCATAGGATCATCCTAACCCTTCAATTTGGGTTGGTTAAAATGGGCGAGTATAATTTTCCACAAATCTGTCCATTTTTAACCTCCACAAATCAAAGGGTTAGGATGACCTTATGGAGCTGATTTTTGGGGCACACCCTATCTATGTGAGGGCCCATCAAATGAATGCTTTGGATCACCCAAACAATGTGGGCCCCCACTGTTTTTTGCCCGACCGAACTTATAAGCTTATACGTTCGACCGAACACAATCATTTTTCCCAATGTGTGTGTGTGATACAGATCCCAGCACATCACGTCCGACTGTGAAAATCAACATGATACAGAGCCTGACACCACACTCATAACCAAAGGCCTTCATTGAGGGGCACGGGGCACCATATTTTAGATGGGGTTGCTTATTGCAAATGAGTGCCTTGACTCGAGAAAATGTGAAGGAAACATATGTGTTATTTGTAAAGTGCATAGGGAAAAGGCGTACAATCTTTGTAGTGGGAGCTTGTGGACTACGGTCCTATTGGGTGGAGAATGGGATTTGGTGATTGATGGAGGGAATGGATAATGGGATGTATGTACTCTTCACTTCTCCATTTTGATCAACGGAGAGCCCTTTGGTTTCTTTAAGAGTACAAGGGGCCTGAGACAAGGGGATCTGTTATTTCCCTTTCTTTTCACGTTGGCAGGGGATGCCCTTAGTAAAATTTCATTTTACTTTTTTAATCAAAACGATTTATTAGTATAGGGACCAAGATGATCAAAATACGAGCAATACAAAAAAAAAAGGAGAAGCCATAACTAACTCAACCTTATGTAGGAAGAAAGCCAAAAATCTCCAAGCTAAGTTTATACACCCAGAGCGAGCGAGTCGGTTGGCATCACTATACCGAAAATTCTAAAAAGTCACAGGGTGTCCCTTTATACAATCCAAGATCTCTTCTATAGCATCAGTATATCTCCCCCCATCTACATCCAACGGATAACATTAAGTCACCTTCCACAATCATGTTTGCGTGACAGCATGGTCGGTTTGTGGAGTCAAAGATGAGTTTGGCGCTTTCATTAGGTACAGGGTGAAAAGGAAGGATAGGATTAGGTTTTGAGAGGATTTTTTTCGGTCAGGAAGGGGAATGTTCCATTATGCCATGCCTTTACTAGCCTCTACAGGCTAGTGTATGAGAAGGGAGCCCTTGTCGTTGATTGTTATGAGAGATTAGGGGTAGAGTAGTTAGGGGGGGAGTGTGTACACTAATCTTCAGAGAGGAAGAGACCATGAACTTCAAAGGGGAAGAGACCATGGCTCTTGCTTCTCTCGTTGGGGTTCTTAATGAGGTGTTTGTGTCCTGTCATTTATCTTTTATCCTTTTCCTTTGTAATTAGGAAAGGAAAAGGAAAACACAAAATAAATGCAATTTATGTTTAATTGAAAGAAGCAGAAAACCAAGCGTCTTTTCAGTATTTATTTGGCTCATCATTAACAACAAAGAAGCAGCTAGCAAAAAAAAAAAAACGAAGACATAACATCAAATTAATTGGAAATAATCTAAAGTTACAACATCACATGTCTCGCAAACAAGTAGATAAAAGGAAATGCCATGAATACTCACCGTAGACATAAAATACTTATATCTTTATCTTGTGCCTCACTCTTTGAGGATGTTGGTCCCCTTTGAGCTTCTCGCTGTCTAATAACCTCTGCTTCAACCTTGCAAGAAGAACACAAACTAAGCATGCTTCTACCTGTTTGATGCTCTGCTTACTGGAAGCAGATAGCTTTTATGTAACACAATCAACTATTTCTACTAACATGTAAGTTCATTCATTACCTCAGTAAGCTTGTTCCTCAACTGTTGCGCTATTTCATACTGCTCCATATTTAGAGCACACTGTCACATCACCATTTCCAACAAACATAACTAAAGAACCTAAATGGCTGTCAGAAAATAAGAGTTTGGATTTGCAATTAATTAAGTCTAAAGTCATAGTTTAGACAACTATTAGAATTCATTTGTCCAATATATGGGACGAATTTGGCTTTCATAAATCTTGCAATATGAAGCAGAAGATTTTCTAAGCCACTGTGGGGAACAGAAATTGCATAAAAAAATAACAAGAACAAAATGATATCATTCAAAAATAAAGAAGAAAATGATGATGGTGGTGGTAACAACGATTATGATATAAAATATAAATTTATTAAAAAAAAAAAACTGTGGACAAAACCTGTATTCGAGTTGCCAAGTCCAGCTGAAAAAAGAATATCAAGATATCTTCATTAGCACTCTCACTATGCTCTGAATGTGCATCCATTCCCTTGTCACTGCCTTTAAATAGCCAAGTAGCTTTGATCTTTAAACCCCTACGACTTGATCTGTTTGGGTTTGTCAAGAATAACCTCAGTATTTGTTTTTCTACCCCGGAATTCAACTGTGTCTTACTCATAACCTTAGGATCACTTCTCCAAAGAGCAACCGCTCCATAACTGCCACTGCTTCCAGGTGATGCTAGAGAGCTTACTGAAATGCCTTGCATCATTTTACTCAGCAAATATTGTTTAATCAACAATGGATTATCAGCTACTCCACTAGTATCATATGCTTGAGGACAACATTCCGCATTTTCTATTAAAAAATTTACTCTTTTAGTATCAAGATCTTCCAAAGTAATAACCTAGGATGCCATTTAAGCAATAAAAGAAAAAAGCACAAAGAAAGAAATGTTAAAACAAATAAAAGAGAAAAGCCTGTAAAAATAAAAGATGTGTTTGTAACTGTGGACGTGCCCAGATAATTATACTTCCGCACATTTAAGAATATCCAAAAGATCACGATAGATAAATCAGCATAGAAGCATGATTATGATAGCCTTATGCAAAATGACCAATGCATTATGATCTACTCTATGGTGCAGAAAATTTTTAAAAAAAAAACATGAATTGCAATTCTCACAAGTGGTTTATGTAAATCATTAAGAAAGGAACAATAGAGGTTGAGATCTGTGTTCAAATACAACATGAACACTGAAAATAAGAAAGCTAAAATCTGCAATTAATAAAAAATGGCCATTAAACCAGTATTTTACAACATGTAAATCGACACTAATCACCTCAAAAACACTTCCCTTCCAAGAGACAGACACCCCATACGCTGTACATTTCCTACTCACTAATTTATAATTTTCAAACCTCTAAAATAGTCCAAAAAGAAAACTAGAATATAGAGGTTGGGTTTTGTTGACCTTTTAAACATTATTAAGTCAATTAGAAAACAATTGGGCTACATTAATAGAAGGCTACTGATATTGGCACTACCATGTTTTTATAATTGAACAAACTCACCTTGTCTTTTATTATTTACTTAACCAGCAGTCAAAAGTTATTAAATTCCCAAACAGCTCTCAGAAGGCAATTAAATAGGAAAGTACAAGGTGAGTTTGTGCAATTATCAAAACAGGGTTGTTCCAATATCAGGGCCTGATAAAAATAGCACAAAATGCTGTTGTTAAATTAACCTATGCTACTCATATTGGCACTACAATGATTTAATAAATGCAATAACTCAGCTTGTCGTTTATTATTTAAACAGCTATCAAAGGTTAATACAGTTACCAAAAAAGCTCTAAGAAGCCAAATAACACAAAAAAAAAAAGACAAGTTGATTTTGTGCAATTATTAAAACATGGTAGTGCCAATATCACTACCCTTAATCTATCTCTTACCACGTTCTTCAAGATTTCTGCAGGAGTCTAGGGTTTCACATGTTAAAATTACAGAACCAATTAACTAAATCAAGCATTCGAATAAAAAATAAAAAAAAAATTCAAACAAATTAGAAATACCAGGAAAAAATTAGAGCGCATTTGGTGCAATAATGCAATCTAAATTGCACCAAAATTGCACCAAGATTATAACTTTAGTGTACGTACAAACGCAAACTTAGTATGTTTTTAATCTAATAATCAGAATACAAAACGAAGAGAAAAATCACACAATCAAAGACGAGATCGATGCCATAACTAAAGTTTGGTCGAAACCCTACAAAAATGCTGAAGTTTTGGACAAAAAATTACCTGATTATATTCTGTTTGGAATTTTTTTATTTTATGGAATCGTATTTTTAGTGCAATTTGAATCTGAAAAAGAGAAATCAGGGGTTTTGGGGGATGAGCAAAGTAAGAAGAAGATGAAGAAGAGAACGAATGGATTTCGAACTGCCAAATGTTTTTTGATATTTACTTTAAGGGGAAAGGGAGATGATAAATTCGCACCCTCTATAGGATAATACACACCCCTTGGCAACCCGACCCGACCCGAACCCGACCTCCGTCTTCTAATTTTTTCGTGATTTTTTTAGGACTATGTTTTTCCCTTGTATTTTTCTGTTTGGCCTTAGATTAATCAGAACCCAACTCGACCCGATTTGTGGGGGGGGGGGGTGGGGGGGGGGGGGGGGGGTTGGGTTAGGGTTGACCATCCTCAATCCGAGGCTCGGGTTGGGTTGGGTTGGGTTGGATTGGATTGGGTTAGGGTTGAGAGAATGCTATTTTGGGTTGGGTTAGGGTTGGGTTCAACCCGACCCAACTCGACCCGAGTTGCACCCCTACCAATTACGTTAAAAGGGCTTTGAATGATCCTACAAGAGGTGTGAATTTATCATCACCGTAAGGAAATAACATTGTCAGACTCGTCTTACAATTACTTGAGCATGATGAAACGCAAGGTTTGACAAAAAGCATATCCGAAATGTCCGACTAAAGTATTGGAGTCGGGAGAGACTTTGGTTTTGTAATTCCTAATTAGGATTTGGGTATCTGAGAATATCTATGTCGAACGTCCTTCAACAAAAGGGTACCTGTAACCGAAACCGACAAATTATTCGGGGCAATCAATCATGAAGGATCCAACTCTTTCTCGAATGACTAAATTAAAGAATTGACATTGTCAATTTTTCGTTAATTTGATGATCTTGGTAGGGTAAAACTCTTAGGTCAGACAAGAATTCATTAAGGAATAATATAGTAGACACAGAAGAGTTGATAAATTGTAAATCTCTTAAACAATGGTTTGAGCAATTGAGTTTCACTAGGAAGACAAACTTGTGTTCCTGAGAAATTATATGATGAATGGGCTTATAGACATGTAAAGGTGGCACGATGGAAGTACCATCCTTGATATTTGATCCAACAGCAGCTTAAAAAGTGAGCTGTTGTTGGATCAAATATCAAGGAGGGGGTGATGAGTATGTGTTTATACGCCCAATATTCATCATATAATTTATGTGTTCCCATATACGTAAGACAGCTTTCTAATGTCGATTCTTCATCACGCGGCTAACTTTTATAGAGAAAAAAAAAAGTGATCTTTTTTCTGTTAATTGTGACTAGTTCATTAGGAGTTAATCACCCCTCACTCATTGGATTATTAGTGTGAGTCAAGTAATGGGGAGTTTGTTGAATGAAGACACAAGATGAAAGTCAAATGGGTTATTCTCAAACAAAGGCACTTGTCAAAGAAATTAGAGACGCAGTACACTGTTACGTTCTAAACTCAAAACAAGGATTAACAATCAAAAGATGGATTAATGGTCCACTTCGAGGGGGAACCAGCCTCCTAATCTTCTAAGAAAGACGACTGCAAATAACTTTTTCTCATTATTCTCTAAAATGTCTAGTTACAAGCTTTTAAAAGAAGAAGAAAATAACATACGATCAGGACTCCTAAGAAATCCATATAACATGGACTCCTAACAGATAAGACTCACTTCCAACATGGACTCTAACTCAAACCCATCTAACCAACTAACACTTATCCCTAGACTCCTTGACTAACCTGCTACTACTTATCTCCTACGACACCTAACTCACTCAAACTAACCAACATCCCAAATAAGCCATCTTGTTAAAAGATAATATAAGTTAAAAAATAAGATATGTATCATTCCACCCCCCTTAAAGTGGAACCTTTGCCATCTGGAAATTTGGTCGAATAATGCCTTGGGGCTTGGTTAGAACTATCTTCTTTACCTCATTCCTTGGAGACTTAGGGTACCAATAAGGCCATAGAAATATTGGCTTGTTGTCTTGGCAAAGTGGGATGCGATGATCATGTGACCGATTGAGCAAGCTCTTCATCCTTGGCTCCATCAAAGATTCTTCATGGGCTCTCTCAATAACCCCTTCAACACGTATGGTTTGGAGTGCTTCCGCTCCAGCAAAGACGTGCATAGAAATCTCTGGCGTTGGGTCACCGCCATCTTTGATCAAGTTAGGCTCGTCAACCCCAAGCTTGCCGTCTGATTCATCTTCGCTTGCTCGAAGATTCCGAGTTTGGTTGAGGGAGCTATCCCTTTGCTCAAATAGTTGGCTATTGGATATTTGATCAAAGCGAGCATTCATGGTCGAAAACATCTCATTTATCATCTTGAGTTTCATTTCTTGACCGTTAGTTAAAGAGCTTACCTTCTTCTCCAAACGCGCCAAATATTGCTCCTCCATGCTCGGCTTTGATACCACTTTGTTACGTTCTAAACTCAAAACAAAGATTAACAATCAAAAGATGGATTAATGGTCCACTTCGAAGGGGAACTGGCCTCCTAATCTTCTAAGAAAGACAACTGCAAATGACTTTTTCTTATTATTCTCTAAAATCTCTAGTTACAAGCTTTTAAAAGAAGAAGAAAATAACATACGATCAGGACTCTTAAGAAACCCATCTAACATGGACTCCTAACAGATAAGACTCACTTCCAACATGGACTCTAACTCAAACCCATCTAACCAACTAACACTTATCCCTAGATTCCTTGACTAACTAGCTAATACTTATCTCCTACGACACCTAACTCACTCAAACTAACCAACATCCCAAATAAGCCATCTTGTTAAAAGATAATATAGGTTAAAAAATAAGATACTTTTTTTTTTGAAATAGAAAAATAATAATACTTATCATACACATAAAGCCGCACAACCATAAGAAGTCAAAGGAAAGATCCAAATCAAGAAAAAGGAAATATTTGTTATAATTTTTTTTTATTTTGGCAATCCAAGATATTTGAAAATAGAATGCCGAAAGATTAAGAAAAAGAAATAGGAGGAAAAGAAAGGAGGACACCATAGTCTGATAGTCAGTGATATAGCTGGAGATGTAATTATATTTTTGGACTGTAAATAATCATGCCTTGGTCTCATATGTTAGAATTTAAATTGGGTGATGGACACCACTACTTCATACCGTGCTACTCCACCAAAGGATTTCTTCCCATATGTATGGAAAATAGTGGCACTTTAAAAATGTAGGGATGAGTGATATGAGTATCGAGACCAATTTGGGCTATAAATTGGTTCTCAAGGAAGTGAGATATATTCTAGACATCCTCCTGAATTTAATCTATGTAGAAAAGTTGGTGAAGAAGTTACCAATCACTTTGATAATAGTGTGTTGAAGTATAAGTGACCAAATAACACTAACTCTAATAGCTTGAGCTTTTGGATTAATTGGTTGTTTCACATGGTATTAGAGCTATTGCCTCACAACAGGTTTTGGGTTCAAAACCCAATAAGTCCTTGATATTTAAAATCCACATGTAGGGCCAACCCAAAAGGAGGGGACCCGTGTGAGGGGAAGTGTTGAAGTATAAGTGATTGAAGAACACCAACTCTAACAGCTTAAGCTTTTGGAGTAATTGGTTGTTTCACATAGTGAATGGGAGCTTTATTCAAGGAGCTATTGTGATATCAGGAGGAATTAGGCCAGACCACCGAACTAGGTCTTTCCGCACAGTCCTCTACTCTAAATTCTACTAAACTTATAGCTAGTATACAGTGTGTGTTATGTTGTTGGCTCAAATTATTCTCCCATGGTAAGAGTTCTCTTAGGGCTGAGTTGGATATTGACATTGGCACCATGTGGGTGGAGCCTAGTTTGAGCTTGTCACCTACTTTTCACATTCACTTAATCACAATATGAATTCTACCTCACATTGGAATGTAAGAAACCAACCACATATTGGAAAGTAAGGTCTTCCCCAAAGTAGGTATGAAAGCAGTTAGAAGCTCATCTACATTTTGGGTACTTTTGGAAGTAGGAGTATTACACTTTCACGCATTCTACCAAGACCCTTACATAAAACCCTCCTTGCAAGCTATTAACTATATCATTACTAAAATTATCGTACTCGCTATTTTCAGGTAATTATATGTAACCATTTTTTTTTTATATATAAAATATAGGCTGCTGATATTTGCACTGCTTTGTTTTAATTCTTGCACTAACTCACCTTGTCTTTTGTTATTTAACCAGCTGTCAAAGGTTATTACAATTCCCAAAAAGCTCTCAAAAAGCTAATTAAAAAGACAAGGTGAGTTAGTGCAATTATCAAAACATAGCAGTGCTAATATCTGAAGCCTAAATATATTATTTCTAAAATCATATTAATCCCTATTTGAAGATAATCATATTAATTTTTTTCGAACAAGTGAATAATTTTTAATGGTACATTCAATCCTACATAAGGAATGAGAGATTGAACAGGATGTTAACCATATAATAAGAGCAGGTTGGTTCAAGTGGAAGCATGCTTCAGGAGTTCTGTGCAACCGTAGAATACCTACCAAGTTGAAGGGAAAGTTTTATAAGATAGCTTTGAGGCCAGCCATGTTGTACGGCTCAGAATGTTGGGCCACCAAGAAGCAACATGTGCATAAGATGAGTGTAGCAAATATGTGAATGCTTAGATGGATGTACGGCCACACAAGATTAGATAGAATTAAGGGTGGCACCAATTGAGTAGGGCTAGCAACGGGGCGGGGCCGGATGTTGCATTTCCCGTCCCCGTCCCCTCCCCATCCCCACCCCGTCCCCGCTTCGGGGATGGTGGGGAATCCACGTCCTCGCCCCGCGGGGAATACCGAATCCCCATCCCCTCCCCGTCCCCGCCCCACACAAAAATCCCCACCTCAAAAAAGCTTTTTAACACCCATAAAAAAGAAAAAGACAAGCTGTGTTTGTGCACTTATCAAAATATGATAGTGCCAATATCACTAGCATAAAGGAAATATTTACTGTTAACAAAAAAAAACACTTAAACAATACTAAAATAAGAGGATATTGATAATGGCTTGCATATTAAAACGGGGTGGGTCCATCTCCATCCCCATCCCCACTTCAAGTCGGGGAATCCTCGTCCCGTGCGGCTCGGGTCGGGGCGGGTCCCCATTTTCACTGGTGAAATTGCCAACCCTACAATTGAGGAGAAGATGAGAGAGCACCACCTAAGATGGTTTGGGCATATCCAACGTAGGCCTTTGGATGTTCTAGTGAGAAGAAGTGACTCGTGCCAAGTTGATTGAGTAAAAAGAGGTAGGGGCAGACCGAAAAGAACTTGAGTAGAAATAGTGAGAAAAAACTTGAGGGCTAGAAACATAAGAGAGAACATGACATTGGATAAAAGAGAATGGAAGAAAAATGATCCATGTAGACAAACCCAACTTGTGTCAGGAATAGACTTTGTCAATTTGAGCCAGGTAGATCCATTCACCTTCTTCATGAAAATTTTCTAAGGGATTCATTAGCCAACCCCAACTAGTTTGGGACAATGGCTTAGTTGAGTTGAGTATTTGAAGATATGTGACTCGAATTTGATAAAAAGATAAATTTATAGAGAAAATAAAGTATGTGCAGCTGCACAGATAGCACAGATAGGTATAAAAATCAGCCCTATTGGTTCATTTTTTTGGGATCCAAAGCATTCATTTGGAAGGCCCTTCCGTGGATAGGTTGTGTACAAAAAATCAGCCCTATAGGATCATTCTAACCCAATCAAAGTTGGAGGGGAAAATGGACAGACACTGATAGCATTGCCGACCAACATGTAACTACAGAGGACACATGTCATAGAACAGAGGCGATGAATACCATCAGTCATGAAGAACAGCAAATATCTGGAGAAAATAACAAGGGAAGAAGAATCAGGCGCACCCCTGTTTGGAGGGATGATTACATTAGCAAGTAATTAGTCGTTAATTTGTATTAGTTTTTCCTAATTAGCCCTAAGTTTTGTCTTTAGTAAAAAGGGGGAAAATGTAATTTCATTGACATATGTCAGAGAAGCAAAACCATTATCAATCCCTTTTATATAGGAATGTAGAATGTAAAAGAGGGCAATGAATGAAAAATATCTTTTATCTTCTTGCTCTTCTTCTTCTCTCCTCATCTCTTCTCTTCTGTGTTCTTGTTTTTCCTTCTCTGAACGGTCTCTTAGATCTGGGATTCATAACAGACACTGACCCTATCCACGTGTCTGTCCATTTTCCCGGCTGGCAACGGGGGCGGGGCCGGATATTGCATTCCCCATAAAAGGATGCAATATCCGGCCCCGCCCCCGCCCCATACAAAAAATCCTCACCTCAAAAAAGCTTTTTAATGCCCATAAAAAAGAAAAAAACAAGCCGTGTTCGTGCACTTATCAAAATATGGTAGTGCTAATATCACTAGCATAAAAGAAATATTTACTGTTAAAAAAAAACACTAAAACAGCACTAAAATAAGAGGATATTCATAATCGCTTGCATATTAAAACGTGGCGGGGCAGGGCCAAATAGATAGATTATTTGTGCAGCTGCACAAACTTTATTTTCTCAAATTTATATAGGCCTATTTTATTACACCATCAAGTACAAAAAAAAATTTTAGGCCACTTTATTTGGATTTGTTGTCAAATTCTAGTAGAAATTTAATATTTGTTGAGATTATATTATATAATGAGGAATGGTAAACTGTTCCCCTGCAAAAACCAACGACACTCAATTGGATTTAGACCACCAAAACACTTATAATGGCACAGAAAAAAAAGTGCAAAAATAAAGGAGCGATAAATGTGGTTGGACAAGGTGGATCCAATGGGGCACCTTTGTGACTAAGTTTTTTAAGGAAGCCCTTCAATTTAGCATTCCTCAAATGCACCACATTGTGGTCCACGTCAGCCAACTGCTTTTGTCATTCCTTTAATTCTGCAATTTCAGTGTCATTAGAAATGGGATTGGGTGATATGGATCCAATGGGTTGCCCTTGCAACTTGGTTTTTGCAAGGGTGCCCTTCAGTTTAGCATTCTTCATTTTAATATCACCTGTTGATATGTTACTTAAAAATTATTAAGGATTTGCTTGGGACCATCTCAGAAGAATTAAATGAATAAGACAAAATCTGTTGAAAAGTTAGCCTGTGTGGCTGCTCTCACATGCAACAGACACCCAGCCACGAAATGCCTTTCTGCAATGGTCCCTAGCAAATCCCAAATTATTAATATATTATTGATTAATTAATTTAAAGCGATACAACATACTCTTTTAAACAACGCAGAGAGAAAACCTCGTCGGAGCTGATGAAAAACATTACTAGCAAGAGATTCCCAATAAACTTTTTTATGGAATTTTCTTTCTTAGTTTGTTCACTTATTTTCTATGGATTTGTTTTTTGTCAACTCAACTTAACTCAACTCAACAAAGCCTTTGTCCCAAACTAGTTGGAGTCGGCTAAATGAATCCTTTAGAAAAATTTCATGAATGGATTTTTTTTGTAAAATTGAAAAATTTTCCTATTGGAATTGGGATTTTTTTTTTCATGAATTCTTTTGAACCATGATTTCTTATCGTCAATTGAGTTCGATCAGGGTCTAGGGTCATCAGACGGTGGGATCACATGAAAGAGACTACATTCATGTGGCCCATCGGATCAGTTGGCCCATCGGATAGTCGTCATTTTGATGATTTTTTGTTCTTTTCTTAGGCAATTGATATCAGACACTACCATGATTTAGTAATTGCACTAACTCATCTTGTCTTTTATTATTTAAACAGACGTCAAAGGTTATTACATTTCCCAAAAAAGCTATCAGAAGCCAACTAAAAAGAAAAGACAAGCTTGTGCAATTAGTAAAAGTTGAGAGTGCCAATATCTGTATCCTGATTATATTGGGAAGCCACCAAAGTAGGTATTTTCCACATGCATTGGCTCTCCTCTACTCAAACTTGTGGCCATTATACAATGTGTGTTATATTGTTGGCCTAAATCAATCCCCCCTTGACAAGAGTTGTCTTAGGACTGAGTTGGATATTGGCATTAGCATCATGTGGGTGGAGCCTAGTTTGAGCTTGTTACTTACTTTCCACATTCACTTCAAGTGTTAATATAAAACCAACCACACACCTTAGAAGAAAAGTCTTCCCAAAAATAGGTTAGAAGCAGTTAGAAGCTCATCTATTGCATGTTGGGCACTTTTGGAAGTGGGAATTTTACACTATTAAGAGCCCTTACATAAAAGCCTCTATAGATGCTATTAGCTATATCATTTCTAAAAATTAAAGGAACCATAAATATGGTTGGGCAAGCACACCCAATGGGGAAGCACACCCTTCTCAAGAGGAATGATACATCCACCCCCTGTTCTCCCCCAGTCCAGCATCTTTTAAGTGTGAAAAACTATGGGTGCAACTCGGGTGAGGCCAACCCTAACCCAACCTGCGATAGCATTCCCTCAACCCTAACCCAACCCAACCCAACATAACCCGAGCCTTTGGGTTGAGGATGGTCAACCCTAACCCCCCTCTGAATTGGGTCGGGTTGAGTCTGGTTGGGTTCGGGTTCATCTAGTGCCAAACAGAAAAATACAAGAAAAAAAAAAGTATCTTAAAATAGTCACGATAAAATTATAGGACGGAGGTTGGGTTCGGGTCGGTTCGGGTTTCCAAGGTCTCAACCCTAACTCAACCTGAAATTAAATCAGGTCAGATTTTCCCAACCCTAACCCAACCCAACCCAACCCAACCCAACCCGAGCCAAAGTGGGGTTGAACCCGTCGAGTTCGGATTGAGCCCGACCCAAGTTGCACGCCATTTTAAGAGGATCATAAACACACTGAGGAGGCTGACTCGAGAAAAAAAGGGGGAGCAAATTTATCACTTTCCCCCTTCTTAAATAGTTGTTCTTCCAGTTAGTTCATTCCAATTTTCAGCCCCTTTTTTGCTGAAACTTAGACGGAATGGAAGAGGAAAAAGAGAGAGCCTTTGATGTTGTAATCCTTGGAGCCTCTGGTTTTACAGGAAAATACGTTGTGAGAGAAACCCTTAAATTCCTAAATTCCCCATCTTCACCCCTCAAAACCCTAGCTTTATCAGGTCGAAATCCTACCAAACTAGAACAAACCCTCAAATGGGCATCTTACCCAATCAAACCCCCTCAAATACCCATCTTAGAAACCAATATTTCAGACCCATCTTCCCTTCTATCTCTCTGCAAGAAAACCAGACTAGTCCTAAACTGTGTGGGCCCATTTCGCCTCTACGGAGAGCCCGTAGTCGCGGCCTGCGTAGAGGCTGGTACTGACTATCTTGATATTAGTGGGGAACCTGAATTTATGGAGAAAATGGAGTGTTTATATAATGAGAAAGGTTTAAAAATGGGTTCTTTGGTGATTTCTGCATGTGGGTTTGATTCAATTCCTGCTGAAATGGGGCTGATGTTTAATTCTAGGCAGTGGGTGGGGCCTGCCGCTCCAAATAGGGTTGAGGCATATGTGAATTTGGAGTCTAAGATGAGGATTGTGGGGAATTTTGCAACGCTGGAATCCGCGGTTTTGGGGGTGGCTAATGCTGGGCAGTTGTTGGAATTGAGGAGGTCTAGACCCAGAAAAGCTAGGCCTGTGGTAAGAATCTTTTTTTGGTTTGTTTTTTTTTTTTTTTTGTTGTGGGTTTGTTTGGGTGATGTTTTGTTTGGAAGTTGATGAAGTTTGTTTTGGGTTTTTTGTTTTTGCTACAAGAATTGGTATTGTAGATTATGTGTTTTGAGCTTCTGGTTTTGATTGTGTTGTTTATATTCATTTGGGTATTTTCTATTCCTAGACTGGTTTTATTTTCCTGTTATTTTATGTATTTGGGTTTGGGATCTCTTTTTTGTGATCTCTCTCTCTCTCTCTCTCTCTCTCTCTCTCTCTCTCTCTCTAGTGAAATTGTGAAATTTTCTGTCCTTGTTTTATTGAAAAATCTCTTTTCTACATCTTGAATTTTTACTATCTGTTTTGTAGCTGTAATCATATCAGCCTCGGTTAGATTAACCTTAGCACAGTTTGAAACAAACTTCTTTCGGTGTCAACAATCCTTCTTGTATTGTCCTGGTAATATTTTGTTCGATAGTTGATGATTTTTTATTTGTGAATGTGCTCGCGCGCCCGTTCTTACTGCAAGAGTTGTGTTGTAGACTATTTGTTTTGAAATTCTGATTTTGATTGTGTTGTTTATCTTCATCTGGGTCCTTATTTCTAGTGTGGTTTTAGTTTTCTGTTATTTATTTATTTGGGATTGTGATATCTTTTTTCTGAAAAAAGGGTGCTTTTGTGTTCTTGCTCTGGTCTTTGTTATTGAAATTGTGAAATTTTCTATGCTTGTGTTGTTGAACAATCTTGTTTTGTACATCTTGAATTTCTTTTACCATCTGCTTTGTAGACACTGTTAATTTTTCTTACTTTCTGCTTTGTAGACGCTGTTAATTTTTCTCTGGAATTAGGTAGGGCTATTCTTTAAATTGTGAAAAGGAAATATGTAGTTTCTTCAATTCCCATGAATAGCTCTTATTCTATCTTGTCTTTAGAGAGCTTATTTTTATCATTCCAGAAAGTTTTAAGGGTTCATTAGTAGCGTCAGAAATTTATGGGTTTACAGTCTGTTATTTATAGTTGCTTGGAATCTTTGGATTGAAAAAGCTGCATTTTGTAAGGCAGGGGAGATAAATCATGCTGAAGATTCTCTGATCTTTATTGTTCTGGTTTTTTTTGTGGAATGCTGATCTCTTGAAGTGGAATTTCTTACCCTGTTTGCTTCGATATGGAGTCGAGTTCTATGTTGTAATAAGAAAATCATCTCTGTGTGTTTGAATGGAATCAGGTGTTTTCATGAATTTAGATGGTTTTCTGAGTTGGTTTTATCATGCAGACCAGAGAGATATGACAGAATTGCAATTTGCATAACATAAAATCAGCATGTGTTATGCCCAAACGAACATTATTGATGCAAAACTATGTGCTTTTATGACTAAGTTTGTGTGAGGGAAAGTAGAGATGGTAAGAATCAAGAGCTTACTGGCCTCTTTGGATACTCAAAATTTTTTGCATGTAATATTATTCCAAATAGGCCTCAATGTTCCTTTTGGAAATAAGACTAAACTGAAATAACCTTATTCGCAAATAAGGACCAGTTTTTGGTGACCTCGAAAGCTGACCTAAATTTATGAGTTTGTTACCCAAACGATCATTGTTTATATATATGATCATACGATCAACCTTGGGCCCTGCATAACATACATTTCTGATCATGGCCATTGACTTGGTGGTTCCCCATGAAGTGACCTACATGATCTTGGTCTTATGCTATATTGGCGCCCCATCTCTAAGATCAATGTCGATAAAAATCAGTGGTTTAGCCTTTTTGCGGGCTTTGTTGAATGTTTATCTGCATATATGTAAATGATAATATAGTATAGCATACAACACCATATAGATACCTTCAATATAGTTGTTTGTTATGTAAGGTATTTAACACATAAAGAAATTTTTATTTTTAGGGTATTTAATTGTTATAGAGAAATTTACATTAATAAAGTATAAGATATTTAATGGCTGTAAAGAAATGTATATTAAAAAGTATTTAATGTCTATAAGGAAATTTACATTATAAAAGTCTTGAATAACTTGGGGGCTTGTCCTCAACAAACCAAGTTTTCCCATTGTATATGGTATAGATAAGACATAGTTTTTCCTTATTCCAGTTAGTATGCTCAATGGAAATGCTATGAAATGTGATATACTGACTGAAATTTGAAGTCGCATTTTAGGAAAGGGTTGGTTTCCTAATGAAGTTTGCATTAGTAATTTAAGAAATGCTATGAAATATTTTTAATTGTTATTATATTTTCGCTACTTCTCTAAACTAATTTAACAAAGATTATAATAATGGACTCAATGTGGCCTGTTACTTGTTTATAGAACAATCTGAATTTTAGAATGTTGGTTGCTTTGAATTCTCAGTGGACTCTTCACAGATATTTTTACTGCTGTGCGGGACTTGTGCGTATAAAAAAATGTGGATTTTATTGCAGATTCCAGGCCCCCTTCCTTCGAAAGGAGCAACAATAGAACATCAGAAATCAATTGGTCTCTGGGCAGTAAAGCTACCTTCTGCAGACTCCATTGTCGTCCGAAGAACACTTTCATTTCTGACAGAGAATCCTCATGGCCTTCCTGGGACTAAAGACAGTGATGAAGACATTGCGAAAAGAAAGAATTTCTGGTCCACTGTGAAGCCAGTACATTTTGGAGTAAAAATAGGCTCCAAATCTCTGTTGGGGGTATTTCGATTTATCTTAATAGGAATTTTCATCGGTCTCTTCGGAAGTACTGCCTTTGGAAGGTCGCTACTCTTAAAATACCCTGAAATCTTTACCCTTGGAATGTTCCGAAAGACGGGCCCTACAGAAGAAGAAGTGAGTAGTGCTTCCTTTAAAATGTGGTTTGTAGGGCATGGTTACAGTGACATTAGTCTTGCTTCGAAGGGAAACAAAAAACCTGATATGGAAATAATCACCAGAGTCTCTGGACCTGAAGTTGGATATGTGACCACTCCAATTATTCTAGTTCAATGCGCTCTTATTCTATTGGGTCAACGCGCGAACTTGCCGAAAGGAGGTGTTTTTCCAGCAGGAATTGTTTTCGGCCCAACGGATCTCCTGGAAAGACTACAACAAAATGGAATATCCTTTGAAGTCATCTCAAAGAAAGCTCTCCCTTCCTGATTGACATAAACTATCTTGATTGACAAATAAAGAACTCTTAGATTTCCACGCTAGATCATGTGCCTGTAATAAAATGTTGGTGATAATATTTTCTTTGTTAATGTTCTGTGATTCTAGGATGTTGGTTTGTGAAATTCATTTATGCTACTTCACTGAACATCTTTGAGATGATCTGTTGATTCTGATCCTTTTGACCATTTAAAATTTTCTGTCAGCATGCTGGAACAAGGGGTTTATAAACAACCCATTTCTAAGGCTGAGGTATGTGCTATACCTCTTTTGGATTTTGTAGTAATCCATCATGAAAGCATGCGATTTCTATTCTTTGTAGATCTACAAAGTAAAAAACTAATCAAGTACTTAACCAAGTTATTCGAGTTTAAATTATTTATGTATGATCTGATTTTTCCTAGTACATTGTGGACTCCATCTAGTTTTTTTCAGCACTTGATTGCGTTTTCAAGCAAACTTAAGTTTTGTGTGTTTTTTTTTTCAGAGGGATTCTAAACTCACAAGCGCCCTTGCAAATTTGAGGTGAAAAGGTGCTTCCATTAGGTGAAAATCACCAAAGTGCATGAATAGCAGGTAAAAGTCAGTAAAAAATGCACTTTTGTGACTTTCACCCAATAGGATCGCCCTTTGAGCTCAAATTTGCAAGGGTGCCAGTGAGTTTACAATCCCTCTTTTTTTATAAATACTTAAGGGCACGTTTGGATACCCACAAGATTTAGATTTGGATTTAGTTGATATTTTGAACTGGATCAAATCCTTAGATTTCCAAATAAGCTACAACCGTGCAAAAATTCCGATTTTCAAATCTGTTCTGCGAGACATTATTTGGAAATCAATATTTGTGGCAACTTCCTTCACCGTTGCTGCTCCTCAACGTTGATCCGGCAGCAGCGAGACATCCCTCTCCCCCTCTCTCAAAACATGATCACGAAGATGATTGATGTATTTTGTTTCCAAAACTCAAATCCAAATCAAAATACAAATGCATGAGGTATCGCCCTAATTGAATTTGCTTCAATTCTAAAAAGACTTGATACACTATGAACTCAAATTTGTGTCTTTAAATGGAAATGAAACTTGACCCAACTATTCTCTAAGTTGGTCAAATTTTCTGACTGTAAAAAACTTCACGAGGTGGTCTGGCTTTCAATATGTTGAGATCTTGATCAACATTTCTTATCGTTGAATCTTGGTTCGAGAACTTTTTTTTTATAATGGCAATAAATTTCATTAAGAGAAAACCAAGATGGTCCAGAACAAAGAAAAAGAAAAAGCAAACATTATACAATGAAAAGGAAAAAGAAACTAAGGAGGTAAAAATTCGAAGATCTGAAAAGAAGACCGAGAATTAATGACTCGGGCTCGACTTGGTTGAGTCTCTTCTTTTGACCATGGTGTCTTATCATGACAATTTGGCTTAGAGATTTCAAAAACTTAAGATTATTTCAACTTTAGGACAGAAACCAACTTTTTAAGAGTTCCCTTTTCAAAGGTAACAACACAAACCTAGCTTGGTCAAGTACAACTAACTTAACGATTTTCCTATCATGCAACTCGATAAATTCTTTCATCACTTCATTCAATCTAATATTCCTGTCCCTCTGCCCCTAGTTCTTGGTTCAAAAAATATTGGTTTAGAAGAAAAAAAATCCCTTCAGTGGATGCATGGTCCATGACCATAGCCCTCCAATTTGTAGAGATTTCCCATTGGAGCCTCCTCTTTTTTACCATCAAATCAAAAGGGAAAGGATTGAATCATCAACACTGGAATCCAGCATATAAACTACATTGATCATTGAATAGATGGCCTTCTCCAGTACTTCTGTTTGCTTGTATTATTATACAATACCTTAATATCTTTCTTAAAAACAAAGATCTTTTGATTTAATCTATTTATCCTCTTCAAGAATATTTCTTTCTGATATTTAACACTGTGCTTTCTAATTAATGATCAAATGAACTTCTACTGAACCTTACTATTCCACTGTATGATTCTGACTCATGATCATTAATTAGAAAGCACAACATGCCTAAATTAAGAAGCATTCAGTAATCAAATGCTTTCTGGATCAACCATTTTAGCCATGTCTTCTTTGTTTTTTTTTTTGTTCATTATATGTGTATCATTTCATGCTTGAATTTTGCCATATTACTATTTTTGAAACAGTAACAGAGATTTTATTGTAGATCTCAGCAGAATTACAGATATCAATAGTAATTACAGCAGAAATAATAATCAGGAAACAGAATAAAAGAAGAAAAAAAACCTGAGGGGACAAGGTTTCCCAAAACAGATTAATTTTCATGCAAAGGTCCAAAATTTCTGCGACCATACTAGCTAATTTCCAAGATCTCTTTTGATGATTAGGATCTCCCATTTATAACGATTTTCGGGCATTGAACCATTTAAGTTTAGGTCACAGAATTTATTAGGATGAAAGATATATAAATTGTTTTCTTATGACTGTTTAAGTTGATTTCGGGACAGATTCTCAGCTATGAATTTTAGATCTATCATGTTCAGTCCAAATTATGATAGAAACTATGAAGCATGCTAAAACAACATGCAGTGTGACTGTGTGAATGTGATCATTCATCTAATTAAATCAGGTTATCATGCTGCGTCATGCCCAATTTTCAATAAAATATTTTTTTTTTAATGATGGGAATTTTATTAATCAAAATAGGACGTTTTTTTTCTGTTAGGTTTGATTAATTCTGAAAACTGTTCCAATAAAATCCACATGAACAAAATTCTAGATAAACAAACGAAAGAAAGAAGAAACAAAACTTGGAACAACTCCTTTAGAAACTGACATTTCTCCTCAACTCAACTAACCCACATTGAATTCCATAAGATCAAGATAAGAGACAGGTGGGACTTGGAGAATCTGGGTAGGATTTTCAAGACCCAGATGATCAAATTGTGTATGGTAGATGAAATCATTTCCCTTGATTAATTCTGAAAACTTTTCCAATAAAATCCACATGAACAAAATTATAGATAACCAAAGGAAAGATAAAGGGTTAGCACTGAAATCATTTCCCTTGATTAATTCTGAAAAATTTTCCAATAAAATCCACATGAACAAAATTATAGATAACCAAAGGAAAGAAAGAAGATACAAAACTTGGAACAGCTCCTTTAGATACTCAGATTTCTCTTCAACTCAACTCAACTCAACCAAGCCTTTGTCCCAAACTAGTTGGGGTCGGCTAATGAATCCTTTAGAAAATTTTCATGAAGAAGGTGAAAGAATTCTTCATGTCACAGACAAATTAAAACTCAAATAGCCTAAACTCCATCATCCTCCTGAAATTCAGAAAAAATCTGTCAAGAAACCCAAAATTTTGCACCTTGTTTGGAACAGCAAAAGCCATATTGCTTAGACATCAGTCTCATCTTTCTCACCCAACAAAACCGAGTTCACTGCCATCCCAAGTCCTGAATTGGGCTCAATAATTGGCTTTGAGTCTGCAAACAAAAAATTGGGGTCCCATTGTTCCAGCCTTGGAAAACCCACATGAAAATTGCAAGGATTTACAGAACCAAAGTTGAATTCCATAGGATCAAGATAAGGATTTGGAAAACCCACATCCAAATTGCAAGGATTTGGAAAACCCACATCCAAATTCCAAGGACTTGCAGAACCCACATCGAATTCCATAAGATCAAGATAAGAGATAGGTGGGACTTGGAGAATCTGGGTAGGATTTTCAAGACCCAGATCACCAAACTGCGTATAGTAGATGCTAGAAGGGAGAGGAGGGAGGTCTAGTAGAGGGGTGTCATTATAAATTAAGAGCTCTTCTTTTGATTTCTCTTCCTTTGAATTCAAATTCTCAACTCTCTTCTTCATCAACTCTAACTTCATATCAAGATTACCCACAAGCTCTCTTAGAGATTCATAACTCAATCCATTCAACCGATCATCCCAACAAGGAAAGTTCAAGACTGAATTCTTCTTTCGAATTTGATCAAGCTGTTTTTTCGCACTTTTCATCTTTGATTCCAAAATGCTAGAGAGATCTTCTTTTCTCTTCTCCCTATCCTCATTGGATTTGTATTTCTCGATAATTCGAATAACTTCTGATCGATTTTCTGGCCATGTCTCAGGCTCCTCTCTATTGGGACCGAAACTTATAATGCAAGTATCGATACCACAGAGAGTAGAAAGCTCTGAAGTTTTCTTCTTCAATCCTAAAATCCTCTTTGAATACGTACTTCTTCTTCTTTTGTTACATCTGATTTGTTCCATTAGAATTTTGGCACGACCCATCGTAATTCAAGAACCTGAAAGGGTTTAGTATTTGATAAATTGATTAGTTTGATGATCATCAGAAAACTGAATTGAATATTTTTTTTATTGGATAATCTATGAGAAAGAATGTTGGGTTTTGTTAAAAAACCTCAATGGAACAGTAAACATGGAAAACAAAAGTAAAAAAGGTCAAGAAAGAAAGATTAAACAGTAGAAACTGTAATTTCAAAGAGAGAAATCGAGTCTCTCAAGAAAGAAAGGTGGCTTACTTGATTTTGATTTCAGGAAAAACCCAAGATTCTACCGTTGCTTCTCTTGCAAGGTAAATAGCTGTGAGAGAGAGAGAGAGAGATTGATTTTCACAGATTGAGATTACTCTTTCTTTATTACACCTTTTTATAGAGCCCAAAAAAAGAGGTGAATTTATTAGTTACGATCTTTGTTTCCTTTTTTGGAGCGCGTGACGAATTAAGGAAACATGGTTTTGTTTTTGGAAACTAAAAGAGGCGATCAAAGACTTTAATTTAGCTGTTGGGACCCATATTACGTGTAAAGGCTTATACTGGAAAGATTTAGACCGTCCATAGAAGGTAAATTGATCTGATTGGATTGCACGGTTAAGGACTATAAATCCGGTATCGATCAGAAAAGATATTATTTGTAATTTGTAATTTGGGTTTACTTGCAATTTGTAATTTGAAACTAATTTCTTGGGATATTGGGTTTAAAAAATTAATAAAGGGAGATGATATCACCACTACAAAATTTTGATGATCGCACTACTCACATTATTAAAAAGTATGGTATGGCCTGCACCAGAGGATGATCCAAAGTGTCTATTAGATGGGCCACAGCCTAAATAGGTTCTGCCTCAAAAATCATTTCCATAGGTTGATCCTAACCCTCTATAGATTAAAGGGTTAGGATCAACTTATAGAAATGATTTTTGGGTGACAACCTATTTAGACTGTGGCCCATCTAATGGACGGTTTGGATCATCCTATGGTGAGGGCCATACAATACTTTTTAATAAAGTGAGGAGTACGATTATCAAAATTAGGGCTGCAACTCGAGCCGGGTTTTACCCGACCTGAAAATACCCTGGGTTGGGTTCAGGTTTCATGGGTTTCGGGTCGAGCCGGGTTGAGCATTCAAAAGCCCGCATGAATCTCGGGTCGAGCCGGGTTTGAAGGGGCCCGACCCGAGTTACATAAGTTATAGTATGTACATTTTTTTTCTATTGTTAGTTAAAAGTTAAAAGTGAAAACCCACGCACCCACTGTTATTGTATGTGAGTGTAATTTCTGCTTCAATGAGTTGAGTTGATTCAGCATTGTTTGATTGTAATTACAGCATTGTTTGATTCAAGTGTAATGTGAGTGTAATTTCTGCTTCTATGAGTTGAGTTGCCTTGCCAAACAAGAATTTTCCTTAAAAAATTGATTCAACGTGAAAAAACCCGACCCGAGATTTATCATGAGTGGGGCCGGGTTTGGGAATCGTGGGTTTTCCGAAAAATACCCGACCCAAGATATTTCTCGGGTAGGGTTGGGTTCTCCAAAACCCGACCCGCCCGCCCGACCCGAGTTGCAGCCCTAATCAAAATACGGTAGCAGTGATATCATTTCCCTTAATAAACACCCAAATGTAATTTGTATACCAATTTCTTGAGGCCCCCATTGGATTGAAGGAATTTTCAGTTGTAAAGGAAAAACTTTTCCTAAATTTACTATTTTTCAACTAAGGCCATGTGTGGATTGCACAAGGCTCTTTTAGATAACAGTTCAGCCAAATACCGCCTAGAACACTGATCGGATCATTCTAGGTCCTTGATCCATAAGGCTCTTTTATTTTGGTTTACTTCTTTATCATACGCATCCGATGTTCATTTGGCAGGAGACCAAGACCATGTGTGTTTCCTCATGATGGGTATTCATTCAACTGCAAGGGGTCAAAACCAGGACATTTTTTCTTCTTCTCTCCTGGCCTTTTATCGAACCATGGATTCCCCCTTTTATTCCTTTCAGTGTTTCATGTAAGAATTTGACTCAGACCCAGTGACTTACCAAGTCCTGATCAGTGTTTTATTTCCGAATTAAGTTTCAAACGAAATTTTGATACCATTGCAAGAAGAGATTTTATAAAGCTACAGATGAGCAGAGAGAACCATGGTTTTTATTCCTTTCTAAGAACACATAATAAGGCATTGAATCAAAGAACAAGGCAGCTACTTGTACAGAGGAATGAATAATCATATAGAACATAGAAAAAGAAGACGATCAATCCCAAACCAGCACGGCCAATTGAGAAAATTGCAGATATCAAGCAGAGGGTCTGTGATATATATACTTTGTTCTTGGATCCACAATCAGACCCTTCCCTCCATTCACTTCGAGATCGTGCCTGCACAAATCCAACAGTCAGAGACTGAAAACCGAAGGTAAAATACGAAAACAAATAATAACATTTGCAGGATAAGAAAAGGAATCTCAACTGAAACACAAAATCTGGGATAGTCAATTGCTCACGAGGGACGTATCTGAACAGCTGCACAAGACGATCAACATATGCTACTTTTCGCCACACCTGGAGAGCAAAATCGAGAAACCCATGAGCTTAGGGAAAAAATGAGGAGTTTGATACGAATCTTCCAATAAATTTTACAATCTAGTAAATTTTGATTGGCCCAGGAAACTTAATTTGATTGCACTTACTTCACCATCTACAAAAAGTTGCAAACCCAGGATTGCAGCTTTCAATCCAAATGTTGGATGCAGAACATATATTGCCTACATAATACAGCAATAATCAAATCTGAAATGAACGAAGGCAATGGGTTTCGATTAAGTAACGAGTTGGTGAATACCTGCAGATTTCGTTGATGTTTACGACCGAGTATTTGTTGTAAACGCCTCATCCATCCCAAATCTGGTTGCCTGATTTGCATCACATTGCAAACAACCGAAGAGTTACCAAAAAACCAAGCAAGGAAAAGAATATGTAAAAGCGGGCTTTCAAAAGCAACAACACCATACCAAATACACAAATCTAAAGTAACATATTTTTGAGTATCAATAACAAGAAAATGTAAACAGAAAATACAACAGACTGGTAGGACAGAAATAAACCCCACATCTTCGTTTTTTTTTAAAAAGAGACAATTCATTAATATTCAAAAGAGTTGTCCGGGGACAAGATGTCCCACACCACATACATAAAGATGGTCCTCAGATCCATTACAGGACCTATTACGTCTTCCAAGGACCCTTGGACTTGTTTGATGCCCAAGCTACTGCATTGGTTGAGTCCCCTTCCACAATTAGCGGCCTCATATCATGCTCATAAGCCCAGCGAAGACCAAAAAGCATAGCTTTAACTTCAGCTTCATTCGCATCACATTCTCCTGCCGGCCCCGAAAAGGACATTATTATTGGTTCCTTGTCATCCCTAATCAGTCCACTAATCCTATCTTTTCCTAGATTGCCTATCGAGCTTCCATCAAAATCCAGTTTAACCTACGCCAGAGGCGGAGGCTTCCACTTAGGCTGAGGTTTACTGTGGATAGTTCTCCCATAAAATCGCCCACCAATTGCGCAGAATATCCCCCCCCCCCCCCCCCCCCCCCCCTCTGTTTTTGAAATTTGACAGAAAATTTTCATTGATAATGTGAAAGGTACATTGAAGACCAGAAGTCCCAACTAGTATTACAAAGCATGGCTAGAAGTATACTTCTAAGCCATGAAGAAAAACAAAAATAAAAGATCAGGATAATGTCATACTGCATCTAACCAACTTCACCTCCCCTTCTTTGCTAACAACTCACTGCCAAAATTCTAACAACAACCCAAATTCCTTCACAGAAGAACGGCTCCCACTTAAATAGCCGCAAGAAAGCTTTCTGGGGAAAAAAACCTTGTTAGGCGAAAGACCGAGATCTCTCAAGCCTATAGAGGTCTCAATCATTCATCCCACCTAGAAAGCACTAAGAACCACCTTCTGAACCAATGAGTCAGCAGAACATAAAAACGAACCATCAAAGAAAACTTCAGACCTTCATCACAGCCCATCAGAAGAAAAACAAGCTACCAGGCAAAATTGCCTTTGCAAGCGAAAGACCGGAGTCTCTCAAGCCAGCAAAGGACTAAAACAATTGGTTTCAACTGGGGAACTTTAAAGCACGTCTTCCAGACTTGTGATTAGGAAAACTTACAGATAATATCAAACCTTCTATATAAAACTAAATCCATCCTTCCGACTATAGAAATAAACAGCTAAATTCCATCTCATTGAACGTTCACACAAAGACAACAAACCTTCTATAAACTCCCTCTCTATTCTAGAGGTACTCCTTCACCTCAGAAAACCAATAATCTAAACCTTCCAATCCAAAAAACCATCAAGAAACTCTTCAAGATCCCATCGAGGATTTTTCACCAAAAGATAGAGAGGCCAAGAAACAGGAAAAGAAAGCACAAAAGACCAAACCCAAAAGATATCTACAAGAACAAAAGGGAGGGGGGGGATTTTCTAATTGCTGGGGCCAGGGGACCCACCCTTTTCATGGCCCTGACTTTTGTCTTCTTCCTTTTCCTTACCTTTTTCCTCTACTAGTTGGTCTTCCAGCCCTGTCCCGAAAATATCCCCTATTACCAAAAAGTCGGCCAACTCATCTATTGAGCTGACATACTCCTCAGCTCGACAGATCATCAATTTCTCAGAAGAAACTACCTTCACCCTCTCTCTCGCGCTTTGCTCAGCTACCCACCTCTCTCGCTCGCTCTCTCTCTCTCTCCTTCTTCTTCTTCTTCTAAGGCCTTCTGAAAAAACGGAAGCTTGCATTTTGGGACACAGATTTCTTTGACATTTCGATTTCCAGTTAGAAGAAAGCTTTCTTCTATATTCTTTCTGACGTCTGCCTTGAATTGCTTCTAATTTAGGATTTCTATCTCTATTTCCCTTGGTGTTGGTGGCCCTTCATAAGGCCTTCTCTTCTTGACCTTAGTTGATTTTTTACTTTCGTCTGCAGGTTCCTGCCATTCAATCTTCCTTTTTCCTTTTCTGTCCTCCCCATTATCTTTACCTAAAGAGTTTGGATTTTCCATGAGACTTTGAACCAGCGAAGGAAATTTTTTCTTCTTGTTCTTTCCTTTTTTTTTGGCGACCCTGGAGCTTCCTTTTAAAGATTGAAAGACCTCCTTTAGCGGCCCGAAGCGACGGAGGTTTGTGGTAATGATTCTTTTTATGGGGTTGAATGCCACCTCTCAAGACGGAAATTTCTCCTTTACAGCAACTAATCGAATTCTTCATCGAAGAGACATGTTTCCTTCGGTACTGACGCATGCCCTCCTTGGCTCTATTAATTTTCCTTATTATCTTTTTGGGGCTCCTTTCACCTTGTTCATGAAATTTTTCTAAAGGATTCATTTAGCCGACCCCAACTAGTTTGGGACAAAGGCTTTGTTGAGTTGAGTTGAGATTATCTTTTTGGGGCTCTCATTAGATTTCCTTGAGCCCTCAAAAGTCCTGATTGCAAATCCTTTCCTTTCCTTGGAACGATTCTGATAGCCTTCATTTGGAAGACATTTATTCTGGGTATTAATAATCTCTGAAAATCCATTTGATTGGATTTCCCTGTTTTTCTTTTTTGACTCGTCGTACAAGTCCCTGATTCCTGTTGTTTGATCCGTGACACCCAGCTTGGTTCAAATTCAAAAGATTGCAACAACGGCTCTTTTTCCTCTCTTATTCCTTTTCCTGGAAAAGCATTTCCTTTGCTGACACGGAATGATTTTTTCTTTTGCAATGGCATGCCCGTACTGAGCTTATCATCCGCATCTTTAGGAAAACTGGAAATTTCTTCTTTGTTTGCTGGGCACTGGTTTTCGTTAGTTATCATCCCTTCTTCTACCTCCTCAGTATTTATTAAGAAGCTTCTTGAGCCTACCTTAAGGGAGATGAAAGGAATCTGGTATTTCCATTCCGAGGATAACACTTTTGCAGAGGCATAATTCATGCAATGATCGTGGACTATTTTGACTTGTAGAGTCTAGAAATAAAAATAAAAGAAAAGCGAAGGGATATGATCTGGTGTTACACTCCGATAGTGAAGCTTCAGCAATGGTGAACCTCATATGTAGTAAATCAAGATCTGATGGTGATAAAGTGGGCTGTGTAGACTGATCCGATACATTCTAAAAAATTTAAAGCAAAAAAAAGAAAAGAAGTGAAATGTTAATGTTGGTGTGCAACACTAGATTAGCTCCCCAAAGAAGGCTAGATACAAATATGCAGCCAAAAGAAATAAATTGCAAACTTAGTTTTCCAACATCTCAGAGTAAAGTAAAGCAGCACATCATACTTACAGTTGTAAAGATGCGGCAGAGTGAATGTAGACAATTGTGTAAGGCTTTTGTATCAAGGGCTCAAATTCCTGAGAATTGATAGTCAAACTAATAGTTTCAGGAACCAAAACAGAATATTAGTGGAATAGAGAAAAACCACCCTAGCACAGAACATAAATAATAGTTTCCTAGCACAGAACATAAATAATAGTTTCAGGAACCAAAACAAAATATGAAAATAACAACGAAAATTACCATCATAAAAATATTACCAACATAAAAATAACAACGAAAATGAATGTGTCCCCAGAAAGCCAAAAAATATGCATCAATCCTTTTTGCTTGTATTGTAGATAAAATAACACATGATGAAGAAAATATATATATTCCAGTAATGCACCTCACAACACAAATTAAACTCCCCCTTTTACCAATATTCCAACTTAAACAGCAACAGTAAAGATTCAGCAGAAAATTCACATGTATATCACAAAAAACTTGAGCTACTATATATATATATATATATATATATATATATATATATATGAGAAAAAGGTTCCTACACATGTGTAGAGAGTTTTCTACACACTAGCTTAAAATACAGTGGGGGCCCACATTGTTTAGGTGATCCAAGCCATCCATTTTAAAGGCCCTCACATAGATAGGCTGTCTACAAAAAATCAGATCCATAAGATCATCCCAACCCTACGATTTGTGGAGGTAAAATGGATGTCTTTAAACCTTCACAAATTAGTCCATTTTTTGCCTCCACAGTTCGAATGGTTAGGATGATCCTATGGATCTGATTTTTTGTGGACACCCTATCTATGTGAGGGCCTTAAAAATGAATGGTTTGGATCACCCAAATAATGTGGACCCCACTGTATTTTAAGCTAGTGTGTAGATAACTTATCTACACATGTGTGTAGGAACCGTTTTCTCTCTCTCTCTCTCTCTCTCTCTCTCTCTCTCTCTCTCTCTCTATATATATATATATATATATATATATATATATATATATATATATATATATATATATATATATATATATATATATATATAAAATTAATCAAAAAACTGAGATTTAATAATAGCTCCAGTAAAAGGGGTTCATAGAACAATAACTTCCAGCAATATAATCTTCTGATAACATCTCCAAAGTACCTGCGTTTATAAAGCATCAAAACTAAATTTTGGAAGACAATAGTTGATAGTGTGAATCAGTACCTATGTCTCTCTGTCCTGCTATTAGTGCAGATTGTTGTGTGTGTGGGACTTGCATGAATGGAGATTATAACAAGGGTCAATTAGTTCCATCTAAATATTTTTCTTGTGTAACACAAACTTACCTAGACAAAAATTTTCTTTCATCCTAAGATGTATTAGACTCATTCTTAAGAAAATGAATACAGACAACATGTTACACATGTATTAAGGATATTAGGATTTTATTTCCTAATATCCTATAGACCACCCATGTTCCAGTCACATTATTAAGAAAAGAAAACGAATACAGAAAACATGTATTCAGCTATTCCCTAATATCTTATAGACCACCCATGTTCCAGTGATTGTTTTGGTAAATGTTTGGTCAAGATAGATGATCAGAGTGAAATGGAAGTTATATCAAGGTCAACCTATTGAAATACTGTCAAAGGAAACTAAGAAAACATTTTTTTTAAAATTAACTAAGAAAACATATTAACAAGTATGAATTCTTATAATGCGCACGTGATGACAGTATGAATCACAAAATCACACAGCCGAATAGCAAAATATAAGATATTTCAATCCAGCTAACAGAACACATATTGATCGTTGAAGCAAATTGAACTCTATATCATAAAACTTGATACCTTTACAACGTAAAACACAAACCGCTCCAAATCAAGACACCGCAGCAGAAAATGAGCTCCCACGACAACCATTACAGGGCGACCCTCACTGTCTACCCCACCACGATAGCTGAAATAGAAAATGGTGATATCAGATGATAAACGATATCCAAACAGTGTAAATCATCTCTATGCATACAACAAAAGAAGTTGATTGTTTGATCAATGTCAATCCCAAATCCTTGACAGCTGTAATAAATATAACTAAATATTTATCTCATATAATAAGAAATACAATTCGATGTGGCTACATAAATGAGTGAAGACATCCAAATCCGTCCCTTAAATGCCGCTAGGGCTGAAAAGATTGTCAAGGAATGACTTAGTGTGCCCCCAAAAGCGGGCATGTTGAGGCGACAATGACATAGTGCAAACTAAAAACAATGCTAGCTATATCTATAATTAAAGGGAATGAACACAAATATAATCTAAAACATGCATACTCCAACAAAATATATGGTTCTTACACAATTTTCATTTCTGCAATTTCTGAAAGATTAAGAGAATTCGCTTTAGCAAGATATCTGGTATGAAGAGAATATTCCTGAGCAGCAGATAATGGAGGGCCACCAAGGTCACCAAATCCAAGCATTTTAGCACAACTCCAACCACTTTGTGCTTGAGCAGCCTTTTCCCATTGCTCCTTACGCCGCTGATCTGGATCTTTGATTAACGACATGAATGCAGGATCCAGATACGAATCCAAATGGGAGGAATTGCTGACGAGATAACATCAATTAATGAAATCAGAAACAATAAACAACCAGAAAATAGATAATTTCCTTTTCTTTTCCCCCTTTGACAAGTAGCAAATATTATAAGAGAAAGAAATGAAAAATATTGGTTTCATTGCAGGAGGACCAAAGCTAGACAAGTATAAAATATGCTTGAAACTTTAACGAGTATACATTAGTATCCATATATCAGCATTTTAGAGCTTCTACTTCGGTAGTTTGATATGTAATTTGTTGAGACATGTGAAGAGGATGCACATACACATGTTGCTGAGAGCAATATGTGGTAAAAGTGAAAATCCAATAAAGAAGAAAAAGAAAAACAAAAAAGCAATAAAGTTCAAAGAGGAGTGGATTTAGAACATATAGAGCATTTCCCCTTTATTTTGTAATAAGTGACAAGCTTTACCGACGAGAACATAAAAAAAGATATTAATTAAGGGTGCACAGAGGGAAACTTAAAAACTCTAGATATAGGGAAATAGTGGTCCTCATTGAAAGAAACAACCTCTAGTGTAACCCAAGGGAAACTAAACAGATAAGTAGCCTTTTTACTGAAGGAAAGTCAACACTTGTATATGGCAGATAAGAAGCATTTTACCTACCATGCCCATCCAAAACCTACAAGACTCAAACACTGGTGTGTTTATTAAACCCTGTGCATATTAATAAGCTCAATGTTGAATGAAATGAACAAAGATAGCATAACCATGCCAACAGCTGCAAAGAAAGTAAGAAACCTCTAGGTCATGAGCATGATTATGAACTGAGGAAAAGACAATGCTTGCGTATGACTGATAAATAGCCTTTTACTTACCATGCCCTTGCCAATCTACAAGCCTCAGACACAGTGATAAAGATTAAAATCCTGACATACTACTGACATAGTGATAAAGATTAAAATCATGTGCATATTATCATGCTCAACAGTGATAATGAAATGAGCAAAGAGCCAAAGACAGCATAACCATGCCAAATGCTGGTAAGCAATTTCTTGCTCATGAGCATAGTTCGTATGAATTTCGGTCAGTGGGCAAAGGGTCAAAAAATTGGGAAAAGATAAGGAAAAAATTGAAAAAAGAAATCACATGTTTCCTATTTAAATTACATAAACTGGGTAATAACTAGGATATCCATGTACATTTTTCAGATGATAACACAAGTGGCATACTGTTAGTGCATTTACTTGGCAATGTAGGTCGTGGATTCAAAATGAATTTCACTTGAATTTTCAATAAATTGTGCTTTATTCAAAAACAGCACAAACTTCTAAACATTTCTGAGCCATTGAATTTCATAATTACAGTCATGAGAGTGTGCTGAAAGAACCCAAGTGAGGCATTCAAGAAGCATATGGCAAAGCTTAACAAGCAATCCAAAAGTATGATGCAGCAATAACCAGTCAAATGATTAACAATTAAGTTCTAACAACATCAGGCATTTGAAGAATAGAATTATTGTAAGGTATCATCTATGAGCAACCAATGCAATGCAGATATCACATGGCCAAAATTTTGAAAAAACATGGATCCCAACTTTGAGGCAACAGCAGTAATAAGTATTAGGACCTATATACGTATAATACGGGATTTGCTAGGGACCATCGCTGAAGGCACTTTGCGGATGGGCTGTTGCATGACAGAGCAGCCACATATGCTCACTTTTCAACAGATTTTGTCTTTCTCTGATGTGGCTGCTCTCTCATGCAACAGCCCATCCGTGAAATGCCTTCTACGATGGTCCCTGGCAAATCCCGTATTATAAAGTACACGTGCATAGTCATCTATTTTATTTAGAAGAACAAAAGATATAAATACCAGTAAAGCCATTAAATACTTGATGTAAAATCCGCATTCATCCACTCCTTCGGAACTTAGCATTTAGCTATGGGGATTCATAACTGTCGTAAGTTTTGAAAATAATTGCACATTTTCCCAGCAATCTCTATTAACTTAAATTGTAAAAAGGAATGGAAAACAAAGGAGTTTTATAGATTCTAAGAACTATGCAAGTTTACTAACCGTCTCATCGTCAATCCAATATCACTGACAGGAAGATCTAATGGTGCCGTGGGAGGTTTGGGGATGGTCGCTGACACTGCGGGCAAAGGTTTAATTCTAATTTTACGTTCATCGATTATCGTCTCACCATTCTCATCACCCACATCTGCTGGTAGCTTTGACACTGCCACCTCCTCTTCATGTTTATCCCTTGGAAAGTAAAGTGGAAGCAACCTGCATAACACACAAATATCAGGAATAAAACCAGTAAAGCAAAACAAATACCATACTGTTACCATGAACCACATATAAGCCATACCAGCAGTTAATAGAAAGGAACTTTTGACACTATCAATATAATCTTTTCAACACAATAGAGATGTAGGGGCGACATAAGTACCTTTTATATATCTCGGTATCAGATGACGTGGTGGTACAAAAAACAACAGCATCGATTTTATCTTTCTGCTTTTCCAGGAAACGACGAACAGTCCCTGACCAATTTCAGGTAAGAGATCAATTTTGACAAAAGATAATGGAATGAAATATGCTTTCAAAAGAAAATAATGGGACAAAGAATACTTTGAGAGGAAAAGGAAAGAAAGATTAGAAAAAATAAATTGAATGAAGAACATATCCACATAAGCACTGTACGACGTACGAGACACACGTATCTTTCATTTTTTTTTTTTTTAAGTTATAAATTAATGGTAGAAATGCATATCATGAAAAGCTGTACGTTATGAGAAAAGGTTGGCAATATCTCACTTATTGCTACATGAGCAGCCGGTTCACGGGGATAGTTTTTGGCCTCTGTATATATACATCCAATAGCAATGCTGCGTTCAAAAGCATGAAACTAAGGTAAGTTTGAAGTATGTACGCAAGGGTAGAATAAACTAAGAAATGTCGAAAGCTCTAGTAATGCAACGCGCGCACACACACACACGCACACACAAATTAACAACCTCTGGAGTCCATTCTCAATAAGAAGCTCAAGACAAGAGCGATAGCAATGACTAAGAGCATTCTCTGCGGCGGTATGATATTTGACTGCATACTTGGGGCCCACTGTATGAATAACCCTCCTGACAGAATATATTAAACACCAGCATTCTAGGTAAGTCAGCATTGATGACTTGAACTTACACAAAACTACCAAAATTAAATGAAAGGAAGCATGAAGAACAATAGAAGTAAATTGCAACATGAATTCTGCAAAACAAATACAAACAAAGAAAGAACGTAAAAAAGTAGTATAAGAGAAATTTTACAGGCTAAAGAGTGGCACCATGATGCATGTGTAATGTGGGTACAGCACCATGATGCATATGAATTGAACAACAAGCAAGATGTTTTTTTCGAACAAATAAATTATTAATCAAAGGAAAAAGCAGAGAAATTTCACAAGCGAAAGAGTAGCACCATGATGCATATGCAATGTGGGTACAGCAACATGATGCATATGCATTGAACAATAAGCAAGATGTTTTTTTTTTTTTAACAAATAAATTATTAATCAAAGGAAAAAGCGGAAAACAGTTCTATTAACAGAAACAAAAAGCATAAAACTAAGATAATGAAACAAATAGGAACTAAACATATCATAGATGAATAGAATGGTTATTTTTCCCTTCGAGAAAGAAAATTGATCATATAGATAACAGTTACCCACTAATATAAACCTTAGTAAAACACCTTCCCTCTCTTCCATGGATTGATTGAATTCCATCTCAATGACGTCCCAAAGAAAAGCCTTTTCTCCAAATAAACAAGATAAGAGTAGGCCTGTCAACGGACCCAAACGGTCTGACGGATTCTTTAGAACCGAATCTAAATGGGTGATAGACATATGATGTGGGTCCATTGGAGTGTCTCAACTCTCAAGTGGGACATAGACACAACTCTTAATTAATCAGATGGGACCCAGACACGGTAAAAAAGTCCGACTAAGTATCCCATATCTGAATATATTTTGCCATATTACACAAATAAGCTTGATGTTTTTTACTTACAAGTTAAACATGAGGGGTATTTTTGGGATATAACAACTAATATGGCAAACTTAAAAAAACTATAACAAAATTTTTAAAAAAAACCTCATTCGAATGAATCTAATAAAACAAACTAAATCCCCATCCATCTCCTCTCTCATCAAACCCTAAAACCCACTGGTTGCCGTCACCATTCATGGATTGTCAGTCGTTGGTGGATGCGCTCCTTCGTCTTCTGTGTGACTGTTTTTGCCGAATCGCCAATGTCCATCACCTGTATTCTTCGCCGAAAACACAGAATAATAGTAAAAACACACCCTATATTCTCTTTGTAGGTGACCAACATCACACTGAAAATTCTAAGTTTGTACAAAATTTTAATTGTGTAACAATAGTATGACCTAGGACACTCCAACGGGCACTATTATTCTTAATGGAACAATGACACAAACATAGAAAGTAGGATATACTGATCCGACAGAGTAGGACCCAACAAAGTTAGGAATCAAATGGATCGTAACACAAACATATGTGGATTTGATCCAAATTGGGTCCGTTGACATCCCTGTGTGTGTGTGTGTGTGTGTGTGTGTGTGGGAGAGAGAGAGAGAGAGAGAGAGAGAGAGATGTGAATTTTATCTCAAAATAATCTCAAAGAACTACTTATGAATTATCAGAAAGAAAAGGAACGGTTTATGCTCTCAAGGAAGAAGGATTTTGTGGTATTTTGCCACTTAGCTGAGGAAGGGGGAGATTTTGTGGCGTGCACTGCCACTGGCTATTATTAGGGTTATCCGATAGGAAAGAAATACCTGGGTGTTTTGGAGCTAGGTCAAAAGATCGATCTATATTTATATGAAAGTTATTTTCCTCACCATATCCTAGGTGAAGGTCCTCCCCTACTTCAGGTTCATTTCGTATACCGACCTCAAGTAGTGCTGGAGAGAGATTTGCTTCAATGAGATCTCCGAACCCAATGTCCTAGGCAGGCTAGTAGTGGAAGGAGATTCACTTATAATGTAATCAGGTGGATGTACAGCAACCATCCCTTTCTTTGGAGATTTGATTCAGGATAGAGTGTCGGACTTCCCAGTGTGTTTCCAGCACGTCAAGAGATCGACCAATAGTGATGCAGCCAGATTAACCAAGGCGGGTGTTGGGAGAGCAGCTTTGGAGATTTTTTTTTTCGTCCTCCATGAGGTGTTTGGTTATTTGGCTATCTGTTGTAGATTTTTATTCTTGGTCTCGCTCTGCATTGACCATCTCGATCACAGTGTTCCCCCTCTTTCATCCTTTAATATATTTTTCTAATATTCAAAAAAACGAAGAAGGATGAGTCACCCACTCCAAAAAAAATATGGGACTGACATTGTCATCGGTAATGTCACACAGAATGGTACAAGTATATTGAGCCAAAGCAAAAACATTGGACCAGCCAGCATATAAAGGACCATATTCAAAAGGCACACAACCACACTTAAAGAACGGATTGGAGTTAAAGATGGGAACCATGCTGGGAAAGGTACCATGCTGAAAGTAAGAGGAAGAAATACACATTTAGAACTTGGGAGATGCAAAATGAGGGCCCAATGGGTTGATTTGAGTGATGGGAGGCACAGACAGATTCAGTTCAACATGGGGGCAAAAACTGCATTAATTGACCATCCAAAGTACCAATTAGTCTTAAAATTCTAAGAACCTGATTTTTCCAGGCTTTCTTCGCAACAAATACCGCTGTATGGATGAAGAGCTTTTGATAGCAGACTGCGATGAATGTTTTATTTCATCAGTAAAGTCTGTGCAAGGGCTATGCACATAAACAGAAATTGGTAAAGAATGTTCTTTGCCAAAAATAGAATAGCAATTTCATCAAGTTTCTTCAAAAATAGTAATGCTTTCAATAAGACTAACAGAGTAGGTGCCATTCGAAAAAAAAAAGGAATAACGGAGTAGGATGTTTAAAAAATGCATATAACACATACCGAGCAGGGAGGTCATATGCATTTGTAACTTTCGCCATTCCAGTTCGGCATCCACCCTGCAAAGAAATTTAGGTATGTTGAACCATTCAAGCCATTGAAGCCACTTACTAGCTATTCAAGTAAGTGCAACATGAGAATAAAAGCAATGCAGTAGAAATGGTAGCTGAGCAAGTTAGTGTTAGCTACTTCAAGCTTACCAATGTTGCACACTCTTCTGAGAGACCAGGTCCAGCGGCAGAGTGCAAACCAGGACTACTGTGTGCTTCATCCAAACTCTGTAAACCAATCCACATAAGAATGAGTGTTAGAATAATCCTCTGCATCATATGTAATCTATCCAAGCCAAGTTTGCTAACTAAAATCAGAAAATAAGGTTTCCCAACACAGACACAATCCGCATATAACCCACAATAGCAAATACCAATTTCCAACAAGTAAATATCAATTTTACTAAAAGGAAGTAGTTGAAAAAGAAAAGTGGTTCACCTCATTTGTGGAATTAACCACAGCATCAACCTCAAGATTCCAAGGGTTGCCCCGCCACAGATATACCTTCGAATTGATTTCATGATCGACGGGAAACCTTGATGTTATCCCATCAATACCACCCTCTGCTCCGGAAGAAGGCATTAGAGGATCCAAAAAATATGTGTTAGGGAAAGACACATCCTCGCTCTCATTCACAGAAGGCCGCTGCTCTGTGTCGATCCAATGTGGAACTTGATCAAGCTTCACCACATAGTCTCCATTATCGGTAGGTAACCCACCCCGTGTGGGAGCTGCCACAGCCACGCTCCGGTACATTTTTCCGAGCCCAAATTGAATCTTTTTTTTTGTTTTTTGAATAATAGCCCGAATTGAATATTTATGCAATATCTGTGAATTCCTTCTAAAAGTAATCAAGAAACCCAATAATTTAGTTCTTCACTCAAACAACACCAATTCTGCTCATCATCCAACCTCCACAGTTTCACACTAGAATCCCAAAACTGCAAATCCTAATCAATTTCATGGTTCACAAAATTATAAAATTCAATGCTGATAGAAAAAGCACAAAACAAGTCCCCAGCAAGTACCACCTTTGCAATCAGGAAGTCAATTCTTTACTTCCCTACACTGAATTCCATCAAAATTAATCAAAAAACCTAGATTTTCATTCCTCTCTTGATGAACACTAATAACACTCAAACGCAAGCAACAGGTCTTAAACTGCAAACGCAAACCAATTTCACAATTCTCCCTGTAAAATGAAACCTAATTTTACACTACGGATACCAAAAATTCCGAAACTCAACAAAAATTCCACCTTAATAGCTTCACAGACCTGAATTCACCCCCGAACCAGAATTTTCTGATAATTTTACCAAAAATATCATTCCATCATCACAAGGTATCATTAAATCCATCTTGAAAAATCCGCATAATTTCCAGCAAAGTTATAAACCCTAAAATAACATCTTCCGAACCCGAAATATAACAAATTCCACCAAAATACCCTTCGATCGAAGCATGATCTCGGTAATCCACCACTTTTTAGCCAAAAAATCAGCTGAAAATAACAGAATTTTTCTGTAATTCGATCTCTCACCTTATAATTTCAAGCCAAATTCAAAAATAAAACTAACAAGAGAGGCAACGAAAATAAATTCACTAAAAGACACACAATCTTGCCAAAAAAAAACAAAACCTAAATCCCCTTCCGAATCAAACGAAAAGACATCAAATCCACAAAATCACCGATCAATTGTCTCGTGAAATTAATAAATCCACCTGCTTTGAATTTGAAAAATCTTCTCAAGAGCTGAAATCGAACGAGAATTGAAACCCTAATTTCAATGGAGAGCACCAGAAAAAAAGGACTGAAACCCTAATTTCGACCTAGAGCTGAAAAAACAAACAATTGGAATAAACACGTTTGGAAATATCTGTCAATCACTCATCGATCTTTATTCCCGTCTCTAGTTATTCGTAATTAGAGAATATAAGTTACGGAGAAAGTCACTTTTACAATCAATAATAAAAGCAATTTTTGGGTCCCACCGGGATACGTTGGTAAAATCGAGACCGTTGATTATGTAGATCATCATGATGAAAACCGCATGGTTTAAGAACGATCCCGAACGAACATTCGTGCATAAGATAACGGCCAATGAAAAAATCAACGGTTTAGATTTTCTTACGGAGATTCTAAAGAGTGATCAAGGGCTTATGATTAGAGGGTGAAGGTGTTTTGGAAGGTATTTGGCCTATAGATAAGTAAGGTTCATGAGTATCTTTTAGGAAGGAGCGTAAAAGTGTCTCTTTTGATATTTTCTTTAGCTAGAGAAGGACTATGGTCTATGGAGGAAATTACTTCTACAATCAATGGTAAAATGAAATTATTTGGCTTATGCAAACCCATTAATAATCTTATAGTTTTACATAACAAAGTACTCGCATCTTTGCCTTAAAATCACTCTCTAACATGACCAAAACGAGTTGTTCAAATGAGAAAACGGTTTTTAGAGACAAGTGTAGATGAGTTATCTACGCACTGGCTTAAAATACAGTAGGGCCCCACATTGTTCGGGTGATCCAAAGCATTCATTTGATGGGCCCTCACATAGATAAGGGTGTGCCAAAAAAATCAGCTTCATAGGATCATCATAACCCTACGAACTGTTGAGGCAAAAAATGGACAGATTTGTGAAGGTTTATACACGTCCATTTTACCTCCATAAATCGTAGGGTTGGGATGATCCTATGGAGCTGATTTTTTGTGGACACCCTACCCTATCTATGTGAGGGCCAATCAAATGAATGGTTTGGATCACCCAAACAATATGCCCTCAATTGTATTTGAAGCTAGTGTGTAGATAACTCATCTATACTTGTGTGTAGAAATGATTTTCTCATATATTACTGAACTTTCTATTCATCCGGGCACTTTGGGATAATGGGATCCGATAAATGAAGGCAGTCTACATTAACCCACTGAATTTTTGTAGACACCCTATCTATGTGAGGGCCAATCAAATGAATGGTTTGAATCACCCAAACAATATGCCATCCATTGTATTTTAAGCTAGTGTGTAGATAACTCATCTATACTTGTGTGTAGAAACGATTTTCTCATATATTACTGAACTTTCTATTCGTCCGGGCACTTTGGGATAATGGGATCCGATAAATGAAGGCAGTCTACATCAACCCACTGAATTTTTCTAGACACCCTATCTATATGAGGGCCAATCAAATGAATGGTTTGAATCACCCAAACAATATGCCATCCATTGTATTTTAAGCTAGTGTGTAGATAACTCATCTATACTTGTGTGTAGAAACATTTTTCTCATATAGTACCGAACTTTCTATTCATCCCGACACTTTGGGATAATGGGATCCGATAAATGAAGACAGTCTACATCAACACATTGAATTTTATAACCTTATAGAGATCATATCGATTCTATCATAGAAAGACATGTCTAAACCTAATCAAAATAACATTTTAGTTATAGAAAATCATATGGTCATCTGCAGAAGAAGATGGCCACTACATTACAAGGGCGCACTAGATGTGTACAATGATCCGGTCATTGAACAGCATCAACCAACATAGGGTCACCCTTGTGCCCTTTCGTCCCACCATTAGAGGACGATCCTAGCTACTTCGATCAAGGCTAAATAAATGAACGGGCCTTTTCAAGTTTCTATCAGCCGTTGATTGTTCATATGTAAAGATCTTGAGGTTGGGGTCTTGCTTCGGCACAGCCCCCATTGGCTCAGGTAAAGTACATTTCAAAGAGTATAAGGGTAAAATTGTCACTTGCCACATTTTCAAGCTCAAATCAAAGTGAAGCGTGGTAATATCAAAATATGGGAGTCTAGATATCAATTACCTACGATAAAAATAGAACATAGTAACTTCGAATTCATGAGACTACTGTTTGGACGGCAAAGATTGTCTGATATATGATTTTTTTTATTAATGGCACACCCACCTTATTAAAAAACTTTGATTAATTGCCATTGATGTCTTCTAAAAACATCTCAACAATTCCCTTTAACCCCTTGTCCGAACTCCCACCCTCTCCAACAGCCATCCTCGCCCCCTCTTTTACTTTATTCGCCCCCCTCTTCAAACCCACATCCTCCATAAGCTCTCTTACCTTCTCCCCAATCTCCTCTCCCTTCACAACCCCTCCCTCACCTCTCCACCCCCATTCCTTTACCCAAATCCCCATTCCATTCCTCTCCAAAACCCCCGCATTTATTCTTTGATCCCCACCTTGAGGCCACCCCAATACTGGAATCCCATTCCAAATAGCCTCCGTAATCGAATTCCACCCACAATGACTCACAAAACCCCCCACTGCTTTATGCCCCAAAATCTCCCCTTGCTCTACCCAATCCATTACTACCAAACCATTCTCTTTATTCCTTTCAAAAAACCCATCACTCAACATTTTCTCCAAATCCTTTGTTTTCTCCTCTCTGTCTACCATTTTGCTCTTAAGTACCCATAAAAATCTAAAACCGCTCTTCTCTAATCCAATTCCCAACTCCTTGATCTGCTCCCCGGATAGAGCAGTTTTGCTTCCGAAGCTCACATATACTACTGACCCTTCTGGTTGTTCATCTAGCCATGACAATGGCGTGCCTCGCTCGAACTCGCAAGGCTTTAAAGGCCCGATTGTTAGCACCGGAGGCAAGCTGGGGACTACCTGTTGGAGATTATGTGAAAAAATCTATTAGGAATCTCTTGTAAGAATGATCTTACCACTGATTCAATAATCATAAATCAAAATAAAGCAAAGTATAAATCAAACTGGAGTCAATATAATTGGGTTTGTTGAAGTAGGGGCTTGCTAGTGTCCATCACATCGCAGAAGGCATTTCGTGGATGGTCTGTTGCATCTGACAGCAGCCATAGAGGCTCACTTTTCAGAAGATTTTGTCTTCGATCACGAGGTGGCTGCTGTCGATGCAACAGACCATCCGAAAAATGCCTTCTGAGATGGATGCTAGCAAATCCCAAAGATTTAATAACGCCTTCTCTAACACAAATAATGACAATCAAATCAATTTTAAAATAATACTCAAGTCAACTCAACTAAGCCTTTGTCCCAAACTAGTTGGGGTCGGCAATCAATTTAAAAAAAATATTGACAATCAAATTAATTTTAAATTAAATACAACAGTACCTCGCCTCCATTCAATGCATCTAGCACCTCCAATTCCAAGTAATCAAAAGTGTTGATTAGAATTCCATCAGCTTTTATTAGAGCTTGACCATTTTCTACGAATTGGGTCGTGAAGAGATTGGTCGGATCATGTAAAAGTGGGGGAATTGAGGATTTTGGTATTGGAAGCAAGCCAGGAATATCAAAAAATTCAGGAAACTCATTGCCATTTTTGGTGAATTGGGTGGGGAAATGTAAGTAAAATGCGAGCATTGCCGCAGAGCAAGTAAAGAGAATTTGAGTGGGAATGCGTAGAGTGGCAATGATAGGGATAAAGGCGGAGGTGAGACTAATATCGGTAATGAGAGCGGAGAGAGGGGGAAGAGAGAGGAGGAGAGGGGGAAGGAGATGGGCGGAGCGACGTATGGCTTCGTAGTGGAGGTAGAAAGGGTCGGTGGAGGTGGCGGTGGTGGGGTCGAAGGGGTGGATTTGGAATTTGAGGGGGTTGATTTGGGGGAGGGAGGTGAAGAAGCGGGAGAGGGTGTTGGATTCTGCGGAGGTGATTGTAGGTTGGATTGTGATGAAGGTGATTGAGCAGTTGTTGTGGAGGAGGGTCGCGGCGAGGCGTAGGAAGGGAGTTAGATGGCCCATGCCTGAGCTTGGAAGGAGAGCTATATGGGGTGTTTTTGGGTTGTTGGAGGGTGCCATTTTAGGACAAGGGAGAGAGATACTGAGAGGGAGAGAGAAGAAAAGGCACGAGTTTCTGGTTGAAGAAAGTCTCTTGTCTATTGGGGCGCAGTCTTAGATGACTAAAGACTCTCTTTTGTCCCACATTTGATTCTTCATGGCAAGACTCATCACTGTGGGGCCATTTCATGATGATCCTTGGGTGGCAAGTAACTAGGCTGCACCATGTGAATTATCTACACAGGATGATCTTAACCCTCCACCCTCAAACATGTAAAGGGACTGCACCTTAGAGAAATCTCTACAGATCGGAGGGTTAAGATGATCCTATGGAGATGATTTACAGGTACATACTATTTAATCGTTGTGGGCTTTCCACGCACACATCATTTTATAAGTTGTGCTTGTGCGCAGTCCGGTAGGATTTCAAAAAGTACTGCAGAGCCCACTTTGTAGGATGATCCAAACCATTCATTTGTAGGTTTACTACATAAATAGGCGGTATCCTATAAATTATCAACACAGAATGATCCGAAAATAACACGTGTCGGGTTTAGAAATCATGGGTCATGCGCTGGGTCGGGTTTTAGATAGAAAAACCAGAGTCAATCTTGTGTAGAGCAGGGTTTAAAGAAAAAAACCCGAAACCCGACTCATCCGAAAATAACACGTGTTGGGTTTAGAAATCATGGGTCTTGCATTGGGTCGGGTTTTAGATAGAAAAACCAGAGTCAATCTTGTGTAGAGCAGGGTTTAAAGAAAAAAACCCGAAACCCGACTCATATACGTGTACTATGACTTTCTTAAATATCTCTTGAATAGTACAACACATTATTTTTCAATATATTAATATCATTGCTTTTTATTGAGGTGATCATATTTGCGATGTGAAAATATATGCACTTGATGGCAGAAATTTAGAAACTTTTGGTTTGAGGATTTGTTGTTTTCTACAATCTTTAAAATTAGTCATTATCCTACACTAAAATATTAAAACCCAACCCGAAAAACTATCTTGGGTAAGGTTGGGTTCATGAATCTCAGGTATTCCTATAAAAAAGTAGACCCGACCTGACCCGATATAATTTCTAGGGTAGGGTAGTGTTTTGGGAAACCTGACCCACCTGACCTGAGTTGCAACCCTAATCCTAATCCTCTAATATGTAGAGAGATTGCAAATCGTAGAAACCTCTGTGCAGATTATATCCTTGCGGGTTAGGATCTCCAAATCAAGGTACGTTGATCGCGTCTCCATTTTCCCTTCTCTACCAACTTACTAACCTTTCTTACGATTCGAAGTAATGAATCAGGGTTAGGGTTTTATCTCAACGGAGTTTCTTCAATACCACATTCTTTCGCTTAGTTTTCCTTTCTTCAGTGTTTTATCACATTGCAAGTGTTGATTTTTCTTGCCATGTGTACTCAAAATCTACTTGGTCAGTTTGTAGGCTTATGAATTCAGCATTTGAATGAAATTGGACATGTTTGGTTTTAGATAATAGGTACAATGAATTGCTTATTGTTAATCCTTGCTAAGTCAAGGGGAAATCTCGAATGTAGACCTGGATTTGGTGAGGGCCAGTTGTTACTCAAATCATGCTCAAATATTCTGATTTTAGAAAGCTTATGCTATAATAAATTTATTTTTTGAGTTTTAGAACACTTGATGTAATTTTTGTGTCCGGCTTTTATTGTTCCCAATTCGCTGGATCTATTATGTAGTGTTGTGATCAAAAGAGCAAGGTAAGGGAGCTTGGGAGATACATGACTAAAGGCCTTTGTAGAGCTCCACCAAAATACAAATGTAACGCAAAAAATAAAAGACTTATAAATCAAAAGCAACTTACAAGAGAATTGGTTTTCTTTTCTCTTTTTCTTAGAATCTATACACTTCTTCTCACTTGAAGCTTCTCTCTAAGCTTACAATCTCTACAACAATGACTCCATACTTATAGACCTAAGACACTCCCAAAATAGCAAATACATGAAACACTTTGTTGTAGTCCCCATAAGTCCTTTAGAAATCCTAAGCAACAACATAGGAAATCCCCATTTACTCTTTGATATTCTAGCCTAGACATCAAAGCCTATAGAAAACAAAAAAGACACTTACATTTTCCACAGATAATAACTAGTCTAGAAGACTACAATAACTTTTTGTTGGAAATTTTCAAAATGTTTTGGGTTAAGTCAAAATATTTGAAATGTTTTTATCAAAAAGAAAGTGAAAATTAAAACAGATTTTCAGACAGGGCCGGTCGACCGGGGGTTACAGGGAGACCGCGGATTGGAATCTGGAAATGCATGTGATTTTTAGAAAGGTATGGTTGTAACGCCCCGGTTTTTCTTGAAAATACAAACTCGGTGCGTATAAAAATATGACATCATCTTTCTCAAAAACTTTCATTATTCTCAAACACTTTCATTATTCCCAAGATCTCAAATACGTTTAGAGGATTTACAGAAATTAGGTCTAACTTATTACATCGTAATTCAAGACATAGTTGATACACACTTAAAACATAATAGTACTCGGTGGGTCCTACTGTGAATAGTACTTTTAGTGAACTTGCATAGTATTTCTGCATAGTAATCTTACATAGTATTTCTGCATAGTAAATCTTGCATAGTGACTATTGTGCATAGTAATTATGAATAGTGACTATTGGAAAATTTTAATATATGTATATATCTATTCCGTTTTTGTTGACATCTGGGGCGGTGGCTTAGTGGTAGGAAGTCGTTCAATCCTAGCTTTGAGTTGGGTTCGAATCGCGTATGCCCCATTATGCCAGATGTCCTCATGCCCGATTACTTGGGGAAAATGAGTAATGGCCGATGATTACCCACCTATGAGGCTATTTTTATTTATTTATACATATATATTTTACCGGTTCTTACAATGGTCGGTCGACCGCTGCTGTTCGAAAATCTATCCGTTGAGAGAAAATAGACATGGCTTTTTACTTCCGTTTTTTAACCTTTCTTCATGTCTTTTGATTCCCAACAGTCATAGATGATTTTCAAATGCAAGGAACACCTTGTGGATGATCCAAAATCTTTAAATCGCAAAGCGGTGCTATCGAATGGTTATTATTCAAACCAATCCAAGAGGTGCTTTGAAGGGATGTTTTGAACATTCTAAAGGGTACCTTAAAGAGATGCTTTTCACATTGAAAAGACATCTGTGGCTCTAAAAAAAGAGCAGGAAATCTGTCTTTTGTGAGTGAGTTATTGCTGGACTTTTCTCTTATAAAATTCCCTACTTTTCTTGTTTACTCTTTTGCTTTGGAAAGATTGAATTTTATGAAAACAGTACACTAAAAACTGTTTTACTACACAAACAATTTTAGTGAATTTCTCTAAGGCTTGTAATTCTTAAAGGGCGTTTTGGGTTTGATTCTGCTTGTGCAAAACGTCATCAGACATTTGTAGGATCGTCCTACAAGGCTTCATTGTATCTTGGAGACAATTCGCGGATCCCTGTTGCACACTACTGGTGGGGGTGAATATTGTCTTAAGGAAAGCGATTACGCGCCTTGACGCATCACTACTTGTTGATTTTACATCTCCATAAGTCAACGAATTCCACCAGCACTTTTCACAAAACCATGCACATTGATTTTGATTTACAATTTCCAACACCCTTTCTTAAATCAAAATCCTAAAAAAATTATGATGGCTGGGGAAAATAAACAAGAATTATAGATGTTAATAGTTAATGTATGCAGAGAATAAGCAAGAATTCTGGATGTATTAGCTAACTAAATTCCTTGGCAAAATAAATAAATAAATAAATACTTAAGACATCAACATGCAACAATTTAGTTGAGTGGGAATCAACTTGGGTAAGTGCAGAATGATGGAAAAATGAAAAGGAATATCATTTGGTTGAAGAATTAATATTTTTATTCTGTGATACAAGATTGTGAAAAGCTTAACATAGTCTATATATTGTCACATGGAATAGTTGTCACCCAACTCTGCTAGAAAACATATTGTATGTACTAACTCATCTATAATTCTTCACTGATATTTTCTTTGTCTATTTGAAGTTTAACATTTCATAACTTTGCTGCGTGCGTACTTTATAGTCAAAACTATGTCTTTACAGCATTGGGTACTCAGTTAAACAGTCTACTCTGGGAAAATCATTTTTATGGAAATGACCTTACATCAACTAGGCTTGAAAATTTGAGTTATATCTGCTTCTCAGGTCACTTTCCACTCTCAAAATGATATTAGTTTCATAGAACTTGAACATTTGTTTTCTATCCCCAATTTTAATAGTCTGATACACATTCCTCTCTATGTAATCAAAACCAACTGTTTAGATCCCCTTCCACCCCTCATTTCACCTGAATCTAATTCCACAATTGTTTCACCATGTTGGGAAAGTTGCCTTATTTCCCACCAATCGATGGGAAGGTAAAAAACCTAAAATAGGTAAGTGGTTTTTTCTTAGGTTTTTGGAGAAACCAAAATAGCAATGTTTTTAGGTTTTCTAAACCCCTTAGGCATAAAAAAAAAAGCCTCTCTCGGTTCCCATCTTGCTTGGGCTGCAAGTGAGGGTTTTCTCTTGGTGGGAGGTGTGTCGGCTACAGAGAGAGAGAGAGAGAGAGAGAGAGAGAGAGAGAGAGAGAGAGAGAGAGAGAGAGAGAGAGAGAGAGAGAGACTTCTTCTTGGTTTTCTCGGGCTTGCTCTTGGGTTCCTCTTGTAGATTTTCTTCATGGTTTTCTCTTGGTGTATGGTCTTGGTTTGAGAAGCAAGGAAAGGGTTGCGGGTTTGTGGTTAAATCCATTGTAATCCTTGTATATTGTTTTTCTTATAGTAGAAGATCGTTTTTCTCGCCCGTGGAGTAGGCTTGGCCGAACCACGTAAAATCTCGGTGTTCATCTTGTGGCTTGATTTAATTACTTTTATCTTTTCCGTCAAATTTGTGCACGATCGGATTGGATTGCCCCGCGAATTTTCTCAACACACCAGTCTCTGCAGCCTGCCTTGTAAAAATATTGCCAAATTATATCCCTCCGGCTATCCAAGAACCTACCTTCCCTTCTTTCACCTAACCAATCAGCCTTTGTTAAAGATAGATTAATGAGTGATAACATCTACTTAGTCCAAGAACTTGTCACAGGATGTAGCTTAAACACTTTGGAGGTGATGTTTGTATTAATATTGGCATCACCAAGGGCAATTGATAACCTGAATTGGAACTTAATATTTTATTTTCTTAATGAATTTGGCTTCATCTCTGCTATCTATTTCCCAAATATTGTACAACTTCTCCTAAATTTTTAAGTTCATGTCAACAACAGTCCGATTTGTTTTTTGTCTCACTCTAATGGTATTTTTCAAGGAGACCCTCTCTCCAATGCTCTTCATCTCGGCCAAAGAAGCCTTTAGCAGAAACCTAGCTCATCTCGTGCTTCAAAGCCCTTCTAACAGGCCATAAGTGTAACATATTTCATATCTTCAGGGAAGAAAACAGTAAGTACCTGTTAGTTTCAGATTGTGACAACCGATTGTGAGCCCCTCATCTGATTAGTCGCTCAAAATTAAACGTAAATTTGAGCCAATAATAAGTTGGGGGCTCACAATTGGCCCTCACAATCTGAAACAAACTGGGCCTAAGTGTTGATCAATTCGCTTGCAAAGGCATCTCCTCTTCTTGCATTTTCTCCTCTCTAATAGAAATTCAATTGTTGGATGATGACGTCTCAAGTTTTAATCAGTTTAGATTCTGCTAATTCTCTTAATTCCTTCTTAGAGGTTGCTCAAAGTTTTCTTTTCTCCTTTTTCTGCTTGGGCTGTGTGCCTCTGTTGCCTTCCTCTTCCTGCTTCTTGCATCTTAGCTTTATTCTCTATCTTCTTTAATTTGAGAAATGCTTGATTCGCAAAAGAGAAAAAAAAGTAAAAAAAAAAGAAAAAGCTGATGACAATTTTTTACTGGTGGGATTGTATCATGTGAATTGGGTGGACTCTAAGGGTGATACTTAAAAGCATAAATCATGATGATGATCATCCTTACAACACTTTTCATATGAGAAACTTAAAAAGCTATTGAGGACTACTTTCACTATAAAAAAAATGCAAAAATCCTATATATATATATATATATAAGTAAAGCGGAATCCTCTAAGCCGTGGTGGTGCCACGTGTCAGCCCCTCTCTATCACCGCTGATGTGGCAGCCCCTCTCTATTGGCATTTCTAAAACGTAATAGCAGTTTTCGCCCAAAACGTTTGCAATAATTCCAAAAGTCCAACAAAGAGATTTGCATGATAATAAGATGGATAGTAATGTAGATTCATTTCCAAATCCGGGTATGCCACGTACCACCCCTTCTTTTTCATCCATTGTTTGTTGCTTCATTTCCTGATTTTCCTCCATAAATCAGGTTTTAAAATCTCCATTATTCAAAACGCCCTTTCCTATTCCCATAAGAAGACAATATTTCAAACGGCATTTTCCTATTCCTTCATTCAGACTAACTTGCCAATTAAGTATATAACGTTTCCCATTATTAACTTTTGAACGCTTCCAATAATTCCATATCAACCCCATTAAAGCCTCTTCTCTATATAGGACTTTTACATGGCCAAAGAGTGACATCATGTCCTCTACACCAACTTCCTACGCCTCCATCCATCGCTAGGCTGAAGCCTCCAACCACGCCCGGAAGACCTGCGGTGCGGGGCTGAATCATGGACCGCCCAATGATTCTCTCAATTCCATATTTCTTTAGTTGTTGCTGGAAATTTTGAATATCTTTTTCTTTATTTCAGTTTTTTTTCCCTATGTTGATTGGTTTTTACAAAGCAGGTAGAACTCAATTGCTGTTACATTATTCATGATGCTGTCACCATCCAACCAGAATTAGTGGTACCATTATCAAAATTTGGTATAGGAGGATGTGCGATGATTTCTTAGTTATTTACGACTCAGTTGTCTGTGGTTGTTGGTTTCTGGAGATGAATAATTTTACCAGATGTGTTTGATTTCTAAGAGGGCTGAAATATTAAAAACCCTCATTTTCCATTTCTTTTATTAGTGACAACCCTTTTTTTTCTTCTTCTACTGTGGGACTGCTGGAGTTGGGTCATATGATGGGCTTTCCTATATGGTGTTGTACAAAACATGTGTCCACAAAATCAACGGGTTAGGATCATCCTATGGCACTCATTTGGGCACTGCCTATCTACATTGGGACCCAAAATGAATGGTTTATATCATCCATTCATATAGGCTATTATGTTCTTTTTATACTGAACGCACGTACATCATATAAAAACTCCCATTTAATTACCATATTGTAGAAGATTTTAGTCATCCAATAGAGGCAGATTTTGGTGCACAACCTATAACTGGTTATATCAAAAGCAACTATCAAAACGATAGTATTCCAAGTCATTAGAACAAAATGAGTTAGTAATCCAAGAACGATTGTCAATTCCTTCTCCGGGCTACTTCACATGATAATTATTTATGGCAAAGGGATTTACCCTCCCCAGCTATTGGAATTCACCCGACTTCTAGCATCTTTCCACGATAAATATAAGGAATTTACCTTTTTCATTAATAACGGAACATGGAGCATTTTTTAGGGCAGGTAATCAACTGCAAATTCTCCATCGTTGAGATTTTCATCACATTTGTATGTCTTTTCCTGAATATGCAAACGTAAGGGAGTGCACATGCAATCTTTTTTATAAATTTTTAAGCAAACGGGAGTGGAATATGAATTTCTTAAACTTATGTACAACTGTTTTGAAGTTAAACAAAATACTAAATTACAATGTTCTTATATGCGGTGCCAAAAAAAGGTCCTAAGGTGTTACTTATGTTTTCTCGACAAATACTTAACAAGGTGCCTTCTTGATCACTCTAGGAAGGGACTACTATTAATACCCAATGATGATGGGCCTCCTGCTCAATGTTTGAGGCTTTGTATCTTAAACTTGAGGTCGCAGGTTCAATCCCAGCTTACCTACCAAAAAAGTGATGCGGCCAGTGAGGGGTTTGTATCTTAAACTTGAGGTCGCAGGTTCAATCCCAGCTTACCTACCAAAAAAGTGATGGGGCTAGTGAGGGGGCAAACACATGTTGCACCATCATACCAAGATTCAAGGGATTTCAATTTTCAAGTACAAATATTTAAATTGAATAGAACTTTCTTCCATAATGTATGGAAGATCTTGGAAAGAAACGTTAATGCACTTGAATTGTTACATACCATCTCAAGTACATCCTGCTTTAGTTAAAATTCATTTTTCCAGATAAAAACATTATGAAAACCAACATGGATGAATGACCTATGTTCTTTGAATGTAAATTTAGAGGTTTATGATTGCATTCCCCTTCAAATTTCCAGAAGTACTAAAATGAAACTTTATTGCTGTGATTCATAGTTTTGTTCCAGCCATTTTTTTATTTACTGATTTTTTTGTTTTGTGCTTCCATTATGTAGCAAGAATTATACCGTTGAATCATTGATACATTATATTCTTTGTTCCCTTAGGATTAGCGATTACTTATACAATACTTATCCTTTTCCTTCATGTTCTTGTTAACTTTTAAATGGTAGAAGTCTATTTTGTTCTTTATCCTTCTCTTACATGACCATATCTATCTATCTATATATATAACGCTGAATGTGGTAAGCCGGGGTGGTGCCACGTGGCACCCCCACTGCATTCCGAAATTTAAAAAAACTTGAAGGGGATGTTGCACACTATTTTACACTTTTGGAATTCCAAAAGTTCTTTCTAGAAAAATAAATCGCTCTATATTCCATGTTGCAACCCCTCTTTACCGTACTCCATTTCTATTAAAGAGAAAATAAATGCTAAAATCTCTCATCTGTATCTATAAACGGAATTCTACGCTAATGTTTCGCATTCTACACCTATAAAAAAGGAATTCTACACCGTAACGTTTGGCATTCTATTTTGGGCTGTTTTGCTCTTAAGTTATAATAAAAAATATTTCAAGAACATAATTTTTTGTCGCTTCGTGCATCGCACGGGACTGCAACTAGTTTATTTGTAAATTAGCTTTCCTGGCCCATGCTATGCATGGGTGTAAAATTGTAGGCCCCACCTCATCAAAATCTGAGGTGTAAAATGGTGGGACCGGCTCATAAAAAAATATGAGATATAAAATAGTGGCCCTACCTCATCATTAATATGAAAGTGTAAAATGGAGGACCCCACCCGATGCCTGGGTTTGGGTGGAGATGGGTGGCCCAACCCAGGTGGAAAAAAAATTTCATGCAAAGTAATATTCCATGGAAAAAAAATCCAAGGTCAAGTAGGTTTGCAATTTTCCTTGAAAATGGGGAAAATTTTTAATTTTTGAAAATAATTCCCATGTAAAATGCATTTAGAAAATGCTAGAAATTTTATTTCCTATGGAAAGAGAATTCCAATAAAAAATTCCCATGAAAAAAATTTCGAACGAAACTTTCTATTGTATAATTTCCAATAAATCATTCTATTGAAAATTTTCAAGTAAAACTTTCTATGGATAAATTTCCATTAGAACTTTCTTGCTAGTTGCTGCACAAATGAATGATTTAGATCTCTCAATTATTTGGTTTCACTCCATTTTTTTTTTTTTTTGGGAAAAATACACTCAGACCCCTGTGGTTCCTGACACATTCAACTTAACCACTAATGTTTAAAAAGTCACAAGTAGACCACCTGTGGTTTCAATTTGTGTTAGGTAGACCCCCTTAGTTGACGGTTCGTCCACATATTGAAGGGTTAAGATGATCCTATGGAGCTGATGTTTTGGGCACACCTTATTTATGTCATTTATGTCAGGGCCCATCAAATGAATGCTTTGGATCACCCAAACAATGTGGGCCCACTGTGTCTTTTTTGTACTGTTTGGAGTGGGGATTGGGGTTTGAGGTTTGGAGGGGTGCATGGGTCTTCATTAGCATTGATAGTGTTTCAAAAGAGGGGGGCCTACCTTATACAAATTGAAAGGTCCACTTGTAACATTTTAACCGTAAGGGGTTAAGTTGAATGTGTGGTATTTTTACCTTTTGTGTTTTTTGCTGAAGTGATATATTTGGCCATTTTCTTCCTGAGGCCACCCTCTCAAGTCTCAATTGTATTTTTGCTACCCTTGTGGCCTTTTCACACTAGAAGGAGGCGGACCGGGGAACAAAAGGGAACAAAATATATCATTGCCGACTGTAGTTGTTTGGCTATCAGTATCATGTCACAGTCTGTCGGACAAAGCGCGTGCATTTAATAAAAAGGAAACTTATCCATTCCGCATAGCAGTGTACAAACCACAGAAAACCTGTGGCTAAGATTCCACAAAAGAAAGCAACACGGTAACAACGCTGAAAAAGAAGCCTCCTTGATGATGATGATAGGTTCATAGAAAAAATTATATCTTTATAAATCCAGGGAGGCCATGATCCACCACATAATCTATGTATCAGTAGATCCAAGAGCCCCAAATCTCTCCCATTTTCTCCTGCTTTCCTTTTCCCTTCAATTTAGTTCCAAGTTTCATCACATACCCAAAACCCCATCATCCACTTTCCTTCTAAAAAACTCTCTCATTTCCTCTCAATTTCATACTTTAATCACATACCCAAAACCCCTTATCATTTCCTCTTAAATCCATATTTCTACCACTCAACCAAAACCACCTTCATCCAAATCTTAGACCTCATCAACACCCAAAAGGAAAACCCTCTTTTTTTCACCTATAATCTCATCTCTCATCAAAACCAACAACCCATAACCTTTATTTCTCCCTTTTCCTACTTACTAATGGATTCAAATACTGACAACAAACCCATCCACTCCCACCAAAAGCACTCCACAACTGATCTCTTCTCCAGTGCTAAGCTGTTGGCTGGAGCAGCTAAATCCTCCCTCGGCAATGAAAACCAAGACCTAGACAAAGCTAAACTGTCCTCCGCTGCCGCCAATCTGCTTGAAGCTGCCTCTGAGTATGGAAAATTGGAGGAGAAAAGCTTTGGAAAATACGTTGAAAAAGCCGAGGATTATCTTCATAAATCTGGTTCTTCCAACACCACAACCACCACCACCACCACTACAACCACTAGTCCCCATCCCACAACCACGGCCACTACTCAACATTCCTCTTCTACTTACTCAGATAGTGATGCTTCTGATAAGAACAATGATGGAGGGTACTTCAAGATGGCTGAAGGGTTCATGAAAAGTTCATCCTCTTCTACTAATTCTGATAGTGATGCTCCTTCTAAGAGCAATTATGGAGAGTACTTCAAGATGGCCGAAGGGTTCTTGAAAAAGAACTGAATTCTGTAATTGGGTTCTTGTTTCTAAGTTGTTTATGCTGGTGTGATTATATGTATGCCTGTTTTAACTAGTTTTACATTATATGTATGCTACTTTTCCTAATTTAGCGACTTGCTGTATCATACTCATGTAGAGAGTATGTGAACTTCTACTTATTCAAAAAGTGATTCTCCTTCTAAGAGCAATTATGAAGAGTACAAGATGGCTGAAGGGTTCTTCAAAGCCTCTTCTACGACTCTCCTTCTAAGAGCAATTATGGACAGTACTTCGAGACGGCTGAAGGGTTCTTTAAAAAGCACTGAATTCTGTAGTTGGGTTCTTGTTTCTATGTTGTTTCTGTGGGTGTGATTATATGTATGCCTGTTTTTCCTAGTTTTACATTATATGTATGCTACTTTGCTTAATCTACTGATTTTCTTTATCATAGTTTTAATGGTAAATAGAGTCTCATATCCCCAAAAGTTTCTCCAATACTTCACCCCAATCTCCTATGAGATAACATCTTATAAAAGTAAAACAATCAATTTTAAAATAAATACTCAACTCAACTAAGCCTTTGTCCCAAACTAGTTGGGGTCGGCAATTAATTTTAAAATAAATAATTGCCACAAATAATGACAATCAAATTAATTTTAAATTAAATACAACAGTACCTCGCCTCCATTCAATGCATCTAGCACCTCCAATTCCAAGTAATCAAAAGTGTTGATTAGAATTCCATCAGCTTTTATTAGAGCTTGACCATTTTCTACGAATTGGGTCGTGAAGAGATTGGTTGGATCATGTAGAAGTCGGGGAATTGAGGATTTTGGTATTGGAAGCAAGCCAGAAATATCAAAAAATTCAGAAAACTCATTGCCATTTTTGGTGAATTGTGTGGGGAAATGTTGGTAAAATGCGAGCATTGCTGCAGAGCAAGTAAAGAGAATTTGAGTGGGAATGCGTAGAGTGGCAATGACAGGGATAAAAAGGCGGAGGTGAGACTAATATCGGTAATGAGAGCGGAGAGAGGGGGAAGAGAGAGGAGGAGAGGGGGAAGGAGATGGGCGGAGCGATGTATGGCTTCGTAGTGGAGGTAGAAAGGGTCGGTGGTGGGGTCGAAGGGGAGGATTTGGAATTTGAGGGGGTTGATTTGGGGGAGGGAGGTGAAGAAGCAGGAGAGGGTGTTGGATTCTGCGGAGGTGAATGTAGGTTGGATTGTGATGAAGGTGATTGAGCAGTTGTGGTGGAGGAGAGTCGCGGCGAGGCGGAGGAAGGGAGTTAGGTGGCCCATGCCTGAGCTTGGAAGGAGAGCTATATGGGGTGTTTTTGGGTTGTTGGAGGGTGCCATTTTAGGACAAGGGAGATAGATACTGAGAGGGAGAGAGAAGAGAAAGCACTAGTTTCTGGTTGAAGAAAGTCTCTTTGTCTTTTGGGGCGCAGTCTTAGATGACTAAACACTCTCTCTTTCGTCCCACATTTGACTCTTCATGGCAAGACTCACCACCGTGGGGCCATTTCATGATGATCCAAACCATTCATTTGTTCGGTGACAAGTAACTAGGCTGCACCATGTGAATTATCTACATAGGATGATCTTAACCCAACACCCTCCAACATGTAAAGGGACTGCACCTTAGAGAAATCTCTACAGATCGGAGGGTTAAGATAATCCCATGGAGATGATTTACAGGTACATACTATTTAATCCTTGGGGGCTTTCCGCGCACACATCATTTTATAAGTTGTGTGCATGTGAAGTCCGATAGGATTTCAAAAAGTATTGCAGAGCCCACTTTGTAGGATGATCCCAACCCATTCATTTGTAGGTTTACTACATAAATTGGCGGTATCCTATAAATTATCAACACCAAATTATCCAAAAATAACACGTGTCGGGTTTGGAAATCATGGGTCTTGCGTTGGGTCGAGTTTTAGATAGAAAAACCAGAGTCAATCTTGTGTAGGGCAGGGTTTAAAGAAAAAATCCCAAAACCCAACTCATATACGTGTACTATGACTTTCTTAAATATCTCTTGAATAGTACAACACATTATTTTTCAATATATTAATATCATTGCTTTTTATTGAGGTGATCATGTTTGCGATGTGAAAATACATGCACTTGATGGCAGAAATTTAGAAACTTTTGGTTTGAGGATTTGTTGTTCTCTGCAATCTTTAAAATTAGTCATTATCCTACTAAAACCCAACCCGGCCCAACCCGGAAAACTATCTCGGGTAAGGTTGGGTTCATGAATCTCGGGTATTCCTATAAAAAAGTAGACCCGACCCGACCTGACCCGATATAATTTCTAGCGTAGGGTAGTGTTTTGGGAAGCCTAACCCTGACCCACCTGACCTGAGTTGCAACCCTAATCCTAATCCTCTAATATGTAGAGAGATTGCAAACCATAGAAACCTCTATGCAGATTATATCCGAGGGTTAGGATCATCCTATGTAAATGATTAACGCGGTACATCCTATTTAATCCTTGGGGTTCATGTTTCGATCATCATTCCTACGTTTAAAAAACTATTGGACTTCACGCACAGCATATAAAATCAAGTTTTTATACGGTGTCAGGCCGTAGAGTCCAGCATTTTTCAAAAAGTACCGTATGGCTTACATCATAGGATGACCAAATGGGCCCCAACATTCATTTCCATATGATGATCCCAACCTTAGATCTATAGAGGTTTCCATAATATGCAGTTCCTCAATAGATCGTACGGCTAGGATCATCCTATGGAAATTTCTCCAATCGTCGATTCGCTTCTCTCGTCTCTCCAAATCATGGTACGTTGATCAAGTCTCCCCTTCATTTTCCCTTCTCATCTCCAACTTACTAACCTTTCTTACGATTCAAAGTAATGAATCAGGGTTAGGGTTTTATCTCAACGGAGTTTCTTCAATACCACATTTTTTCGCTTAGTTTTCCTTTCTTCAGTGTTTTATCACATTGCAAGTGTTGATTTTTCTTGCCATATGTACTCAAAATCTACTTGGTCAGTTTGTAGGCTTATGAATTCAGCATTTGAATGAAATTGGACATGTTTGGTTTTAGATAATAGGTACATTGAATTGTTTATTGTTAATTCTTGCTAAGTCAAGGGGAAATCTCGAATGTAGACCTGGATTTGGTGAAGGCCAGTTGTTACTCAAATCATGCTCAAATATTCTGATTTTAGAAAGCTTATGCTATAATAAATTTATTTTTTGAGCTTTAGAACACTTGATGTTATTTTTGCGTCCAGCTTTTGTTGGTCCCAATTGGCTGGATCGATTATGTAGTGTTGTGATCAAAAGAGCAAGGTAACGGAGCTTGGGAGATACACGCCTAAAGGGCCCATGTAGAGCTCCACCAAAATACAAATGTAACACCAAAATAAAAGACTTATATATCAAAAACAACTTAAAAGAGAATTGGTGTTCTTTGCTCTTTTTCTTAGAATCTATACACTTCTTCTCACTTGAAGCTTCTCTCTAAGCTTACAATCTCTACAGCAATGACTCCATACTTATAGACCTAAGACACTCCTAAAATAGCAAATACATGAAACACTTTGTTGTAGTCCCCATAAATCCTAAGCAACAACATAGGAAATCCCCATTTACTCTTTGATATTCTAGCCTAGACATTAAAGCCTATAGAAAACACAAAAGACACTTACATTTTCCACAGATAATAACTAGTCTAGAAGACTATAATAACTATTCACAAAACCATGCACATTGATTTTGATTTACAATTTCCATCACCCCTTCTTAAATCAAAATCCTAAAAGAATTACGATGGCTGGAGAAAATAAACAAGAATTATAGATGTTAATAGTTAATATATGCAGAGAATAAGCAAGAATTCTAGATGTATTAGCTAACTAAATTCCTTGGCAAAATAAATAAATAAATAAATACTTAAGACATCAACATGTAACAATTTAGTTGAGTGGGAATCAACTTGGGTAAGTGCAAAATGATGGAAAAATGAAAAGGAATATCATTTGGTTGAAGAATTAATATTTTTATTCTGTGATACAAGATGGTGAAAAGCTTAACATAGTCTATATATTGTCACATGGAATAGTTGTCACCCAACTCTGCTAGAAAACATAGTGTATGTACTAACTCATCTGTAATTCTCCACTGATATTTTCTGTCTATTTGAAGTTTAACATTTCATAACTTTGTTGTGTGCATACTTTATATTCAAAACTATGTCTTCACAGCATTGGGTACTCAGTTAAACAGTCTACTCTGGAAAATCATTTTTATGGTAATGACCTCACATCAACTAGGCTTGAAAATGTGAGTTATATCTGCTTCTCAGGTCACTTCCCACTTTCAAAATGATATTAGTTTCATAGAACTTGAACATTTGTTTTCTATCACCAATTTTAATAGTCTAATACACATTCCCCTCTATGTAATCAAAATCAACTGTTTAGATCCCCTTCCACCCCTCATTTCACCTGAATCTAATTCCACAATTGTTTCACCATGTTGGGAAAGTTGCCTTATTTCCCACCACTCGGTGGGAAGGCAAAAAACCTAAAATAGGTAAGTCGTTTTTTCTTAGGTTTTTGGAGAAACCAAAATCGCAATGTTTTTAGGTTTTCTAAAAACCTTGGCCATAAAAAAAAAAAGCCTCTCTCGGTTCCCATCTTGCTTGGGCTGCAAGTGAGGGTTTTCTCTTGGTGGGAGGTGTGTCGGTTACCTCTAGAGAGAGAGAGAGAGAGAGAGAGAGTTCTTCTTGGTTATCCCGGGTTTGCTCTTGGGTTCCTCTTGTAGATTTTCTTCTTGGTTTTCTCTTGGTGTACGGTCTTGGTTTGAGAAGCAATGAAAGGGTTGCGGGTTTGTGGTTAAATCCATTGTAATCCTTGTATATTGTTTTTCTCATAGTGGAAGATCATGTTTCTCGCCCCTGGAGTAAGCTTGGCCGAACCACATAAAATCATCTTGTGGCTTGATTTAATTACTTTTATCTTTTCTGTCAAATTTGTGCACGATCGGATTGGATTGTGTAGACACCCCATTTTGTTTTGTTTTAATCAACAAATAAATTAGTGTGTTAAATCCATGTGAGAACCCCCTCTATCATTGATTTATATGTTTTAGGTCATTAATATCTTGATCTGACTTTACGGATCATCAATCGGGACAAAATAAGCTAGGGTCACTTCATAGCCCGGACCCTGATTCCATTCCGAGACCCGATTTCCGTAAATCGTTAGATCAATGGCAGATCATGACCTGGGTCTAACCATCCAAAACCACCTAACCTCTCCTCTCATCCTAACCATTCAAACCTCACCTAACCTCACCTAACCTCTCCTCCCATCATAACCATCCAAACCTCACCTAACCTCACCTAACCTCACCTAACATCACCTAACCTCACCTAACCTTACCTAACCTCACCTAACCTCACCTAACCTCCTATCCCATTCTCCTATAAATACCCTCTCATCTCACCAAAGAAAAGGAGGAAAAAAAGAAAAGAGGAGAGAACCCCTCTCTTAGAAAATTCAAGCCCTCTCTCTAGACCAAATCCCTCTTCTCCATAAGTTTGCATGGAATATCGTCTACAAAAAGGTATGTCTTTTGGAATTTTATTTTCTTTTCTATATTTGTAGGATTGAGTGTTGTTTTGCGTATATTTTGGTTGATGTCATGTTTAATTTTGTACTAGTTTGGCCTTGGTCATGTTCTCACTTATGCTAAATATAATTAATGTGTTAGGGTCATTAGAACCTATTTGCGATGGGATGTTGAAATCATTGGCTTGTTAGGGAATTTAGATTTCTTTTGGGAAAACAATTCATTAAAAATTTTGAACATTTACAAGAAAGAAAACTTGAATTTTACATGAATTATCAAAACCCATTTAATTTGGCTTACAAAACCTCCATCTTTCAATTGATAACAACAGCCCCCACTCCAATTTGATAACAACAGCCCCCACTCAATCTCAAGAACCCAATATCCATACCCCACCTTGCCAAGTAGATAAAAACAACCCCTTTTTCAAACATCCCATTTGAATCTAATCTCAGGCCCATTCAAGCCATTTTTCATATTCACCGTCTTTTAATCACTAAAAAAATAAGAACTATCAAAAGAAAACATGGGGGTGCCAATATCATTCCCGTCATAGTGCTAGCTGTTAGACTTTAAACAGATTTTTCGACCTCTAAACAACAGAATCGTGGGAAATGGTTAACTACAAAGTAGTAGATATTTTCGTGCCGTTTCCAACGAGTATTCGTGCTAGATCAGACAGCGAGCGGTTAAAAAGTTAAGTCCAAAATGGTTGCGGCACACCTTTAGGCATTTCCAGTTTAATGTTGCTGTCCTTTTGTTTGCAACACAAATTCGAACCTCTAAATCACAGATTTACAAACAATGGAGAACTACAAAGTTGTAGCCCTATAAAAGATCTTTCCAACGCATGTTTGTACGTTGAATTTGGCCAAGCGGTTAAAGAGTTACGACAGTTTTAGTGGGCTGCATTTGTCAGATCTTTTAATGGTCAATGGTTTGTCGAATTTGTGCAATTGTCAAAACTTGGTTGTGTTAACGTCATTTTCCAAACCAAAATCGAAAGACATTAATCTAAAGTACATCCAACCTAAAATTAACAAAACTAAAATTCACCCATTTAAAATCCACTGATAAAAATCCGTTAAAAGCCATTAACCAAAAGACCACTAAAAATTTCAAATGAAACTAAAACCTTCTAAATAAACAACTTTAAAAGCTACCAAACACACTAAATACCTTCAGATAATAAAAGCTTCAAGAAAACTCTAAAAGTTTCCACAAACCCAAAAGAATTCGAGATTCCCAAGAGCCGGTGGATTCAAAATTCCTTTAGGAACCCTTAGAGCCCAATTTAGGAACACTGGTGTCGTGTCGTGTCGTGTCCTAAGTTTTAGGGAGTCCTAGGTTTTAGGGAGTCCTAGAGTCAGGAGTCCAGCCTCATCACGGACGTTTGCTATGTATAGCAACCGTGCCATAGGTCTAGTTACACTAGTCACCCAATCTTTCCCTAGGACAAGCCTAGTAAACTAGGATGTAGGCAAACCTGCATTAGTCTAAGGGACCATTTGCATTTAGATGAGAATCATATAGCATCTTAGATGAAATCCTAAGATAATAAAATCCTCAACTTGAATTAAATAACTTCTCCTAAAACTGTTGAAACAGTCAATCCCGTCTAGGTCGGTGTCCTAGTTGAGTTAGGCATAAGTAGCTTAGCTTAGGTACACCGAACTACGTCGACTCTGATCCCAGTGAGGCTTGGGTACGTAGGCAGCTTGGATGTCTGATGGCATACCACCCGCGAGTCGGCACCACAAACAAATTGTGGTGTTTTGTATATTAATTTTCTTGTAAATGCTTAATCAAATCACTTAGGACTTTCCATGAAATTAGAATTTTAGGAGAACTTTCACTTAGATTGAATCCAGACAAATTAATAAATCAAGATACACATTTAGGATTCACATTGAAATTAGATCATAGGATGCATGTCACTTAGTTCGCACATTAACATAGAGTTGAATGAGCCATTTAAAATAAATTTAAAAGAGTTAGCTTTTGGAATCGAAGACCGATTATCGGGCAAGAATGGTGCATGTGGTGGATAACTCCCCATACCTTCCATTCTCGTAACCAGGTAGCGAGTCTAGATTTCTGGTTAATTACGGGTCCTAGATCCCACATCTAGGTGGCGACTCTGTCAGTCTCTTTCGTGTGGAATTCGGATTGCCTTAGTGATCCCAAGTTCACAGGAAAGATTAATTCAAATCAATAATAAAATGCACACGCCAATCGCGTGGATACGAGAGACCAAGAGAGAGAGCGCGGCGGCTCGCCCCACGCCCCTCTCGCGGGATCAGGGTACCACAGTCTGGCGACTCTGCTGGGGACCACCTAACTTCATTAAAATTTCAAAAGATAATTCATTTGAATTTAATTTAACTGGCTCATAAAAACTCTATACTTGTTAGATTAGTTTGTCTTGTTTTATTTTCTCTCATCACATTTTACTCGAACTTAATTTAACAAAACCTGAAGGCATCATAGATTGCGCAAACTTATTGCACACACTTACATCACTTGCATCTAAACCCTTGCATCTCACATTCACACACGTCCTATTTTAGGAACCCGGAGTGTTATCTAGCATGGTTGACTGGGATTTCATCACCTGGTGCCTCTGTGCTAGAGAAGCATTCCACCCTTAGCCTAGTACCTTTATGGTACGTAAACGGATCCCTTGTTCACGTACTGATACGCCGGACACTGGTACAGTATATCGAACATGGATTCGCGCTAAGGGAACTCTTGGCCTTACCCCTAGATTAACCCACACATGCATGTAATATACGAACACATGTGCATCACGTGTGTGAGCCTAGTTTAGGATATTCTACCTATTTGTGTCTAGATTAGGCCGTAGTCCATCTTCCAATGGCTACGATCGGTCCTTAGATACACGAACAAAGGCATGAGTCGAGATTCTCTCTCCACTCCGATAGATTAGGATTAGGGTTGATGCCTTCAGGTAACACTGATAAAATGTGAAAAAAAAAAAAAAATTTCCCTTTGGGTTAGGATATAAATCCCATCATTTCCAAAAATCTCATAGGATTAGTCATTCATGATCTATCCGTTGAAAGCAATCTTATGCTATCTCATCTAATCTTTTGATCGTGCGTCTTTCGTTCTTCTGTCATACGATTCGATCGTATCTTCATGCCATCCCCTAACTGGCAGATGCAGAATCTCACAATCTTTCTATTATGCATTCTCATGATCTGATCATGCCTGGTCCAGATAATCCAATCTTGCTTGTACCCCTGGTCTCTTCCTCCTCTAGGGGCTACCTTTTCAAGATTATTTTGCTAAGTCCTTCAGAGTTCACTCTCAGAATCCTTGAGCTAGGGGCATTCCCCTATGCGAATCAGTCATCATTGTCCAAAATTGAAAGTATCAGCCATGATGATGTTCAGAACGAACCAGCCTTCGCCGAGCCTTCAACGCCAAACAGTTGCAGCAGTTAAAGTTTTAGTCACTTACTATTTTATGTTGAGTCAGTCATCATGGTCAGTATAATTGTTGAGTCCGGTCTTACAGTTAAAGGTCAATGCCTAGTCCAGGCAAGTTATCTTCTGTTTCCCTTTCTTATTTAGAGTTGTGAATCCTGAGCATGTTCAGGATAGGTCGTCTGATGTAATAGCTTTTCTTTAAATAAAATTTCAGTCAGTTCCAAAAAGTTCACTTGTGTCTGTTTCTTAAGTGTGCTTCTGATCTTAAAATAAGACTCCCTCCTCAAATGAGGACAAAATTGACGAAACTCCACTTGAGTCACAGCAATTACTTGAACGAGAGGAGGAGCGCCAATCCCAACCTTTCAAAGATGAAATTGAAATGATAAACACTGGCACTGAAACTTTGATTCAGTGAATGCCGATTGAAAATACATTACCCTCTAAAGAGTGTGAAGAATTGATAAAATTATTTCAAGAATAAGAAGATTGTCTAGAAAAGCTACAACCGATACCAGGGGCAAGACATAGATGGAAAGCTCAAAGAAAATGAAGAAAGTGAGAAGATATATGCTATACAAGGGGCATAGAGTGGAAACAACTTTCATATTTCCAATCAATGACCTTGGTTCTCAAATTCATAACAAAAAGCCAACAAATTTATGATGAAAAGTTCAAGAGCAAACAATGAAAAGTGATCATCAGATATCGAGAGTACGAATCCATAGATGGAGGATGTCAAAGAACAAGTTTCGCTCTATGAAAGTCAAAAGCACGTATTAGAATCTTGGAAGAAGAAGATCCATTATCTCTTACCTGGAAATGCCGTCAAATTCTGTGAAAAAAAAAGAAAAGAAAAAATAAATAAATAATCAGTACCAGAGGGACCCTAGTAACCTAGATCGATTCCCAATTTGAACATCGGAAGGCCTCCTTTGGCCGAATAAATCCCACAATCAGAACCCAACGTCAAAAGAATACCGGTTTGCAAACCCTTCGAGCCTGAATCAAATTCTCTTGAAAACCCATCAAACTAGGGGCATCCGCCCCGAACTACGCAAGACCTGATCCCTACACTGGGGTACGTAGGCAGCTCGGTTAAACCGAGTTCGGTCGATTCAAAAAAAAAGAAAAAAAAAAAGAAGGACAAGTTCCAAAAGAAGAGAAACCAATTATTCCAGAAAGAAAAGAAAAAAGAAAAATCAATTAACCTTCAAACAATTTATTTTCAAACTAGGGGCATTTGCCCTGAACTACACACGACCTGATTCCTACCTTGGGATATGTAGGCGACCTGTTCACAGGTTCGGTCGAAATCTTTGTTGAGCCTTAAGCCATTCTTTGAAAAGCCCTATCCTACCTATAAAAGTCCTTCTGGTGTTCAGAACTAATGAGCTAGGTCCTGAGATACAATAAAAAAATGAAATGATGATGAATAAGAAAAATAACGGAGTTTGAAGATCTGCTAGACTGAAAACCTGAAAGGGCGGTCTAGGCAAAATTTAAGATCATTCCCCTGCTAAGTTGAAAACCCGAAAGGGCGGCTTAGGCAAAAGCTAAGGGGATAGCCTGCTGGATCGAAAACCTAGAAAGGTGGTTCAGGCAAAAGTTAAGGCTAGCGCGGTCCGCCAAGTTAAAAACCCTGAAGAGGTGACTTGGTCACGGTAAGAGAATCAGTATAAGAAGGCAACAGCCGGTATCAAGACTGAAGATCAACTGAAGTTCAAGCAAATTCAAGTGATATCCTCAAAACTGGGGGCATTGAAGCTAAGCAATCTTAGGGGTCGTAATTAAATTCTTGAGGCATTACTGTTTCGAGGAAGAAGTCCGGTGTTTACCAATTGAAAAACTATTCCTTGAAAGGATAGACTTACCAAACAAAACATTAACTAAGTCAGAAGCATCACTATGTTTGTCAGTATAGTCAGTCAATCTTTATTATTCTAAGTTCACTCCTTCAGGGCTGCTCAATCCTTTGAGTAGTGCCTTTCATCTAAGTTTTCTCTTTAGAAAGAGTCAATTGTCGTTCCTATGTCCAAATGATGTAACTGTTTTGGTGAAGGAGGCCAGGCCTAGGCAGCTCCCTGCAATTATACCTGAAAGAGCTCGAGAATTTAGTCAAACAACTTCATTTCAAAGAAGATCAGCTCAGAAAAATTCAGAAGTAGAAACATCAGAAAGCCCAGCTTCCGTAAAAAGATCATACCCCAGGAAGGCACCTTAAGCTTGGAAGAACCTCAGATGCAATGGTGGTTGAGCCAATTTCTCAGAAAGATGAACCATTCAAATTCATAATTCCCTTCCGGTTAGTTATCCTGGTCAAGAAATGTTTATCTAAACACCTGTCAAGAAGCAGATCCCGCTTTTCCATGTTAATATCCAAGAGAGTCGTTGTTCTAAATTACCAATCTCAAATGTCTTGTTCAAGGTTTCAGTTATCAAAATCCCCAGAAGACAAGACCAGCAGTCTCTTTGAGAAAAATCTTGTTGAAGTTTCATAAAAATGTTCCTAATCCATTCTTGCTAGTAATGGTTCTTCGTTCCAAAGGTTTGCCGTTTCATCATTCGTCAAAGTCCTAGTTTCCAACATCTTTGTCGGGCACGATCCATAATATCCCCGATTTCATTGAGTTCAAAAAAATAAAAAATTCATCAAATCCAATCTTACGTCAAATTCAAGTTCATGGAAAATCTCTAAATTCTTCGAGCCCGTTTGTGAACGGTACCTCTTTTCTCGAGCCCATTTGCAAATGGCCTCGTCTTCTCCTTGAGCCCGTTTATGAACGGTGCCTCATCTCTCGAGTCCATTTGTGAATGGTTTCGTCTTCTCCTTGAGCCCATTTGTGAACGGTGCCTCATTTTCTGAGTTCATTTATGAATGGTCTCATGTCCTCCTTGAGCCCGTTTGTGGACGGTGCCTCATTTCTCAAAAAATCAAAAATTCATCAAATCCAATCCCCAATTCAAAAAATCCAATCCTACGTCAAATTCAAATTCATAAAAATCTCTAAATTTTTCATTGTTGAATTCATCAATCAAAGCTATCTTGTGTCGTCGAGCCCGTTTGTGAACGGTGCCTCATTTCTCGAGCCCATTTGTGAATGGTCTCGTCTTCTCCTTGAGCCCGTTTGCGGACGGTACCTCATTTGCCAAAAATAAAAAATTCATCAAAACCAATCCCCGATTCAAACAAATCCAATCTTACGTCAAATTCAAGTTCATGAAAAATCTCATGCCCTCTTTGAGCCCGTTTGTGAACGGTGCCTCTTTTCTCGAGGCCATTTGGGGATGGTCTCGTCTTCTCCTTGAACCCGTTTGTGAACAGGTTTCTCATTCTCTGAGTCCATTTGTGAATGGTCTCATGTCCTCTTTGAGCCCGTTTGTGAACGGTGCCTCTTTTCTCGAGGCCATTTGTGAATGGTCTCATCTTCTCCTTGAGCCCGTTTGCGGACGGTACCTCATTTTCCAAAAATAAAAAAATTTATCAAATCCAAATCCTTAATTAAAAAATAAAAATAAAAATCCATTCCTACGTCAAATTCAAGTTCATAAAAAAATCCCTAAATTCTTCGAGCCCGTTTGTGAACGGTGCCTCATTTCTCGAGTCCATTTGTGAATGGTCTCGTCTTCTCTTCGAACCCGTTTGTGAACAGGTGTCTCATTCTCTGAGTCCATTTGTGAATGGTCTCATCTTCTCCTTGAGCCCGTTTGTGAACGGTGCCTCATTTTCTGAGTCCATTTGTGAATGGTCTCGTGTCCTCTTTGAGCCCGTTTGTGAACGGTGCCTCATTTCTCGAGTCCATTTGTGAATGGTCTTGTCTTCTCCTTGAGCCCGTTTGTGAACGGTGCCTCATTTCTCGAATCCATTTGTGAATGGTCTTGTCTTCTCCTTGAGCCCGTTTGTGAACGGTGCCTCATTTCTCGAATCCATTTGTGAATGGTCTCGTCTTCTCCTTGAGCCCGTTTGTGAACGGTGCCTCATTTCTCGAGTCCATTTGTGAATGGTCTCGTCTTCTCCTTGAGCCTGTTTGTGAATGGTGCCTCATTTCTCGAGTCCATTTGTGAATGGTCTTGTCTTATCCTTGAGCCCGTTTGTGAATGGTGCCTCTTTTCTCGAATCCATTTGTGAATGGTATCGTCCTCCTTGAGCCCGTTTGTGAACGGTGCCTCATTTCTCGAGTCCATTTGTGAATGGTCTTGTCTTCTCCTTGAGCCCGTTTGTGAACGGTGCCTCTTTTCTCGAATCCATTTGTGAATGGTATCTTCCTCCTTGAGCCCGTTTGTGAACGGTGCCTCTTTTCTCGAGTCCATTTGTGAATGGTTTTCTATCCTCCTTGAGGCCGTTTGTGAACGGTGCCTCATTATCCAAGTCCATTTGGGAATGCTTCTTATCCTCGTTGAACCCGCTTGTGAGCGGCGTCTCATCTCCTTCTAAAAACTGTTTGAGAGCGATCTTTGTCCTTTCCCTTCAGAATCCATTCGAAAATGATATCTCATTCTCTAATTGCCCGTTTGTGAACGGCGCCGCATCGAGTTTTTATTATTATTCAAGTTCTAGGGTTTCATCTAAGGTTTTGCATTATGTTAAGGTGCGTTGTATCTAGAGAGTCCTTTGTCGATTAAAACTACGCAAAATGGTTCTGTCATTTTTAACTTTGGTATTCAATGACTACGTCATCTCTACCAAAGAGGGGCATCTGTAGACACCCCATTTTGTTTTGTTTTAATCAACAAATAAATTAGTGTGTTAAATCCATGTGAGAACCCCCTCTATCATTGATTTATATGTTTTAGGTCATTAATATCTTGATCTGACTTTACGGATCATCAATCGGGACAAAATAAGCTAGGGTCACTTCATAGCCCGGACCCTGATTCCATTCCGAGACCCGATTTCCGTAAATCGTTAGATCAATGGCAGATCATGACCTGGGTCTAACCATCCAAAACCACCTAACCTCTCCTCTCATCCTAACCATTCAAACCTCACCTAACCTCACCTAACCTCTCCTCCCATCATAACCATCCAAACCTCACCTAACCTCACCTAACCTCACCTAACATCACCTAACCTCACCTAACCTTACCTAACCTCACCTAACCTCACCTAACCTCCTATCCCATTCTCCTATAAATACCCTCTCATCTCACCAAAGAAAAGGAGGAAAAAAAGAAAAGAGGAGAGAACCCCTCTCTTAGAAAATTCAAGCCCTCTCTCTAGACCAAATCCCTCTTCTCCATAAGTTTGCATGGAATATCGTCTACAAAAAGGTATGTCTTTTGGAATTTTATTTTCTTTTCTATATTTGTAGGATTGAGTGTTGTTTTGCGTATATTTTGGTTGATGTCATGTTTAATTTTGTACTAGTTTGGCCTTGGTCATGTTCTCACTTATGCTAAATATAATTAATGTGTTAGGGTCATTAGAACCTATTTGCGATGGGATGTTGAAATCATTGGCTTGTTAGGGAATTTAGATTTCTTTTGGGAAAACAATTCATTAAAAATTTTGAACATTTACAAGAAAGAAAACTTGAATTTTACATGAATTATCAAAACCCATTTAATTTGGCTTACAAAACCTCCATCTTTCAATTGATAACAACAGCCCCCACTCCAATTTGATAACAACAGCCCCCACTCAATCTCAAGAACCCAATATCCATACCCCACCTTGCCAAGTAGATAAAAACAACCCCTTTTTCAAACATCCCATTTGAATCTAATCTCAGGCCCATTCAAGCCATTTTTCATATTCACCGTCTTTTAATCACTAAAAAAATAAGAACTATCAAAAGAAAACATGGGGGTGCCAATATCATTCCCGTCATAGTGCTAGCTGTTAGACTTTAAACAGATTTTTCGACCTCTAAACAACAGAATCGTGGGAAATGGTTAACTACAAAGTAGTAGATATTTTCGTGCCGTTTCCAACGAGTATTCGTGCTAGATCAGACAGCGAGCGGTTAAAAAGTTAAGTCCAAAATGGTTGCGGCACACCTTTAGGCATTTCCAGTTTAATGTTGCTGTCCTTTTGTTTGCAACACAAATTCGAACCTCTAAATCACAGATTTACAAACAATGGAGAACTACAAAGTTGTAGCCCTATAAAAGATCTTTCCAACGCATGTTTGTACGTTGAATTTGGCCAAGCGGTTAAAGAGTTACGACAGTTTTAGTGGGCTGCATTTGTCAGATCTTTTAATGGTCAATGGTTTGTCGAATTTGTGCAATTGTCAAAACTTGGTTGTGTTAACGTCATTTTCCAAACCAAAATCGAAAGACATTAATCTAAAGTACATCCAACCTAAAATTAACAAAACTAAAATTCACCCATTTAAAATCCACTGATAAAAATCCGTTAAAAGCCATTAACCAAAAGACCACTAAAAATTTCAAATGAAACTAAAACCTTCTAAATAAACAACTTTAAAAGCTACCAAACACACTAAATACCTTCAGATAATAAAAGCTTCAAGAAAACTCTAAAAGTTTCCACAAACCCAAAAGAATTCGAGATTCCCAAGAGCCGGTGGATTCAAAATTCCTTTAGGAACCCTTAGAGCCCAATTTAGGAACACTGGTGTCGTGTCGTGTCGTGTCCTAAGTTTTAGGGAGTCCTAGGTTTTAGGGAGTCCTAGAGTCAGGAGTCCAGCCTCATCACGGACGTTTGCTATGTATAGCAACCGTGCCATAGGTCTAGTTACACTAGTCACCCAATCTTTCCCTAGGACAAGCCTAGTAAACTAGGATGTAGGCAAACCTGCATTAGTCTAAGGGACCATTTGCATTTAGATGAGAATCATATAGCATCTTAGATGAAATCCTAAGATAATAAAATCCTCAACTTGAATTAAATAACTTCTCCTAAAACTGTTGAAACAGTCAATCCCGTCTAGGTCGGTGTCCTAGTTGAGTTAGGCATAAGTAGCTTAGCTTAGGTACACCGAACTACGTCGACTCTGATCCCAGTGAGGCTTGGGTACGTAGGCAGCTTGGATGTCTGATGGCATACCACCCGCGAGTCGGCACCACAAACAAATTGTGGTGTTTTGTATATTAATTTTCTTGTAAATGCTTAATCAAATCACTTAGGACTTTCCATGAAATTAGAATTTTAGGAGAACTTTCACTTAGATTGAATCCAGACAAATTAATAAATCAAGATACACATTTAGGATTCACATTGAAATTAGATCATAGGATGCATGTCACTTAGTTCGCACATTAACATAGAGTTGAATGAGCCATTTAAAATAAATTTAAAAGAGTTAGCTTTTGGAATCGAAGACCGATTATCGGGCAAGAATGGTGCATGTGGTGGATAACTCCCCATACCTTCCATTCTCGTAACCAGGTAGCGAGTCTAGATTTCTGGTTAATTACGGGTCCTAGATCCCACATCTAGGTGGCGACTCTGTCAGTCTCTTTCGTGTGGAATTCGGATTGCCTTAGTGATCCCAAGTTCACAGGAAAGATTAATTCAAATCAATAATAAAATGCACACGCCAATCGCGTGGATACGAGAGACCAAGAGAGAGAGCGCGGCGGCTCGCCCCACGCCCCTCTCGCGGGATCAGGGTACCACAGATTGCCCCGCGAATTTTCTCAACACATCGGTCTCTGCAGCCTGCCTTGTAAAAATATTGCCAAATTATATCCCTCCGGCTATCCAAGAACCTGCCTTCCCTTCTTTCACCTAACCAATCAGCCTTTGTTAAAGATAGATTAATGAGTGATAACATCTACTTAGTCCATCTACTTAGTCCAAGAACTTGTCACAGGATGTAGTTTAAACACTTTGGAGGTGATGTTTGTATTAATAATTGCATCACCAAGGGCATTTGATAATCTGAATTGGAACTTATTATTTTATTTTCTTATTGAATTTGGCTTCATCTCTGCTATCTATTTCCCGAATATTGTACAACTTCTCCTAAATTTTTAAGTTCATGTCAACAACAGTCCGATTTGTTTTTTGTCTCACTCTAATGGTATTTTTCAAGGAGACCCTCTCTCCAATGCTCTTCATCTCGGCCAAAGAAGCCTTTTGGCAGAAACCTAGCTCATCTCGTGCTTCAAAGCCCTTCTAACAGGCCATAGGTGTAAGATATTTCATTTCTTCAGGTAAGAAAACAGTAAGTACCTTTTAGTTTCAGATTGTGACAACCGATTTTGAGCCCCTCATCAAATTGTAGGCCCCACGCCATCAAATTCTGAGGTGTAAAATGGTGGGACCGGCTCATAAAAAAATATGAGGTGTAAAATTGTGGCCCTACTCCATCAATAATATGAAAGTGTAAAATGGAGGACCCCACCCGATGCCTGGGTTTGGGTGGAGATGGGTGGCCCAACCCAGGTGGAAAAAAATTTCATGCAAAATAATATTCCATGGAAAAAAAATCCAAGGTCAAGTAGGTTTGTTGAAAATGGGGAAAATTTTTAATTTTTGAAAATAATTCCCATCTAAAATGCATTTAGAAAATGCTAGAAAATTTATTTCCTATGGAAAGAAAATTCCAATAAAAAATTCCCATGAAAAATTTTTCCAACAATTAGTTCTCTCAATTACGTGGGTATCACTGAAAGATACACTTAGACCCCCCCCCCGGTGGTTTCTAACACATTCAACTTAACCTCTATTGTTTAAAAGTTACAAGTAGACCCCTGTGGTTTTAATTTGTGTAAGGTAAACCCCCTCAGTTGACTGTTCATCTACAGATTAAAAGGGTTAGGATGATCCTATGGAGCTGATGTTTTGGCACACCCTATTTATGTCAGGGCCCATCAAATGAACGCTTTGGATCATCCAAATAATGTGGGCCCACTGTGTTTTTTGTACTGTTTGGATTCAGGTTTGAGGTTTGGACGGGGTGTATGGGGGTCTTCATTAGCATTAATAGTGTTTCAAAAGAGGGGGGCTTACCTTATACAAATTGAAACCAGGGCCTAGTTGTAACTTTTTATACATTAGGGGTTAAGTTGAATGTGTCATAAACCACAGGGTCTAAGTGTATTTTTCCTTTTTTTTTTTTTGCTGCACTTAAAAGTGGGAAGTGACATATTTGGCCCTTTTCTTCCTGAGGCCACCCTCTCAATTGTATTTTTCCTACCCTTGTGGCCTTTTCAAACTACAAGGAGGCGGACCGGGGAACAAAAGGGGACAAAATATATCATTGCCGACTGTTGTAGTTTGACTAATCAGTATCGGGTCACAATCTGTCGTGCAAACCGCGTGCATTTAATAAAAAGGAAATTTATCCATTCGACATGGCAGTTTACAAATCACAAGAAAACCTGTGGCTAAGAATCCACAAAAGAAAGCAACACGGTAACAAACTAACAACGCTGAAAAAGCTATAAATTCAGGGAGGCCAATGATCCACCACATAATCTCTCTAAGCACTCTCTTTGTACCTGAAATTCTATGTTTCAGTAGATCCAAGAGCGCTAGATCTCCACCATTTTCTCCTCCCTTCCTTTTCCCTTCAATTTAGTTCCAAGTTTCATCACATACCCAAAACCCAATCACCCACTTTCCTTCTAAAAAACTTCTCATTTCCTCTCAATTTCATACTTTAATCACATACCCAAAACCCCTTATCATTTCCTCTTAAATCCATACTTCTACCACACAACCAAAACCACCTTCATCCATAATCTGATCTCTCATCAAAACCAACAACACATAACCTTTATTTCTCCCTTTTCCAACTTACTAATGGATTCAAATACTGACAACAAACCCATCCACTCCCACGAAAAGCACTCCGCAACTGATCTCTTCTCCAGTGCTAAGCTGGTGGCTGGAGCAGCTAAATCCTCCCTCGGCAATGAAAACCAAGCCCTAGACAAAGCTAAAGTGTCCTCCGCGGCCGGCGATCTGCTTGAAGCTGCCTCTGAGTATGGAAATTTGGAGGAGAAAAGCTTTGGAAAATACGTCGTAAAAGCTGAGGATTATCTTAATAAATCTGGTTCTTCCCCTTCCACCACCAACACCACAACCGCCCATTCAACCACTAGTCCCCAACCCACAACCACACCCACTACTCAACATCCCTCTTCTACTAACTCAGATAGTGATGCTTCTGATAAGAACAATGATGGAGGGTACTTCAAGATGGCCCAAGGGTTCTTGAAAAAGAACTGAATTCCGTAATTGGGTTCTTGTTTCTAAGTTGTTTATGCTGGTGTGATTATATGTATGCCTGTTTTAACTAGTTTTACATTATATGTATGCTGCTTTTCCTAATTTACAGACTTGCTGTATCATACTCATGTAGAGAGTATGTGAACTTCTACTTACTCAGAAAGTGATTCTCCTTCTAAGAGCAATTATGAAGAGTACAAGATGGCTGAAGGGTTCTTCAAAGCCTCTTCTACGACTCTCCTTCTAAGAGCAATTATGGACAGTACTTCGAGACGGCTGAAGGGTTCTTTAAAAAGCACAGAATTCTGTAGTTGGGTTCTTGTTTCTATGTTGTTTCTGTGGGTGTGATTATATGTATGCCTGTTTTTCCTAGTTTTACATTATATGTATGCTACTTTGCTTAATCTACTGATTTTCTCTATCATACTATGGAGCCCCGCTGGGAATCCGGTAGGATCCGGCCCGCACCCACTAGTGTTGTTGTAGGCTTTTTCTTTTTTTTCAAGAGGTAACTAATTTTTTTTGAAATAATGAGGTAACAAATTTTATTCCAGCAAAAGCAATATTACAGGCAATAGAGACAATCTGTACATGATTACCAATAGCCAAAGACCCTAACCCAAATCCCATTACATGTAACCCTCGTAAGGGCAATCAGGTCCCGAAATGGCCTATCCCATATCACCTACAGGGAGTAGCTAGGTTGACACCGTGTTTTGCCAGGGTGTCCGCCATCGAATTTGCGCTTCTTCTCTTATGTTCAATAAGGGGCTTCACATTCCGAACAAGGTCTCTGACCTCGTCAAATCTCCATGGTCCGCAGTTCCAATTACAGGCCCATGCGATGATGTTCGCGGAGTCCCCTTCAACAATCAATGTGCCCAAATTTTGCTTACTGTACCATTTGAGTTCAAATAAAAGAGCGGTTACTTCCGCCTCTTTGACATCGCAAGTACCTGCGTGATGGGGTCCAAAATTTGCAGCCAATGGGCTGTTGACACGTGACCCTCACAGGGACCACTGCAAAGCCCACACCTGTCCATACAGAGGTGACCACCTGGTCCATACAGAGGCAACCACCTGTCCTGAGACCTGGTCCATACAGAGGCTGCCATCTGGTCCATACAGAGGCGACCACCTGTCCTGAGACCTGATCCATACAGAGGCTGCCACCTGGTCCATACAGAGGCCACCACCTGTCCTGCACAGGTGGCTCAGAACCACTATAAATAGCCCTCATTTGTGCTAAGGTGAGGGATCTGAGATCAAAACTCTAAGCTTTCTGCTCTGACTTTGCTCTGCACTCCTGCTCATACTGACTTGAGTGTCGAAGCACCTGTCCGGAGCACCACTCCGGGTTGGTCTTCTGACCCTTTGTTTTCTTGTCTGTGCCTCTGTGCAGCGCAGGACTCTTTCAGTCCTTCTGTGTCCTTGTGCAGTACAGGACTCCACCAGCCCTTCGTCCGGGGCGTGCCAGATCAACCCTTCCGGCCCTACCATAACCTGTTACCAATTTTAGATCTAACAGATTTGGCGCCATCCGTGGGACCCCGCAACAAAAAGCTGTTCAGAACCTCACCCAAGCAATGGTAGGGAAAGACGGAAAGCATGTGCCAACCTCCCGGACGACCCGAGCTACAGCCCCTCGCGAAGGAAGAAGCGAGCGACTGGCGTCACAGATAGAGGTGAGGGCAAGAGGAGAGCGAAGTCCGACCCGTTCGGACCACTCAGACCCTGCCCCGACCCCAAGGGAGATGCGGGCCATTTTTCAAGAAATGACTGCTATGATTGCGCAGTTTAGGACTGCAGCCCCCGCACTCCAGCAGCACCCGCCCGAAGCCTCTCAGCCCGCCCAGAGGAGAGGAAGCTCCCGCCGAGAGCACACGCCCCTGCCCCGAGAACAGACTCGTCACTCCACAAGACGAGATCACATCTCCCGGGACAGGCATGTGCGCCCCGAGCCTCGAGTACATCACCGGTCACGATCTCCCTCCGTACAAAGGCATAACAGCAGGAGAGACCCCGCGCACGGAGAGGGATCGCGGCACCGGAGAAGGAGTCCGGCCAGTCAGTCCGGCTCTGCAGTGAGCCCGCCGGCAAGAAGAGAGAGGTCCGTCCACCAGGCAGAGCGAGACGATCTGATGTTGCTAAGGTTTCAGCAGATGGACCACCGGATCGAAGAGCTCGCCAGAGAGGAGGGCCGGCCTGCCTCCCGGCTCTTCGCAAGTGCTCCTCCATTTACGGACAGAGTGCTCAGTGCGGCAGCCCCCGCGGGCTGGAAGATGCCGCAGATGCCGCAGTATGACGGGACCACCGACCCCGTGGACCACTTGGAAACTTTCAGAACTACAATGCTCCTCCACGGGGCGTCAGATGGATTCCTTTGCAGGGCACTCCCCACCACATTAACTGGAGCCGCGAGGGACTGGTACTCGCGACTCAAGCCCAGGTCCGTAGACAATTTTGGTGACTTTGGGGATGACCTGGTCCGTCACTTCATGAGCAGCCAAAGACCCCGGAAGACGACGGCTTCGCAGATGGCCCTCAGGCAGGGAGACGATGAGACCTTAAAGGTGTTCGTCGGCCGCTTCAATAGGGAAGCTCTTCAGGTTCCCAACCTGGATCCCTCCGCGGCCACGAATGCCCTCTTGGCAGGCGCCCGATCAATCGACTTCAGACGAGCAGTGGCGCGGCGCAATCCGCAGTCCCTCGCAGACCTGATGGCCGGGGCGGAGGAGTATATCTCGGTGGAAGAAACTCTCGCTGCCGAGAAGGCCTGAGGACAAGAACCCTACCAAGCAGCGTAGGGATGATAAGAAGAAGGAGAGAAGCCCTTCCCGCAAGGAGAGAAGCCCTTCTCGAAAGGGGAAAAGCCCCCAACCGAGAGAGCATTATACGCGGCTGACCGCGTCCAGAGCGCAGATCCTGACAGCCATTCGGGAAGAGGACTTCATTCGGTGGCCGGAGAAGCAGACCTCGTCGGGGAAAAGAGACATGTCTCAGTACTGCAGGTTCCACAAGGCCCACGGCCATGATACCAATGCGTGCCTCCATTTGAAGGAGGAGATCGAGCAGCTGATCAGCAGAGGGTACCTCGGAAAGTACTTGAAAAATGATGACAGAAAAGAGCGCAAGGACAAGCCGAGGACCAGAGGAAGAAGCCCCCGGAGCGCTCAACCTCTGGGCGACCGCATCCAAGCTCCTGCGCCGGTCATCCCTCCTCCTCCTCAGGTACCTCAACCCCAATCTCATGGTGTTATTGATACAATTTCAGGAGGGCCGACCGCAGGAGGAACTTCTTCATCAGCCCGCAGGAATTATGCCCGGCAGGTCAACGCCGTCCATACCTGCAGTAAGAAGGCCAGGCTGGAGAACGAGATATCCTTTTCAGATGCAGATCTCGACGGCCTAATCCTCCCGCATGATGATGCCCTGGTCATCACCATGATGGTGGAAAACTGGGAAATGAAGAAGATCTTGGTCGACAACGGAAGCTCCGCAGACATCCTCTATTATCACGCATTCGAGCGGATGCTGATCGGAGCTGACCGTCTGAAGCCGGCCAACTCAGATCTGTTCGGGTTCTCTGGAGAAGTTGTCAAAGTTGAAGGGCAGATCGAGCTTCCAGTCCTGATAGGAGAGCCGCCCTGCCAGTCCTTCGCCATGGTGAACTTCTTGGTGGTAAGGGCCAAGTCGGCCTACAATGCTATTCTGGGCCGCCCCGACCAGAATCTCCTCCGAGCTGTTCCCTCCGCTTATCATCAGAAGATGAAGTTTGCTACGCCAGGTGGTATAGGAGAAGTCAGAGGGGATCAGCCCCAGTCGAGGCAGTGCTATGCGGCAGCACTAAGAGGGAAGAATGCGTCCGAGTCTCTGCCAATCGAGCTGTTTGATCTGAGGGATGAAGCCCAGATCATAGTGAACGAGCCGGCCGAGGACCTTCTATCTGTCCCGTTATACAGCGATGACGACCAGAGGGTTGTCCAGATCGGCTCTGCCCTGCCAGAGGCCGCGCAGCAGGATCTTGTTCAGTTCCTCAGAGCCAATGCAGATGTCTTTGCCTGGGCTCCTTCAGATATGCCCGGCATCGACCCTGCAGTAAGCACCCATGAGCTCGGGGTTGATCAGACCTGCAAGCCCGTGAAGCAGAAGAGGAGGCACTTTGCACCGGAGAGGCGAAGGGCCATCAGAGAAGAGGTGGAGAGGCTTCTGAAAGCTGACTTCATCCGCGAAATCCAGTATCCGGACTGGCTCACGAATGTGGTAATGGTGAAGAAGTCTAATGGGAAGTGGAGGACCTGCATAGATTTCACAGACCTGAACAAGGCCTGCCCAAAGGACAGCTACCCGCTCCCGAAGATAGATCAGCTCATCGACGCTACCGCAGGTCACGAGCTCCTAAGCTTTATGGACGCCTTCTCAGGGTATAATCAGATCAGAATGCATGAGTCCGACATTCCGAAGACATCGTTCGTAACCGATCAGGGGACCTATTGCTACCGTGTTATGCCTTTTGGGCTGAAGAACGCAGGCGCCACCTACCAGCGGCTCGTCAACAGGCTGTTCAGGGAGCAGATAGGCCGCAATATGGAAGTGTATGTGGACGATATGCTGGTCAAGAGCAGAGCTGCCTGCAATCATGTTGCCGACCTCAAAGAAGCATTTCAAGTCTTAAGGCAGCACAATATGAAGCTCAATCCGACCAAGTGTACGTTCGGCGTCGGAGCAGGCAAGTTTCTAGGCTTCATGGTAAGCCAGAGAGGGATAGAGGCGAATCCGGAGAAGATCAAGGCAGTAATGGAGCTGAATCCGCCCAGAACAATCAGAGAAGTCCAGCGACTGACTGGGTTAGTGGCCGCCCTGGGGCGGTTCATCTCTAAGTCCGCGGAAAGATGCTTTCCGTTCTTCAACGCAGTAAAAGGTTTAAAAACCGCGCCCTGGACTCCGGAGTGTCAAGCAGCGTTCGAAGAGCTGAAGCAGTACTTGTCCTCCCCGCCGTTGCTGTCCAAGCCAGAGCCAGGGGAAGAGCTGATTCTGTATCTCTCGGCGGGACCTTTGGCAGTTGCAGCAGTACTGGTCCGAGAGGAGTCCCACCAGCAGAGGCCGATTTACTATGTCAGTAAGGTTCTCCATTATGCGGAGACCAGATATCAGCGAGTCGAGAAGCTCGTATACGCCCTCGTAATGGCGGCCAGAAAGCTGAGGCTGTATTTCCAGGCGCATACGATCAAGGTCTTGACAGGGCAGCCCCTCAGGCAGATCCTCCACCGTCCAGACACTTCGGGCCGACTTGTGAAGTGGGCCGTCGAGCTCAGCGAGTTTGACATCAAGTATCTGCCCAGACCAGCGATCAAAGCTCAGGTTCTCGCGGATTTCATAACTGAATGTACAGTGCCAGATTCAGACCCCGGGTCGGAAGCAGCGCCTCCTTTGGAAGCAGAACCAGTTATTCAAGAGCAGCAAGAGCAGCAGGTTGAAGCCGAGGCGGTTTCGCTTCCCGGGCTTGAGGGTGCAGCCCCGCAGGTCAGCCCCCCTCCGTGTTCTGAAGAGTCGCTCTGGGAGGTATATGTTGACAGGTCTTCAAACAGAAGCGGCAGCGGTGCCGGGCTAGTGCTCACAGGACCAGATGATTTTGTCCTGAATTATGCCCTGAGGTTTGGTTTCCGTGCGTCAAACAATGAGGCAGAGTACGAACCGCTCATCGCCGGGATGAACCTTGCCATTCAGGCCCGCGCTCAGAGACTGAAGGCGTACTGCGATTCACAGTTGGTTGTGTGCCAGATCCAGGGAGTCTATGAAGCCCGTGAGGGACGAATGGTCAAATATTTGCAAAGGGTGCGTAGCCTGGCCAGTGAGTTCGGACGTTTCGAGGTCATTAGAGTCCCCCGGACTGAAAATACAAAAGCTGATGTGCTCTCAAAGCTGGCGGCGTCGGGCTACACCGCCCTTCGAGAAATTCGCATGGAGTTCCTAAAAACCTCCAGCATTGATGGCCAGCCCGTCGCAGTTATGGAGATCGAAGATGAGCCGTGCTGGATGGATGAGATCGTCAGATATCTGCGCAGCGGAGAGCTCCCCGGAGAGAAAAAAGAAGCCCGTAAGGTCGTACAGCGGGCATCAAGGTTTTCACTCGACGGCGAAGTCCTGTACAAGAGATCTTACACCCTCCCGTACTTGAAGTGTCTCCGGCCAACTGATGCCCTGTATGCCCTGCGAGAGACCCATGAAGGGATTTGCGGAGAGCACCTTGGGGGCAAGGCCCTCGCTATCAAAGTTCTTCTAAGAGGCCTGTACTGGCCTACACTAAGACAAGATGCTCTGAGCCTCGTGAAGAAGTGTCAGAAGTGTCAGAAGTTCTCTCCAGCCGCTCACCAGCCTGCCGTGCCGATGGCCCCGATCATCAGTCCTCTCCCTTTTGCTGTCTGGGGAATGGACATTTTGGGTCCTTTTCCGCCGGCCTCCGGAGGCCGCGAGTTCGTCGTTGTGGCCATCGACTACTTTACTAAGTGAGTAGAAGCTGAACCTCTGGCGAAGATCACCGAGCAGAACGTCCAGAACTTTTTCTGGAAATCAGTGGTGTGCAGATTCGGGATCCCCCGGGTCCTCATAACAGACAATGGCAAGCAGTTCGACTCGAGGAACTTCAGAAAGTTTTGTTCAGATCTGAAGATTGAGCAAAGGTTCACTTCCGTGGCGCATCCGCAGACGAATGGACAGACTGAAGTGACGAACAGGATTCTGTTGCAGGGGATAAAAAAGAGACTGGATGATAAGACCGGACGCTGGGCTGACGAACTGTACCGTGTGCTCTGGGCATATCGGACCACCCCACGCACCGCAACAGGTGAGTCGCCTTTCAACCTCTCCTTCGGGACAGAGGCTGTGATTCCGGTTGACATCGGCGTTCCCTCTCCAAGAGTTGTTGACTTCAATGAACAGCTCAATGGGGACGGGCTCCGCGTCAACCTCGACTTGCTTGAGGAGCTCCGTGAGGAGTCTCAGATCAGAGCCGCAGCATATAAGCAGAAGGTGTCTAGATACCATGATACGAAGATCCGGCCAAGGGAGTTCCGCACTGGCGACCTGGTTTTGAGAAAGGCGGCCGTTTCCCAGCCAAGAAAGGTGGGCAAACTGTCCCCGACTTGGGAAGGGCCGTACCGAGTCAAAGAGGTCATCCGTCCAGGAAGCTACCGCCTAGAGACACTTGACGAGCAGCTGCTGCCGCACGCCTGGAATTCCAGAAATCTCCGGATATATTACCAGTAGTCTTTCCTCTTGCCTTTGAAGGCCTGTAAAGAATATCTGTAGTTACATTTCAAGGTGAAATAAAGTGGAGTTGTGATTAAACTGTGTCCCTCATTTTGAGTCACTAGTCTAGCCCCTCCATTAAAAAACTCTAAGTGTTTGCAGACTTAGCTTCCAACCTAAGTGTTTGCAGACTTAGAGGACGGCAATGGTGCACTCCGGCGCGTCCAGTTCGGTGTGCAGATCAGTTCCAACCCCGGACCCGCCCTAGTGGAAAACCACTTAAAAGACCTGCCCGGCCTGGCCGACCAAAGCCTAAGCCGGACAGGATATGGCGCAATCGCTAAACGCCAAAAGACCTGCCCGGCATAGCCGTCCACAGACTAAGCCGGACAGGATATGGCGCACTCGTTAGGCGCCTCAAAAAACTCTAAGTGTTTGCAGACTTAGCTCCCAACCTAAGTGTTTGCAGACTTAGAGGACGTCGGTGCACTCCGGCGCGTCCAGTTCGGTGTGGAGATCAGTTCCAACCCCGGACCCGCCCTAGTGGAAAACCACTTAAAAGACCTGCCCGGCCTGGCCGACCAAAGCCTAAGCCGGACAGATTATGGCGCAATCGCTAAACGCCAAAAGACCTGCCCGGCATAGCCGTCCACAGACTAAGCCGGACAGGATATGGCGCACTCGTTAGGCGCCTCAAAAAACTCTAAGTGTTTGCAGACTTAGCTCCCAACCTAAGTGTTTGCAGACTTAGAGGACGGCAATGGTGCACTCCGGCGCGTCCAGTTCGGTGTGGAGATCAGTTCCAACCCCGGACCCGCCCTAGTGGAAAACCACTTAAAAGACCTGCCCAGCCTGGCCGACCAAAGCCTAAGCCGGACAGGATATGGCGCAATCGCTAAACGCCAAAAGACCTGCCCGGCCTGGCCGACCAAAGCCTAAGCCGGACAGGATATGGCGCACTCGTTAGGCGCCTCAAAAAACTCTAAGTGTTTGCAGACTTAGCTTCCAACCTAAGTGTTTGCAGACTTAGAGGACGGCAATGGTGCACTCCGGCGCGTCCAAGTGAGTATGGAGATCAGTTCCGACCATGGACCCGCCTAAAAGACTAAGTATTTGCAGACTTAGAAGTTGGGAGTGGTTCACCCCGGCTCGGCATGGAGATAAGGAAGCAGCACAGAAGTCATAAGTACAAAAGAAAAAAACAAGACAGCCGTACAAACAGTTGGGCAAAAATTGTATTTGTATTTATATTCTTAAGTGCTCTTTTTGCCGAGCTAGCTTACAAAGAATGGGCCTGACGGGCCATTACAAAAGTACAAAAAAAAAAAACAGATAAGAGCAGGAGGGCAGCCCCTCAGGCCTCCTTGTCGACCACCTCGTCGGCGACTGCCTCCAAAGAAGGAGCTGCAGTCTGGCCGGCCTCGGTGGTCTGGGCTGCGGCCTCGGCGGCCAGATCGACTTCCCGATCCAAATCGATGGGATGGGAGGAGTCCGTCCGGCTCGTCTGCCTCCTCCTCGTCCTCCTCATCCTCTGGAGGTGCATACGGGACGGCCAGCCCGTCGAGGGAAAGGTCGGGGTGGCTCTCCTTCACCTGTTCGGTGCAGAAAAGGAACCCCGCCTTATAGGCCTGCAGGCCCAGGTTGAAGAACTCTGTGTCCTTCCTTTGCTCGGTGTCCTGCACGGCCTCCTTCACCGCCGCCTTCACGGCCGCCTCGATGGCCGCCTTTTCCCTCTCGTCGGCTCTCTCCTTCGCCGTTAAGAGATCCTGGACGGCCTGGTTTTTGACCCTCTGCAGCTCGTCCGTCAAGGTGCTGTACTCGGCCTCTTTAATCTGGACGGCTTCGGTGAGCTCGTCCTTCTCCTTCTGGAGCTGGCCCTTCTCGGACTCTATTTTTGTGAGCGTCTCCGAGAAGAGGAAACGCTTCCTGGCCATGTCTCTAGAGTAGACCTGGAGCTGATAGAGGGCGGAGGCGATCGCCGCCTCGCAGGTCTCTGGTGCCTCCTTCTTGACGTCCCGCCGGTCGCGGGGGAGGACGCCCTGGTATATTAACTCCGTGGAGACCTGGGTATCCCCCAGGCCTGTGTCCATCTTCTGCACCGCCTAGTTCGGGCGGAAGACGTTGTCGCCAGCCGCCCTGGCGGCAGGGACGGCCAGGACTGCCCCGCCGTGTTGGGGCTCCGTCATTCCTGCAGATCCGGAGCTCTGTCCGGTGAAGTTTGTCCGGCCCGGCCTGACCGAAATTTTATGTGTCGCCCGGCTACTTTTCAGCGGCTCGGCCCGGGCGACCATTGCCGGGGTTGACTCCTGCACTTTTCTTTTCTTGCCCTTGGGCTGCTGCTGCATCGGGGATGATTGGGAGCCCTGCTTAATCCTGTCCAGCATGGACATCTGCCTCGACATTTCTGCACGCAACAACAGAGCACAGTTAAAAAAGAAAGAGAGGGAGACGACGAGCAGAAAGGAGCAGTTCGAAGAAAAGAAAAACAAATAAGAGCTGGCCTAAAGAGTCTACGTACGTGCCGGCGTCACATGACTGATGCCGAGCTCTACCAGGACCGCCTCCTCGGAGAACTCCGAACAGTTTATTCGACCACGCTTCAGTTCTTCTTTGATCAAAGCGAAGGTCATATGGTCATAACCCTTAAGGGCTGGTTTTTGACTAAGGTTCTGGGTGTCCGGCGTTCTCCATTCTAACGAGAACGGCCACCGGGAGCTCGGCTCGGTATCCCTAATGTAAAAAAACCTGTTCTTCCATGTGTGAATGGAAGTAGGTATGCCAGTAATCATCTTCACTTCGGGCCGTTGGCTGACGTAAATCCAACCGCCTTCCTTGTGCCTCTTCAGGTGCTCACACATCCTGAAGACGGGCAGGGTAGGGTTCCTTTGGAGATGACCCAAAAGATACAGGAAGCCGACCAGCGTCCTCCAGGAGTTCGGTACGACCTGCGTAATCGCAAGCCCGTAGTAGTTCAGCACCTCGACGAAAAATGGGTGCAAGGGAAATCTCAGCCCGGCCCGTAAGGCTTCTTCATATATACAGGGATCTGCACTATCGTTGCTGGCCCGGTCCCCTTCAATGGCCGCCCTCAAAATATACCGATCAGGGATGCAGTATTTGTCCCTGACGGCCTGAAGCTTGCCCGGCCCCAGATGGTTCACCTCGTACAGGGCCCCGATGTTGTATTGCGGATCGGCCTCCATCCGTGCCTCCGCTATCACCTCGACGGGTGGGCGCGGCGAGCGAGGAGCTACCGCCTCAATCTCTTCTTCGTCCCCGCTGCTTTCTGCCCGGTACGGTCCGTCCCCACGGACCGGGATTGTGTCTAAGTCCGCAATCACTTCCTCCCCGCTCTCCCCGTCTACGTCTACAGCACCGGCCTCCGTAGGAGAGGCCGGCCTCTCCCTCTCCGACGCCCCAGATCCTAATTTACTGGTCGAACCGGACTCCCTTGAGTCAGAGTCCGTCTTCGAACTAGTGCTAGACATTGAAAAGAAAAAAGGAAAAGAAAAAGCTAGAAGAAATTACCGAACTAAAGTGTTGAAGATCTCCGGGCTCACTGATCCGAAGCGGGCAGAGACTTGAATAGCCGAGCAGAAGAGGAGGAGAGTAGAAAGTGAAAAGTGAAAAATGAGAAGTAAAACTCCGGCTTATATAGGTTGGGGAGCGCGGGAAAAATCCCGCCCTTTTTCCCACCAGCCGGGGTGCGCCACGTCACCTACCGCATTAAATGCGCCGTCCGCATTAAATGCGCCGTTCGCGCCGTCCGCATTAAATGCAAGGCACAAGTTCCTATGCGTCTGGGCGACAAAAGACCTGCCCGGCCTAGCCGTCCACAGCCTAAGCCGGACAGGATATGACGCGTTCGCTAGGCGACAAAATACCTGCCCGACCTGGCCGTCCACAGCCTCAGCCGGACAGGATATGACGCGTTCGCTAGAAGACAAAGACCTGCCCGGCCTGGCCGTCCACAGCCTCAGCCGGACAGGATATGACGCGTTCGCTAGAAGACAAAGACCTGCCCGGCCTGGCCGTCCACAGCCTCAGCCGGACAGGATATGACGCGTTCGCTAGGCGACAAAATACCTGCCCGGCCTGGCCGTCCACAGCCTCAGCCGGACAGGATATGACGCGTTCGCTAGGCTACAAAATACCTGCCCGGCCTGGCCGTCCACAGCCTCAGTCGGACAGGATATGACGCGTTCGCTAGAAGACAAAGACCTGCCCGGCCTGGCCGTCCAATGCCTAAGCCGGACAGGATATGACGCGTTCGCTAGGCGACAAAATACCTGCCCGGCCTGGCCGTCCACAGCCTCAGCCGGACAGGATATGACGCGTTCGCTAGAAGACAAAGACCTGCCCGGCCTGGCCGTCCACAGCCTCAGCCGGACAGGATATGACGCGTTCGCTAGGCGAAAACATACCTGCCCGGCCTGGCCGTCCACAGCCTAAGCCGGACAGGATATGACGCGTTCGCTAGGCGACAAAAGTCCTGCCCGGCATGGCCGTCCACAGCCTAAGCCGGACAGGATATGACGCGTTCGCTAGACGACAAAAGTCTGGCCGGCTTGGCCGTCCACAGCCTTAGCCGGACAGGATATGACGCGTTCGCTAGACGACAAAAGACCTGGCCGGCTTGGCCGTCCACAGCCTAAGCCGGACAGGATATGACGCGTTCGCTAGACGACAAAAGACCTGCCCGGCATGGCCGTCCACAGCCTAAGCCGGACAGGATATGACGCGTTCGCTAGAAGACAAAGACCTGCCCGGCTTGACCGTCCACAGCCTAAGCCGGAGAGGATATGACGCGTTCGCTAGAAGACAAAGACCTGCCCGGCCTGGCCGTCCACAGCCTAAGCCGGACAGGATATGACGCGTTCGCTAGGCGACAAAACACCTGCCCGGCATGGCCGTCCACAGCCTAAGCCGGACAGGATATGACGCGTTCGCTAAACGACAAACGACAAAACACCTACCCGGCCTGGCCGTCCACAGCCTCAGCCGGACAGGATATGACGCACTCACTGGACGCCCAGGAGATCTGCCCGGCCAGGACGCCCAGGAGGTTTTGCTGGCTAGACTTCTGGTCCAAAGTCTCGCCGGGCTCTTGTCTGGCCGTACTCCTTTAGGCCGGCCACAGCTGCCCAGAGGCCTTAGGGCCGGCCAGATGCTGTTTTGACCTTCTCTTTACTTTTTGCTTCCCCTAGCCGCTGCCACGGCTAGGAGAACCAGGGGGCAACTGATGGGGTCCAAAATTTGCAGCCAATGGGCTGTTGACACGTGGCCCTCACAGGGACCACTGCAAAGCCCACACCTGTCCATACAGAGGTGACCACCTGGTCCATACAGAGGCAACCACCTGTCCTGAGACCTGGTCCATACAGAGGCTGCCATCTGGTCCATACAGAGGCGACCACCTGTCCTGAGACCTGGTCCATACAGAGGCTGCCACCTGGTCCATACAGAGGCCACCACCTGTCCTGCACAGGTGGCTCAGAACCACTATAAATAGCCCTCATTTATGCTAAGGTGAGGGATCTGAGATCAAAACTCTAAGCTTTCTGCTCTGACTTTGCTCTGCACTCCTGCTGATACTGACTTGAGTGTCGAAGCACCTGTCCGGAGCACCACTCCGGGTTGGTCTTCTGACCCTTTGTTTTCTTGTCTGTGCCTCTGTGCAGCGCAAGACTCTTTCAGTCCTTCTGTGTCCTTGTGCAGTACAGGACTCCACCAGCCCTTCGTCCGGGGCGTGCCAGATCAGCCCTTCCGGCCCTACCATAACCTGTTACCAATTTTAGACCTAACACTGCGGATCCTGAGTAAGAAGCAATGATAGACCCCTTATGATTCCGGAACACGCCCCCAAAACTAGCTCTACCTAGCGAAATTTAGTTTGATCCATCCGACGGAGGCAGGGCCGGCAAGGAGTGATAGGAGTTTGATGCTTTTTTCGTAGCAAACCACCCTCCAGTTTCTCAAAACATTCCAAATAGAATAGAGAATCCTCGCTTTAGAGTTCGCCATTGAATAACAGATATTTTTATGTCAAGTGCTATATAGCGATTAGTCCGCCATTTTATCAGAGAAAATGCGGTTGTTCCTTTCATTCCAGATATTCCGCATGACAGCGTAGGGTGTTGCCATCCAGAGAAATTTACCAATACAGCCATTGTAAGCGCCGGGCAAATTCAAGATCACCTCGTCGATCCGCCTTTGAAATACCCAAGATATTCCGAAACTCCCAATGATATTCATTCATATCTTGTGAGTGAACGGGCAGTGAAGTAGCAAATGGTCAATAGTTTCTTCCTCACATTGGCAGAGCACACAGCAGCTCGCCATTTGGAACCCCTGTGCTTTCAAACGATCCAAAGAGTTTATGCATCTATGCACCACTGTCCAACCAAATGCCGTTACCCGTGGTGGTGCCACATTTTCCCATATGCGAGCCCGCATCGATATGGGCCTACTTCCATTATCTAATTCCCCATAAAAAGATCTAACAGAGAAGTTTCCATCCGGGTCAGGCGTCCATATCTATTGATCTGCCACATTAGGTGATAAAAAAAATATGAGGATGATAGGAGTTGCATAGATTGCCGAATTGAATTATTTCCCGGTCCTTGAGATTCCGTCTAAAACGTATATCCCAAAAAATCTAGTCCAAATTCTCTCCCCTGTTCACATAATCTGCCACTCTCACATTTGGCTCAAAAGCAATTCGGAATAATCCCGGGAACTGCGAGCAGAGTGTATTTTGTCCCAGCCATAAGTTTGACCAAAACCGCACCTCGGTTCCTGTGCCAACCTTGAATCTCACGTATGGGACAAATTCCTCCTTAGAAGAGCAAATGGATTTCCATGCCCCAGATCCAATCCGAGGGATGGACTGTTTGCCATCCATTCAACCCAACTTGACCCTTATTATTCAATGCCACAGTGTGGTTTTCTCAGTTCCAAATCTCCAAAACCACTTACCGAGGAGGGCTTTGTTTCGAATGTGGATTTTTCCAATTCCAATTCCTCCCCTTTTCTTTGATTTGCAAACTTTTTCCCATCGAAGATGTTTCAGCCTTTTCCCTTGTTCTAACCCCTCCCATAGGAAATCCCTTTGAAGCTTTTCAATTCTTTTTCCCGTCGATGCTGGGATTTTGAATAGCGACATATAGTTGACCGGTATGTTGTAGGCTTTGCTGGTTATTTGTTGGCGTTTGCTCGGTCCAGGTGCGTTGCATTTGATTTTCTCGCTTTTCCGTGAACTTGGGATGAGTAATCCGAATTCCATGAAAAAATGTTGACCAGAATCGCCACCTATGTTAGGCCTAGGATCCATAAGTGACTCTGCGAACTAAGTCCGTGTTCCAGTAAGATTGGGTCTCTTGCCTCGTTACGAGAACAGAAGGTGTTAGGCACCGTTCTTGCCCCGTTAAAACCGGTTTTTATATGTGAGAACTTTATTCATTTAAATGCTAACTAAAAAGGGGTTAAAATCTTTACTAAGGTGATTTATGTAAAGGAAGTTAGCTGACCTAATGATTTATTGAGTCAGTTTAGCCGTTCACAGTTTATACTCTTGCAAGCCAGAATTTTGGTCCTAAAGGCCTAGCTAGAATGCCTAAGTGCCTAGCATGAGACCTATGTGCCTGAGTGTGTTTTGACTAAGCCTGAGAATTGAATGTTCCGGTGTTAAGTGCTAGTGAATTCTAATTTCTATATGCCTAGTATGCTGGTTCTAACCATGGTTTTAAATTTCGATCGACATCCGAAATTTCGAATTTCGGTGGGGACCGAAACCGGTATTTGGCGAAATTAGAAATTTCACCATTTACCAAATTTCGGTTGAAATTTCAGTTTTTCGAAAGTCCGAAACCAGTACTGAAATCGAAATTTTAAACCATGGTTCTAACATGATCCTAGAACTAATGCCGGGAAACCTCATGAGCCTAAGCTAAGGCTTGATCTTGAGGTGCGGGATTGGAAGTCCTAGATTCCAGGGTTCTAGATGAAGGGTCCCTAGGATAAGGTATCCTGGGTTTGGGGTTGGGAATTGGGATAAGGTATCCTAATTTTTGGTATTGGGAATTAGGAATTGGGATAAGGTATCCTGGTTTTGAGATTAGGAATAAGGATTCCTAAGAGTGGGTTTTCCAAGGGATTTGATTTCTATGGATTGGAAAGGATTTTTCCATGGTAGTATTACCCTTAGAAAGGGCTTCCTTAAGGTGGTGTTTTGAAATGGAAAAGGTTTTCCTATGGAAAGGGTTCTAAGAAAAAAGGTTTTATATGAATATGGGATTTTTGGGATTCTCTACAAAATTGGCTTCTCCAAGGAATATGGAATTGGGCTTTCTAAGTGGTTGGATTAGTGGGATGGGATCCTAAGTATTAGCCAAATAGGGTAGGGTCCTAAGGGCAGGATCCTAAGTGTTGGCCAAATAGGGTAGGGTCCTATGGGTTGGCCGAATAGGGTAGGGTCCTAAGGGTGGAATCCTAAGTGTTGACCAAATAGGGTAGGATCCTAAGGGTTGGTTTTCTTGGTTGGGATCCAGGATAAGGTATCCTAGGTTTTGGGTTTTGGGTTTGGGTATCCAAGGGTAAGGTGTCCTAGGTCTTAGGGTTTTATTCTTGGGGTTCAATGATAGGGTATCCTAAGCTAAGGGTTTTAAGTTTTGGGTTCAAGGATAAGGTCCCCTAAGTTTCGGGTCATAGGGTTGGGTTTACTAGGTTTAGGGGTCCTAAGATAGGGGTTGGGATTCGTGTTCAGGACTCGGGTTGGACCCAGGTTGGACTCAGCTTTGGGGTAGGCACGGGTCAACCGGGTTGGACTCGGGTTCTATATTCGGGTTGGACTTGGGTCCTAGATGGCCGGGTGGGCCCTATAGGTTGCCGTGGGCCATAGGATCGAAGGGATTGGATTGGGTAAGCCAACTAAGCCGGGTGAGCTATAAGGGTGGGGTTGAGTTAGGCATTTAGATTGGCCGAATGATGGCATGGGGTTTGTGGAATTGTGGGTGTGTGGTGAGATGATGCGACGATGTATGGATTACGGGACACTAGTGTAATGTATGGGATGTGGAATATAAGCATGTATGGGATCTGTTGGGTATGGATGTGGAATGTATGGCTATAGGTGAGGGATGTATTAGTATGGATGGGGTCTGTTTGATGTGGATATTGGGTTGGACAAACAAGGTGGAGATAAGGCTCGGTTGGGTTGAAAGGGCATGGATATTATTAGGTTGCATGGGTTGAGAGATGAGTTAACTGAGTGAGATAGGTGTTAGGGGAGATGGGTTGACTCGGTTTTAGGGTCGGGTTAATTTGGTCGGGCTATCTAAGTGGGCAAGTAGGGTGTAGCTAAGAGGGCGAGTAGGGCCCTAGCGGTGGGTCAATTTGGTTGGGCTAGCTAAGTGGGCGAGTGGGCCCTCTGGGCTGGTTTAGGTTGCTTGGCCTGGGGTGAGGCTAGGGTTGGAGTGTGGGTTGGGCTTGGGCTTGGGTTAGGTGCGGCTTGGGTTGGGGTGCAGGTTGGGCTCGGGTTGGGGTGCGGCTAAATGGTAGGGGTTTGGTTAGGATTGGCCGAATGGCCATGGTTTGGGTGAGGGTTAGGTAAGGCCGACTGAGCCTTCGGGTTGGGTTGGGCTAGGCCGAATGGCTTGATGGCCGAGTGGGATCTTTGCACCGAATGGCTTGATGGCCAAGTAGGCCTAGTGGATCCAGAAGTTTATTCACTTATTTCACAAAAAACTATACAAAAGTTGTTAATTCATGATACTAATGCATCCATTATGCTAAAAATGATCACAGAGGTTTACATTAATACTAATGTATTTGTTGCAGAACTTTCCTCATTCAAACATTTTTTGAGTTTGAACTAGAGCTGCCATGATACCCATACGCGATTACAGAACTTCACTCATGCAAGCATTTTTTACATAATGCGTGTATTTGGGGACAGAATTACATCAGATTTCAGCATGTATGTGGGGACAGAATCACCTCAGATTTCAGCATGTATTTGGGGACAGGATCCCATCAGATTTAAGCATGTATTTGAGGAAGAAATCCCATCAGATTCCAGCATGTATTTGGGGACAAAATCCCACCAGATTTCAGCATATTAATGCACATGGAATAACATGAAGGGCTTGACAGTTACACATGAAATAAAATGAAGGACAGGAAGTTCTATAAATTTGAAAGCTATACAAATATGAGAAACATATAAAGCATACCTGGAGATTAATCTGTAAGGTACGAGATGATTTCGAAGCACTGGTTCGATACAAGGTTGGGATGGGGGATCAAGTCAGATTTTGGGTGGATACATGGCTCGGAAATGTCCCACTTAATATCAGATACCCTGAGTTATTCCGACTAGTCATCAATGGAGATGCTAAAGTCTCCGATTACGTGAAAAGGGATGACAAAAATAGGAGGGGATTCTGAGACATTCGATTGAGAAAAGATTTAAAGGAGGAAGAAATACAGGATTTCATGTCAATACTCCAGAACCTAAACTGATGATATTACTCAATATCAACCGAGGATGCCAGAATATGGAAGTCCGATCTCGGCAAAATCTTTTTCTTTCTTCTTGGCAATGAACCTGGAAAGTAAGAAACCGAAACAACGAGCATTTGTTTCGGTTGGACATTCATATATGGAGCAGTTGTTTGGAAGTAAATTGCTCGGCTTTCGCCTGGACATTCATATATGGAGGAATCAATACATGCGAAAGGCTTAAAAACGGAAATTACGGATGGCTAGTATGTGCATTCTGTGTCGGCAACATGAGGAGATGATTGACCACCTATTACTTCATTTCCCCTTCTCGAATTACCTGTGGACAAATGTGTTGAACCTATTCGATGTCGCATGGGTGTTTCAGCAAAGTATCAGAGAGGTACTTTTGGGATGGACTGGTCCGACTGGGAGAGCATTTCGAGACATTGGGCAAGCACCATGGAAATTAATACCATACACTATGGGAGAGGAGAGTCAAGGTCAAAATCACACCTAAGTGGACACCACCACTGGAGGGATGGTATAAACTCAATTTCGATGGGAGTGCTATTGGTAACCCAGGAAAGGCCGGAATAGGTGGGGTAATATGTGATTCTACGGAGAAGATATGGATGTCTTATTCTGGCCCTTGGAGGTACTTGAGATGCAAACGAGGCGGAAGTGAAGGCTCTCATTGTCGAAGGCGGTTCAACTAGCGCAATCACGTGGGCTGCAACTAGTTCAAATGGACCATGGCGAATTCGGAATTTGATTTCGGAAATTAAGGACTTAGTGGCTTAGATCAGACCAACTCTGGAACATAGAAGGAGATCTGCAAATGAGACGGCTGATCGTTTGGCCAAGGATGGGGTTCTCTTACAAGAGATGTCTCTATATACGGCTCCTGACTTGCTGGATTATATGTGATGTAAGCCAGAGGCTATTGTAATCACGAGGATTTGGGGACAATTTGTTCCCTGCTCGGTTTCTCCTTTTTGTAAATGTCATCTTTCAAAAAAAAAAAAAAAAAATCGCTTGCAAAAGGTAACTCCTCTTCTTGCATTTTTCTCCTCTCTCAGAGATTCTGCAATTGTTGGACGTGATGCCTCTTGAGTTTTAATCAGTATAGATTTTGCTAATTCTCTTCATTCTTTCTTAGAGGTCGCTCGAAGTTTTCATTTCTCCTTTTTCTGCCTGAGTTTGGGTGCATGTGTTCAGGCTCCCTCTCCCTGCTTCTTGTATCTTAGCTTTGTTCTATACTATCTTCTTTAATTCAATGCTTGATTAGTAAAAGAGAAATTTTTTTTGATAAAACTGATGATAATTTTTTTAGGAAAAATTATTAAAAAAATGCAAAGTCTTGTCTAAATTGTGAATAAAAGGTAGTGATTTGAAATTATAAAAAATGTGTTGTCAGGTGAGAGAAGATGGCTTTTAGGACAAATATACCCATCTTACCTCTTTTATCTCTCCACCTTTTTGCACCTATCCCTATGCACTTATTATCTTCTCACCTACCACCTTCTTCTTCCTCAAGACTTTTCTAACAGGGTTTGGTATTCATGTAGTTCCATGGAAGGGTTTTGAAGGTTGCCATTTACAACAGGGTTTGGTATTCATGAGGGTTTATTCATAATAAACTTATCGAAGCAGTGTTAAAAAAATGCAAAGAAAATGAATTTTGAGCTTAAAACTGAATTTTGTTGTTTTCACCATTTTCAAGATAAATTTATTTCCTTTGCATTTTTGGATTCTAAAACATCAAAACCAAGCTTCAATTTATGGTTGCCTGCATGACACTAAGATCACACTGTATATTCCTATTATCCTTGGATTTATTACTCAATTTGAAAATAAAAATCTTTGGAATTATCCCTATTATACTGGCTTCCGTCGGAAGTCTGAACAAAACTTCGGACTTCCGAATGGAAGCCAGTATACGTAACTAAAATATTGATTCCATTCGGAAGTCCGAAGGCTTGTTTGGACTTCCGAACAAACGTTCGGGCTTCCAACAGAAGACAGTCGGACTTTGTCGTTCCGTAATTGTCATATGTTAGTGCCTCATTTTGGTATTTTTTTCGTAATTTTACTACTTTGCTTCTACTTTTTCGTAATTTTCATTTAAAACTTAGCACTTCAGCCACAAATCCGTAATGATTACTATTTTTTGCAATTATGTTTTTGCTAGCCACCTTTGCATCCATATTACTTCTGCCAACCTTTGCATCAAAGGATGGGCCACAAGCCGAGAAGTTGCCTCGGCGAAGGTGGCTAGCAAATTCCTATAAAAAAAAAGGAAAATGTTACCCACACTACTGTATTTTGATGAGGGCACTCCTCACTTAATTAAAAGTACGGTATGGCCCCCCATAGGATGATCCAAAGCGTCCATTAGATGGGCCACAGCCTAAATAGGTTGTGTCCCAAAAATCATTTCCATAGGTTGATCCTAACCCTTCTATAGAGGGTTAGGACCAACCCTCTAACATTCTGATCAGAGGGTTAGGATCAACCTACGAAAATGCTTTTTGGGGCACAACCTATTTAGGCTGTGGCCCATCTAATGGACAGTTACGATCATCCTATGGTGCGGGCCATACCGTACTTTTAATAGAGTGAGGAGTGTCCTCATCAAAATACGGTAGTGCGGATAACATTTTCCAAAAATATCTTAAAAAATACGTCAAAAATCCGGGTGACCCGCGGGTCGACCCGGCCCGTACGGGCCCGACGTGGGAACCACATTTTCTACCACAGAACCACTAAGGAACCACATTTTCTACCCCGAAACCACTAGGGAACCACAGTTTCTACCCCGGAACCACTAGGGAAACACATTTTCTACCCTGAAACCACTAGGGAAACACATTTTATACCTTAGAATCACTAGGGAACCACATTTTATACCCCAAAACCACTAGGGAACCACATTTTATACCCCGGAACCACTAGGGAAACACATTTTATACCTCTGAACCACTAGGGAACAACATTTTATATCCCGGAACTACTTGAGAACCACATTTTATACCCCGGAACCACTAGGGAACCACATCTTATAGCCCGGAATCACTAGGGAACTACATTTTATACCTCGGAACAACTAGGGAACCACATTTTATGCCTTGAAACCACTAGGTAACCACATTTTATACCCCAGAACCACTACGGAACCACATTTTATACCTCTCAACCACTAGGGAACCACATTTTATACTCCGGAACCACTACCGAACCACATTTTATACGCCGGGACCACTAGGAAACCACATTTTATACCTCGAAACCACTAGGGAACCCCATTTTATACCCCGGAACCACTAGAGAACCACATTTTATACCTCGAAACCACTAGGGAACCACATTTTATACCCAGGAACCACTACCGAACCACATTTTATACGCCGGAACCACTAGGGAACCACATTTTATACCCCGGAACCACTACCGAACACATTTTATTCCCCGGAACCACTAGGGAACCACATTTTATACCCTGGAACCACTAGGGAAACACATTTAATACCTCAGAACCACTAGGGAACCACATTTTATACAACGGAACTACTAGGGAACCACATTTTATACCCCGGAACCACTAAGGAACCACATCTTATACCCCGGAACCACTAGGGAACCACATTTTATACCTCGGAACAACTAGGGAACCACATTTTATACCCTGGAACCACTAGGGAACCACATTTTCTACCCCGAAACCACTAGGGAACCACATTTTATACCTCAGAACAACTAGGGAACCACATTTTATACCCCAGAACCAGTAGGGAACCACATTTTATACGTCGGAACCACTAGGGAACCATATTTTATACCTCGAAACCACTACGGAACCACATTTTATACCCTAGAACCATTACGGAACCACATTTTATACCTCTGAACCACTATGAAACCACATTTTCTACCTCGGAACCACTAGGGAACCACATTCTATACTCTGGAACCACTAAGGAACCACATTTTATACCCCGGAACCACTATGGAACCACATTTTATACCCCGGAACCACTCGGAAACCACATTCTATACCTTGGAACCACTAGGGAACCACATTTTATACACCGGAACCACTAGGGAACCACATTTCATACCTCGTAACCACTAGGGAACCACATTTTCTACGCTTGAACCACTAGGGAACAAAAGTGTATAACCCGGAACCACTACGGAACCACATTTTATACCTCGGAACTACTACGGAACCACATTCTATACCCTGGAACCACTCGGGGACCACATTCTATAACTCAGAACCACATTCTATATCCCGCACATTTTATACCTCGGAACCACTAGGGAACCACATTTTAAACCCCGGAACCACTACGAAACCACATTTTATACCTCGTAGTGGTTCCAAGGTATAGAATGTGGTTCCCGAGTGGTTCTGGGATATAGAATGTGGTTTCGTAGTGGTTCCGAGGTATAAAATGTGGTTCCGTAGTGGTTTCGGGGTATAAAATGTGGTTCCTTAGTGGTTCTGAGGTATAAAATGTGGTTCCCTAGTGGTTGCGAGGTATAAAATGTGGTTCCCTAGTGGTTCTGGTGTATAAAATGTGGTTCCCTAGTGATTCCGAGGTATAGAATGTGGTTCCCGAGTGGTTCCGAGGTATGGAATGTGGTTCCGTAGTGGTTCCGAGGTATAAAATGTGGTTTCGTAGTGGTTCCGGGGTATAAAATGTGGTTCCCTGGTGGTTCCGAGGTATAAAATGTGGTTCCGTAGTGGTTCCGGGGTATAAAATGTGGTTCCCTAGTGGTTCCGAGATATAAAATGTGGTTCAGTAGTGGTTCCGGGGTATATAATTTTGTTCCTTAGTGGTTCCGGGGTAGAAAATGTGGTTCCCTAGTGGTTCCGAGGTATAAAATCTAGTTCCCTAGTGGTTCCGGTGTATAAAATGTGGTTCCCTAGTGGTTCCAAGTATAGAATGTAGTTCCCGAGTGGTTCCGGGGTATAAAATGTGGTTCCGTAGTGGTTCTGGGGTATAAGATGTTGTTCCCTAGTGGTTTCGAGGTATAAAATGTGGTTCCGTAGTGGTTCCGGGGTATAAAATGTGGTTCCCTAGTGGTTCCGAGGTATAAATTGTGGTTCCCTAGTAGTTCCGAGGTATAAAATGTGGTTCCCTAATGGTTCCGGTGTATAAAATGCAGTTCCCTAGTGGTTCCGAGGTATAGAATGTGGTTTTCAAGAGTGGTTCTGGGGTATAGAATGTGGTTCTGTAGTGGTTCCGAGGTATAAAATGTGGTTCAGTAGTGGTTCCGGGGTATAAAATGTGATTCCCTAGTGGTCCCGAGGTATAAAATGTGGTTCCCTAGTGGTTCCGAGGTACACAGTGGGCCCACATTGTTTGTATCATCCAAGGCGTTCATTTGATGGGCCCTCACATATATAGGGTGTGCCGAAAAAATCAGCTCTATCGGATCATCCTAACCCTTCAGAATGTGGTATAAAATGTGGTTCCCTAGTGGTTACGAGGTACACAGTGCGCCCACATTGTTTGGATCATCCAAGGCGTTCATTTGATGGGCCCTCACATATATAGGGTGTGCTGAAAAAATCAGCTCCATCGGATCATCCTAACCCTTCAATCTGAGGACGTACCATCCGCTCCTAGCCCTACTCGGAAGTCCGAACAAATTTTCGGACTTCCGAATGGAGTCCAGTACAAGGCCCATTGTACTGGACTCCATTTGGAAGTCCGAAACTTTTTTCGGACTTCCGACCAAATTTTCGGACTTTCGAATGGAGTCCAATAGAATGTGCATTCTATATATGTGAGGGCCCATCAAATAAACGCTTTAGATGATCCAAACAATGTGGGCCCACTGTGTTTTTGGTAGTGTTTGGATTCAGATATGGGGTTCGAAGGGTTGTATGGGGCCTTCATTAGCATTGACAGTGTTTCAAAAGAAGGGGCCTACCTTATACAAATTGAACCACAGGGGGTTTACTTGTAACTTTTTAAACATTAGGGGTTAAGTTGGATGTGTACAGTCCTTGTACAAAATGGAGGGTTAGTTATCTTCATGTGGAGATATGCGGGTACATCCTATATACGTCATGGTCCAACAAATGAACGGTTTGGATCATCCTTTGAAGTGAGCCCCACTGTTTGTAGCATATAAAATTCCTGCAGAGAGAGAGAGATAGAGAGAGAGAGAGAGAGAGAGAGAGAGAGAAGGTTTTTAAAAGACAAGGGTATTCTTGTCCCTGATAAGACCTGACAGGACAGAAAGATGGGTAAAAGGATGGTTTTTAAAAGAGAAGGGTATTCTTGTCATTTCTCGTCCCTGACAAGACCTGACAGCCCCTCTTTCATTATTTTGAAATGTCTACTCTTCATTCACAATTTAACAAAAACTTTGCATTTTTTTTAATATTTCCTTTTTTTTACCAGTTGGATTATATCATAACTTAAGTCGACTCTATAAGGGTGATACTTAAAGCATAAATCATGCGGAAGATCATCCTTCCAACACTTTTCATGTGAAAATAAAAAAAAATTAAAAGCTGTTAAAGACTACTTTCATCATAAGAAATGCATAAATTTATGTGTAAACTAGCAATCCTGGCCCATGCTATCCATGGGTGTAATATGGTAGGCCCAACCACATCAAAACATGAGGGGTAAATGGTGGGACCCATCCTATGCATGAGTTTGGTTAGAAATGGTGAGCTCCACCTCCATCAAAACCTGGGGTGTAAAATGGTCGACCAGCCCATAAAATATGAGGTATAAAATAGTGGCCATCCCATAAGAAAATACGAAGTGTAAAATAGTAGACCCCACCCTATGCCTGGGTTTGCGTGGAGATGGGGGGCCAACCCAGGAGGAAAAAAATTTCATGCAAAATGATTATCCATGGGGAAAAATCCAAGGTCCAGTAGGTTTGCAGTTTTCCTTGAAAATAGGGAGAATTTTTAATTAGAAAATAATTTCCATGTAAATTCATTTAGAAAATTCTAGAAATTTTATTTTCTATGGAAAAAATTTCCGATAAAAAATTCCCATGAAAAAAGTTTCATGCAAAATAATATTCCATGGAAAAAAAACCAAGGTTTAGTAGGTTTGCAGTATTCCTTGAAAATAGGAAAATAATTTCCATTTAAAATGCATTTAGAAAATTCTAGAAATTTTATTTTCTATGGGAAAAATTCCCATTAAAAAAATTCCAACAAAACTTTCCATAGAATGGAAAAAATTCCAATAAATCTCTCTATGGAAAATTTTCTGATAAATCTTTCTATGGAAAAATTTCAAATAAAACTTTCTATGGAAAAAATTTCCATCAATGAATGGTTTAAATCCCTCAATTGTGTCGTTTTCACTGCATTTTTGTTCGGCCTTTCTAGGTCGAGTTCAACGAACGAATGATTTAGATCAGTGTTTAAAAGCGAGAATGTGACGCGGAACGCGGATGTGTGCGACTCAAGGTGGCAAACGGGCCGTGAAAAATCAAGCCCAGAAGGGCCCGCTGGCCGGGCATGGCACGGCACGGAAGGGTTCACGGGCCGTGCCGGGCCGATTTTCTCCAAGGTGAGCACGGCATGGCCCACGGCCCGCAGCCCACCGTGCCGGGCCGGGCCGGCCCATTCAATCACATTTTTCAACCAAAGGACTTAAATATCCAAAAAAATTAAAAAATCTTGGATCCTAGCCCTACAATCTATAGTGGAACTGCATACTATGGAAACCTTTATAGATCTGAGGGTTCGGGTCATCCAATGAAAATGATTTTTGGGGTAAATATGTGGCCCATCAAATGGATGGCTTGGATCATCCTTTGGGGTAAGCCTTATATTTTTTTAAAAATACTTTACTATACGGGCTTACACCATATTACATATCGTGTAAACTTACAAGTTTTATATGGGAAAGTGATATATATATATATATATATATATATATATATATATATATATATATATATATATATATATATATAGAGAGAGAGAGAGAGAGAGAGAGAGAGAGAGAGAAAACGGTTCCTACACATATGTGTAGAGAATTCTCTAAACATTAGTGATGTGTGGAGATGTGGCTTAAGCAAGACCCTTAGATCAATAGGCATCTAAGCCATCCATTCCAAAATCGAAAACCAGTGTTTGGGTTTCTCGTTCCCAAACCCAAAAACGAACAGAGAAGAAAAACGATTGAAACCCAAAATCTAGGGCATCTGAGATTGAAACCCAAAAACGTAAACCTCTTCTCTTCTCTGATTACCTTCTCTGGTTTTGATAGATCCTCATCTCCTTGCATCTCCTAAGCCGACGATCTCTCGGGTTTTGTACGAACTCGGTTCGGGTTTTGTTCTCTGTAGACCGTCGCATCTCCTTCACAGTTCGAGGTAGACCGTTGAAGAAGAACAAGGGTGCAACCCAAAGCCGACGATCTCCTTCACCAGGTAAGTCGTTCCTTCTCTGTTCTCTTTTTTTTCCATTTTTTAATGCTAAAAAAGGGGAAGAATCGGGTTTTTGGGTTTATCTTTGTTTTAGGTTTCTTGCTCTTGGTGAAGGAGATCGTCGGCTTTGGGTGAAGGAGATCGTTGTGAAGCAGAAACCCAAAATGCTTATTTCCAGTGTTAAAAAATGGAAACTCAGCAACAAACCCAAAAACGAAAAAAACAGAAAAAAACCTCTTCTCTGTTCTTTTTTTTTTCCATTTTTTCATGCTAAAAGAGGGGAAGAATCGGGTTTTTGGGTTTATCTTTGCTTTTGGGTTTCTTGCTCTTGGTGAAGGAGAATTCTCTACTTTGGGTGAAGGAGATCTTGGTGAAGCAGAAACCCAAAATGCTTATTTCCAAAACGAAAAAAACCGAAAAGGAAGAAGAGCTGTTCTTTTTATTTTTTCCATTTTTTTATGGTAAAAGAGGAAGAATCGGGTTTTGTGGGAACAGAGAAGGAAGAAGAGCTTCTCTCTTTTTATTTTCGTTTCCCATTTTTTTATGGTAAAAGAGGAAGAATCGGGTGTTGTGGGAACCTCTTCTCTCTTTTTATTTACGTTTCCCTTTTTCCCCACAAAATGCAGGGATTAGGGGTAGCGTTCCTCTATTACGGTAGTTAAATCTGTGGAGGAACAGAGAAGGAAGAAGAGCTTTTTTACTCAACATAGTCTGAACTGGTAAGAGTTTATTAATATTTTTTTGATCTTATTTCCAGTGTTGAAGGGATTTAAATGCTTATTTCCAGTATGAATTAGGGTTTCTATCGATGTTTAGGTTGTTATAATTTTCTCTTTAGCTTTTTGGTGTGAGATTCATCTTTACGGTTTCTATTTACTTACTTATCTCATCAATTTGCAAATTTCTAAATTTTGAAGTTACATGTTTATCTCGATCTGATGTTTTTTTCGGTTTGTATGGTCGATCAGTTGCATCTTCAGGTTTTTTGATCCTCTTTTACAGTATATGGATCCGTTTGGGCTGTCTATTGTGGATGTTGATGAAAATAGATTAATTATGGCTGATGATACAATGTCGCAAGCCGATAGGTTATGTGTTGATGAGGGAAATAGATTAGATATGGGTGATGAAGAGGAACCGCTAGGTTGGGCTGATAATGACGAGGGCGGTACTGGTACCTCAGAAACGCCTAATAAGGATGATGCGGCGAGTGTTTTAGGTAGCAAACCTTTTGAAGGCCAGCTTTTTGATAATTGTGAAGATGCCTATGCATTCTATAACTCATATGCGTTGAGTACAGGTTTTGGAATTCGAAAAGGCAGGACCAATAGGTCGAGCAAAACAGGTGAACCTATAAGGAAGAGTTATGTATGTGATAAAGAGGGATTGAGAAATCCTAATGATAAGAGACAGATTGGGATGGATGTGAAGCGGCGTCGTGAAACAAGAGAGGGTTGCGAGGCAAAGATGGAAATCAATTTGACAAAAGAGGATAAGTGGGAAGTTAGAATTTTTGTGGAAGAACATTGCCATGATCTTACATCTCCATTGAAGACACGATTGCATCATTCACATAATACATTACATAAGAAAGCCTTATGTAAAAACTTGATGGATAAAATGCACAGTGATGGGTTTGGTCCTTCTGGCATTGCAAGGGCAATTAACGCTTCAAATGATGGTTCATCTAGTGCTCTCACACCAGATCAGGTGTCGTCTCATTTGAGAGCACATAGGGCTAACAACATGGGACGAGAAGCTGCCACAATAGCTAATCAGTTCCAACAGAAACGAGCGGAAGATCCGAATTTTCAGTTTGCCATGGAGATAGATGTTGATGGAAACCTGAGATCGATGTTTTGGGCGGATTCGAGGGCCAGAGAGGCATACCTAACCTTTAGCGACGTAATTGTTTTTGACGTCACTTATAAGACGAACAGGTATAGGATGCCGTTTGCACCATTTACCGGCGTAAACCACCACAGACAGTGTACACTTTTTGGTTGTGCCCTCTTAGCAGATGAGACGGAGGAGACATTCACTTGGTTGTTTCGACAGTGGTTAAAATGCATGTTTGACAAAGCTCCAGGGTGTATAATAACTGATATGGATGGGGCGATGAGAAACGCGATTAGGCATGTTTTTCCAAATACACGCCATCGCTTTTGCTCTTGGCACATTAGTAGGCATCTAGTTGAGCATGTTCCAGACATGAGAGATGCAACTAGCCAGTTGTATAAGGAATACAACCATTGGTTTTATAGGAAACACAAAGCCGACAGTGAGAAGGAATGGGGAGCGTTGGTGGAGAAATATAATTTAGATGACAGACATTGGTTATGTAAGATGTGGGATTTACGAATGCACTGGGTTCCTGCTTATTTTAGAGACACATTTACAGCTGGAATGACTTCAAGTGCACGAAGCGAAAGCATTAATGCTTTCTTCGATGGATTTGTTAAGCAAAGTACCACTTTAGAAGAATTCGTGGTACAATATGAAAAGGCACTTGTGGCTCGGCGGAAAAAGGAAGCTGAAGAGGATTGGAGGACTAAATCATCACATGCAGCATTGAAGACAAAGAGCACCTTGGAAGCAGATGCAGCAAAGTGTTATACTAGGAAATTTTTTGACTTGTTCCAACTTCAATTTCTAGCGAGTATTGATTGTTGGGAGGACAAGGAGAGTGAGAATGGAAACGTCACTGAATACAAGGTAAGAATGCGTAATGAGGAGGAATGGAAGAGTTACAAGGTTATATATGATGTATCGGAAGGTGTTAATGCTACATGTGAGTGTGCGATGTCTGAGACCGCAGGGATTCTATGTAAACACATACTTCGCATAATGGATATGAGGCGTTTAGGTTCTATTCCTGAGCGATATCTCTTAAATAGGTGGACAATTAGGGCGAGATATCAAGTGAATAGTTTCGCATCTACAACAATAGGAGATAGTGACGAAGTAACTTCATTTGAGAGATGGTGCATTACATCAAGGGTTCATAAAGTACTAGATGAACACCCGAGAAAGAAGAGCATTTTGAAGAAGATGGAAGAAGACTTAAATGTGTGGGTAGCGGAATGCGAAGAAGCAAAGAAAGACAAGGAGAGTGTCTTGGAAAGCAGTGGCAGTCAAGTACAATCCAACTATCCTCTCGAGATACGTATTCATGACCCTCAAGTTGTGAGAACCAAGGGTCGGCCAAAAAATGCTACAAGGTTTAAATCTCCATTGGAGGCCTCTCAATCTCAACCCAAGCAGCAAAGGACGTGTAAAAAATGTGGAGAAAAAGGCCATTATGCGACCACGTGCAAAAACATACCCGAGGAAGAGGTATGTTTTTAAATCTCAATGTGTTTCTAATAATTTTTTCCAAATTGGAAGGTTTATAATATGTTTCTCATATAGATGACTACAACGAAGGTTGTATAGGAAGAGGTTAGAGTTGGCGAGGAGGAGGACCACCGTTGGAGTGCACTAAGTAATCCTTCTATTCTTTTTAATTAAAACTCATGCAAAATGATTGGCCATCCTTTTTTTATCTGTGTGCCATATCTTGTTTCACTTCTAATAGATTTTTGTGTACCACTGATGAATTTTAATCATGCATTTGATGCAGGTCAGTAGAAGAGGTTGGAAATTGGTCACTGAAGTTTTTGTATTTGGATACAAAAATACATCAATCATCCCCTAAATATAAGGCTAATCTGGTTCATTTTGTTTGGGTGTGATATGTCCAGTAAAGGCAAGAGATGATGTCTGTTACAAAAAAAGAAAATTGCCTTTGCCACATTTGTTTGTTTATGCTCATCACTTTGGTTAATTAATTCACATGAATCCAAATCTGGTTCATTTTTGTTTGGGTGTGATTGGTCTGGGTTCCCACAGATGACCTGCCTTAGATTTTTCTTTATATAGAGAATATATTCAGATTCAAACAAAAAACTTTACTTGAGTACATGTGGAAGTTCTTCTACACACTAAGACTGAGTGATATTGCTTTCTTCTTTACAGTGTGTCACTACTCTTGCTAAGAACATAAAAACCATCATCAGTTTTGAACAAAGTTACACGCGCAGAAAATTCAGAACCCAGCTGCCATGGGTAGCTCATGATATCTTCCAGTTCAAAAAGATTTTGAGAAACCTCTGATCGACAGAGAATCATGGTTCAGACACTTGAAGCGATCAAGGATGCTGGTTGGTCTATCAAGGTGGGGACAACTGGCACAATTGGTTCATTGATGACCAGGGAATTGAAATCCCTGAAACATGCTCCACTTCCATCAGTTCCCACTAGAAGAAAACCTCAAACAAGTTCAGTTTCAGTTCCATGTGGCAGTACTGCCCTTAAAAAATCAAAGCCAAGACGAAAATCGTTCGACGAAGGTAGCAGCAACAACAGGACTGTTAATCGCAGAAGCCCTGCAAATACCCAAAGAACACGAGCTAACCTTCAAAAAAGTGATCATCACATTGCTATGCTAAGCTCTGATAACATCCCCACAGAGGAATCCTAACATAGAGAAACTAGACAAGAAAGGATCTTTAATTGTTGAAGTTGTGGTTATAAAATGCGGCAATCCAGAGAAAACAAGGTCCAGCCACATCACCAACCGCCTCAAGAAGCTCAGCTTCTCCAAGCTCTCAGAAACTATCACCTAACCATGTGAATTATTTACATCAGTTTTCAGATTCCTGTACTTGAATCCAGGCACTCCATTCAGCTGATTATCGACAACCTCAACTGCAGAGCAGATGCTCGGCAAGAATCCAACACCTCTCTTCTTCCTCCTCTTTGACTTTACAATTCCAAACCCAAAATTGGGTCCAGAACCACTGTCACTGATGTAATTCATCTCTGTAATCTGCATCCATGGTCCCCGTGAATGGTTACTGCAATCCAGTTCAAGCCTTCTGAAGTACTCGATCAAGGATGCTGGTTGGTCATTCAAACAAAATGAACCAGATCTGAATATATTCTCGCTTGCAAAAGAAGAAAATTGCCTTTGCCACATTTGTTTGTTTATGCTCATCACTTTGGTTAATTAATTCACATGAATCCAAATCCATTTCTTCCAATGTAGTACATGAGATATATAGCCCACATGAGATTGAACACCAGTCCTGTTTGTAGAGTCGACTTATCAGTTAATTTACAAGTGCAACCATGGCAAAACAACTAAACAAGCAAACCATTACAAGAGATGATGTCTGTTACAATATGATTGAGACTCTTTCATTCTTCCCACCTCACTTAGTGCTACATTTAAAAAAAAAAAAAACAAGAAAAAAAACCACAACACCCATAACTTTAATCCACCCAGTTTCATTCTCGACCACTTTAACGGCTTCACGTCCCTGTTGCACCAACACCTTCAATTCAGCAACCTCATTATCCAACCTTTCCAACACTTTAATGGCTTCACGTCCCTGTTGCACCAACACCTTCAATTCGGCAACCTCGCTCTCCAACCTTTGCAGACGTTGATTTGCAATCATGTTGTCCCTCCTCAAACGAAATTCGTTGTCGTCAACATCATTTTGACACCAACGGAAATACTCACACTTCTTGATGCCAAGTTCCTGTGTGTTGCATTAGCTTTAGGAATTTGAAATTTGATCAAGAAATTAAATCACACGTATGAATTTTTACTTACAAGAAATCCACATGTGTAGTAAGGCCGTCCTCGGTTTCCATTCTTATCTGACTTAGTTATTCTGATACATGCTTTCTTTTGACACTCACAATTCACCACAGTTGAACTACCATCACTCTTAGTAGACGACGCCATCGATTAATCTTAACTATCTGCACACAATCAGAACATATCCCATATTTCCACTTCAAATGTCACAGAAAATCAATTAAATGATGTTCACAAAAAATCCTGCAATACAAAAGCCCATACAATTCTACACGACAAAAAATATACTACATGAGAAATAGAAAAGGGGAGGGAGAAAAGATTCCCACATTATCGACCTTCTCCTTCTGATGCCGTTTGCTCCATTTATGTACACAAAGTCGTAAAAGCTAAAGAGAAAATTATAACAACCTAAACATCGATAGAAACCCTAATTCATACTGGAAATAAGCATTTAAATCCCTTCAACACTGGAAATAAGATCAAAAAAAATATTAATAAACTCTTACCAGTTCAGACTATGTTGAGTAAATAAGCTCTTCTTCCTTCTCTCTTCCTCCACAGATTTAACTACCGTAATAGAGAAACGCTACCCCTAATCCCTGCATTTTGAGGGGAAAAAGGGAAACGTAAATAAAAAGAGAGAAGCTGCTAACCCGAGAATCTAAGGCGAGGAAGCGAGATGCGTTTCCTCATTTTTGTCTTCCTAGTGTTTGGGTTTCTGCTTTTGTTCTTCCCTTTGTTTGAGTTTCACCCTTACCTGGGGAAGGAGGTGGAAACCCAAGAGCAAGAAAGCCAACAACGAAAAAAACCCAAAAACCCGATTCTTCTTCTTTTAGCATAAAAAAATGAAAAAAAAAAAAAAAAAACAGAGAAGAGGTTTATAGATTTGGGTTTCTTGTTGAGATGCCCTAGTTTTCGGTTTTTTCGTTTTTGGGTTTGTTGCTGAGTTTCCATTTTTTTTCGTTTTGGAAATAAGCATTTTGGGTTTCTGCTTCACCAAGATCTCCTTCACCCAAAGTAGAGAATTCTCCTTCACCAAGAGCAAGAAACCCAAAAACAAAGATAAACCCAAAAACCCGATTCTTCCCCTCTTTTAGCATGAAAAAATGGAAAAAAAAAAGAACAGAGAAGAGGTTTTTTTCTGTTTTTTTCGTTTTTGGGTTTGTTGCTGAGTTTCCATTTTTTAACACTGGAAATAAGCATTTTGGGTTTCTGCTTCACAACGATCTCCTTCACCCAAAGCCGACGATCTCCTTCACCAAGAGCAAGAAACCCAAAACAAAGATAAACCCAAAAACCCGATTCTTCCCCTTTTTTAGCATTAAAAAATGGAAAAAAAAAGAGAACAGAGAAGGAACGACTTACCTGGTAAAGGAGATCGTCGTCTTTGGGTTGCACCCTTGTTCTTCTTCGACGGTCTACCTCGAACTGTGAAGGAGATGCGACGGTCTACAGAGAACAAAACCCGAACCGAGTTCGTACAAAACCCGAGAGATCGTCGGCTTAGGAGATGCAAGGAGATGAGGATCTATCAAAACCAGAGAAGGTAATCAGAGAAGAGAAGAGGTTTACGTTTTTGGGTTTCAATCTCAGATGCCCTAGATTTTGGGTTTCAATCGTTTTTCTTCTCTGTTCGTTTTTGGGTTTGGGAACGAGAAACCCAAACACTGGTTTTCGTTTTTGGAATGGATGGCTTAGATGCCTATTGATCTAAGGGTCTTGCTTAAGCCACATCTCCACACATCACTAATGTTTAGAGAATTCTCTACACATATGTGTAGGAACCGTTTTCTCATATATATATATATATATATATATATATATATATATATATATATATATATATATATATATATATATGTATTTGTTCCTTTTTTAGTAATTATCTAATGGGAAAGTGATTATCTAATAATTATTTTAATCTAGGGATAATTACATTTACACCCCCTCTAGTTTCTGACACATCCACTTCCACCCCTATAGTTTAAAAAGTAACAAATACACCCCTGTAGTTTCAATTTGTTTAAGGTTTGCCCCCTCAGCTGAAGGTTTGTCTATAGATTGAAGGGTTAGGATGATCCGATGGAGCTGATTTTTTGGGCACACCCTATCTATGACAGGACCCATCAAATGAACGCTTTGGATCATCCAAATAATGTGGGCCCATACCCGAATCCAAAGCGTTTGGTAGTGTTTGGATTCGGGTATGGGCCCACATTATTTGGATGATCCAAAGCGTTCATTTGATGGGTCCTGACATAGATAGGGTGTGCCCAAAAAATCAGCTCCATCGGATCATCCTAACCCTTCAATCTATGGACGAACCTTCAGCTGAGGGGGCAAACCTTAAACAAATTGAAACTACGGGGTGTATTTGTCACTTTTTAAACTATAGGGGTAGAAGTGGATGTGTCAGAAACTAGAGGGGGTGTAAATGTAATTATCCCTTTAATCTAATGTGACAGGTTTACACTAACCCATCCATATCTTAACTAAGGTAGGTGTGGACACCAATGAACCAATATTATAATCACGATGTGTTCACATGGTAATTTCACATTACCATTCTCTACAATTCAATCTATTCATAGGCCCACAATTTCAACGTGGCAAACGTGCCGTGGGGCAACCAACTTAGAATGAATACCTTAATTTTGAATAAGTTTTTCTTTGAGACTTCTCTTCTTTTAAAAAATTTTTTAATAGGGTTGCTATAGGAAGATACTAATCACTTTTTGAAAAAAAAAACTATGCAATAAACTTGTGCCATGTGTCAAAGTGATGAGAAACATAAGTACTAAAATAACCTTGTAATAAAATTGTTGGAAGGAGTATTTTCGAGATTTTATAAAATATATAAGTTTTGGACGAGAATACCCCCCAAACTAAACATTTGAAACACCTTTTAGGGAGTATTCTCGGGTTTTTTATTTATATTAAAAAACACATTTTTTGAAGAGGGCATCCGGGCTCGCGGGCGGTGCCGTGCCGTGCCGCCCAACCAAGCCCGGCACGGCACGGCCCGTTTGCTACCTTGATGTGAGACGCGGAACGCACCCAGGAAAAATCCTTGTCGACTCGGGTTAGTTCCTTGTTGTCTTTAAGAAGTGAGTTTTTAAACACTGAATTAGACCACCCAATTATGCGTGCCGTAGTGCCATTTTTGCTACAATATAAAATGGGAAGTGATATATTTGGCCCTTTACTTCATAAGGCTACTCCCTCCAGTGTATTTATGAATACTCATTTCACTCTAGGAGTGGCGGTCCAGTAAGAAAAGGGAGGAGAATATATCATTTCCCTCTGTCGTGAAAAGCGCGTGCATTTAATAAAAAGCAACATACTCAATCCACATGGCTGTTGACAAATCACAAAAAACCTATGGCTAAGATTTTGCCACAGAAAGCAACTAACAACACTAAATATAGATCTAAGGAGGCCTAGATCCACCTCACAAACTCTCTCATTTATCCTTTTTCTGAATCTGAGTTTCATTCATTCAAGTCTCTTATTTTGCCTTAAATCCCAAGTTTCAGTAGATCCAATAGTCCCAGATTATTCTCTCTCATTCTTCTTCTTTTCTTTTCAAGTCTCTTCAATCCCAAGTTTCATCACATACCCAAAACCCAATCTTCCATTTTTCTCCTAAAAGACTTCTCCATTCCTCTTAATTCAATACTTCAATCACATACCCAAAACCCCATCTTCCAATTCCTCTTGTCCAAGATCCACAACAGAAACTCCCAATTTTCCTTTTTCTGAATCTGGGTCTCATCTGTCTCTATCTAAGCACCTCTTTTTGCCTGAAATTATAAAGTTTCAGTAGATCCAAGATCCCCAAATCACATACCCAAAACCCCATCTTCCACTTTCCTCTGAAAATTTTGTCCTTTCCTCTCAAAATTCATAATTCAATCACATACCCAAAAACCCCTTTTCTCACCTCTAATCTCATCTCTCATCAAAACTAGCTACACAATAACCTTTATTCCCCTTTTTCCCTACTCTAATGGATTCAAATACTCACAACAAACCCACCCACTCCCACCAAAAGCACTCCACAACTGACCTCCTCTCCAGTGCAAAGCTGGTGGCTGAAGGAGCGAAATCCTCCCTCAGCCATCAAAACCAAAACCAAGACAAAGCTAAACTGTTCTCCGCGGCCGCCGATCTGCTTGAAGCTGCCTCTGAGTATGGAAAATTGGAAGAGAAAAGCTTTGGAAAATACGTCGTAAAAGCTGAAGATTATCTCCATCAATATGGTTCTTCCCATTCCACCACCACCACCACAACCACCCATTCAACCACTAGTCCCCATCCCACAACCACAACCACCCACTCAACCACTAGTCCCCATCCCACAACCACAACCACTACTCAACATTCCTCCTCGACTTATTCAGATAGTAATTCTTCTGATAAGAACAATTATGGAGAGTACTTCAAGATGGCTGAAGGGTTCATGAAAAGTTCATCCTCTTCTACTAATTCAGATGGTGATGCTCCTTCTAAGAGCAATTATGGAGAGTACTTCAAGATGGCTGAAGGGTTCTTGAAAAAGCACTGAATTCTGTATTTGGGTTCTTGTTTCTATGCTGTTTCTGTTGGTGTGATAATATTTATGTCTGTTTTTACATTGTTTTTACATTATGTGTATGCTACTTTTCCTAATTTAGTGACTTGGTGTATCATACTCATGTAGAGAGTATGTGAATATCTACTCATTCAGATAGTGATGCTTCTGATAAGAGCAGTTATGGAGAGTACTTCAAGATGGCTGAAGGGTTCTTGAAAAAGCATTGAATTCTGTAATTGGGTTCTTGTTTCTAATCTGTTTCTGTTGTTGTGATTATATGTATGCTTGTTTTTCAAGTTTTACATTATATGTATGCTAGTTTGCTTAATCTAGTGATTTTCTCTATCATACACATGTAGGCAGTATATGAAACTGAGAAAACTTCAAGATGGCTGTAGGGTTCTTGAAAAAGCACTGAATTCTGTAATTGGGTTCTTGTTTCTAAGTTGTTTCTGTTGGTCTGATTATATGTATGCTTTTTTCCTAGTTTTACATTGTTGGTCTGATTAAAGTCATGGGTTCATTGCTAGCTAACCCACCGACACACAAGAAATGCATAAGCAGTTCCTTCACTTTACTTTCTACTTTAATGCTAGTTTGGGTGCGTAATCTAATTGGATTATGGGTGCAATTTTGTGAGCAAATTTATTGCACAATCAAGATTGCCCTTAGCTATGCCTGAGTTCTTTTTGCTAATGGATGGGATCCCATAAACATGGGACCCCTTGAAATGGGGTTCCATCACTTCTGCCAATGAGAACGGCAGACCTCAACTTCCATTTAGATGGGGCTTCTCTTTGGACAATTTTGCATTTTAAAGAGTACCTACAAATGAATAAACTGTTAGCTTGATTGGGTTGAATAATCAAACCCTCCTGGGATACTGAGTATCCCAGGCCTAGACTTTACAAATCAATTCCTTTTTCCTTCTATCTTGTCGAAAGGCTAGATAGGCCCGTCCTTACTCGTCAAGGGCTGCCTTTCACGCTAGTGATGCAAAGAGGAGGAACTGCGGATGATCCGATTCTCCTGGGCCTGCCCTTTTGCTAGCTTATTCATTATGCTGGTTCAACTACTGCTTATGCTGGAAATCTCTCAGCACCGTTGCGAATAGGCCACTCTGATCAACAAGCCCCTTCAGTATCTACAGAAGCAGTCCAAGCTTCAGGAGGCGCGTCATATGAAGTGAATGATTATAGTATAGCTTGTTAACAAGTGCGTAACTGAGATCACATAATTGAGTTAACCAACCCAACCCCAATTCAGAGTAAGAGTAAGGGTAAGGAGTTTTCTTTTTTTAGAAACAAAGATTTGAGAAAGCTGTCATGTAGCTGTGTAGATCTGCAGAGTAGAATTTGAAAATCAGATACCGAAGAGAGATGATGTCTTTTTTTATTTTTTCCCCATTGGAATGGGGTACTTATACTAGGGGTGCAATTTGGGTTACGTGGGGTTGAACTTTTGCTTAAAAATGAATTAGAATCAATCCGAACCAGATCCCATTTTATGGTAAAATCTCAACCCCAATTCCCAAAAATCGACCTGAGTTGCAATCCTAATTTATAGGGTTTATTTACATTAGGCTTGCTCTTAGCACCATTCTTCTGGCAGAGTAATGAATTGTCACAGCAATTTGTGCAAAACTATTCTCTTTATTTTTACTTTTCTTAGTTTTAAAGGGTGTTATAATTCTAACAAAACTGTTAACAACCAATAAAAAGGAAGTGATAGATGTAAGAAATGGACATGTGAAATCTGTAATTTGTAAGGGATTCTAATACTAATAGAAAATCCCTTTGCAGATGAGATGATCAAAATACCATAAATTGTAAACTTGCCGCAGCAATACTGCAAATAAAAGAAAGAACAATATTAGATCACTTATCGAGTTGAGGCACAAAGGATTTTTGCTGTCCTTAAGGCAAATCTCACCCCCATTATGACGAATCAACGGTGGAGATGGGCGTCTCAGCATATGCCTCCAGGATACAACAACTCTTACTCCAAGGGTGTGCACTCACACAGCCCAGATGCCTTAGAACTTGCTTATATGTGCCAAATCGCCTTGATCAGAAAGCTTGAGGGAGGAAATAGAAGTTGCAAAAAACAGATAGAAGCAGAGAGAAGAATTGAAAAAAATAAAAAGACCTTCCAAAAGATATCTTTCTGTTTTCCACAAATCCGGTTTTATAGAATAAGAATAGACACATTATGTGAAACGCCACACCCTTTAACGTGTTAATAACGTTTCCCAAACGGTTACTAAACCATGTTTACTCAGTTTCTCAAACGGTAACAAAAGCAATTAATAACTAAAGACAACGTTTGAGAAAGGAAAAATCCGTTAAGTTAAATGAGAGAAAGAAAAATAAATTAGAAATCAAAGAAAAGAACACTTGGGCCCACGTGCGGCCGGCAAGGCCGGGCGTGCGCATGGTATGCCCAAAAGTCCACCGGGCCTAATAGGTGGTCTATGCGCGTAGGATCCCCTTTCCTTTTTCTCATTCACAAGACTATGAGAGGGAAAGTATATATGGCCACTCTCTTCCTCTCACACTTCTCATTTTGGACTAAAGGTTCTCACATGACTTTAGCCAATTTGGAGGAAGATTCAAGTGTTGGTGAAAAGCCTGAAGATCACAAAAAAGACAAACCATAAAAGACAAAGATAGAGGCCACTTGTAATTTTAGATTACAAATGACTTTTTCTATAAAGAAAAGTCAAAAATAGATTCACCCCATTTTCTTCCCTTGGCCACCCCTCTAGTGTATTATCGAGTGCCTCTAGCTCAATTGTTAAGGCTGTGGCCCTCAACCTTGAGGTCGGAGGTTCGATCGCAGCTTACCAACCAAAAACAAGGCTAGTCTTTTTTTCAGTACAGAAGAGTGACCCGGAGAAGAATAGGGGGAAAATATATCATTTCCCTAATAAAAGTTCCAAATGATGTGAGTGCTATTACCAAAAGAAGAGTGGGGATATCATTTACTTTATATACGAAGGAGATGTGAAAAATGAATTGGGAACCCATTTTATCGTCAACTATGGCATTTGGGCCCACCTTTGGTAGATCTGAACCGTCCATTTGATCAATCTTGATGAGGAAATCACTCCACTCACCTAATTCTAACATCCAATAATATGTACTCATGTAAATTTCCCAATTCTATCATCCAATATGCTTGTTCTTTCATATCCCTAATCGACTGTTTATCTTTCTGGTGGGGGTCATTGCCTGTGTAATTGTGTTCATCTCTTTGCCCCCGAGACCCCACTACCACACACACACACACACACACACACACTTGCTTTCACTGGGCAGTGGGAGTCAAGAAATCTTGTCATTGAAGTTTGATCCATGAGGAAGAGAGTTCTGTACCAACTGTAATAGAGAGAAGTAAGTATTGAGGCCCCATAATTCCTCATAAGATTACATGCATATCCAAAGAGGCCCCATAAATTTGGCATAAGTATTGAGAAATATGAAATCAAGTGCAAAATTTGCTGCAGATAATTAGATGAAGAATCCCTTCTAATTTGCAATGGAAGGAAACTAATATTTCCAACTCCATCTCTAAGGGGATTTTCCAAACATCCCCAAAATCAAGAATTCAACATTGAGTTTCCGCTAATATTCATGTATATATTCAAATAAGAAGTAAAGATACCCAGATGCCTATCTCAAATATCTTGACAACATCCAACTGATCTACGAAGCATTTCCAGTAATAAAAACAAAATACATATCATTGGATTCATAGATAAATCTTCAAGTGATTCTTTCCTATCATTTTCAATGTTCAATGGCACGATGACATCCATGTATGTACACAAAATAAGAAATTTTCGTAAATTACATTGTCATATAAGAATGGGGCAACTTCACTATGTTACGCAGCCCCTTTACGACCTGCCTCCAACGTAGGAAACCCATGTCAAAAACTATAGTAAGATGTCTCCATTTCAGTCCTACTCAATTGTAAATAATTTTACCACTTGTTTTTTGGATAGCTGCTAAGTGGTTTCCATCTCCACTACTTGCCCATACTCTTCAGCTCCTGGGACTTGATGAATTCTTCAATTCTTGCCTTTAGTTCAACATCAGGAATGAGCATGTCTTGGGTAAGATGCGAACGGTTGAATGGATCGCTCTGTGAATCAGCAAGAAAATGTCAGAGAATAACTTAATTTTTAGCATTAGAACTACTAAGAATCAATATCGATGGTGTAATAAAGGAAACCGGAAGCTGGAGTGACATACATTATCATTTAGCAGGTGTCTCTCAATGTTTGATCGATCTACTGTGGTTCTAGATGAAGGCAAGATCACAGGATCCTTCATCAAAGTGTACTGCAACATGAAAAAGAATGTCAGTATGATTGTTAAGATTGATAGTAAACACAAGTGGAATGGTCAAATCTTGTTGTTCAGCCGGCATTTCTCAAAAGATGAACGAGTTTTGTTCTTTATTTTGAATGAAAGGATTTCAGGCTCGCTGGACCCATTAACTCATAGCTACGATTGGTTTTGTTCTAAAAGCTATAACAAATACTCATCAACTCCCTCCATGCTGAAAAGGTTTAATGCTTCTGCAAGTGCTTTCAGTTTTTTCTTTCTTTTTTTTTGGGTGACGAGTAAGTTTCTCTAAGGTTTTTACATCTCCTGTTTCTGAAATCTTGGAACGATAAGGGAATGAAAATAAATAATCGTGTTCTCCTAGAGGGAAAATCACCAGACAAGAACGAATTTGCAGAAATCTACAGTAGTACAGAAATGAGGATCGTTTCTCATTTCTCTTTCATGTCAAAAAACAAGTTTGAAAACTCCCCGAGTCAATCATCGATTCACCCGAGTCGTTTCAGTATTACTTTGGCCAGGTTCTCGTCCGAGTCCGATTGTTACTTACCAAGTCCCTTAAAACCTCATTTGATTCACCCAAGTTAATGAAAACTTGCCATTACAATCATTAAATCGCCCGAGTCTGCTCCATTTTAACTTGGCATAGTTTAAACACTGATCCTCACTACCTCTCCAATGACAACAATGATAAATCGTTGTCCATAGAGAATTCAAAATTTAAGTAGATATTAATAAAATAATTAAGTAATGCATTATATACCATAAAAAAATTTCTCACTTTAAGATATGTATGCGCGAACAGGAATTTGTTAGAAGATAAAAATGTACCTGAATCGGGTCTAGAAACTCATCCGGTATGTCTCCAAGGGCAGCCTCAGCATCCATTGCCTCGGAAGCTGAAATTTTTGCTTTTGCGCCAAGTTCAACAAACTCCTGAATCACCCTGCCATCTTCACCTATCTTCCTCAGAACATCCACGGCAGCAGCAAACAACTGTAGCAAATTTGAAACTATAAGATAATATAAAATTAACAATGCGATCCAAGTGACAGAGAAAGATAAAATGTAACATCAAAATAAAACATGTAACAAATCTGCTGGAACGGACATAAAAGCTTCGCCTCAACTTAAGTACCTGTTCATCGTACGACCTGCCGTCCTTTGAGATAGCGGCTGGGAAAATGTTTTCCTTGTCTCCCCTTGCAAGATGAACGTAGATGTCGACAATCTGCAGGCAAATCATTTATTGAATTAGTTGTAACTCACAAGGTTTTAAATTTCGGTTTCGGCCACCACCGAAACCAAAATGTTTCAGTTTCGGGCCAAAATTTCGGCCAAAATCATGTAAAAATATGATTATGATTTCGTTTATTTTTTTTTTAATTTCGACTGAAATGTCTAAAATTTCAGTGTCAATTTCAGCGATTTCGGCTATTTCGGTGGAAATTTTGTAAAAAATGTCCAAAATGAAATTTCAACTGAAATTTCAGCGGCATTTCGGAGAAATTTCAGCGACATTTCGGCGAAATTTTGGAATTTCGGTAAAATTTCTGCGAAATCTTGTAAAGAAATGACTCCATGTGAATTTCGTTTCGGTTTGTGCCGAAACCGAAATATTTCGGCCGAAATTTAAAACCATGGTCACTCATAGAAGGATACTAATAATTAATTAAATGTTTATAACATTTGAAATCAAGTTGGGATTCACTCTTCTAATTTCCATGTTTGACTGGACTGAGTAGTGAAAATCAGTAAAACAATGAAGAGATGGGAACAATTCAAGAAGGGGGCATCCATCAAGAAGGTTGAGAATGTGCCTGGAAGATAGGCTTGCACCAGTCCTGTAAAGAGGGTGACTACAATGCAAAAAATTAGGGAAAAGGGAAAATCCTTGTTCATGATTCAGTTTTGAAGTTCAGATGCGGGAAGAAAAACAACTTGGGATTGGGTTTGTGGTTAGTTGTTTCTGTATAACATCGAAAGAGAGATTTTTTTTTCTTTTTTCCTGAGAGGTAACAATGAACCTTGTTAAGAAGAAAAAGAAGATATCAGAAAGAAATGGGACTGACAGGTGACAGCCCCAAGCAAAACTAACATGAAAAAATACATGTACATCACACTAGCGAACAGGAAGCAAAGCCCCAAGTCCCAACCATGGCTTTAAATTTCCCCGAAAAGGCCAAAATGTTTCTTTTTCCATCCCCATCAAAATAAATACTACATGAATTCCTTCTATGTCATTATTTCCATAGAAATTCCCAAAATTTCGATCGAAATTCTCGAAATTTCGACTGAAATTGTCGTAACGACAAAAAATGGAAAGATGTTAGGATTTGCATTTCACTTTATTTCATTAATATAGAGAATGATATTTGGTAGTCAACATCATTGAAGTGCACAGCAAAGTAACCGTATCTTATGCCTGGAATGTCAAATCGGCATGGGAACAACGTGTGCTACTAGGTGTTTGATGTGATTAAGCCAATCTCCTTATCAGTCCCTACCCTTGCTAAAGAATGAATGGCAGAAGAAAGATAAATTGGGAGACCGGTGGAGATGATTAGGGTTAGGTCAAGAGAGAAAAAGGAAGGAGAAGAAAAGAGGAGAATAACTTGGCTGAGCACTGAATCTGTATACCAATTCTTTTATACTGGCAATAAACAACTGATATTAAGATCAGAACTCCTTCATTACAAAAAAGAAATGGAGAATAAGGAAAAGCATTTCAATGAATGCTTATGTGATACTAACTTGCTTTAGCAATTGCTTTGGTCTGAACTCGTATTTTTCAGGGTCTTTCAGACTAAGAGCTTTTCGTTGGGGACCAACGAGTTGCGACAAGAAGTAATTTAGCATGTTTGCCACTCTTTCAACCTGCAACAAGAAGCATAAAAGAAAAAGTCCAACAACAATTCAAAAGAAGAAGATGATCAGATAATGCAAACTTTTTTTCTTTTTCTTTTTTTGAATGGTTGATGCAAACTTTATTCCAACAGAGAAAATAAGAGGGATATGGCTCGGTCCAACCTAGCACCTTATTGGACCTTTAAAAGATAAAAATGTAAAACTGAAAATACATTACCATCTCTGGGAGTAGGAATGGAGCGGTAATCTGTTCGGAAGTAAATGCTAGCATTCCCACATCTTCGTTTGCCAATTTCATGTCATTTCGGATTATCTAGACTCGTAAAAACAAACAAAAGTTATTTCATACACCTCAAATCAAGCAAAACGACTTTACCGGAAACTCTACAATTTATACAAAAGAATCTATTTCAGCTCATTTGAAATTTTTATGATAGAAACAATCAAACACATCTGATAAGAGTGAAGCATATTAATCAACTATGGTAATCTAGAAGCATCAGGATAAAGATTTGAGCTTATGTCTACCACTTTGAACAATTCTCACTTCAAATAAGTAAACTGACTACTCGAAGTTCTACCACTTATACAGAAGGGCTCATATAAATTTTTTTTTCAAATAAAGCTATTAAACTCACATTCTCTTGAGAATGAAAGCGGCGTGTTCTCTCCTGCCTCTCTTGAGCTGGTATCCGTTCCCATTCAGCAGAATTAGACATCTCGGCTTCCATCTCTTTAAGTTCATGGATTTTTTTTAGACTTTCATCAAGGAGAAAGATGCTATCGTTAATCAGGAAATTCAAAAAGTTCAAATACACCCCCTTCTCCTCTTCTCTAGCAATCTGGGCCAATATATGAGCAAAGAAATAAGAACAAAGCAGTGCATAGATATGCTATAATGCTTAGGTGTAAGACCCATAAAGCATGGGAGTATTTTAGAAAAAAACAGTTACTAAGATGTCTCTACCTGTCTCCACATGTTGCGATGACTAGGGACCTGCCATAAATACTCCAGAAGTTCGGCAATATTATGACGAATGTTGAACTTGTCGTAAAACTGCATGAGGAAAAATAACCGAGAAAATAAAAAAATGCAATTAATGAAAGCTCGTAAATTTGAAACCGTAGACTTAAACATTAGCATATCATCAATAGCACTCTAATCTGCATCCAGGCAACAATTTAGGTGATACAAGCTGGGAATAACATTTCATCCTGCCATCGTGCTAGACTTGGAATAGCAAAACCCCGAGTCCTTAGAAGCTAAAAAACAAATATCCATTTCTGGGGAGAGCAAGAAGAGGCGATTTCTACACCAACCCACCCCCCCCCCCCCCCCTCCCTAGGTTATTGGAAACCCTAGGGAGCGAGGCTCTCTCTCTCTCTCTCTCTCTCTCTCTCTCTCTCTCTCTCTCTCTCTCTCTCTCTCCTTTAGCATTTTTTTCTTCCCCCTCTCTCGCTGGTTTCACTCTCTCCGATCGATCTCTCCCTCCCTCTCTCCTTTCCTGCTCTTTCTCCCCCTATCTCCTTTTCCTTCATTTTTCAGATCTCTCCCTGTTCTTCTCTCCCTTTCTACTTTTTCTAATCCCCCCTCTTTCTATCTCTTTGGTCTCTCTTTCTCTTAGATCTATCTCTCCTACTTTCTTATCTCTCCCTCTCTCTCCCTTGATGGGCGAGGGAGGTGTTGGTGGCCGGATGATGCCCAGAGTTGGGTACATCTAGCAGGGGACGCAGCAATGGTGGCTGGAGGTGCCGAAAGGCAGGATCTGGGTCCGAGTGGGTCGGATTTAATGGGAAAATGATCAGAACTGGGTAGGGTGGATGGAGAAAGTGGGTTGGTGAGTCGTTAGAAGTGGTGGACGTGGCAGGAGTATGAAAAAGGGTGGCCGGATTCGGGGGAAGAAAGGAGGAGGTTGGATGTGGAGGTGATGGTGGAGAAAAAGTATGATGAAGGATGCGCACGAACCCTCCTCTCCCTCGTGAAACGCGGAAGGCACGTGGAATGTCGGAAATGGTGCTGCAGATGACCGGCAAAGGGCTTTGCGAAGCCCTGGGTCGCCGGATCTGGGGTCCATGTTGAGTGGCGGAGGCGATGGGTAGCCGGAGATAGCATTGGGGTTGCCGTCTGGAGATTGGGGGTAAAATATGGGTTTGATCGAGGTGCAGGGTTGGGGCTAGAAGGGCCAGGGTGTTAGGTTAGGATAAGTGTTTTGGGTTGCGGGTAGTTAGTTGGAGTGGTGGAAGGCGATGGCTAGAGCCGGAGATAGCATTGGGGATGCCGTCTGGAGATTGGGGGGTAAAATATGGGTTTGATCAAGGTGCAGGGTTGGGGCTAGAAGGGCCGGGTTGTTAGGTTATAATAGGTGTTTTGGGTTGCAGGTAGTTAGCTGGAGTGGTGGAAGGCAGTGGCTAGAGAGATAGTGGATGAGGAATGAGGTAAGGTTAGGGTTAGGTGGAAGGTAGCGTAGGGTTAGGGATTTAGGTTTGGTGGAAGAGAAGAGGAAGAACGTCAGGGTGAACAATGGTGGTCTCTATGGTTAGGTGGGAGGAAGGGTAGGGTTAGGGATTTAGGTTTTGGTGGAGGTGAAGAAGAAGAAGTTAGGGTGAACAATGGTGGTCTCTAGGGTTAGACTAGGGTTTTTTGGATTGGTGGTTTAATGAGGATCCCCCGGCACAGGTGGTGGCGCAAGGTGGAGGCCGTTGAAGATCGGATTTGATGGGTTGGCTATTGTGCACGTTAGGGGTGCACAATAGCCTCAAGCCTTTGAGCGGGATTTTTAAAAATTGAATTCGCCAGCTAGAAAGTGGTGGAGAAGTCTGTGTGACGTGGCAGGTCATACATATGACTTGATGGGGCCCACAAATATGACACTTTTTGTTGGATTCGATTCAATTGAGATCATTGGGCAATGTCAAGGAAAGGAAGGGGGAATAGTGAAGACACTCTCGGTTGTGGTAGTAGATGAAGAATTTGAAAGGAAAGTGGAATAGTTATTCGGCGTGGTGGCAGCGCATGGAAGTGTGGACCTCACTGTAGCGGTTGACTCAGAAGATAACTTCTTTTGGTTTTTACTGGCCTAGGAGTATGCCCCTGGCCGCCCGTAATTGATTCTATGTAATGCAAGTAGGGACCCCTGATCCCCAATGTAATCTTCATAGTATCAATGAAATTGTCAATTTAAAAAAAAAAACCCCAAGTCCTTAAGTAAGAAAAAGATGAGAACCAAAGATCAGGCCATGTTAGAACTACATTCTTGCCACTAACTAACTATATATAGGCTACTGATATTGGCACTGCCATGTTTTGATAATTGCACTAACTCAGCTGGTCTTTTTTTAATTGGCTTCTAAGAGCTTTTTGGGAACTGTAATAACCTATGATGGATGTTTAAATAATAGAAAGGATAAGCAGTGTTTGTGCAATTATTAAAACATCGTAGCGCAATAATATACATGGGCCAATGATATTATTGGCACAATCATGTTTTGATAATTGCACTAACTAAGCCTGTCTTTTTTTAATAAGCTTCTGAGAGCTTTTTGAGAACCGTAATAACCTTTGAAAGCTGTTTAAATAGTATAAACAACAAGCTGTTTTTGTGCAATTATGAAAACATAGTGCCAATATCAGTAGCCTATATATATATATATATATATATATATATATATATATATATATATATAGAGGAAAGTGAAGCGGTGTAGCTAACTTAGCTACACCACCGGCTTAAAATACAATGGGCCCACATTGTTTTGGTGATCCAAAGAATTCATTTGATTGGCCCTCACATAGATAGGGTGTCCACCAAAAATCAGCTCCATAGGATCATCCCAACCCTACGATTTGTGGAGGCAAAAATGGACGTGTAAAAACCTTCACAAATTTGTCCATTTTTGCCTCCACAGTTTGAAGGGTTGGGATAATCCTATGGAGCTGATTTTTGGTGGACACCCTATCTATGTGAGGGCCAATCAAATGAATTCTTTGGATCACCAAAACAATGCGGGCCCATTGTATTTTAAGCCGGCAGTGTAGCTAAGTTAGCTACACCGGCGGTGTAGCTTCACTTTCCTCATATATATATATATATATATATATATATATATATATATATATATATATATATATATATATATATATATAACACAATTCATAGTTTCATACTATTGTGGTGTTATATGCTGTTGTATTTTCTCACTATTTTCTATCCATGTTTTAATTTTTATAAAATGTTAAAAATAAAAAAATATCTTTCTTTGCTATATAAGTATATAGTGTATTAGTGGTAAGCTACATATATAAAGAAAATTGCTATAAAGAAACCTTCTCCGATTATAAAATAAAACAATACACACTACTTCCAGGAATTATTTTTGGGAATATAGGTTGAGCTTTTACCATAAAATAAGGTTGGGTTCGGGTTGATTTCAATTCATTTTTTAGCAAATGCTCAACTCGACCCGAGTTGCACCCCTACTACTAAGGGACATAAATATGAGTAGCAATCACCTGAGTATGAGAACCCGTGAACTCAATGTCCACATAGAGCTTTAGAAGATTGCGAACTAAATATTCGAGAGAAAATTGGTGGCCTTCAAAAAGGGAAGCTGTAGCAGGTGAAGCACTGCACATGACACAAATTGAGATTCATTAAATAATAAAACTCTAATCATCAAGTTTATCTGTAAGTATTTGATTAGTCTGCAAGGGAGACATCCACCTTTTATGTGGCATCCAGCAATTCAAGACTTCCACCATCTTTGCTCTTAGATAAGGGTTTCTGACATATGACGGACTTGCCATGAACATGATCATGAAGTTCAAAAAATCATCCTGGAATGAGAGAAGCGAAAAAAGTCTATTATGTACATCTGAAAGAAAAAGAACGTCAGTCCAATGATGTCAAAAAAAAAAAACTGCTCAAGTGATACAACTGGAATAAGAACATGCACCAGTAAAAAAACATCCAAAGCTTTTGGGATTCGAGAAGCAAACAGAAGTAATTCCATGGCATCTTCAACAAAGTGCTCTGGCATGCATGCGAATTCCATTGGGCACTCTGATGGCAAAGGCATTTTAAAGCCACCAACAAGACTGACCAACCAAACAACCATTAACCTGTAGAACGATAGTGCATGTTGAACAAGTGCCCCATCCTTCAAGAAAGAAAACTTATTAGAGAGCGTGTGTATGGGTTCAAACAAATCTCGGATAAAAACTTGTGAAATGCCATGTGATTTCTTACGTAAAAAAAAAAAAAAGCACACATTCCCAATTCCAGATTTCATCATACAAACATATTTAGTTAATTATTAATTGACTGCGAAAAGCAAATGGCAGTCCGTGTTCAAATAAAACGTGAAAGACAAATCAACAGTGAAAATATAATGTTTTCATTATCACATCAAACTAAAAATAAACAAAAGCACTTTTACCACCCATTAGTTAAAAGACAATTCAATCATAACCATACATCTACAAACTGAAAATTCAATAGTTAGCATTCCAAACTAAATGCTATGCAAAAGATAATCAAATTCTTATTTTTTGCCAACGAAGGATATACACCGAAATCGCATGCAATTCCACTGTTCAATATAATAATGGTCAATCAGATTAATATAAGCCCAATTTTTCATAAGATGAATGGTGTAATGCCTTTAAAAACTTGAGTAAAGAAACTGTATAGAATATGAGTTGCCAATGACAACCATTTCAATGCCAATCAGATTAATAAAAGCCCAACTTTTCATAAGATAATGGTGTAATACCTTTAAAAACATGAATAAAGAAATGTATAGAATGAGAATTGACAATGACACATCCATTTCAATTGAACATACCCTCAATATTTGAGCTTCATAACATAGCTTCTCCTGCGTATATAACTCAATTTTTTTTTCAAGGCGAGCTATATCCTGCTCTAATTGGGGCGAGGCTCCTTGTCCTTCCATGGCTTTAAAAGTGGATAGCGTTTCTTCAAATCTAGACAAGTCCTATAAGGATTTCATAACAACAGATCATCATTACCAAAAAAAATTCAAACATATAAAGAAAATACATAATGAAAACGGAGAGCTACACACACACAGATTTCATGACAACAGATCATCATTACCAAAAGAAACTCAAACATATGAAGAAAGTACATAATGAAAATGGAGTAACACACACTCCCGCTCCCTGCAGCTTCTAGATGAAGCAATATCTATTTTGTCACTCCTTACTCCTTGTCTCAGTCTATGCATAATACATTATAACAACATTTGAATCGGGATTTTCTTGTTTGACTAAAAAATTGCACAATATCGCGATATTTTAAAAAATACCAGAGATATTTGTGACTATATATATAATAGTCATTCTACAATATCAAATGCGAAATATTTTTTACTATATATATATATATATATATATATATATATATAAAATAGTCATTGTCCAATACAAATGCGATATTCTGCAATTTTTAAGTCAAACAAGAAAATCCCAATTTTTTCCCAATGATTCTAGAAATAATCATTGAGATATCTTCACCTATTATATTTACCGTGAAAATATCAGGAAAACGAGAAATTATAAGCTGAGTGGGCATATAAACACGTAAAGGTGGTACCGCCCATGATATTTGATCCAACAACAGCTCACTTTTTGAGAAGCTGCCATTGGATAAAATATCAAGGATGGTACTTCCATCGTACCTCCTTTACGTGTTTTGTTTATATGCCCCCTCATCATATAATTTCTGCAGGAAAACATAGTGATAAGTTCACGATATTATTTGTTGTATCAATTTTGTTCTTCAATTTTAAATTTTTATATATTTTAATATTCTTATGATTCCAATTTTCCACTATGTAACCCAAAAAGAACAAAAATAAAATAAAATACCCCGAGATTCACTCCTTCCCGAGAAATTCCCATGACAAATATTTGTGAGTACGACACGACAGGCCTGCCTGGGCTAGAGTGAATTTGGTATAATCTACTTCGATCAATACCAAAGGAAAGGAAAAGACAATCTATGCAACTGCAAAAAAGTTTCAAATGGCTTTCCACTAATAAACAATATGGAAATACCCAGTTTAAAATGGAATGCCATTCAAAAATAAATAAAATAATAAACAATAAGGCAATGCCGAGCACAACTGCTTTACTGGATTGAAAAGGTGAGCCGAGTGTTGTTAGGAACATAAAATCCTATGGTTTAAAATCCAAACATTATGATTCAACCATGAAAAAGATTCTTGATTTATTAGAATCATTTTAACAAAAATAATAAATAAATGATATGTTTCACGAAGAAATAGAAGGCGAATTACTTTTTATTGTAAATACTTTTGAAATTAGTTTTAGCATATGAATTGCACAAAGATGAAAAGGTATTGTAGATAACATGCTAGGATTGACTTTTTTCTCATGTTTGATTTGGATGATCTATATACATTAGAAATGCCATGGATCATAATAATTGATGTAGAAAATTAGAATAAAATTAATTTCGTCAAATTGTTGTATTCCAAGAATTTGTAATACTTCTATATTTTTATTACATCTATAAAAATAATGAAAGATCCTACAGCTCACAATTTGATTTACTAAGGTCTTCTGCTAATTTAAATGCAATATGACAAGAGTTTGCAGTACTTGTATATTTCTATTACTTCTATAAAAACAATGAAAGATCCTACAGCTTACAATTTGATTTATTAAGTCTTCTTCTAATTTAAGTTCAATATGATGTTCAAAATATTCACAAATTGACAAGTTAAAATGATGACAAAAGTTCAACATAAAGATCCAGAAATGGGCATGGAAGTATCGCAAATATTAAAATAGATCAAAGCACAAAAAACTCCCTATACTATAGGTAATGCATCAGCTATTACCTGAACTAAATTCCTGAAGTCAGAAAACGCTTTCAACAGCCCCAAGTTAAGGATGCGTGCTGTCATGAAGAAACACTCGCAAATAAATGGATATTTAGGCATTCCGGTACAACTCGACAATGGCTTGGCCTTAGAAAGAACAAAAATTCCACTATTACTGCCAGAGCTCGTGGTTTCTTGAGATTGTAATACTCGGTTCTCTTCATCAGTTTTATGTCTAAATTCATCGGGTTTCACAGAATTGTCTTTGTCAACCCAAGCAGTAACCTCCTCAGATGATGCATGGAGAGCTGTCAACTCTCTAACACATAATAACCACTTTAGGAGGCAGTAAAACAAATATTGTCGAGAAGAAATGTAGAGCACAAAAAGAAAAGCATACCAATAGTCTATTTCAGATAAGAAACTCTGTAGTCTCACCTCAAATCCAATCTGGCATTATAGAATACATATTTTGGATCAATTTTGTCCCTTTTAGTTAAATTTTGATCCAAAAAGGGCTCACATAGCCGAAGCATCACCGCACTGAGATTGACGAACATGCCAGAACTTGCACAAGATAGTGGATCAACCTGTAGGCAATTACGTATCAATACAAGGCTACACAAGCTGACTTTATTTTCTCTTGGATAGCTATGTTTAACATATGATGCACTTAATGCATCTATATGGTAACTTGAACGATATTAAACTCAGAAAGCATATCACCTGTATATGAGACCTTGACGAGTTTCTCTTGATCATCTCTGCAAGATACTCGAGAACATTTTCACGGGTATCTGTACTTTTAAGGAGAGTAAGAAGAACTTCTGTAAGGCCATCGTACAAGTTGTTCATTACAGTCCTAATTGTTGTGAAAGAAGATAATAAGTCCGCTGGTCGACGTGTCGATGATTCAGAGAAGCACTGGAGGCTGGCATTTCAAAAATATAAGACAAATGACACATGAGAACCTGAGATAGGCAGCTGCATCCTCAAAAAGCATTTTAAGACTACAGGGTTGGAGCATAAGAAACATAAGCATTGAAAGCAAACCCTTCTAGGATATTTCAAAGCAATTAAGGGCCCGTTTGGATACGCTGATTTTAGAATCTTGGATTTCCTCAAAAATGATAGTTGGGAGATGAGAGAAGAAGGAGCTCGACTGCTTCACTTCTCTTTAGAATCTTGGATTTTAAGTAAGAAATCCAGGTTATAGAAATCTCTCCCACATCCTGAGATTTCTAAAACCTGGAAAGATGGGATGATCTTCTGCTTTCTTGCTGACAGAAAGAAGGGCGAGAAAACAGAAAACGACGGCTGGTCTCCTTCTCTCATCTCCCAACTACGATTTGGAGGAAATTCAAGATTCTGAAATCTGCGTATCCAAACGGCCCCTTAATGTTTGCATAATATGAAATTCACGAAGCAAAAAAAATAATAGCATTAATAATCTGAGTAAAAAAAAAGAAAAGATAAAGACTTGACACAACATCCCACATATCTTGCGCAACAGATTGACTAAACTTTGGGGATGAGTTAATCTCCATCTCGCATCCCAGATGATATCATAATTCCTTACTGCAAACCACCTCTGCTGCAATTTTTATAATGTTGCAAGTAGGTGATGGTCAAATGCTAAGCACCTCCCCATCACAATCACATTGAGCACACCTCCTCCCACTCTAAAAGATGAACCTTCTTGGTCGGATCAATTCAAATCAAGTTACATACTTTTGAAGCAATCAGGCAACATTGTACTACCAGAATCTTACAATAACATAAACTCAGTGTGGGGAATTAGGGATTGGAGGAAGTGGAAAAATTATAACCCCATGACCAAAGACTCAAACATCTTTATTGCGAGGTTCCAATCTTGCAGGCACACACAACCTCATGTTGGCATAATGTTATGAATCTTATGATAGTATAAATATAGGGCAATGATAAATTCGCACCCCCTGTAGGATAATTCGCACCACTTTAAAGGAGCATATGCGGCAGACTTTAACATTTTTTAACGTTTCCGGGGGTGAGAATTTATTATTGCCCTAAATATAATGTGTAGATCATAAACCTGTTAATGTTTTATAGTTCAAGATTCAAGTTGGTGGTAAGGATAATAATATTATCATATATTTTTATATACATAAATAATTTATATGAGGAATGCTATCTGCAAACGCAAGGTCTGGAGATGCACCCTAAACACATAGACACATGTCATAACACCTAGATTTTTGGGTTGAAACAGTTCAAAACACTCAACTGTTTTTCCACTTACATATGTTGGCGTGTTAGAAGTGCAACGGCAGACCTCCTGTCTGCAACTAGCATTCCTCTCTCTCTCTCTCTCTCTCTCTCTCTCTCTCTCTCTCTCTCTCTCTCTCTCTCTCTCTCTCTCTCTCTCTCTCTCTCTCTCGTGTGTGTGTGTGTGTGTGTGTGTGTGTAGATAGACCTTGTTCTATTCATATAACATACAAACAAGAAGACACTAAGTTTTTCTTCATAACCCTAACCAGTTCACCGTAGTAATCAAAGTAGTCAGGGAAACATCTAAGCAGAGATTACCTTATCTATAACCATGGTTTTAAATTTCGACCGAAATCCGAAATTTTGGGTTTCGATGGAGACCGAAACCGAAACGCCACATAACCGAAATGTGTCATTATTTCGACCGAAATTTCGAAATTTCAATCAAAATTTCGTTATTTCCGAAATTTCGTGCGAAATTTTAGGGATTTCCACACATTTTTTCGATTTTTTAATTATTTTATAATTATCCCAAAATTTCGACCAAAATTTCAGGGATTTCGATAACTAATAAAATATACTTTTTACTTTTCCGTCGGATTTCGATCAAAATTTCGAAATTTTGACCTCAATTTTTGTGGGGACCGAAACCGGTAACGAAACCGAAATTTAAAACCTTGTCTATAACAACACATAATGGAAAGGAATTATATTATTAAAATCACAAGTTGATGATGCATATAGACACCATTACCATCAATCAACTGAAAAGTAGGCAACAAATTGGTAAAAAATCTCCTATATCCATAGACTAGAGAATTAAGGATGCAGATTTGATTTTATTAAAGAAATAATGTGCAAAACAATATAAGACGCCAACATTTTGATTTTCAGGGCCAACTACAATAGATATGTATATCCTTTTGTTGTTCTTGAAATGCTTTTTCTACAGCATTCTAACATATACTCTAAAAAATCTAGTGAAGCATATCCAGCCAAATTTACCAATAGGCAAACAAAACTTAAACCAGAATAAAGAGAAAATTCAACATATAAATCGAATCCAACTCACCCTACATCCGGCTCGCTCTTAAAATTACTATGATCAGGAAGAGCGCTGACATGAAAAAAATGACCTAAAATGCTCATCATCTCAATCACACGCCCATTACCGTAAGTCGTTCTCGGAATCCACCACCGGTGATTCACCAACCCCTTGGCGCAAATCGGAATGCCGACCAAAATCCTCAACACTCGCAATGGTTGCTGAAAGTTCCCAAGCGCCGATACCTTAAGTACACTAGCCCTCAAATCTTCATACAAACCCTTCAAAATTGGCTCCAAACTATCCAAATCTGAATCCCTAAAAAATTCCTCCAAAAACCCAGGTGGACAACTCACTCCCCCACCTATACTACTTCCCCCAAACCCATCAAGTGAACTAGAAACCTCTGAAAAAATTAAATTCAACAAAGGAGAAGTTTTTTTATTAGTTGAATTATCCCAATTTGGAAACATATCAGGATTGCCGAGATGGATTCTACAATAGGAAACTGCTAATTTCTTAGCCTGCTTAATAACTGATTCAATCTCTAACCTCAAATTCTGATCTTTGATTGAACCAACCTTCTTCCCCTCTTCATAACCTCGCCGATAGCATCCAACGAGGTACGAAAAGGGCGGATCAGCGTTGGGGAATTGGCCAGATAGTCGATCAATCAAAATTCTCTCCAGTAAATCGCGGGTGAGGACGAGTGGCCTACCTTCGCTGAGAATTTCAGCAGCAGTCATCTCTAAATAGATGATTTTCGGATCGGTTTGGATTGAATCAGTAAGGGAGATTAAGAAGATTTTACGGAGGATTATGTCTTCGAATTCTGCTAGAGTTTTTTGGGGCTTTTTGGTCGCCATCAAAGAGCTTGTTGAAGGTGGAAAGAGAGAGTTCTGCATCTTGGTACAAAAAATAATTTGTAAATTAGGATTTTTAGGGTTTGGTTGGCTATCAGAGATGTGTTCGAGGGTTTGAAATAAAGATTAATGCATCTGGGTATTGGAAATTAGGGTTTTTAGGGTTTCGTTGGCTATCAGAATGTGTCTGAGGGGTTGAAATAAAGATTAATTCATCTGGGTTTTGAAAATTAGGGTTTGTAGGGTTTCGTTGGCTGTAAGAGATGTGTCTGAGGGGTTGAAATAAAGATTAATGCATCTGGGTTTTGAAAATTAGGGTTTGAATCGTTGTTACAGAGGTTTCTGGATGGGAAAAATTGAAGACTAATCAGCTACGTAATGGAACATAGGGTTTTACCTACTTGGGTATTTGAAATTAGGGTTTTCCGGTCTCCATTAGAGAGGTTTTTTGAGCTTTAAATTCATCAATCAGCTTTGATAAGGAAGTCCTGTAGAAGCAGGAAAGCAGATGAGTTGAATGCATTGCATTGGACACAATATATATAAATTACTGATATTCGCACTACCTGTTTTAATAATTGCACGCACTAACGTTGTCTTATATCTTTTACTTGGTTTTTGAGAGTTTTTTGGGAACTGTAAAACCGTATAATTGCACACACAAACCTTGTCTTATATCTTTAACTTGGTTTTTGAGAGCTTTTTGGGAACTGTAAAAACCGTTAACTGAATAAGACAAGATGAGGGTGCAATTATCCAAAAATTATCAGTGCCAATATCAGTAGCCTAAATATTCAGGAAATTGTATATTAGGCCCCTTCTCTTTCCTGGAACACCCCCTTGTAGTGTAAAAGAGTTGTCAGAAATACACTGGAGGGGTGTAGCCCAGGGAAGTGAAGGGGGTGAAAAATCACTTCCTTATATAAAGCTGTAAAATCTCTAATTGCTTTTTAGTAGTGCTACCAATACTCTCCCATCTCAATCGTCTGCCCAACTAGTAGTCAACTACCACCGATCTTGTGGGCTACATGTTAAACAGTGGACAGTTCTCCTCAATAACTTAAGGGCGAAGTTTCTTAACTAAAATCTCATCATTTTTTATTAATTTCTAAAATCAAATAAAATTCTCATATTTTATTAAAAAAGGGCGGCCCAATGCACGAAGCTTCCGCCATTGCAGGGTCTGGGGAGCACTAGATGTACGCAGCCTTACCCCTGCTTTGCAGAGAGGCTCTTTCCGTGACTCGAACCGTGACCACAATGGAGCAACTTTACTCTTGCGCCATGGCTCGAAAATCCTCATAATTTTATCAATTACTTAATTCACTCACCATCAAGTTTTAATACTTACTATCTATTTATACCCATAATACCCTTTACTATGAAGTAAGGTCAATGTTAGAGACTAGGGGTGGACATGGTTCCGATTCAACCCGAAGAACCGAACTAAACCGGCCTATTCGGTTCGGCTTGGTTCGGTTCTAGGATTTGGTGGTTCGGTTCTGGTTCTGGGTTCCTGGAACCGTGAGAATGCGGTTCGGTTCTGGGTTTGGGATCCTGGAACCGAGAACCGAGTGGGATCATATCCCTACGCCACAACCCCCCCCCCCCCCCCCCCCCCCCCCAATCGGATAAAATCTCCCCCTCCCCCAATACGGTTCTATGAGAAAAAAAAATGCTTTAGACTTTACACTTACTGCTTGAGGATAAATTCACCCCCCCCCGCCTTTAACGTTTTGCTTTGCCTTTTAAAGTTTTAATCGTAAGTTATTAAAAACAAATAAAATCTCAATCATTATATGGAAAAAAATTATAAAATAAAGATTGGGTAAACCCAGAACCGAACCGAACCAAACCGATCAAGTTTGGTTCTGGTTCGGTTCGGTTCGGTTCCTTCCAAAGATATATGGTTCGATTCTGGTTCCAAATTCTGGGAACCGATTGCATATGGTTCGGTTCTAGGCATAACCTGGAACCGAACCGAACCATGTCCACACCTACTAGATACACCAATGAAAAGAAAAAAATAACAATTAATAAAGGGTGCTGATATTGGCATTACCATGTTTTGATAATTGCACAAACTCAGCTTGTCCTTTTCTCTTTTTACTTGGCTGGTATATTTTGGAAACTGTATTATCACTTGACAGGTGTTTAAATAATAAAAGAAAAGTTGAGTTAGTACAATTATCAAAACATTGTAATGCTAATATCAGGAGCCTTAATAAATCTCTGTCACTTATTTAGGTTCTATCTATTTGAATGATGGTCATTTATAGGGGTGCAACTCGGGTTGGGTTCAACCCAAAAAAGTCTGGTCAGGTCGGGTTCGGGTTGAGTTTTCCTAACCTAGGTTGAGTTCGGGTTGAGGGTTTGGCAACCCGACATTTTTTATCAAATTTTTTTTTTTGTAAGCTTAAAAACTCGGGTTGGGTCAGTACGGGTTGGAGAAAAAAGGGTGCCTCTGGTTGGGCCGGGTTAGGTTGGTAAAAGGGTTCCTCGGGTCGGGTTGGATCAACCAAACCCAAGGAACCTTTTGTCTCCAACCCGGCGATGTTCAACCCGACCCGACCCAAGTTTTTAAGCTTACAAAAAAAAAGGAATTGATAAAAAATGTAGGGTTTCACTTAGGTCGGGTTGCCCAAACCCTCAACCCGGGTTGAAAAAATTTAACCCGAACCCGAGCTCAACCTGACCCGACCCAACTTTTTTCCGGGTTGAACCCGACCTGAGTTGCACCCCTTAATTTTACTCAGCAACGGAACAAGAGGAAGAGAAACGAAAGAACAACCAAATGAGAAGAAAGACAAGGTAAAAGGAAGTAAAAAAAACTCGGGCTAGCGTGGCGCCCCGCCCAAGCCTCTCTCTCTCTCTCTCTCTCTCTCTCTCTCTCTCATTCATTGGACCACCAAGAAAATAAGGATGGATTGAAGATTAATTTTTCTTTTGATGGGCAAGCTAGGGTTTGGCGGGGACCTGATGCAAGTGCATCTCGATGGATCGCACGATCACGAGATCAACGGCTCACGTTGAATACTACATTTAGGAGTTTTACTTTTATCAAGATTTGTTTTTGAGAAAATTTTAGAGACAGGAGAGTTGGACGAATTTTGTGATCTTAGAGATTTCTTTTGGAGACTTTTTAGGAATTCAGTTGCAAAAGTTGGACGTCTACGAGTTTTAGTTAGAGAACTTTCAGTACTTTTGAGAGTTTTTAGAAGATTTTGTGTTCGACTAAAAATTGGACGTTTTTTAGGAATTCTAGAATAGCTAGTATTTGGGCCAAGGAAAGTCTATAAAAGGCCATCCATCGTAATCTATTAAGAAGCTTTTTGAATTGAAACTTTGGTGCCTTTATTGATTCGTTGCCGATTATAGCACAGCCATCTGCTGCCATTGCCTCAAGTCCCGTCGCCGCCGCCGAGAAGAACAAGCCACCAGCTGCTTGTTGCAATCAACTATCTATTTTCAGGTTTGGAGCTATACCTGAACTAGATCCTTTTAATTGTTTTATTTCAGCCCAAACCTCCATCTTTTCTGTGGATGTAGAATCACCCGAACCTCTCTGATACCCCATTCAACCAGTCCCTAAATAGTAGTTCCTAAATAATAACCATAAGTCTCATCTTATTTTGACAAGTAACCTCATCTAGTCGCAATCCTAGAATTGAACCCAGCCAATTCATAGCATTCTCATATCCAACCTTTCAACCCTTTAATCCCTCCTTGTTTTCCAAACATCCCAACAGTAGCCTTGTATCACTACTATCCTCATCAGCCCAACAGCTTGCCCTTGAAGCCTAAATCCTAAAAAAATAGCCGTTTGAAGCCAATTTAAACACCTACTTGAGACACCCTTAATTCCCTTGCGTTATTTGGTATCAAACCATCAATCCGCTATCCGCCCCTTGCGGTAGGACCCCTACCGGTTTATTTGATAAAGAGAAAGATGATACAATATAAGGCACGAAAGCCACCCTAACTCGGAACATGTGAGAGTAGGGGAAATATTGGGCACTTTGTGAGCCTCGTGGCCAATTGTCATGAGGCTGGCACAAACAAATGAAACAATCTCTTGCAAAGGGGTCGAACTTGATCATTTTTCCTAAATTATTGGTATTTATATAATTAGGGGAAATGATATCAGAACAACCATGTTTTAATAATTGCACAAACCCACCTTGTCTTTTCTTTTCTAATTGGATAGTGAGAGCTTTTTGGGAACTGTAAGTCTGTAATAAACTTTTACAGCTCTTTAAATACTAAAAGATAAGTTGAGTTAGTGAAAATATCAAAACATGGTTGTGCTGATATAATTTCCCTTAATTAAATATATCACATTGTGTCTCTGTCCAATGAACATCCCTCTTGATGGATCAGAAGAAAGCTATTTAGGGGCAATCCTTTGTTTTAAAGTCTAACTTGGACACAAGAAGGTCATGCATGAATAATCATCTTTGCTACATGCACCATCATTTCCCACTTGGCCATAATAATCGTTCAATATTCGGCTTCACATTAGACTACTACATATTTAGTTTTCCATTGTGATTTTCACAGAAAAAGAAAATGATCTTCATGTTAGAAGTGTTTTTCCAATTATGAGAACCGATTCTGAATCCAAAACGTACCTATGGTTGGTCGCCAAATCCATGGTATCAATCGCAAATCCATAAGTATTACATGTAAATCATTGGAGCACATATACCATGTTTTATTGTTTCTCTACAATTATCACAAACAAATCCTCATCAATATATACACTTACACTGTAATATGATATATGGCCATATGTTCGCATATACCTAAAAATTTGTGTATATTATCGGCCTGGATAGTCAGAATAAGTCCATTATTCCAAGTGAGGAGGCAGTATATTTGTTGCAATGAAGTGAAAGTATTCTTGTCATTGATATATACCATAAAAATATGCATGGACTAGTTGTGTCGGCCGCTGGGACCAGAAGGTGGGACTCGTTTCCTAGCCATCTTGATCTGGATGTCAACCAACGGTTGGGACAATGGCACCTTTTTCGATCACCATTCCGAATTCCGATCCATGGCACCCGGTGCAGTAGAGGGATCCTCCAGAGCTCGGGAATCTCCAGACACAACCCATCTTGGCACGCACCCGGAGAAGATCAGGAAGATCAACACGCAAGTGCCGATCCATTGTATGGATGGCTGTCGGGCCATCATCCGCGAGTGGAATCCGATTCCAAGGGTGTGTGTGTGTGTGTGTGTGAGAGAGAGAGAGAGAGAGAGAGAGAGAGAGAGAGGTATACATCCAGCTTCCGAGTATAGGCTACTATAGTGGAAGTTATGGTGCACCCCACTGACTGAAGGCATGTTAAAGTTACTTTCACGTAGCTCTAAGACTATAACTTCTAGCTTTATTAGGACATTGAGACATGTGATTTTTTTTCCATGATTGCCAAACATGCCCCATATTTGATAGCCATGATTTTTTTTTTTCCCCCATCGAATATAAGTTCGTGCATCAAGTTATGGTAGAGGGCCAAGGAGGGTGGGGGTGGGATGGGGAGAGAATAGAGGGCATGTGTCGAGATGATGCCGAGACACCGAAAAATAAGGAAAGAAAAAACTCTATTTTGAATGGAGCATATTTTGTTTCCTTATTTTTCGGCTACTTGGTACCATCTCCTCACTCATGCCTTCTCAATTCTATCCCTCTCCCACTCTCCCTACCCCTCTCACACCACTTGGTAATCTAATATTCCATGAAAAAAAAATCAGGGTTGCCAAACATGGTCTAAGCCGAAGGGTGATTTCTTATTTTGGAAGAAAAGACCCAATGTAGTCATTCCCAAGGCCCATTAGTCTCAAGTGTGGCATGCCCATGTTTCTCTAGAATTACTCAAACAACCACATAAAAATTAGAGCTATGGCCTTTTCATTAATAATTCACTCAAAACAACATCACATGCATGATTATATTTCCATCCTTTTGGAGTAAATTTTGTAACAAAGTAATGAAATTAAAATCAACAAAATGGTATTTTGTGAATTTGTGCAACAGATGAAACTCAAAGAAGTGAAAGAAATCCAAACAAAAAGGTATTTCCTTTTTTCTTTTTCCTTTCTTTCCTGTTCTCCAGAGCAGATGAATCTTCAACCCTGGAGTATACTTAAAAATAATAATTTAGTCAATATAATCCATGGATAACAAATGGGTTTTAGAGAGCAAAGGGTTTGGATCCAAGCTGAGTGAAATGAGGGCTTTGAAGAGCCTCTTGAAGCCGGTCATCATCATCCCATGTCTCACGGTAAGTTTCCAAATTTTCATCAGCATTTTTCAAAGTTGCCAAAACTATTTCTTTCCTCCATTGCTCCAAATGTGGGAACTCACAATAATCTCCATATTTATCACAATACTGCAACAACATAAAGAACATTTTAGTGCAGATAGAAGATTAGTTCCAATACTTACAAACCCTAATATGTACATAAGGTGGGGATTTACATAGAGCCCATTAGATAAACGGCTTGGATCAATCTAAGGTGGAGCCAACTATGTACTAGTGGGTGTTCTTCATTGTATTACAAAGAGGTTGTGCCCCACTAAGCATTCCTCTAATAATATAATTAATCATGCTTGTATTGCATAGGTGGGCATCGTTTTTACCAATCTAGACCATCCCCAGTTGGTCTATTTGCCCTTTGGATTTGCAATGACCCAGTAGGGGGGGTACGGTCATCAGATCATTGTGATTTTGGGGCCATGACAGATCTGTGTTGTAATACTAGATCATTCCCCATTTGAGGATTGATCTAAATGGTTTAAGGACCTGTAAGTGTCTAATATTCCAATTGGGTTTTGCCTCTAAATTTGCAATTAACACTAAACAAATGAATTAAAGTACAATAATCAGAAATCAGATCTAGATACATGTCCTTCCTTCCCCATCTAATCATTTTTTTTGTAAAGAACTTAATAATGGACTGAGAAAAGACACTATTACCTCAAAATTAGCAATCTCATGTGTTTTGTGCTTTGGTATGCCAGCTAAATCCAATGAGTAGTAGAATTCTTTGATGGACTTCATCATTTCATCCCATGATGGCAGACTTCTTTTCCTAGACAGTACTTGAGCAATCCATCTTGCTTGTGATTCAAAGAAAGGAAACCCAATTATCTACAACCAAATTAGAAAAGAAGCTTATCAAACAAGAGCTCTAGATAGAGTTGAAAGGACTTTAGTTTCCTTCATGTAGTCATCTGGGTAAGGATCCTTTCATCGTGGTTCAAAGCAACTGTAAATTTCTAATCAATATGAAAGACTTTTGGGTATTATAAATCTGTAAAAAAGGGTTAATTACCTTTCTAGGAATACCCACAAAGGAGAGAGATGGTGCAAGTGATGGGGGGAAAGTGTGCTCAAACAAAGGTCCCACTCTATCATCATCCACCGCCACTATTCCTTTGGTGTCAAGAAATGGTAATGAATATGAATACCTACAAAGAAAACATTATAATAGAATATTATTCTCATTATTATGAAGATAATCATTCTATCTCAATAAAATTATAATTCCTATAGAAATTTAACACAAGGTGTGAGACCCATTCAATCATCAGAGTCATGAGTTTTCGACCAATCATGTCCTCATTTTGGACTTAGATTGCTTGCCTAACCTTGATTAGCATAGAAAAATCCAATGGCACTAATTATTCAAATGAGTCCCCTGAAGATCATGTTAGAGAACAATGCATTCTTTTTGTACTAATTACCCTGTACAATAAATAATTGAGTCCGCAACAACGCACGAGCCATCGATGAATGAAACCTGCCCGTCCTCGCAAAGATTATCTATCTGCATTTCATATATTTTTCAATGTTAATCCAAACTATGAGTATAGGAAATGTGAATACAACTACAATGTATCAGTTGATGCAAGTACCCTTGGTTTGAATCATAACCATTTATCAAGTTTTTATCAATGGTTTTAATTCAATCATGCGGAATCCCCAATCCCTCCTGTTTTGGACCAATTGAGGGCTAGCAAAATTACAAATGTTTGTACAAATATTATGTATTAAAATACCTCTAGATGAATATGTAGGTTGTGATTTTTGGACATGACTTTTGATAATCCCTCTGTGATTTCAAGGGACTTGGCACTTAGATGAACTTCTTTTGCAACACCCACAAGCTCCATGGATATATCTTGTCCACTTAGGGAATTCCCAACAACAACAACTACCTGTAGTGTGGTGAACATCAAAATGGTTAGTGAATAAAAGCTTAGGGCCTCTTTGGATACCTCTAAATCTTAAGTGCAGATGGTTTTGAAGTTAAATATGATTAGTTATAAATAATGGTAATAATAAATTTAGAAATGTTATAGTTAAAGGCTTCTAAAGAGGCTTTAATTCCCCATTTGAATATAAAATTAAATTTAAGATAATCTTTTTTGCAGATAAGAATAAATTTTGGTGGCATCCAAAAGGTGGCCCTTAATTTCTTATTTACACTATCAGGTAATTAGGTAACATCCATGTAGACATTTCTTATTTCCACATTTGAGAAAATCAAATGAGCTGGCCCACCCTTAACTGAGTCAGCTAGGCTCAAGGAGACAAGGATTGATTAGTCTAGTGGCCTTTATAAGAATCCCACATAGAAGACCCAAGTGGGCCCTGACTACCCGAGTCTTGGTCTAATTAACTCAGAGTTTTTAGGAAAGTGAAAGACTCAGAGTCAACCATTGACCCACCCTAGTTGACTTGGTTTTGGAGCTAGTGAGTCAATCAAAAATTCCTTTTACTTGCCCCAAACACAAGTTAACCATTGATTAGTCTACTCTAATGTCCCTCACAAGAACCCGCACTTGAGACCCAACCCAAGTGGGCCCTAACTCGGCGAGTCATAGTTTTATTAAGTCCAAGTTTTCAAGAAAGTGCTAAAAGACTCAGAGTCACTCGTTCACCAACCCTAGTTGACTCGGTTTTGGAACCACTGAGCCAATCAATTACTCTTTTACTCCCCGAGTTAATGAAAAATTGAATGCGCCAATCATTGAAACAATTGAAACACAAGAGTTAACTCAGTTTTACCTTGGCCGAGTTTTATCCAAGTATGAGTTTTCAAACCCTCCTCATACGTTTGAGAGTCTGAGCGTGTCCCCATCTGATGTTGCCTTTGGATTTTGACATGACACTTAAATTGGCAATTTTTTTCATGTAGGAGTTTTAGATTTTTCTGTGTTAGGAGTTCCATATGGGATCATTATCCTAATCACGGCGAAATCTCATTTTAGAATGTTAATTCTACTTTAGAACATTGGACACTATCAAGATCAATGGGCCCCAACACGCGACATGAATAATACCTTTCAAGTATCTTTAGGAGCATCTAGTGTCAGATTAGGACAAGAGAAGTGTTAGAATATGTGGGATCCAACATTTGAATTGGGTCAAGATCTCACCGTTGGATCATCTTGGAGGTAGATTGGGTAAGTTGGCTAAATGAGGCAACTTGATAAATTAGACAAGTGAATTAGAAGAGACAAGCAAGAGAATGAGGCAACTAGATGAATTAGGCAAGTGGATTAGAAGAGGATGTTGCATAGCTCCCCCTGGAATTTATCTAGTTGCATACCTCTTCTAATCCACTAGCCTAATTTATCTAGGCAAGTGCATACCTCTTCTAATCCACGTGCCTAATTTATCTAGTTGCCTCATTTAGCCAACTTACTCAATCTACCTCCAAGATGATCCAACGGTGAGATCTTACCCAATCCAACTGTTGGATCCCACATATTCTAACAAGAAGGATGTTGCATACCTCATCTTGGAATGGCTCAGGTACCCTGTAAACATGACTATGTATCTGCCTCTTCCTCCATGTATCCATCCCTTTTTCACACATACACACACACGAAATCCATCAAAACAGACAACATAAGGAAAGAATCAAACTCACAATTTGGACTTTTTCTTCATTGAAGTCAAAAGAAGAAGAAAATTGTTATTGTTGATTTTGAAAAATAGATTCATGGGTTGTTTAGCTCATGAAACTGATGTTTCTTATTCTCCCAGAATTTGGAAAATTGCAGAAACTAAGCAAGAAAAAAGGGGAGAGGAGAATGAAACCATTGAATCTTAAAATAGAACTGATTGATACTGCACACGTTTGAAATCAGAAAAAATGGGTTGCACCCATTAGAAAAAACCTGCACATACCTTTAATGGTTGGCAGCCTAGGCTTAGAATAATGCCCAGTGGCCACAACAACAGCATCAAAGACCTCTTCCATCACCTTTTCACTCTTTCTATCTCTGCTTCTGACAACCCATTTCATATCTTTACAGTATTCATCTGAATTGACCATGCCCACATACTCCACCCTAGTGTTAAACCTTATAAACTCTCTCAATCCAAACCACTCACAAAAGTCCTTAAGATACCACAGAAGCTCTCTATGACTAGGAAACCTCCTCATATCTCTACCCTTCTTGGACATAAAAGGGAAGTCTGTATAGCCCATAATCTCCCTAGAGGAAGTGAGCCTAAGGGAGGCATAGATACTACTATGAACTTTTAGGACACTGCCTTTCCCTAAGGCATCCTCACTTTCCACTCTTGGGTCATAGAGCCATTGCCCTCCAATATCATGGTTTTGCTCCATGACAACCACCGTGTGACCTTCTTTCCTTAGCTCCCTTGCCGTGACTAGCCCCGAAGGCCCCCCGCCGATCACAACAACATGTCTGGAATGGTTTTGATCGGAAACCATGGTGGTTTTCCAGTAGAATCGAGGTTTGAACAAATTGTTTGGTGACAAATGGAAATGTTAGATGGGTGGGTTTTATAGGTGATCAATGGAGGAAGTTGTGAGGGCCCATACACATGCTAGGGACCAAATTATGCGAAATGGAGAGGGGAGACAGTTTACCATACAAGGAGACAAATTGGTCTAGTTAGAATCATGGTTGCATGCTTTTTTGAGTTACATGGTCCATGGTCATGAAAATTCAAGTAACTAAAAGATTACTTAGGTTCTGCTCTTAAATTTAGGCTTAAGACCATCATTACATGAAGTCAAAATAATAGAATATGTTACGAACCTAAATCGGTTTGTAACGGATTTGATCACAGAGACACGATTTCTCAAATAAGTTTCTTCATTCCTTTAATATAAATGCCATGTACATGTTATGAAAAAATCTAATCTAGATAACCCTTATCTATAAGAGTCGTACCTATAGTAAACCACTAAAGAGAAAAATCTAAAAATAGCAGATAGATAAACTAGTTTATTTCATCCTAATCCAGTCACGCAACAGAATCCTATCCAACAAAAGTCACGCTTACCAATGCATAAAATTTCATTGCTTGTAATAAGGTGAAAGAATATCTAATACAATCTTTCCATATGTATAAACCAATACATGTTTACTTCCTGTTTTCTGCCAAAGGGAAATGACTTCCACACTTGCTGTTTTGATATTGGCAACTTACTAAAAGAGTCTAAATATAGAGAGGTGCCATTATTATTAGAATGGAGTGCAGATATCACCCCCCTTCGCCAAATTCTGTGTTTTTTAGAATGGAGTGCAGATATCATTCTCCTTTGCCAAATTCTGTGTTTTTCCTCCTATTATTTGTTGGTTTTGTGATTTATTTGGGGCAAAGCTAATATTTCATGTAAAAAAAAATATCATGGTTGCCAAACATGCCTTAAAAGAAGAACAAAAATGTAAAATCATGGCCTGCCCACTCATGGTGTCCCACATTTGAATGCCCCTTCTTCAAGCCATAGGAACATGCATGGCAAAGGGACAAAAAGAGAAAAGAACAATAGACTCAATTGAATAGTGGTATAATAATTCCATAGGTGGTTATCAATGCCTTTAAATACTGTCATGTGAAGCCCCTTTCTCCCTTCTTGGTTCTCTTTTATGTTGCTTCCATATCACAACTGTAGCAAATTGCTTGCACTTTCATTTTGATTGTGAGTAGAAACTTGAGTGTAAGGGTCCATAGTTGTTTGTATGTATATTAAAATAAATGCAAGGGAAGATCTTTTTTTTTTCTAGTGCTTGAAATCCTAGATGCATATTTCTTTAGTTATAAGAAAAAAATTGGGTTATTACCTTTGGCCCGCTGCTATGTGTCCAGAGGTGGGTGATCTCGTCCATTGATTTGGTCGGGTACCATGATCAGATGATCCTAGCCTCTTGATCCAAAGGTATCCTTTATGGATTTCTTTTTTCAATAATGTAGCTTGCCGCAGCTCGTCTAATCAACCGCTCTGATCATTCAACATGCGGGCCATGTTTAGAACAGTCCGTGCTTATTGGAATTAATTTGGATAAGTATTAACCTCAAACTATAAATCTTCTCACAATTATCACATGATTTTGATTCAAAAGATAGGGAAACTTGCACGATTACTTGCTTGATTTATAATTCTTATATTAATTATCAAGTCGATCGTAAATGATTGCCTTATATAATGGCCATTGATGTCTTTGCTGTACACAATCGAATCGAATTGTAGGGAGAAAAAGTAGAGGGAAGAACAGATCTAAGCTATTGGATCAAATGACAAAAGTATTGTTGAGAAAGAGATGGTTTTTACCAAATGAAATGAAACATTTGATTGATGTAATAGGAGAAAGATTTCCCATTCCTTAGCTAGAAATATATGTGGCTATAAAAGAGTGATTAAGTGGAACAAAATTAGCCAGGAGGTAGAATTCTTGATAGGCGAACAGCGAACAACCAGAGCTTATTACTCACTACATCAAATAATTTCCAATATCTCCGCTTCTTTTGACATAGAATGGGCGAGAAACAAATTTTAGACCCATTTTCAACTTAAAAATGGGTGTAAAATTTGTTTTACACACATTTTATATTGAAAGAAACATAACATTAATGAAAGATGTGAATCTATTCGAAAGAAAAACAAACCCATGTCCGTTGAAATAGTCCTTGCTATCTGCTCCAACAACAAATCATTGGTTTCATTGGATAAGTGAATAAAATTGATATACCTTTCTCTTCATGTCAAGTCGATAAGAAGAATAAACATCCCAGTCGACAGAGCCTAATGGGAAGTGATATATCCGCCCTTTTGATTGCTTGGGACACCCAGCAGAAGGGTACATGGCAATCAGCCCCACATCAGAGGATACACTGCTGCTGGGTGTCCCAAGTAATCAAAAGAGGCGGATATATCACTTCCCGAGACTAATTCAATTTGTTTTGCTCCGTAGCAGCGATATTCATGGGCCGGTACGTCTTACACAAATAATATTCACAACTAGAAGGTCTTCCATGTCACCCTCCATTCTCTGCTTTTCTTATCAGTACAATCTGGCACCACAGGAAACGAAACCGATCGACTAGCTTTGCTCGCCTTCAAATATGTAATTACTGATCCTAAGGGCGCCTTGACCTCATGGAACAAATCTCTCCATTTCTGCCAATGGCAGGGAGTCACATGCAGCGTCGCCAGTCGCAAAGGGTCATTGCCTTGAACCTCGCCGATCAAGTCTTAGTTGGACCCATGGCCCCCCACATAACAAATCTCACCTTCCTCAATGAAATTGACCTCACAAACAATCAATTCTAGGGCCAAATACCCCCACACATGAGTCGTCTATCCTATTTGCGTTATCTCGATCTAAGCCTTAATTCATATCAAGGTGAAATACCGGCCAATATAACAGCCCATTGCCCAAACCATGAATTTAAGTTACAATAATTTTGTTGGCGGAGTTCCCAACAAGTTCCACTCACTCTCTTGGCTCGCTTTCTTAAACCTTATACAGAATAACCTCACAGGAAAAACCCCACCTACACTTAATGTAAAAACAGAAAAGCTAAAAAGATCTGGTTGAAGAGAATGATTGTAGAAAGAATATAATGTAATGATGTTTAATGATAGTCAATGACTCAATGGTATACACTAAGGAGGTTGATTGTAGAGGGAGGCTCGCCAAATGTAATCAGATGGCTGGATGAAAGCCACCCTCACCTTCGAAGGTAAGGTTTATGCTATGGTCGATGAGATCTAGGAGCAAGTAGTGGAATTTCATGTTATTTTTTTTTTCAACATGTATTGAGATCGGCCAAAGGCTTAGTTGACCCCAACTAGTTTGGGACAAAGGCTTAGTTGAGTAGAGTTGAGTTGTATTGAGATCGGCCAACAGTAATGCAGACAGGCGAGCCTGTGAGAGGCTGAAAAAATCATTTCCGAAATGAAAATAAACATAGCCTAAAACCAAAAACCAAGAAGGGTGGAAATGTTGGAGAGGGTGAAAAAATCATATCCCACATGTGGGCGCCCTTGTAGCTGGTTTTTTGCATGGCGTATGATAATTATTTTTAGTTAGTACTAAGACATTGTAGGTGAAAACATAATTAATTACTTTGAAATTATGTAATATTCCTTTAAAACATGTATTGGGTTTGTAAATCTTATTGGTTGTCACGAGTTAGCCTTTTGTCCTTAGTCCCACCTTGATGGGACGATCTTGGGCTGTTGATCAAGGGTGATGAAAAAGATGTACTTTTAAGATGTCTCTGAGCTATTGATTCATCGCATGCCTCAATTCTCCTAATCGGATCTCAATTTGGCATGAGACTGATCTGCTGAATTGTCATGTGATTCGTTCGATTCTCATTCTCCTGTTTTTGCCAATTTCATCTGCTCTTCAGGTGGTAGAATGAGAAGGGTTTTCAATTACACAATCAATCTGTATATAGTGAAAAAGACAACTAAATTTAGCCAAAAGGGTGATTAATAACATTCTTTTCTATTAACACTAGTTATTCATAGTTTGGAATTCAAACCATGCTTCATTGTGAATGGACTAGAAAAGAATAGCCTTTACCTCAAGAGGTTAGGACATAAGTATTGCAACATTGAGGTTATGGTTTTAACCCCATCTTCCCTCCAGAAGGGGGAAAAGCTATAAATGGGCCTCCTAAACTCCATATGGGTCTCTAATGAGACCCATATGTAATTCCAAATCATAAACTTTAGTTATAATTCAATGGATTTTTATACATACTCCTTGTAAAGCCCCTAAACTAGGGCAATCCCTACTATAAAACAGAGTTTTTATACAGTTTCCGCATGTACGTGCCAAGGTATATATTTTTTAAGAGGAGTTCTAAACTGAAGGGCGCCCTTGCAAAAAAGGGCCTTTCAAAGAACATTAATGCGCTTTGGTGATTTACAGCCAGTGGGGACACCCTTTCATCCCTTTTTTGCAAGGGCGCCCTTCAGTTTAGAACTCATCTTAAAAAATATATAGTGGGCCCACATTATTCAATAATCCAATCCACTAAACCGTTTGGATGCAGAGAAGAATTTGATTTGGATTTAAGTAATTGGAAATCCACAGATGTGGCAGTTTCCTTCACCCTCTTTGCTCCTCAACCTCTCTCCTCCAGTACGAAACCACCCCCCCCCCCGCCCAAAAAAAAAAAAAAAAACTCAATTCTAAATCCAGTTTTTATATAATGCCCGACCGTCAAGTAGCGTAAAACTGCCCTTGATATTTGATCCAACAACAGCGCACTTTTTAAGAGGTGGTGTTGGATCAAATATCAAGGGTGGTACTTTTGAAGTACCACCTTCACGCTACTTGACGGTTGGGCACCATATAATTCTCCCAAATCCAAATACAAAATATGAGGTATCCAAATGGGCCCAAATTTCTTGGGCCCAACTTAAATAGGCTGTTGATGGAGTAAAAAAGACGGCCTAATCACAGGCTGACACGTGTCTGAGGTTGATTAAGAAATCTTACCCAAGGGCATTAGTATAATCTCAATCCTAATGCCTCTTTAGCCTCAACTAACTATAAATAGCCTTCTAAAGCTCAAAAGGGTTCAATTCCCTAGATTTACTGTTCATAGTGAGAACTTTATTATCTATTGCTAGTCACTGACTTAAGCATTGGAGTGCCTTCTCGGAGAACCAACTCCTGGTAGGTCTCCGACCTTTTGTTCCCGTTCGCAAGCAAATCTTCTCTCTTCCAAAGCCACCTCAGCAGATCACCAATTTTAGCCGCAACAGATTGACACCGACTGTGGGAAGAAAAAAAAATGTCTCAGCGCTATTGCATGTGAGTGCAGCCACGCTATTGCATGTGAGAGCAGCCGCACAGACTCACTTTTCCGCATATTTTGTCTTCATTCACAAGGTGGCTGCTCTCACATGCAACAGCCCATCTTCGAAATGCCTTTTGCGATGGACGCTAGCAAATCCCTTAAAACAAATTACACAACCTAAAATTCATAAGTTAACCTGAAACACAAATGTCACGGCTTTAGAACTGCTGTAGAGATGCTTAAAGTTCGAAGATGGGATAAGAAATAAATGTCAAAATAATAAAAAAAAAAAAGAGAAAAATATTATGAGATTCAAGATATGGAAGCAAGTAAAATTAAATAGTAAAAACAAGGAAACTGATTTCTATAATGAACAGGAACTTAAAATTTTAAGCTCAGATCGATAGACAGTGAAAACAAGACAAGTAAAATTGATTTCTTAGCTTTGCAGCTACCTTAGGTTCAAAGTTGTTGAATCAAATAAGGAGATTTAATATGGTGTAGGAAGCCAAGACCAGTATTTTTCTAAATGTACAGCGGGCCCCACTTCAAAAGGATGATCAAAACCGTCCATTTGTTGGGGCCACAACATAAACTGGCTGTATACCGTAGATCATCTCCATAGGACGATCCTAACGCTCCGATCCATAGAGGGTCTGTACATTATAGGAACCTCTACAGATCAGAGCATTAGGATCGTCCTATGGAGATGATCTACGGTGTATATCCTATTTATGCTGTGGCCCAATAAATGAACGGTTTGGATCATCCTATGAACTGGGCCCCACTATAACTGAGACTTAGGGTGGGGCCCATGGATCTCTTTTGGCTAGGTATGTGCCTGGAGAGCAAAAACTGAAAAAAAATGCTGATTTCAGAGACGAGCGTTATCTCTTCCAGACTCTCACCTTATCTTTTTCTCAAGAAAAATGGCAGAAAATTCAAACCCACATCAGCAAAAAAGGAAAATCTTGGCCAAAATGCAAAAACCCAACAGCCCATTTTTCCTCTAAGAGTTTCAAACGTGTTTCTTGCTCGATCAGCTGTTGCTATTCTCGGATTGGGATTCATTGATGCTGGGTAAGGTCTTCTTTTTTTCTTTTTACCTCACATTATTTTGTGTTAGGGTTTTTCTTTCAATGAATTACATATCTAGTATCTTAATTCTTTGTTCTTGCTTAGGAAATGGTTGATTGGGTTTGTGATTTGTATAAGAACTTTTGCGTTTTTTCTTGATAGCAGTGAGAAATAAGTTTCTGTAACTTTCTTTAGAGCTTGGGACATTTCCAAAACCTAAAACCCTTACTAAAAAAGCCCACCTTTCTTCCTCCCAAAAGACCCATTTTTTTAGCTTAAAAAATTCATTAGTTTTTACCCAAAAACCCTATTTTCTCCTCGGTCCCTAACTCAGAATCCCTTTCCAAAGAACCCATTTCTTCAATCTGAGAAACCTTGGTTGAATGGGTTTGTGATTTGTATGTATTTTGGACAAGAACTTTTTTTTTTTTTGGGACAAGTACTTTTATGTTTTATCTTGATTGCATTGAGAAATAAGTTTCTTTAGAGCTTGGGAGATTTCTTTAACTTTCTTTAGAGCTTTCTCCCTTCCAAAAGATCCATTTTTTTAGCTTAAAAATCTCTTGATTCTTTACCCTGGAACCCTATATTCTCCTTTGTCCCTAACTCAGAATCCCTTTCCATAGAACCCATTTCTTCAATATGAGAAATCCTAGTTGAATGGGTATGTGATTTGTATCTATTTTGGAAAAGAACTTTTGGGTTTTTTCTTGATAGCATTTAGAAATAAGTTTATGTAAGTTTCTTTAGAGCTTTAGAGATTTTAGAATATTGAAATATGGGAAACACCTTCTGAATTCAGGAAAAACTAACAGAAAGACTTGAGTTCTGCCTACCTGGATAAAGACACAAGGCTCCCCATCCTCCTTTTCCCACACTTTTCTGTTTCATTTTCTCTCTTCAATGACTCTACTTTGCTTTGGGTGCTTTCCTTCTCATTCTGCTTCTCTTTCTTTTTCTCCTTCTCTAACTCTTTCCCAATCATTCAAACCAATCTCCTCAATCCATCGAAAACCCATTTCGGCAAAAATCCCTGCAAGAGATAGAATCATAGATTTCGGTAAACACAAAGGAAAAATGCTTGGAACCCTTCCTTCCAAATACCTCAAATGGGTCTCAAAAAACCTCCGAGCTCGCGACTTTGAAGAATGGGCGAAGCTTGCTGATGAAGTCCTGCAAGACCCATTTTACAGAGACCGATTGGAATGGGAATTCGCCGACAAACTCTTGCAGGGCGAGGATCCAAGGGCATCAAGGTCTGAAAGCCCTGTTTCGGATCTGTTAGAAATCAGCGAGAGGTTCGGTTGGGACAATGACGACAAGGTCGCATGGAGCAGAGTCGACTTTATGCTACTCGGGACATCAAAGGGTGGTCGAATTCCGAGACTTAGGGTTTCTGAGATCGGAGAGTTGGGGAGCGTTGTTGGGGTTTCAAAGGTGGGGAAATCCGGTTCTTCTGAGAAGGGTTTGGTATTGAATAGTGAGAGAAAAATGGGGTTTTTGCAGCAATCGGGGTTGAGGGATTCTAAAATTGAAGAAACAGGCAGATTGAAGAAGGATTATGGACTTAAGAGTGAGAGTAGGTTGGGATTTTTGAACAGGGATTCTGGGTTATCATACATGGGTCCTTTGAAGAAAGATTTTGGATTAGACAGTGGGGGAAAATTGGTTACTTCTAGAACATATTCCAAGGTATCTCAGATTGAAGAAATGGGTACTCTTGAAAGGGATTCTGAGATAGGGACAGAGGAGAAATTACGGTTATTGGGTAAAGAATCAAGAGTTTTTGAAGCTAAAAAAATGGGTCTTTTGGAAGGGAGAAAGGTGGGAATTTTGAGTAAGGGTGTTAGGTTTTATGATGCTGATGAGGATGATTTTAAAGAGGAGATTGTTAGAGGCAGGAGGGAGCAAAGGAGGGAGAGACACAGATTAAAAAGGGGTATGCAGATGCAGAAGCTAAAAACAGTTGTTGGATTGAAGAAAGATAGAGGTGATGGAATTCAGAAACAAAATCCCAAGGGGAGCTTGAATCCTTTTCCTGGACGTGATGCACTTCTCAGCAAAGTCAATAGACAAAATTAATTTGGATATCAAATTCCTTTCTTCTCTTCATCTTTTTTTCTTTATCAGGTTCTTTTTCCTTACTTAAAAGAAGTGTCGTTACAATTCCACCTCGTTTTCTAGCTCGTAGCTTCATTGGAAGGTGCTACATGGATGCAACGAGTTCAGCCAGTTTACTCATCGCTGATGGAAATGCGGGCCCTCGGTACACTTTTTTGACTGTACATTTGCACTTCACAAAATTGCTCCAATTGGATGTTTAGGACTGTTACAAACTTAATTGTTTTGCTGTCAAGTGTAGTTGGCAGTCCTTCAAGGTTGTCCCATAAGAAGCATCCCCATATCATTTTCCATCTTAAAAAAATGAACAATAAATGGCCCCGGCAGATTTTTTTATGACAAGCTTATTTGCATTTTGTAAATTTATTTAAACTCGTAAGTGGTAGATTTCTTGAACTTCTTGGGAAAACAAAACATTAATCTTCCAAGCAGTTGGTTCTTCCATTTTTCAATGTAATTTGGCACTAAGAGAAATGGTGGGTGACCATTTAACTAGGGCACTATTTTTGAAATTGCCACCTACATTTTTTATTATTTGTAAACTGGGGTCAGGCAGGACCCCTACCGGTGTGTTAAGAAAGAAGAAGATATTATAATAAAGGGAACAAGGCATCAATCCTATCCCTAGATACAATACCTAAGATAGGGAGGAATACAAAGGATCTCAGAAGAATCGACTACTTCTAATTATCCCTATAAATAGAAACTAGAGTAGATGGTCCAATGTAGGTGTTGCCACATACATCTTAATGTCTGAAGTCTTAACATAAAGTCCCATGAGAATTCTCTCTCTCTCTCTCTCTCTCTCTCTCTCTATATATATATATATATATATATATATATATATATATATATATATATATGAGAAAAGTGTAGCTACACATACGTGTAGCTAACTTAGCTACACCGACGGCTTAAAATACAGTGGGCCCCACATTGTTTGGGTGATGCAAACCATTCATTTGATGGGCCCTCACATAGATAGGGTGTGCCCAAAAAATCAGCTCCATAGGATCACCCAACCCTACGATTTGTGGAGGCAAAAATGGACGTGTAAAAACCTTCACAAATCTGTCCATTTTTGCCTCCACAGTTTGAAGGGTTGAGATCATCCAATGGAGCTGATTTTTTGGGCACACCCTATCAATGTGAGGTCCTATCAAATGAATGGTTTGGATCACCCAAATAATGTGGGCCCACTGTATTTTAAGCCGTCGGTGTAGCTAAGTTAGCTACACGTATGTGTAGCTTCACTTAACTCAGAGAGAGAGAGAGAGAGAGAGAGAGAGAGAGAGAGAGAGAGAGAGAGAGAGAGAGAGAGAGAGAGAGAGAGAGAGAAGGTTCCTACACATATGTGTAGATAAGTTATCTACACACTAGCTCAAAATACAGTGGGGGCCACATTATTTGGGTGATCCAAACCATTCATTTTTAAGGCCCTCACATAGATAGGGTGTCCACAAAAAATCAGATCCATAGGATCATCCTAACCATTCGAACTGTGGAGGCAAAAAATGGACCAATTTGTGAAGGTTTAAAGACATCCATTTTACCTCCACAAATCGTAGGGCTGGGATGATCCTATGGATCTGATTTTTTGTAGACACCCTATCTAAGTGAGGGCCTTTAAAATGGATGGCTTGGATCGCCCAAACAATGTGGGCCCCCACTGTATTTTAAGCTAGTGTGTAGAGAACTCTCTACACATATGTGTAGGAACCGTTTTCTCATATATATATATATGAGGAAAGTGTTGGTGAGCTTAAGTGCACCAAACCTATGGTGCGCTTAAGCTCCCCAATCACATGGGGGCCCACTTTGTTAGGTGATCCAAAGCATTCATTTTAAAGGCCTTATGATAGATAGGGGGTGTACCAAAAATCTGCTCAATAGGATCATCCTAACCCTTTCATTTGTGGAGGACAAAAATGGGCAGATTTGTGTCTGTCCATTTTTGTCCTCCACAAATGGAGGGGTTAGGATGATCCTATGGAGCTGATTTTTGGTACACCCCCTATCCATGTAAGGGACTTTAAAATGAATGCTTTGGATCACCTAACAAAGTGGGCCCCCATGTGATTGGGGCGCTTAAGCTCACCAAAAGTTTGGTGAGCTTAAGCGCACCAACAGTTTCCTCTCTCTCTCTCTCTCTCTCTCTCTCTATATATATATATATATATATATATATATATATATATATATATATCTGTGTGTTAGTTTTGTCTCTTACAAGTTTTATTCTTTTATTTGATCATTGCAATATTTTTTCCCAATATAGTGGGTGTTAGTTCTTCCGTTTTATGCTGAACTGAGCACTTTGAACAATGGTAAATGTTCTAAAAGTTTTAAGATCGGTTGAAGCTCATGGGTGTTTTTTTTTATCATATAACATGAAGTGAGCAGTGATATCTAATCATCCCATATATCTTACTGTAATGTTTTAGAACACTGCAGCAATATGAGTTTGTTCTTCCTTTTTTCCTGACGCCTCGGTATATTGAGAAATATTGAACCTTTCTGAAGTTTTTGTTGAGGCCCTTGGAATTTCATGGCTAGTTTTTTTTATCACATAATTGGGGGTAAATGTGTTTCTGTAGTTGTCTTGTGTATCTCAATGCTATCTCGTGCAATCTCAATCATTGTTTAAACATTGCAAAACTTTATTCATTTATACTGGGAGTTCATTCTGCACCTTTCCCCCCTTGAAGTCTGGTACTTTGATAAATGGTTAGGTGCCTTAAAGTTTAGCAGTCTTAAAGGCCCTTGAAATTAATGGGCATTATCTATCATATACAATGGAGTGAGTGGTGCTGTTGTAATAATCTCCAAAGCCTTAATGTGGCATTTTACATGTCCTGTATCTTTGTTGAAGTTTGAACATTCCGTATTTGTAGTTAGTTCGGCCATTTTGACAATTTGGAAATGGATGGAGTTTAAGGAGATGAGACCAATTTTGACCATATAAACATGGAGTGAGTAGCATTTCTGTAACCATTCAAAAAAAAAAAGTAGCATTTCTGTAATTAATATGTATATCTGGAAGTAGTTTCTATAATCATCACATGTATCTGAATAGAGTTTCTACAATCATCACATATATCTTATTGTTGTCTTTCACAAACTCTACCTTCCTTTGAAAGTTGTGAAATTCTATTCGTCTAATTCCTCCATATTTGCTGCTGAAATTTGGCACTCAATTCAATGCTTTTTACCATATAAGATGGAGCAAGTGCTGTTTTTTTATATAATTGTCCCGTAAATCTTTTCTATGATCTATAGCTTTGTGTGGACATTGCGAAACTCTATTCAATTTTAATTAATTCCCTCATTGCTAAAAATGTGGGCAGTTTGAGAAATGATAATAGTCGTAGAAGTCCTTGAACCATTTTGAAGTTCATGGGCATATTTTATCATATATAAACTGTCTTTTCCCCCTTTGTTTGAGCAAATAAACTGTCTTTTCTCTTATCATCTCATACATCTAAATGTGTAATTTTACAAGTTCTGTTTTATTGTCGCGGCACTTTATTCAGGTATAGTGGAGATTGGTCTAGGGTAGGTGCAATTTCAAGAGAGACTGAAGAGTTTCTGAAGCTTGCAGCTTATTTGGTATCGCCCCTATGCCTTTTTCTCATATTTTCTATTTCTAAGGAAGAGGAAGATGGAACTTCAGTTTGAGAGGGCTTCCGTTAGATGTGCAAGTCATTGGCATGAGAAGTGCCACATTTCATTTTTATGACAATAATACATATATGGATATATAATGTATCTATGTAGGTTTCTATCTAAAACATTCATTGCATGAATCCAAAGGAAACAAGCTTTGGAAAACTGCACATGATGGTATTTGATCATGTTAGATCGGGTTTTTGGCCATTTGAGAATTTTTTACAGCAAGAGCTGAACATTTCATTGGTCATTTTTCAGGATATTTCTTAATGATTTAAAATTAACAACGGTGTATATTGTTGAAGTATAAAAGATAAATAACGCCTTTCTCCAACAGCTTAAGCTTTTGGAGAAGTTGGTAAGTTAACATGGTATCAAAGCCAAAGGTCTCGAGTTCAGACCTCCCGGATAGCAAAAATCCACATGCGATGGTCGGCCAAAGTGGGTCCACATGTGCCACGTGTTTGCCAAGTGGGCCACACGTGCGGGGGAGTGTTAAAGTATAAAAGATAAATAACGCCTTTCTCCAACAGCTTAAGCTTTTGGAGAAGTTGGTAAGTTAACATATATATATATATATATGATATGTTATGTGTTTTTTTACCATCTGTTAAAGAAATCTTGTGATGTGTTCCCGGTACATGTATAATAGATGTTGCACCTGTCTTGGATGCTCCAATTTTAAGTCCAAAAGCCACACCTTTTTCTTATAAAACACAGATTTTGAGATTGATGTTAACATGATGCCGAGGCAAACTCAGCATAGTTCTCATGTATGAAGGGAAGGCTACAAACTCCATGCCTCAACTTATGATAGTATTGATGTTTAGCAGGATACTAATGCAAATATAGAGAAATTCCTACACTCTAGTAGGGTTTTGAGTGAAACTTAATGCATGATGTGGTTAATGAGATAGGGCACATGCTCAGTGAGGCATATGTTTCTTATCTATGAGGTTGTGTTGTTAATGATTAATGGATCCGGTTTGTGTTGTAATAGGGATACATTTGTTCCTCTCATGGGGGTTATATCTGATTGAAAATGCTACCATGAGCCGAGAGGAGATCTGTTGTGGGGAGTGAGTTTTTACAGCTAACCAAAGAATCTAATCTTAGCTATGAGTGGGTACCCTCAAAATCAATTTTCAAAGTGCTTAAAATTGTGAACCATCCCCAAATAGATCGCAAAAAGTCTCTAGGATGGCTTGGTGAGCCAACATGATGCATTGATGCTATAGATACTTTGCAGCTCCAATTTGAAAATAGTTTGCTTTTATTATATGGCTGGCTGTTGAGGGAAGCTGAAACTATTCTATCATCCATATTAGGTTTCAACGTTGATCTGATCAGCCTCTTCCATGAAAGAAAGGTATGGGTGCCAATGTTTTAGATTTCGGTTTTGGGTTATGGTATGAAATTTCAGCCGAAATCTTGTAAAATCATGGAAACATTTTGTCACAAAATCATGACTGAAATCCGGGTAAGATCCGTTGCCATTACTTTTTATTTTTATTTTTATTTTTGTCGTTTTTTAGAAATATCTTAAAGGAATCTCATTGTTATTCTCTTTTCAGCAAGTTGAGTTGATTTTTGTCAGGGTTTTTTTGTCAAAATGTCGATATATCAACATAAAATTTGCCTTTTGTATTTGAAAAGTTGCATGTTTCCCTTATTATGACCAAAACATTAACGAAGTCTCGAAATTTAGGATGAAATCTATTATTTTTCCGAATCCACGTGGACTTCGTTTCTGGAAGAATGTGGTATTGCCAGTGATGAGAACCTTGAAAGAAGAGTATAACTGTATTGTGTTGCAGGAAGAAATTTTTTGGAGACAGAGATCTAGAGCTTGTTGGCCGAAATAGGGGGACAAAAGTACTGCCTATTTCCATGGTATAGTTAGCACCAGAAGGAGAGGAAACAGAATAAGTGCACTATAGATTGATGGAGTGATCGAGGAGGGAAAAAGACTTAATCGTGAAGGAGATAGTGGAATTCTATAAGCGATTATACGCGTCGGAGGAAGTGGATCGCCCTAGACCAGATGAGTTGGTGTTCAGGATGTGGATGATACCGACTGTGCTTCCTTGGAGATACCCTTTGAAAGGAGCAACAAATATAGCGGAGTTACGCCCTTATTAGCCGGGTGGGTTGCTTGTATAAAGTGTTGGCTAAAGTTCTAGCAGAGCTCTTGAAAAACGTGTTACCAAAAATCAGTTCAACCAATCGGTCTGCTTTCATCCAAGAAAGACAAATCATTGATAATATGTTGATAGCCATGAAGTGGTGGATTATTACCATAAATCTGAGCTAAAGGAATTGTATGCAAATTAGACATAGAAACGGCTTATGATCGAGTGGATTGGGAGTTTCTAGATTATCTGATGGGAAGAATGGTTCGGGGAATAGATGACGGAGATGGATTTAGAAATGTATTTCTTTGGCGTGGTTCTCCGTCTTGGTCAGTGGGCCTTCGGAAGGTTTTTTCAAATCATTCAGATGATTGAGATGGGAAAATCCTCTCTCCCCCATTCTTATTTCTAATCATCGTAGAGACTCCAAGCAGAATGATCGAGAAGGGTCGATGTCATGGGTTGATTGAAGGCTTCAAAGTTAGAATCCAGGGATTGGAGGTTACACATCTTCAATTTGTTGATGATATGTTGGTTTTTAGTGCCTTTGAGGATGACAAATTATTGAAGCTAAAGGCGGAGATCTAACTTCCGCAAGTCTAGACTTCTGGGCATCCAAGTGAGTGAGGAAGGGTCGGCAGGACTAGTAGCGATACTTGGGTGCTCAGTGGACCATTTCTCATTGATGTATCTTGGTCTACCATTGTGTGTGGATAGACCGGAAAAGAGACTGTTGGGGGTTCCACACAAAAGCAAAGATTCCACATCGGAAATTTAAATGGATGTGGATGGGCTTATAAGGACTTGGGCACCCTCCCCTTAACGCCTTAACGGCTAGCTTTTAAGGGTGAGCTCTACCCGGGTCCCAACAAGTGGTATCAGAGCTCGGGCATGGTAGCTCCTGTGTGCCCTCGAGGATGGAGAAAATCCCTTGGGGAAGATCTCTGTAACCCCGGCGTACCCTCAAGGATGGAGAAAAATCCTTTGGGGGAGATCTCGTAGCTCCCACATTGCCCGCCATGTAGAGGGGGAGGATTGTCCGCGTTGCTTCCGCATGGAGGGGGAGATTGTTGGGGGTTCCACCAAAAGCAAAGATTCCACTTCGGAAATGTAAATGGATGTGGATGGGCTTATAAGGACTTGGGCACCCTCCCTTTAGTGTCTAGCTTTTAAGGGCAATAGACTATGGAACCCGATAGTAGAAAGGGTTGAGAGAGGATTGGATCCGTGGAAGCTGAACTTAGTTTCATTAGGAAGGGCAAAATTACCCTTATCAAGCCAGTACTTGCCAATATACCAATTTACCACCAATCGGTGTTCAATGAGCATGATCAATCGAATCGAGCAGATTATTCACATTTTATTTAGCCTAGATGTGGGGTATGTCTACATCAACCCTATGGCCCACTTTTTTTGCTTGTTATTTTATGACCCACTATCTTAAGCTCAAGCCCACACACCACGGACTTACTATTTTTAGTAAAGACAAACTTATTATTTTTTGTAAAAGTGGACTTGTGATTTTTAATAGTGCAGACTTATCACTTAACCTAAAGCCCCATCCTCATAATATCCTAACAACCGCCAAAACCCTGAATCTTGGAAATTTTGGAAACAATATGAGAAGAAACCCCTCTTGCGTCAGGGTACACCCTCCCCTCTCTCTTTCTCTTCTCTTCTTCATCATCTCTCCTCCCCTCTTCTACTATTCCATCTCCCTCTTCTCCCTCCTTACACCCTCTGTTCATTATTTTTCTCCCTTCTTACATTTTTTTAAAGAATGGTAGTCAATTTTATTGAAAGAAAAGGAGACAGAGATGGTCAAATACAAAGGAAAAACAAAAAAAACATTAAATGAACAACAAATGATATAATCATGAAGAGAATCATATGATGTCAAAAATTCCTTTGAAACTCCCTATCGAGCTAACATTTCCGCCACCTCATTGTCAGAACGACGAATATGATGGAAATCAAAAGTGCACGATCGGACCCAATCAAACATCTCATAAAAAAACCTATCAAATCTCCAAGGTGGCTTATGGGATTTCTTTACCCACCGAATCACATTCAATGAGTCCCCGTTGACCATTACCAACAACTTTAAACCTTGGTGCACAACTTGCCTGCCACTTTTGAAGCATCCGCCACCCCAATGGGGCCCACAAAAGCCCAAATAACATCCCCCCCCAAATCATTTCTCAAGACTCCCTCAATGCCAGCCGGACCGGGGTTCCCAAGACTGGATCCATCAAAATTGAGCTTCTAATAACCTGGCGTAGGTGGCGACCATTCTTGAACCTTTCTTTGCTTGATCTTCTCATTACTACGAACCTCACCCCACCTTTCCCATAGGTCATAAGCTGAAACGAACCTAAAAATGGGATGAGCTTTACCCATGAGATTGTCAATGCAATAACTTTGATAAAGAGAAAAGCAAAACTTTTGGCTTTCTCTTTAAAAACTCTTGCATTTCTTTCCTTCCATAAAACCCAAATGGTAGCTAGGAAAGATACATTCAATAAAACTTGGCCTTCCTTCTTTCATCTTACATTCATTTACCCTCCTTTTCCCCATTTCACCCTTTCTGGTAGTTGGGTTTCCAAACAATTCCCCCCCCCGGAGTTGGGTTTATAAATCATTTCCTCCTTTGTCATTTTAACCCCTCCCGGTTGGGTTTATAAACCATTTGCCCCAAGATCTTAATCTTCCATTCTTTTCAAGATCTTGATCGTGTCTTGATATTGATCCCTCAGATCTTAATCTTTATTGATCTTGATTCTTCTTTCTTTCAGCTCTCTTTGTCTTACCTGAGATCATTCCTCCTTCTCATATCTCTAGCTATATCACTTTCTTCTCTTGGGGGCTACTTACATCCAGACAACCAAAGCTGAGGCCCAGCAGACTAACTAGGTACAAATTTTTCCTACATTCTTATTTTCATTACAACTTGCGAGTATTTCTCCTATAAGCCTACCCTCATTCTCCTTTAATCCTATGCCCTATGCATATCCATACCCTTATTTCTTTACCCCTTCTAATTACTTTAGGCCATAGGGAGTTTATTTGATAGATCTGATTTCTTGTCCAACTTGATTAGACATCTGATTATTATTGACGAGTGAGCTGATTTTCCTGATTTGATATTGTATGAACTCTCTTGGCTGATTTGATATCTGTTTGCGGAAGAATTCTAAAGCTTTGAATCTTTGAGAAAACTTAGTTGTCTTTTGATTACTACCATGAGAATATATTCTATTACGAGAATATATGTTGCAAATTCTCATAAACCAACCTGCGAACTCTATGTTTGCACCAAATTGGTATCGGCGCGTAGTCCCCACCGGATCCTGGCATTTTGAAATTGAATTTCAACAGGTCGAGCATAAGTAATGTGAGACCTGTTTGAGTTTTGTGAATATAATCAAAGAAATTTAGGAGTGCATGGAAGGGCATTCAATTAATTTTCTGCACGTAAGGAGATCAGCCAACAACAACACTGATCTGCATGGAAGATTCCTCGAGGACATTAAGCTGATTTTCTGCACTCAAGCATTCTCTACAATCCGGATTGCAGAAGACTAGAAAATGTCATTAAGACATTACATCCAGCTTGAAATGCTGCTACGTGATTTGTATTGAGACATCACCCACCGTTTGATGCTTGGAATTAGGCTCTTCCTGGCCAAACTTCTCTACAGCTACGGATTAGTCCATGAAATGAATGATGCTAAGGGCATGTTTGACAACCATGAAAATATATTCCATGGAATATTAGTAGGGCCAGTTGTGGGAGATGGGTGGAGAGGAAGAGACTTGGGAGGTGGGAGTGAAGGGATCATGAAAAGCTCCAGCAAAAAAAAAAAAAAAAACAATTTGAAGGATTGTATTTTTTCACTGTTTTTTAAGGATTTCTCATGCTCTCTCCATGCTTCCTCCACTAGTGCTCTCTCAAGTCTCTCCTCCCTCCTCAACTACTCTTTCACAATTAAGCCAACAAATATTCCATGGAATAATTTTTCATGATTGCCAAACATGCCCCAAGTAATTTATTCTCCCATGAATAAAATGATTTATTCCAATATTCACCATACAAATAAATGAATGGCCAATTTTATCCCCTGGCAACGTTCACACTCCATGAAAACTCTGATCCGACCCTGCTTTTATTCTAGATGGTCATGTGGCCGGAGCGACATGAACACGGCGGCATATTGCCGGAGCCGGCGCTCACTATCACCATTTTCAGATGGCCGGATTTCGGGACCCTTTGTTCTTAGCTTATAACGGCGCCAAGCTAGTTGTATATTGACCGCGGCCCATGTTCTCCAATGCGAAGAATAGTACCTCGCGGTTTTCTTGAGCCTTTCGTTCGCAAATTTGTATCGGAAATGGTCGGTGATGTATCGGAGATGGTTCGCGTCTAGGCCGAAAGCCTCAGTGGCTTCGACACAGGCGAAGGTGGCCGAAGAGGCGGGAAGGCGGTCTACAAATGGGCGGCGGAGACACCATTCGAGGAGCTCGTCTCCCAAGAAGTTACCGGGGCCCAATGTGCATGTTGCCACCATTCCTTTGCTGAGCTTTTGGTTACTTTTAAAGTGTCCGCGGACTATGAACACCATCCGTTGCACGGGATCGCCTTCGCTAATGATCTGCATACATGCAAAGTATGTAATTAAGAAATGAAGGATATTTTAGTAATTTTATTTTGCATGCCGCCGCTATAAGGGATAAAAATGATTTCTACAAGGCCCTCTTTGGAATGCAAGAAAAATATTTCTAGGATTTTTTTTTGTCTGGAAAAGTTTAATTTTTTCCTCATTTTGGAGGGATATTATCATAAATTGAAGGTCACTCTAAATAAAAATTAAATAGGGTTGGTTCAAGTTATGCTTTTTTGTGAGTAAAAGAATTGAGAAATTTTAAAAGAGAAAATTGTTCCTGCAAACGTGTGCAGGTAAGCTTACCTACACACGTTTGCAAAAATAGGGTGGGGGCCCACATTTTTTGGATGTCCGAAGCATTCATTTGGAAGGCCCTTCTATGGATAGGGTGCGGCCGAAAAATCAGCCCTTCATCCTAACCCTGCCATTTGTGGAGGGAAAAATGGGCAGAAACATGGACACACAGTGTCTATCCATTCCACTCCTCTGATTGCAAGGAACCATTTCCTCATTTTAAAAATATCTTTCCTTTCTAAACTTTTCAGAAATGACCAATATCTTTCCTTTCAAGTGTGGAATCCAAACAGGGTATTTGAGCCATCTACAAGATCAGTTTCTTTTTATGAAATAACCAATATGTCCTAAGGCCATGTTTGGCAGCCATGAAAGTTTTTTCCACGAAATATTAGTTTATCAAGTGTGGGAGAAGGGCAAGGAGGGTGCCAGAGGGAGAGAGTTGGAAGGGGATGAGCGAGGAGAGGGTGAGAAAAAACATAGAAAAGAAGAACTCCACTTGAAATAGAGTTTTTGTTTTCCTTATTTTCCAGCCACCTTGCACCATCTAAAAAAATCATGGTTTCCAAACATGGCCTAAATGTTGAAAAAAATACCCTTATCCTTGCTTTCTGTATACCTTTTCATCCTTGGAGAAGACTAGGGGTTTAACCCTATCACAGATATTGTCCAGGATAAGATCATCCAGGCTTTGGAACAAAGGCACCTGAAAAACAAATTCAATTCAATTAAATCCCTTAATACAATATTGAATAATTGAATAATATAATTGATAAGAAACTTAGAAAACTGCTAAGAAGGTCAATATATAGTGCATGTGAAGGGAATTTAGGCCATGTTTGGCAACTATAAATATTTTTTTCCATGAAATATCAGTTTATAAAGTGGCGAGAGAGGGCTAGGGTGGGTGGGAGATGAAGAGAATTGAGATTTGAGATTGCATGACTGAGGAGATCGAGGGTAAGAACTTGAGGAGAGGGTACATTGGCTAAAAACAATGAATAATTAAATTGTGTTTTGATTAGAGTTTTTCTTTTCCTTGTTTTTCAGCGTCTCTCACCCAACTAGAACTTAAGCTGTTAGATTGTTTGGTTGACCGTGCACATAGATTTCTAATATGAGGAGTTGTTTGGTTTTGAACCCAGGACCAGCTATGAGGCAATAGCTCTGTTACCATGTGAAATAACCAATTACTCTTAAGCGGTTAGACGTGGTGTTATTTAATCATGTATAAATTCAACATTCCCCCTCATGTGTGGGCCCTTTTTTTTTTTTTTTTTTGGTTGACCGTGCACACAGATTTTTAATACAAGGAGTTGTTTGTTTTGAACCCAGGACCTCTGGCGTGAGGCACGGGCTCTGATACGATGTGAAATAACGATTTACTCCAAGAGCTTAAGCTGTTAGAGTTGGCGTTATTTAATCATTTATAATTCTACCTGTTTGATGAGATCCAGGCAAAGATTGCGCTTGATGTCTCTACGGAGTCCATCGGGCAAATCTTTGATCATATCCATCTCATCCTCTCCTCCCATCATGGTCCACCTCTGGCGTTCGTAGTGTCGGACTCTATGTCTAAGGCGCGAAGGCAACTGCCTCCTCTTCATCCACCATGCCATGTCTCGACTCCTCAATTGCATCTTCCTCTTCTTCGCCATCACCGCATGCAAAAATACCTACAGAAATATTGAGCCTTTGGTGATTAGAATAAGAAAATCACGATGGTCTGATCGAAGGTTTCGATATTTGACTTTCGATCTTCTTTTCTTTTTTGACGTAGGGTGTCCCCACCCCACTTTGTAGAGTGGGACTAATTCCCTCCGGATGTGCGCAATCACCTGTAAACCACGAGCATCGGGCAAGCCCAGGGGGATTCCGGGAGCATACCCAAGACTTAAATTTGACCTCCGATATTTGACACACAAAACTCATAATTTGTAAAAATGCAAAAATTACCTGAATATTTCCAATGAGCAGAGTGAAGAGCAATAGGCCGCTGAGTACCATAATTATACTGAATATCACTTCTAGCCAATGGCTAGTGGGCTCAAGATCATTGCCAAAGGTGCTGCGAAAAAAATAAAAAATAAAAAATTGTGTTTAGTAAACGAAATTAGAGTAATCAACTCCGATGAATTAAGTGAATAAGACAAAATCTGCTGAAAAGTGAGCCTATGTGGCTACTCTCTCATGCAACAGCCAGCCGTGAAATGCCTTTCTGCGATTGTCCCTTGCAAATCCCAAATAGATCTAGAAAAAGGTAAATGATAAATGCGCTCCCTTTTTTTTATGATGGCACACCTACTAGTCTCAATTTTCTTTGATTGACAATTGATAGTGATAGTTTGTAACAGCCTCCAGTGTGCATTTGGATTGCCTGAATCAGAGCTGGAATCGGTATCCTATTCTGATTCCAGAATTTGGTTTGAAAAAAATGAAGGAAATGAAGGGGTAGATCTGACACTGGGATGGAATTAAATAGAAAAAATGCTGGAATATGTTTTCCGCCGGAATGGGTGGTATTCTGATTCTGTCCCATAGGAATGAAATTGTTATTGAAATCTTTTCAAATTAATTTTTTTATTTTAATTTTTTTTCCTAGTCCATTTCCAAGGTAATAATAATAGGGAATTGGATTAGGATACCGATTCCAATTCTTAATTCCTTGAGATAAAGAGAGGAATGACATTATCAAAGCTGCGGAATGTGAATATCATTTTCCTTTATTTATGACTATATTTAAAGGGAAATGATATCAGCACAATCATGTTTTTAAACTTGTAATAATTGCACTAATCCATCTTGTCTTTATAGAAACACCTGTCAAAGATTATTACAGTTCCCACTCAAAATAAAATCAGAAAAGAAAAGACAAGATGGATTAGTGCAGTTATTAAAACATGCTTGTGCTGATATCACTTTTCTATCTCAATAGTTTGGGGATATTTCTTGCATACCTGAGGGTCATTAATCCCCAAAAGATGGGGTAAAGGATCTTAACGGCAACGGAGTTACTGGACACGATGGGTAGGGCCCACTTGTAGATACCAAAACGGAACGGTCCGTCACCGTTTAAACATACCGGAATATTTCCCGTTACCTTTGTATTATTTCCACATGAATACTGGACCCGGTCTAACGGTAACGGAAGCCTATAACAGACCTCCTTAGAGCACGATAGCGAGAAGAGTTTGCAACTATTTTCATTCTCACACTGTTGTTTGATGCACGATACGACGCGTTGGATGGCAAGCACGTACCAACACCCTCCCGCCACCTAAAAAAAAAATTAAAATAAATAATAAGCACCAATGTGGGCCCTACTTCAATAAAGACCGTTCGATCACAATTAACGCATCTTGATTAATTGTTAATTAATCTCAACCGTGCATATGATGTAACAATTCGATCCACCGGCCATGGTTTTAAGTTTCGGTGGAAATCTTATAATTCCGGGTGAAAATTTTAAATTTTGGTTTCAGTTTTAAATTTCGGCCAAAATTTAAAACCATGCCGCCAGCATGATATGTTTTTAACGAGATTTTATGTTGAGTGTGCGCTTGAAGGCCAGTCTTTTTCAAAATAGGATGATCCAAACCGTTCATTTGTTTGTCCACAGCGTAAACAGGCTGTACCCGAAAAAAAAAAATCATTCGATGATCCTAACCCCACGATCGGACTGCACATTGTGGAAACCTCTATAGATTGGAGGGTTGGGATCATCGTACTCTATTTACGTTGTGGTGCGGGTATTTTCTAAATAGTATTGTTGAGCCCACTCACAACGTAAAATGGAGACGACTCGAGGGATGAATCAATTTTTCATAAACTCAAGCGAGCAAAAGAGTTTCGATTGACTTGGTAGGGCAACTCGGACAAGAACTCAGCCAAGTTAAAAAGGGAGTCGACTCGGCTAGTCAATAATTAAATCGATCAATTTTTCATTAACTCGGATGAGTCAAAAGAACTTCGATTGACTTGATAGAATAAAATTCGAATATGAATTCGGCCAAGGTTGACAAAAAAAAAAAAAAAAAAGGAGTCGGCGCAGGTGAGACGATCTATTTTTAATTAACTAGGGGAGGCAAAAGGACTCCTTTTGATTAACTTGGTAGTAAAGAACTCGAACTCAGACAAGAACTCAGCCATGATGAAAGGGGTTGAGTCAGGTGAGTCAAAACAAGTTAAATCAATCTCTATCTGCTCATCTAGAAGCCTTTTTTCAAATGCAGGAGTTGACTCGAGCCAATCAACAAGTGACACGGGTAGCCCATCCACGAAAGGGACCACTACACTATTTAGGAATAACTAGTACTGATTAATCACAATTGACAAATTGGATTAAAGTTGTGATTAAGATTTACTTACATGTGAGGCGATGAAATAAGCAATGAGATTAAGGCCGAAACCCCACCAGATCGTTCCGAAAATGTATCCGGTGACCTTCTGCATCCGGCGCATCATCGATATGATGTGGTAGACTTTTGGGAGGAATTGAAACAAGAAGATTAGTAGAAGAATCGTCATTATTAGCTTAATCTCTTCTTCTCTAATCAATTTTGGCACTATTAACCAAAAGACCATCTGCATGCAGAATAAGAAAAGAAAAAAAAATACTCATAAATTCATTAGCCAAAAACAAATACACTAAAAAAGTAAAAAAAATTGGGGAATTACCCCCCTTTATTTTCAATAGATCACACCCTTTGTTTACTAAAATTCTTTCATTGTTTAAGAGAAAGAAGCTGAAAAAGAGATGGTGTCCACATCAACAGATATGGGTATCAGCTCTCCTTTTCTTATAACGGCACTCCCCTAGTTTTTTTTAAGAAAAATCTTGATAGACTTTAATAGCTGATTATTAAGTGAGAAAAAAGAAAGGAAATAATGGTCTTTTCAAAACAAAGCCAGTGCAAATATCATTTTCCTATAAATTACATAAAAATATTAACAATTCCATCGAATTACTGAAAAGAAGGCATGAAATGCAGGAAATATGGATATCTCATGTAAAACAACGGAACTAACCTTTGAATTAAATTTCCTAAGTATTCAATTTAAACCATAGTTAGCAAAACTCCGTTTTAAACGGCATTTTTTTTTTCAAAAAATTGCGTTTTATTGGTTTTCCATTTAAAACTTTTACAGAAGAAAAAAACGTTTTAAAGACGTTTAAAACATGTTTTGAACGTATTAAACACGTTTTTTTCGGACAACTTTTTTTACAGCATTTTTTGAACCAGTACCGTATTAAACTCAGTACCGTATTTACCCAAAAAAAATTTACAGCATTTTTTTGAACTAGTACCGTATTAAAATCGAATTTTTCTGTCCGTCTTTTTTGCCATATAACGTTTTGTAACTTTTTTTTTATATATAGGTACGTTTTGTAACTATGAATTAAACCATCCGTAATAATATTTACCGTCCCTTGTTTTGAAATTGACACTCCTTTCTGTATTTTAAAGTTTAAACCCTTGTTAGTAGGGGGTGTCAACGGATCCAATTCGGGTCAGAGTCAGATTGTTCTTCGGATCCTACTTTCCACGTCATGATCACGATCCATTTTAATTTGGACCGTCCATCAGAGTGTCCTATTATGTCCCACTAAGCTAAGTAAACAATTAATTTTTACAAAAAGAGATAGAATGGCAGTCCACTGTTAGTTTGTCTCTATGCTTTTTCTTCAACTAAATTAAAAATTTATCTATGTTTAACCTATGTGTATAATAATGCTTGTAAACAATAAAACTAATCAAAATTACATACACAAATATAATGTATAACTATTATCAAAGAATATGATCCATAAAGAACAAAACCCCTCTCTCTTTTCCTTCGTGAAAGTATGAAATGAAACGACTGAAATGAGCGAAATCGCAATCCCATTCGATTCATTAAGTGATAAAAGAGGTTTTGACTAAAATACCCTTCATAGAACGGTTAGCATTAACAAAAATTGGAGGGTATTTTTGTAAACCATTTCGGATCGTGACTATCCAATGGACATATGTGGCATGCCCATACACAATCCAACATTTTTCGGAACCCAGATTTGATGATCCGAAATATGCCCATGGAACCTATTCATATGTTTAGATCCCGTTCATTAACGTTCGGATTCGGACGATCCATCGGACCTGGATCCATTGACACCCCTACTTGTTAGTTTTTAATTGTGATAGTTTTAGCAAATTATATGACGCAATGATAAATGTGCAAAATCAACAGAGGAGTGCTAATATCAAAATAGACGATTGTGCTCAACAACGGTCTAAACAGCGAAAGCGAATGATCTACTGTCATGTGACGTGTCAGTCGTATGACCAGGCTCCCCTCCAATGATTAAGCTCAGAAATTCATTTTTTTCAACTTGAAATTACAAAAATACCCTTTAACAAATTTCACTCAGAAATGATATCCACACCTCCTTGTTTTCATGATAGCACTCTCTTATTGAAAGAAGTGTAACTCCATGCCCTGTTTGGTTGCTCAAATGAGGGAAATCATCAGCATTTGAAACGCCGGTGATCTTCCAAAGATCTGTCCAAAGCATGTTTGGTTGCCATTTTGCATTGAAACTACCTTTGACCACCATACATCTTCCAGACAACAATAATTGTGTTTTTTCTACGTGGTGGCAATGTTCCCTCATCTAATCTTCTCCCCAAATTTTACCAAAATGATGAAATTTGGGTGAAAGAAGTGGAGAATATTCTTGTTTGATTCTCTTTTCTCTCTTTCTCTCTCTTTCCTTTCTCTCTCTTCCCCTCTCTATTTTGATAATGACACTCCTACATCTTCCACTAATCTTCCTGAGGATTCTCGTCCAACCAAACACCACTCTAGAGAAAGTGCCATTATAAAAAACAGAAGTTGTATCGCTATGTAGTTCTTTAAATTAGATAGCTTACCTGGGGCACGGGTATTATAACAAAGGCGTCGAACCAAAATCCCTTAGGCGAGCGTACGTAGTACAAGGCTATGACACGTGCGTCCCACACGAGCTTCCCACATCCAACCACGAGTGACTCCCTTGACACGTATGCAAGCCGGAATTGGAGCCACATGTGTGCCACGTGCACCACATCGGCACACGTACGAAGCGCAGTCACTATAGCCGCGAGTCCCCCATCCATGTAGAGACACGGTGCACCGCCCCGGCCTATCGAAAGAGCATAGAAGAACAACGGGTCGACCGCAAGAGCCATGCCGCGCGCCAATAGGAACGCACGATTCCATGTCTGAACCCGTTTGCTGCGCGGGTCCAGGACCCGTCCGAAAACCCAAGAGCGCTGGTCGGCGGCCCCATGAGACTTGTGGGGCCTGCCGATAGGACGACCCTGGATCGGGATCAGGGAGGACCCCGCTGTGGCCTCCCACTCTGGTGAGTGGGAGTAGTCACAACTAGTCGAGTGGAACGCGGGCACACCAGGTTGTGTGCAGGAGTAGCACTCGAGAGAAGAAGAGATGGGATTCTCGTCATCGTTGTCTTCGTCGGAAGGGGATTTCCGGTGCCGGAAAATTCCAACCAGCCTGAAATTGAGACAAGAGGAATGAAAGTGTTAGTTATTGGAAATTGAAATGAACTGAAATTTTTTGGTGTGTACATGTGTGTGGGGAAGGACTAACCTTGTGGGGAAGGAGATGTTGAATTTGGGGAACTGCATGTTGGGAGGAGGGGAATCATGGGAGGAGAGATAGAGAAAAAGAGGTGTGGAGAAGGAAATTGGAGGAAAAAGAATTAGAGGTTGTGGTGAAGTAAGATGTGTGTATAAATAGGGAGAGAGAGATATTGTGGTAGAGAGAGAAAGTAAAAACAAAGAAAAGTGAGAGAGTAAAGAGAGTAAAACAAGAATAGTACTGGGAAGGCAAAGAGAGGGAGGGGGTGTGATTAGGAGAGAGAGTATAGAAACAAAGAAAAAAGAGTAGAGAGAGAAAGTAGCTAGTTGGGTTGGCGGGTTGAGGATGGAGTGTTGTGATAGTAAAAAGCAAGAAAAAGGTGCAGAGAGAGAGATATGGAAAGAGCAGAGAAAGAAAGAGAGTTTGAGGAAGAATAATGGAGCATAGGGTAGAAGGGAGAAGCAAAGGTTGTGGTGTGAGAGAGAGAGAGAGAGAGAGAGAGAGAGAGAGAGATGTTTTGGTCTCATTATATCATGTGTCACGTAGCACATGAAGAGCTGTGTCGTGATCCCAAGGACGAACGTACATTCAACCTAAGCTTGTGAAAATAATTGAAACTCTTTTCTCATTAACTGCCTTGTAAATAAGAAAAGTGATACATTCACCCCTTTTCTTCCCTGAGCCACCTCCCTCTAGTAGTCTTAGTGTATTTATAAAAAAAAATAACTATGATCGACTATCCTTTTACACCTATAAAGAGGTGGACCAAAGAAGAAAGAGCGGCCAATATGTCTTTTTCCAGCAAAATAATAGAAGAAGACGTGAGTATGATCCTGGCCACTCATTTTAATGTTAGGTTCCCATCATGGAAAATCTCCACCATTCGATGATAACGGTGTGAGAATTAAATGAGAGATTTGAAAAGATAAACCAAAAATGAATATTTTACACACAAATTGGAGGGTTAGGATGGCTGGATGCAAGAGATTTTTAGGGAAGTGTTATATTTGCCCCCTTTTTCTTACTTGGGACAATCCCCTCTACTAATGTATTTATGTCTATCTACTCTTTTACACTAGGGGTGTCCCAAGTAATATAAGGGTGAATATATCATTTCTGAATTTTAATCTAACACCCATCCATTGTGGGTCCTAACTATATGCAATCATTTAGATGGGCTCCACTTGTACAGTTGTACGTCAGTTGAATTAACATGATGAGACCAATAATTCATTGAAATTGAATATACTTTCCAAGAAGATTAGACACCTGGTCGGGATCAGTAGTGACAATCAATTGTAGGCTATGTGTGTAGATACCATTAAGATTATGTTTGTTTTTTTGGTTTTGGGAATCGATTCTGACTCCAAAACCGATTCTTTTGAAAAATTGGATGTTTGGTTCACAATATAGAATCAATTTTGTACTCAGATCAATTCTACATTGCAATTCTACGACCGCAAATCGAATGCACAACTTTGCCAATAATAAATTTTAGACTCAAAATCCAAAACAAATATGGCCTAAGCTTGAGACGACCCCTTCGTTTTAGATTTTGAGAATTAATTTTGAGTCCAAAACCGATTACTGGGCTCAAATTTATACACAGTTTTGAGTCCAATAATCAATTTTAGACTCAAAATCCAAAACAAATATGGCCTAAGCTTGAGACGACCCCGTTCGTTTTAGATTTTGAGAATTAATTTTGAATCCAAAACTGATTACTGGGCTCAAATTTATACACAGTTTTGAGTCCAATAATCAATTTTAGACTCAAAATCCAAAACAAATATGGCCTAAGCTTGAGACGAACCCGTTCGTTTTAGATTTTGAGAATTAATTTTGAGTCCAAAACTGATTACTGGGCTCAAATTTATACACAGTTTTGAGTCCAATAATCAATTTTAGACTCAAAATCAATTCTCAAAATACAAAACATGAACAAGGCCTAAAAAAGGATTGTGAGATCAAGGAGCTGAGATCATCTTGTCAAGGGATGATGTTCTCCATGGCATTTGGCCCGACTTGTGGTCACTGGCGGACCAACAGATTTGATCACATAGACATGGCACAAGTAGAGTCCAGAGAGAGTATCACTGTGTATGCACAATAAAAGATTTGCTAGGCAATTTTGCGGAAAGCCATTTCGCGGCTCACTTTTGCAGAAGAGAACAGCCACCTTAGATGAATAAGACAAAATCTGTCATGAAGTCCCTCTTCTCTCCTGCAAAAGTGGGCCGCAAAAATGGCTTTCCATGATATTGCCTAGCAAATCCCACACACAATAAACTACTAGTATTCAATACCGCAGTTGATGGGTCACAATCTAGGTAGGCATCAGTGAATATCGTATGCGCCACATGTTACATCTAGATGACTCATCCAAGAGGAAGAGAAGTGGCAATTGATCAAGTATATGAGGTCACATGTGTAGAAAACAAAGGATCAACTAGGATTCTACTATTTAGTTGGCCCACATCCGCCCATGTGGGCCCGCACGCACTGCGCTACGCCGGCCCGTCCCCTCCGGTGTATGTGTAGAGTCGGCGATGACTCTCAACAACATGAGCCACAGTGTCACATGGATTGTTCTGGATACAACTTTCTAGACCCTATTACTTGTTTTAGATTTTGAGAATTGATTTTGGGTCAAAAACCGATTATTAGTCTCAACATTGGATTTAATTTTGAGTCCAATAATCAGTTTTGGACTCAAAATCAATTCTCAAAATCCAAAAAGAGGGCCTTGGCAACTAGGCATATGTATTTCTTCCAGCTCTTGATCATCCACCCATCCATATAAATTGAGGAATAACCCAAATGGCACCATTGGTCTTAGAAAAAGGTCAAGAGATTCACTTTGGTAAAGGTTGCCAAACTAAAGACTGCACATGATCCCAAAAAGGCAACCAAAAAAACGTTGGAGGAAGAAGTGCATGATTTGTCTTTTAAACTGATCTTATCACAAAGATAACACTGCTATGTACTTGTAATGTTATTAGTATTAGTTTTATAAGTAAATCCTCTTGTTTTATGTTAGAAATTATGTTATAGTTTTATAGTTTTATAACATTATGTTAGAAATTTGAAAGTCAAAAGGTCACTTTTTAGACTTTAAAATTTGGAATGAAGATTCAAACTTAAAAGATCCCTCTTGTTTTCAAAAGCACTTGTATGTTATGGTACTAGCGACCAGGGCGATGCCAGAAAGTTTGCACAAGGGGGGCAAAAATTATAGTAATTTTTTTTCTCCAAACAAATGAAAGCACTATTATAGTTTCCAAAAAAACCCTCAAATGTTCATTGTTATATCCCTCAAAAGGGGGGCATATTTTTTAGAAGGAAGGGAAAAACCCTCACTTGGGAAGAGAAAAAGATATTTTTTAGAAGGAAGGGATATAAAAATGGTAAAATTAAAATTTTAAACTTATTTTGTAATCGCCTAATCGGGATTCTATTGGCCATAATACGCTTTGTTGGTTTGCCCTTCTCTAACTACGATTAATACATCGGCAAAAAAATCGGTCAAAATAGTCGGCCTTGCTCCATTCTTTAATGCTCCTTTCTCGTTCTAGCGTTATTCTTGACGGGCATTGATGGAGTAAATATAGTTACTTGAGACTTCTATGTTATCACGTGTCAACTTGTTGGGGTTTATTTGAGTCAACAAAAAAACCCCTCTAACGAGAATATATATGGTGGCCGCCCCGCATCATTTGGCTGATCCAAACCATTAATTTTTGGGCCTTACGTAGATGTGGATAGGGTGTCCCAAAAAAAAATTTCCATACTGTTCATCCGAACCCTCACCCTCTGTTATGTGCAGATTTCTATATTGTACCGTCAATTTTGAACCTCCATAAATTGGAGGGTTAGGATCATCCAATGGAGAAGATATTTTGGGGCACATCTTATATACATTAGGGCTCAACAAATGAACGGTTTGGATCATAATGTGGGCATGAGCTGCACCCTCATACATGACCGGCCATCATATAATCTCCCTCTCTGAAAGATGTCTCTCAAGGGATCTGAGACCTTTCAATTAAATGGAGTGCAAATATTAGATTCTGCGTGTGTCCTATTAGTACACTTTGATTTAGGAATCACAGGTGAAAAAATCATCTCCATAGGATGATCCTAACCCTCTAATATGTAGATAAATTACGTTTAGAAATATCTATAGATTGAAGAGTTAGGATCATCCAATGGAGATGATTTTATGGGCAAAGGCGCAACAAATCAACGGTTTGGGTTGTGAGGAAAATGCTGACTATTTGGGATTCTATTGATGGTATTTATGAGAATGATTTATTTCAAAATCAATGCCAGCCTATCAGTTTTAGCGTCAAGAGGAGATGGGTGATTTTTTTTGCCAATGTATTAATTGTAGTTTTAGAAGGGAAAGCCAGCAAGGCACATTATGGCCGATAGAGTCCTGAATAGCTTCATATTGTCCCCCTTCCCTATTGGCCAATAGAGTCCCGAAACGCTAGCTTCCTCTTCTTTTTTTTCCCAAAAAATTAAGGGGGGCAATTGTCCCCCTTCCCTTTCATGTGCCATCGCCCCTGCGTGCGACATGAACCCAAAACCTTAAAGTGTGTGAAGAGGGTTCTCAACTACAATGCAAAAACACATAGTCCCACATTGGAACTTTCAAAAGAGTTTTCCCTCCATATAATAGCTAGAGTGGGAGAAAAGGCTCTTCTGGGAGCATTGGAATTTGTTGGATGATCAGGTTTTATATGAACTCAAATTCATATACGCACGTGCCGGGTTGTGGTCCGAGGTCCGAGGTCCGAGGTTTGTGTAATAAAATTAGCTTTTTGGTGCAACAACGTTTTGGGTTTTCTAATCAACTCTTAAATAGTTTTTATCCTCCCTAATGTTTTTTGTTAATGGCAACTATTAAATGAGAACCATTTAGCTCTCTTAATGGGCGTTTATTCCGTCTCTAACAGTCATGTTTATCTCTGTAAAAGAGTGAAGGTATCATTGTTATATGCACGATTTTGACATAGACAAATAGATATCCAGATTTCTCTCTTTCCTACTTTCATTCCATGTTTGAGCACAGTTCTAAGGTGGTTCTAAGTGGACCAGTCAGCAAGTAAACGTGGACTGGAGCCTGTTTGGGCTTTTTTATCTTGGAGCATCAATTCGTGGATCTCAGTTGCACCATAGGGGCAGATATGATTCTTAAAGAGAGTGACCATGTGGCATGACTTAGCCTTCCTTCTTCCAACATCAACAATCTGATTTCCAAAAAGGGTTTTGTGCGAAACGATAAGTGCAAACTGTTTTTCCCAAATTTCTTTTCAATTCTGGTATTTACGATAATTGTAAACCTTTTTGCCAAGTTTATTTTCAACTCTGGAATTTTTAACAGTATACAAGCTTTGGGTCCGAGTTGCATTAATTTTGGTCCAAGTACCCAACTTGGGTTCGAGTAACCACTTTTGGGTCTGAATAACCAAGTTGGGTCCGACCTTATTTTTGGGTTTAATTAAGCCATAAATCAGTCCCTCATTTACTATCATTTCCGTCACCCTTAAGAGTAGTAGTAATCTGATCATCTATTTTTCCAACACATAACATACTATTTGCATTCTTAAATGCATATACATAACCTACTACTTGGTATGCTCTCTCTCTCTCTCTCTCTCTCTCTCTCTCTCTCTCTCTCTCTCTCTCTCTCTCTCTCTCTCTCTCTCTCTCTCTCTCTCTCTCTCTCTCTCTCGTCATACCCATAACATACAACTTTTGATGTTCGATCCTAAATACTTTTGCATCACATGCAACTCAATATATTAATAAATGCCTTCTCTCTCACTAAGCCAAACATAGCATTCTTTAATCACATGAAATTCGTTGTAGTATTCACAGACACCATTAAGTCTAGAGCAATAGTGGCAGCGACACCAATGGCAAATGCAGGAAGGACATCAGCACTAGACTCCCACATGACCATGGCAATGGGAAGTTGCCCAATTTTTTTCTAGCAGGACAGAAAGGCATAAAAGTTGGTATACCAGAATTTAGAGGTGGGCAAAGACAATGAGTTTGATGATGGAAGTACCATATTGCTAGGGGTAGGAAGACATACAACACGTATTTGTTAATTAAATCTCTCCAATACTTTATATAGAATGCCATTGCCACATAAATACTAATTATTAGAGCTAGCCCTAGCTGTACTGGTTGTTATGTTCATAAATACTTGTACACAACTTGCTTGGCATTCTCTCTCTCTCTCTGTCTCTCTCTCATGCGATCCTAAGGACAACAAAGATCCAATTACCTATAGAGCCTTTTATTAATTAGCTTTCGTGTCTTGGTCTTTACTACATACCTCCAATCACCAGCTGAAGACAAATTTCCTTCATTAATTTACTTGGAAATGCAACTTTGATTATTCTAAAATATATAGCAACATGGAAAGCTTCACAAGAAAACGACCAAATGAGAGTAACTGCCCATTTCTTTCTCTGCAAGTGGATTTGTCATATCTATCATAGAGATTTGTGTTTGTGGCCACCATTGCAACCTTACACATGGATGCTTTTGTCTTTGAATGTTGGGAGTCTTTTGTCATGCTCTATTTCTTTGAGCTGTTCTATTGATAGGTTGAAGTACAGGTGGGGCCACTTATTCGATGGTCCTAACCATTCTCCGATTGGACCCCACTTCGAATGCAATGTAACCTTTCGTTTTGTACTTATATATTTTATTACCTTTTTTTTTCTGATATTATTATATTGGGTGATGATATCCGCACTCTAATTTTGATAATGGCACCCAACACTTTATTAACGACTTTTTTGATTGGCTGTTGAAGGCATCCAGATGATTTAACAGCCTCCGAAAGCTAATTAGAAACGCGTAAAGTGGAGAGTGGAGTGTTATTATTAAAACAAGGGACTGTGAATATCAATTTCCAATCATATATATAGGGAAATGATTTCAGCGCTCCAATGTTTTGATAAACATGCGCTCACTTGTTTGTCGTGTAGTATTTAAAGGGTTTTAAGAGCTTTATGAGAACCGTATTATCCTCTGACATCCCTTTAAATACTATATGACAACCAAGTGGAGCGCATGTTTATCAAAATACTCGAGCGCATAAATCGTTTCCCGAAATATAAAAGAGAAGAGTTCTTACTCCCTAGAGTAGATAACTTATCTACTCCCTAGGCTTAAAATACAACGGGGGCACATTGTTTGGGTGATCCAAAGCATTCATTTGATGAGCCCTCACATAGATAGGGTGTGCCCAAAAGATCAGCTCCATAGGATTATCCCAACCCTTCGAACTGTGGAGGCAAAAAATAGACAGATTTGTGAAGGTTTATAACCGTCCATTTGTACCTCCACAAATCGAAGGGTTGGAATGATCATATGGAGCTAATTTTTTGGACACACCCTATCTATGTGAGGGCCCATCAAATGAATGGTTTGCATCACCCAAACAATATGGCTCCTACTGTATTTTAAGCCTAGGGAGTAGTTAAGTTATAAACTCTTTTCTCATTATAAAAAAATTAAAAGTGATGCTTTGAAGAGAACAACCAAATTTGTCCAGTTCATACAGCCAAACGCTCCTAATAACTAAGATTGGATTCGTGGCACAAAGATGTGGTGATCCACACTGTTCATTTTGGTGGGCCCATTATAAATGTTTCACAATCTAGGCAATCATAGCTGTCCAAGGAAAGTAAGCCTATCCAAGAATAAAATAAACCCATGCTTGTTATCCTCATGGTAGACTATATATGAGGTTAGAATTCTTTGGAAAAGATGCTCTTGGGATTGGCTATTCTGCTTCTATAAGTTTTTCTTGAAATTATCTTCTCACTCTCACAAATGCTGTTCTCATAATAATTTATCCATGAACAAAGGCCAATGTAAACTGAGGATAACAAGTCTATATTAGGATAAAATAAACTCTGACTTGCTTCGATATCCTCCACCTATCATGGGGTCCACTAGATGGAGGTCCAAATCACCGTACACAAAGTAGAGTACGGATATAATGTGACTGACCAAAAATGACTTATAATTTCTATACCTATTTTGTTTAGCAAAATCATTATATTTTACTTCGAGTCTCTTCTTCTCAGGGCCAGCCCCTCTGGTGTATTTATGAATTTTTTTATTTTTTTTTTGGTAACGAAGGGTGTCCCCACCCCCTCCGGGAGTAGGATTATTTCCCTACGGATACGCGCAATCACCCGGAAACCACGCGCATCAGGTAAGCAAGGAGGGATTCGAACGCTCGTCACTGGGGAGCAAACCCGTAACTTTACGCCAAAGAGCCACACCGACTACTCTTTTTACACTACAAAGGGGTGGCCCAGGGAAGAAAAGGAGGTGAGGATACATCATTTTCCCATCAGAAAATAATATTCCATGGAATATTTGAGGGTCCAGTTGTGAGAGAGGGAAAGGAGAGAGAGACTTGAGAGGGGAGAGTGAAGGGAGCATGAGGAAAACCCTAAAAATAGGATAAATTTTGAGTTTTTATAGATGATGAATTAATTTTTCCTAATTTTGCCACCCACTATCATGCCTTCTTAGTCTCTCTGGTGTCATTCCTACATCTATCTCACAACTACATGGATGAAGATTCCATGATTCATTTTCATGGTTGACAAGCATGCCCTCAATGAGAATTACTCTTTTCATATTTTTTTCAGAAAATAATGTCCTCAATCCCTTGTTTTGATAATGAAACTCCTCACTTTATTAAGCATTTCTAATTGGTTATCAATTGTCTTTTGTGAATTGTGACAGCCTCCTAACACTATTTAGAGAAGTCTTGGATTTTATAAGCAAAAACCGGGATTTTAAATTAAAATAACCATTCAAAAAAGAAAACATGGATATTAAAATACATAGATTATAAAATCTAGATTTTAGCTTATAAAATCGAGGTTTTAGCTTGTAAAATCAAGGATTATGAAATCCATGTATCCAATCGGCCTCTAAAAATAGAGAGGGTGCCTTTATTAAAACAAGGGAGTATAGATATCATTTTCAATTTTTTCTATAATTCTTCCTTTTTTCTCTCAATAGTGTTTTCCAGAACCCTCTTTGGCCCCCTCCATCCCTCCTCAAGATCATTGATGAAGACCGAAATAGAACCCCCTACACAAGGCTGTAATCTTCTTTTGTTTCTTATTTGTACTTTTGGTTCCCAACGGGATCCTTGCATCCCATTCAGACTGTTGGCTTCTAAGCCCTCTAGCTGTTCCTTTTTTTCTTTTTTATCAATGATATCTGGCAGGGGTCTTGCCTAACCCCACCTTACCCATATAAAAAAAATAGTGTTTTGCTAACCTTTTTTTGTATTTATACAAAAAAATGGTGAGGCACTCTCTTTGGCCTGATTTTCTCAACCAATAGCAACCTACAAAACTTACTGCTTTTGTCTGGAACTTGTCACCAGCCAAAGGCTAAGAAAGGAGCAAAAATGCATTGTAGTCCAAATGTTGCCCTAATTTGAATGGTCTGGATCTTGTGTTCACCATCCAAAGGCTAAGAAAGCTGTATGAATGTATTCTAATTACATGGGACTCTCCTTCTTTGCAAAGGAAACTTAAAATGATGCATGTGGGGTCACAGAGGTGGACACGAGAGTCCCTTTCAAGGAAGGCATGATTAAGTGAGAATTATCCTTTGGAAGGGGATCTTTGGTAGATATGACTAAGAGATTGAAAGAATTTTAAGGAGTGAAGAGTGAACAAATTGCATCCACTACATAGTGATTATAGGACTACTTGTCCCATATGAGTTTTTTCTTTTGCTTTTTGGCAAAACTACAAAACTTCTAACACGATAAGTTTTGAGGACAAAAAAAAAAACTGAAATAGCCCTTCTTCGATCTTGTTTTGAAATGGTGTGAAATACCCCTTCTTATTCCTGTCGCCATATTTTTAAATTTTTTTTTTGGGGGGGTGGGGGAGAAAAAGAAGAGGAAGAAGAAAAGGAAAAAGAAGAAGAAGAATAGAAAGGAAAACAATAAAAATAACAAAACAGCCCCAAAAATTGGGTAAGAAGAAAAGAAGTGAAAGAAATGAATAATAATAATAATAAATTCCTAAAATTAAGGAGGAGGAGGTAGAAATAAAATGTAGAAAAAATGATAAAAAGAGGTAGGAAGAGAAGGAAAAAAGAATAAGTAAGACATTATTTCATCTGCATGAGACATGGCATACGACAACAGACTAATTCATCATATTCTATGTTGGTCTACCAAGGTGGCATATGTATCCTTTGAGGATATTGGATAAGATGTCTAAGGTTAGTATGTGTTAGGGGTAAAATCCATCCTCCGACTAGAATTGAATGCAGACACTTGGCACCTAGCCCAATTATGTAACCGAACTTGCCTCTTCGATAGCTGGGGCAAAAAGGTATTTTTCATCTCCACAAATAGCAACCCCGAATAAACATGAAAGTGCCCCAGGGGAAAGACCGAACCTAGCATGACAACTTTCCTAGAAGTTTGGTGGTTCAAAATAGCAATCGATTCCCATGAGGAAACCTGGTACTTATCAAGACGAACATGGAAACTAATTCCATGGGATGTCGACCAATAACGAAAGGCTCCCACAACCGCAAGTATCCTAAACTACCTTGGACTCCTTTCATAAATAGGCCCCCACACTCTCCAAACCTCTATAACTCACAAGCTGTTAACTTACAAACTTCTCCAAAAGCTTAAGCTGTCCCCCGCACGTGTGACCCACTTGGCAAACATGTGGCGCATGTGGTCCCACTTTGGGCTAACCATCGCATGTGGAATTTTGCTATCCGGGAAGTTTGAACTCGAGACCTTTAGCTCTAATACCATGTTAACTTACCAACTTCTCCAAAAGCTTAAGCTGTTGGAGAAAGCGTTATTTATCTTTTATACTTTAACACAAGCACTATTATTTTGCTCCTCTATTGCTTGGACTTCCTACCTGTGTGCCGGTTTCTGACTCGAGCGTCGGAGAAGTCTCCCAGAGTACAACCAGAGCAGATTTTGACACCAACAGTATGCTTCCACCGATCGGATGACAATAAAATAACTTTCAGACAAGAATAGTTGTGTTTTACTTTCCATAGTAGTGAATGTCTTCTTCGAAAGTATTATGCGTGTTATTCAAGGGTAGTGTGTCGTAAAGGGTGTAGTGTGTCATTAAAGGGTGTACCCTGACATAGGACGACAATGTATGAGGACGAGATTTTTTAACAAAAGAAATATCTCTCATTCCAATGTAATTACTATGCCAGTAATCTAAATGGTACCGTGCAAGTGGCTTCTAGATAACAAAAACTTGCAATGGTAAGAAATCTAGGAGCTGTTCTTCAGATCCACCTTCTTTCAGGGTAGAGTATGTATCCTTTTAGGGTAGTGTGGGTGTTTTTACAGCGTAGTATTTGTATCCTTCTAGGACACCTTCTTTATACGGATCAGAAGACAACATACCTTCATTGTTTTCTTTTTAAAATTTTAAATTTTTGTTATTTTTCCTCGTCGATTTTAAGGGTTTTCTCTTCTAACTTTTCCTATTTTTCATCTTCTTGGTATTTTTGTCAAGATTGCTTGGCATTGGTAGTTTTTTCTATGTTTTCTTGTGAGGCTATTGAGTGGACCTCTATGAAGGTTTATTCCTTTGAGATGTGATATTTACGCTCCTTGTTATAATAGATGCACTCCTCTTTTTTACTTTTAAGCCTCTTATCAGCTATTATACCATGAAGGGCCTACTGACATTCAATACATTGGATTCTATCAAAGGACAACCCTTGTCTATCTTTATGTCAAGTTCCTTTTAACCCAATGTGACCTCTCTAACGGTAAAAGGAGCATAATATGTGGTGTGTTGGGGGGTGGGTGGAGGCGTGCGTGGGTGAGAGAGAGAGAGAGAGTGATAGTACTTCCTTTTCTAACAAACAGAAGGGACAAAATCTCTCTTGGTTTATATCAAGCGAGCTGATACTTACACCCTCTGCTTTTGTACTCTACAACCCATCACTATTTTGAGCCCATTTTTTCATTGGTTGTTACAATTTTCAATGATTCAACGATTTGTAGGAGCCATTGAAAGAAATGAGAGAGCGAGAGAGAGAGAGAGAGAGAGAGGGGGGGGGGGGGGGGGGGGGGGGGGGGGGTGTTCTTCTGTCAGAATAAGTAGGTACAAATATCAGCTTCCTATATATAATTTTCATTTCTCAGGTTTCTAACATAAATATTAGGCCCCCATTTGTCCTATAGAATGATATCACAACTGCACCCATGTCATATATATGTGTCTGGTGATCAGAACAGTGGATCTTATCGGCAATCTTTCGGTCTTTCGTTCTAGGTCCCATGCAAAATAGAGATCCCATCCTTAATATAAAGTTAGAAAAACCATAAAATTATTTCCTTTTTCATAAAATGTTTCCTTTTTCATCACTCTTGATCACGAAAGCTAGGATAATCCAATTCACGCACCCAATCACCCTATACTTCGCCAGAATCTGGATCAATATTATCATACAATAACAGTTTTTCGTGATAAAAACATCGATTGTCGTAAAGATTTTCTCTATTTTCTCCAAAGGGTGTTCTCATGTTACTACCTTACCAAATCATTCATAAATATCTGTCTGTATTGTTTTCTTTCAAAGGATATCTTCATACATATAAGTTAAAATTGACCTTATTATTATGAATATATAAATGGGTCCCCTCTATTATTTGATGACCAGCAAAATGACATGACTATTTCATTCATGTGGGACTTGAATTGTAAACATCAAGGGGGGGATTGTGTGGTCCATCACACTGTTAATGTAGTGTACACCCCCACTTGCTGTACTCAATTACCATTCTCCAGAGGGTAAAATCAAACCAACCACATATATTTAAAAACTTGGAATTTTTTAATCCTCTCATTTGTATAGAACATTAAGTTGAAGAATTTACAGATGGTAAGATTCTTAGGTCATCTTCTTGGTTTGTTGGTCATGGTTTGGACTATTGGATTCTTAGGTCAAGAAATATTGAATGGTGATGTGGGAGGTGGTTTTAGAGTAATAGAAATAACTTTTTTTTTTTATCTTTTTTTTTTCTTATTTGAGAGCGTTTGGAATAACTAGTGAATTACAACTATATTGTAACTCAATTAGTTCATTGTTCTTTGCAAGGTTAATGCTTCTATAAAGGAAGCATAGAGAAAACCTGGGGCGCCTCTGCGACTGGCTCTCCTAGAGATGATTAGCTCACCATGAATCATATGAGATGGTTAGCTCGCCAACATTCTCACCAAAGCTAGGGTCGCCTCTGCGACAGGCTCTACTAGGGATGATTAGCTCACCATGAATCATATGAGATGGTTAGCTCGCCAACATTCTCACCAAAGCTATTCCTAGAAAATGTTCACAAAGGATTTTTGACTGGACATATTTGACATTATGATCCATCCATCTAGAGGAGTGTTGAAAGATGTTTTTATTTTACAACTTTCTTTATGTTAAAAGAAGGGAATGCTCTAATTGAGAGCATATAACTCTAATTCATTTACTTTTGTCTACTTCCTTCTCTTTTTTCTCCTCTTCTTCTTCTTTTTTCTTCCTCCATTACATCACATATAGCAAAGAAAATGCAAACCCTATTGATTGTCTACTTACAATTGAGAGAGTTGGTTATTGGTGAGCTACTCCCATGACGAGCTAGGGAAGCAAGCGAGTTAGCTAAGCAGGTGCCAAGCTCATGATCATCTAAAATTACTCCATGGAAATAATTCAAAGGTCTAAATAGGGTTGCAATTTTCCTAGAAATTTGGTAAAATTTTATTTTAATATTTTTCTTGAAAATTGCTTAGCCAAATGTTAGAAAACACATTTTATGAAGAAAAAAATTTCCGACATATATAAAATTTCCCAACATCCGAAACATCCCTCGGCTTCTCTCGGCGGGACCATAAATAAGGCCTTATCGATCAATGGACTAAAACTATCCGATCATGGCGGGGCCAACGACAATTTGCATGGTTTATATTTAGATGTTAGAATCAAAGGAGCAAATCATCTAATGTGGCACATGTGGAGCCCAGAAATTGATTGGTAAATCCAATGGTGAAATCTTTTTTTAGCATTTTCATCTCTTTCTTTTTTTTGTTCTCTCTATCATATTATTTTGAGATTTTATATGGTGTGCGCGTGGTCTACTATTTTCAAAAAGTTGTGTGGGGCCCACTTTGTAGCATGATCCAAACCGTTCATTTGTTCCGCCACCACGTTAATAGGTTGTATCTCGTAAATCATCTCCATAGGATGATTCTAGCCCTCCGATCTATGGAGGGACTGCACATAATAGAAACCTCGATTGACTGGAGGGTTAGGATTATCCTATTGAGATGGTTTATGAGATATAGCCTATTCAACAAATGAACGGTTTGGATCATCCTGCGGAAGTGGCCCCACAAGACTTTTATAAAACTAGATGCCTGAGTTGTCAATTTTAGGGATTTGCTAGGAAATTTCGCAGGGAGCGATTGAGCGCCGTGCTTTTGCATGAGAAAACAGCCAACTCAGATAAAAAATGAATAAGACAAAATCAGTTGAAAAGTGAGCCTACATGACTGTTATCGTATGCAAAAGTCATCCACGAAGTGGGTTTCTGCGAAATTACCTGGCAAATCTATTTTAACTTTGGTCTTTTGTCCTTATTTTTCCCGATTCTGAGACCCTATAAAAGGCTAGAAGATATTTTCGCGGGGGTCCTTTTTTAAGAAAAAGACCCCCCGGTCCAACTTAAAAAGTGAGCTGATGTTGGATCAAATATCAAGGGCGGTACCCCTACCATATTGTTCTAAGGCCTAACCAAGGTTTTAAATTTCGGTTTCAGTAACCATTTCGGACCCCACCGAAAGCCGAAAGAAATCCAAAATTTGGTATTTCGTGTCGAAATTTCGGACCGAATTTCCCCAAAATTCTGAAATTTCGGCCAAAATTTTGTAACATTTCTTCTTCTTTTTTTTTTTTTTTTAAAAAGACATTTTTTCGAAATTTCGTACTGAAATTAACGAAATTTCGGGAAATTTCGGTTTTGAACCCCGCCAAAATCCGAACGGATTTCGGCTGAAATTTAAAACCATGGGCCTAACACCATATAAAATCTCCCTTTTCTTTTTTTTTTGCTCGGTAAATTAGGGTTAGGCAGACCCCGACCAAAATATATTAAACAGAAAAGGAATTACAATTTAGGGTAGAGGGTCCCAGAAGAATCCTCTAATGCAATTACAAAAAGATCATATGGAATATAAGATAGGGGAATGGGATCCCCTTTACAAATGCAATTGCTTTTAGATAGGAAATCAGCAGCCCTCTTACCTTCTCTCCAAATGTGGCTGATTTTCCAAGAATAAATCTCCCTTTTCTTGTTTCTTGTTACATACTTACATAACAACAAATATAAAAAAATTAGGGAGCTGATTTTTTTCGCCCCCCCTCCCCCTTGTAACGTGAATTGAGGGCGGACTTAAACGCTTTTTGACGTCAAATCACGTTAAAATTAGGGCGTGATTTTGGACTTTCGATCGAGAGAGAGAGAGAGAGAGAGAGAGAGAGAGAGTTTTTCTCTTCTTCTTCGACTCTACTCGATTCTCCTCCTTCAAGTCTTCGTTTGATCGATCCCAATTTCACGAAAAAAAAAAACGGTAACATCCTCTTTCAAACTCATTCAATCTATCTTTTATTTAAATAATGGTAACTTTTATTGAATCAATCGATCTAATATTTTCTTTTCCCTTCTTGAAATCAGATTTTTTTTTTAAAAAAATCTAGGGTTTTGGTTCGATTTGTGTGATTCGATTGTTATTCCTGCCAGAATGCTAGATTCTGCCCTAAATTTCACGTTTAATGATGTTGTGTTTAGTGATTGCTTCGTTTGCATCCTGCCATCATGTTGGAAAATTAGGGTTTTGATTGATTTTTTTTTAAATGGAGGGGTTTTGATTGATAGTTCTTGTAGTTTTGAAATTTGTTACAATTTGTGTGTCTCTTCGATTTTATTGGGTTTTGATTGTTGCCAGCCTCTCAATGGTGTTGATATAGGGTTCGAATAGGTAATGATGGGGGGATTTTAGTTAAAAAGGGAACGAATGGTGAAAGCGATTGAGCTGGTCTAGACAATGGAAAAAGGAAGAAAAAGAGAAAAATAAAATACATATAGGAATAAATCTCGTTGAACCATTGTGCGAATCTCCATAGGATGGGATTGTTCCCCTCCTGCCATCTCACAATATTTAGGGAATCACCCTCAACTGTCAGTCCATCGAGAATGTTACGCTATATGTACTTGATTCCTTGAAGAACAGCTCAAACCTCCTCCTCTTTGGAATCCGGGATACCGATAGGACCTAAGAAGTCCCATATTGTATCTCCATGCTCCTCCATAAGGAGGCCTCCTATTGCCGCCGGCCTAGGATTACGGATTACCCATGCTACTAGGACCATCAGAGTTAAACTTCATCATTTTCGGACTGGGTTGTTCTCATACCGGGGGCGTCTTCACCACCTGCTTACCGCTTAAGCGTATTTCTCTCCAACGTGCGACAGTTCATATGCTGAGACGAACCTGAAGTAGCTCTCTATGGTTAGTGCTATTAGTATATAGGAAGGAGCTCTCTTGACATAACCCCGAACACCCTTGCATTTCTCTCCCATATTGTGGCTAGCAATACCACTTTCCAGAGAATCTTACATTTTTTTTCATCAATGGGCAAAACACCAACTTTTTAGTAGGCCAGAGAGCCTAGACGGAAACACTCATGCTATACCAAATCTGTTAGGAACCCTACTCCATACCTCTGTGGCCATCTTACAGTGGATAAACATATGTTCACTGTTTCGCCTGACTCCACACAGAGGGCATAATTATCCATAATCAGCATATGCCGACGTCGCAGGTGTTCGATCATGAGGATTCTATCGAGGGAGGCTGTCCATCCAAAAGCACAGACCCTAAGGGCACTAGAATGCCCCACACTCTGGCTAGAAGCGAGGGGCCATGGTTGGGGACAAGTTGATGATAAAATGAGACATTAAAAACCCTGGAAGTGCACCAAGTCCAAGCTCTCTTATCTTCACCAGTCATTCTGATGTAGCAGTTGTCTAGAATCTCTAGCAGCCTGGCTACCCGCTCTAATTCTCTGTCGAAGAAGTTTCTTTTGAAGTTGATACTCCATGATAGTCTTCCATCTTCCCACTCAAAGTAGTCCCTATCACAAGCCTCCATGTCTATTGCTGCTGAGAATAAATCTGGGAGCACAACCTTCAATTGAACCTCCTGACACCACATATCATGCCAGAATCTAATTCCGTCACCGGAGTAAACTCAAAATTTTATCCCCTCATTAAACTGATGGATCTGTCTTAGAATATCCATTCAAACTGTGACTCTGCTATATCTGTACATGTCTTCGGATACCCATTAGTACGGAGATACTTCAAACTTTGACCGATAACTCTAGTCCAGAGATGGTGTCTTAGAATACCCATTCGAACCACCTGCTCTTTTAGGCTTACACACTTTTACCTAATTTACCAATGGGATTTTCCTCTTCTCATACGCTCCACCCATACGAATCTACTTCGGATTTGTTCTATTCTTTTGACTACACTCATCGGACATTTGAACACTAATATGTTGATTGAGATGTTAGCTGAGACTGCCTTAATGAGAGTGATTCTGCCTCCTAGTGAGACCAACTTCTCCTATCGGTTCCCATTCCCTCTTCTGCGGCCTTCCCACACCTAGTGGCAGCCCTAAGTATGTGGTTGGGATCTTATTCACCATACAACCAAGGATCCCTTCTAATCCGTACACTGCCTCTTCAAATATGTTGAGTAGGGGTGAGCATTATTCGGTTATAACCGAACCGAACCAAATCGGTTCGGTTCGGTTTTTTTTTCCATTTCGGTTCGGTTTCGGTTGGTTTTTTTGGAAATTCGGTTATTCGGTTTTGGTTTCGGTTATCTAAAAAAAAATTCGGTTAACCGAAATAATGGATGAAACCATTTTTTTTCCAAAAAAAGTTGCTTTATATGCACTCCGTGGGATGATCAAAATCGTCCATTTGATTGATCACAACTTAATTAGGTTGTGCTCAAAAAATCATTTTGATCGGATGATCCTAGCCCTACAATCCAAGCCAAAATTTTACTTTTTTCCCTCTTTTCCTCTCACAATTCGGAATTTGTAATCGGTTCGGTTTTGGTTCGAATTTTGGGAAACCGAAATAAATTCGGTTTTAACATTTCGGTTTTTTCGGTTCGGTTTTAACCGAATAACCACCCCTAATTCTAAGTAGTCTTGATTTGCTAAGATTAGATATTCGGCCCCTCACCGTCATAGCATTGGTGCGTAGCCTTTAGGTTAAGCACCTTATCCTCAGTCATTTCGTGTCGGTTGTTTAAAACCATGCTTGATCTACACAAAGTATTGAAGAACCAACCTATGGTTGTAATCAACTTATCAACCTAGGACGGATCTTTTGAATATACGAAAGTTGGTTTTTTTTTTTTAATTATTTGTCAAAAATAATTCATCTTTACACAATTTATTTAAGATCAAAATTAGATTGTGAGGGCCCTTTTTTGGAGATTCATCTATCTCAATTTCACAAAAAATCACAATTGAATATCAGTTTTAATGACATGGTAATTACAGTTGCGTATTGACTCTTGGTTGTTGTGGGTTCTTTGAATTATTGTTGGCCTTTATATATTAGCCTTTACTTCCAAAAAAATTCAGCAAAAAACAATGAGTTTGTGGTTCACAAAATATTTTGTTGCATATATCACTCAAGGGTTTGGGGTTATATGATCTACATCTACATCAATTGGCATCAGAGCATCATCCATAGTAGATTTTGTCCACATCACTTGGTATCATCAATTGTAAAAAAAATTCTACACTGGGTAATCAAATATATTTTGGGAAAATTGGGATTGTTCTTGACTTTCTATTTTGAATTGAGGAGGTTCAAGTTACAGTAGGAAGGTTGAATCAAGATTGGTTTATAGGCAAAACGTTTAGGATAAGGACTTACATTTTTTTGAAGAGCTATATGTGATTTTCTTTTGCAAGATTCTATATTTATTCTGAAAGAATTCAAGCTTGCTTAGGACTATTTTAAAAGATTCTCTACTTCAAAGTTCGAAAGTGTATGGAAAAGGTTTAGAATGTTTGTGTCTAAGAAGGAAAGTGTTTTGGAGGTGAAAAAAGTCACATTTGAAGACATGTTTATTTTATTATTATTTTTGGGTGAGGGAGTATTTCATAAATTACGAATTTTTTGCAAGGAGTTTTACAACCTTTTCTATGATGTTCTCTCTTTGAGGGAGCATCATATCTTGATCTCCTTGTCTTTTTTTATGAGAGAAAAAGGTGGTGTGGGGGTTGGCTATGTGTTTTCCTGTAATCAAATTTTTAAGGTTTATTTTTTTCCTTTTTTTTGAATAGCAATAATATTTTAAAAGAGAAGAAGGCAGAGATGGTCAATACAAGAGAAAAGAGAAGTGAAAAGAAAAGATACAAAAGAAACCAAATATGGAGAGCCCTCTAAATCTATGTCACAATATCTCCGATATTTTCAAAATATCGTGTTTTTATCGCGACATTTTGATATAACGACAAAATCCCGAACTAAACCCGAGATTTTTCCTTCCCGAGAGATATTTTCAAAATATCGTGTTTTTATCGCGACATTTTGATATAACGACAAAATCCCGAACTAAACCCGAGATTTTTCCTTCCCGAGAAATTCCGGAGGACATTTGTGAGTTGTGACATAGCTCTAAAGGGGGGAAGAAATCATACAAGTCTAATCTCTCCCTATGCGCACTAGCCCTAGCTAGCTATCCACATCAGCATTTGTTGATCTTCTTAAATGCTTGTAACTGATTGAGGATCTGGTTACTCTCGCCGTTAATCTTTCTTGCATCTTGTTGAACCACTCTGCAAATCTCCAGGGATGAGGGTGACTCCATTGCATCCGCCTGTATACATTAAGGGAGTCTCTCTCTACTATCAACCGGTCCATGATGTTGCCTTCTATGCTCCCAATGCCTTAAGAGGACCACTTGCACTTCCGCCTCATTGGAATTTGCGATCCCAATAAGACCTGAAAAGGCTCGTGCCAATCGACCCCGCCCATCCGTCAAAACTCCTATTCTTGCTTGCTCGGGGTTGCCCAGACTGGATCCGTCGAAATTCCATTTCATTTTGCCTGGCTCTGGAGGTTCCCAATCAGGGGATGGAGTCATCAACCGCTCGCTACCGAAGCTTATCTCCTTCCATTCTTGCCAATAATCATAAGCTAATACAAATGTGGAACTCGGTAAAATCTTTACCCAAGTGATGGTTAGGGCAATCACCTTGCTGTAGATAAAATTCGAAGACTTTACAAAGCCCTCTAATACCCTGGAATTCCTTTTCCTACCAAAGAACTCATCACTGGCAGCAATACCACTTTCCAGCAGTGTAGGTCTAAACGCGGCCAAAGCTAATCCTAGTCGACTCGGCACGATGTGGTTGAGTACTCGATTGACGCGCCTGAGTACTCAGTTGATGCGGTCATAACCTGGGAGAATCAAAGGAGTTTTGATTGACTTTGCAAGGCAAAACGCGGATTCGGAGACTCTACCTCAAATATCTTCAATAGTCTTTCCACCAGATCTAACTCTCTGTCAAATAAGTTTTTTCTAAAGTTTAATTTCCATGAGACTCTACCTCCCTCCCACTCACTCCTTTACATACATCTCCTTATTTTTTTAAAGATACAAACATCTCCTTATCCACCACCATGACAAGAAGATCTTGGAACATAGTTATCATAGGGACTTCTCGACACCATTCATCATGCCAAAATCTAATCCCGTCGCCTGAGAGCCCAGGATTAATTTTCTTTTCTCAACAATCTTAAGGACGGTAAGGTTGCTCCATTGTGACCTGATGGTCACGGGTTCGAGTCACGGAAACAGCCTCTCTACAAAGCATGTGTAAGGCTGCTTACATCTAGCCCTCCCCAGACCCCGCAATGGCGGGAGCCTTGTGCACTAGGCCGCCCTTTTTAACAATCTTAAGGACAATGGATTTAATTGTTTTTCAAGTGCTTTGCTCATTCTCTTATTTTGCCATGGGTTGGACTATTTGGAAGGAGACAAATTATTAATTATTTGAAAGGAGAGAAATTAAGGAGTACTACCTGAGGGTAAACATGCTTAGTTTAATATAATCATTCTCCATGTCAAAAACTTGGTGGTTAGATGGGCTCTTGTCGTGCGTGGATGGGTGTGAGTTGGGGGGTGGTAGGTGGTGTTGTTTGTTTTAGTAATCAATTATTTCGAGAGATAATTTTCTTTTTCCAAGAATACTAAGAACGGTGAATTTAATTGTTTTTCAAGTGCTTTGGTTATTCTCTAGTTTTGCGTGCACTTGGACTATTTGAAAGGAGAGAAATTAAGGAATATTTAGTTCTAAAAAAAGAAATTAAGGAATATTTGAGGTTAAACATACTTCATTTAGTATAATCATTTTTTGGTATAAAAAAATTGTTGGTTAGTTGGGCTCTTGCTGGGAAAGTTTTTTTTGGGGTGTCAAGACATTTTTAGATAATGGAAGGAAAGGCCAAAGGGAAGATTGTTAAGGAAAGAAAATGTGTGAAGTGGTTCTATTGTCTCCGCTCATAAATGAGCCTATTTTCTATGCTTGGTCGCTGTGGAATTTGGGGCTGGTCAGAGTCGTTGGTGTGTTCATACTTTAGAGACAATCATGGCTAGGTGCTTTGGCTTTTTCAGATTCCAAAGCCAAGGCTAGAGAGCCTTGCTCATGGGACTATGTATTTTCATATGGCTATAGATCCATGCAAAAATGATATGAAGTGGGATTGTTATTGGACACGATGAGTTCTACTTTTTATGTACCTTTTTCATATGGCAGTACCCTACTATCCCCTTTATATTGGATACTGCTGGGTTGGCTAGAAATATCTTGTAAAAACATCATCCCCTGTCTGTTAATGATGAGAATGTGTCAATCTTTTTTTATTCCATGTATTATTCCCCTTAGTACTAGGCATAGAATAGAGGAGCCATAATGGGATGAAAGTCTCATGTATGCTTTTGGAGCTATCTTCTCCTTCATGTCTTGTTTCATCAAGATCCAAATCACAATGGCTCCGTATTCAGTGCTATGCATTATTCCTTGGTAACCTCTAGTTTGATCAGGTAAACCACTTAAAATGAATCTTCTAATGGTTATATGATGTATTGAAGGGGCAATATCCAATTTCTTGATGGTACTTTTATATAACCTCTTAATACGGTGCTGGCCAACTATCCCCTTCATGCCATGTACGGTTTTCCTAGGTACTCATGCATGAGATAGAATCCTCATGCCCAAACCTCTTATTTTCCTCCTTTTCTTTGGAAAATGCCAAATCTTATCTGTATCCATATCCGCAGCATCCATATCTGCGCATGATAGATATATTCTTGCCTTTCTATTTCTTTGTAAGCATGTGGTTGCAGATCTTGTTCTATTAGCAAGAATTTAAGGTCTTTTACTCAATAACATACTATTTCTTTTCAGGTTTGACTTAAAAGAAATCCTGTTGACTGTTACCCTTCGGAATTGAACTACCCTCGGTGGCTGGATCCATTTTGACTCTACTGGTGTAGTTGCTGATGCCTTTTTTTTATAATCAGATACCTCCACGATCACCATGTGGAGTTTTGCTTCAAATGCTATATCTGGAAACATAGGAACAAAGAACAGCCGTCCTGTGCCAACTAGAGCTGGTTCCGAATGCTCAGATGACGAGGTTTCTTCGAGTGCTAGCAGAGAGGAAGGGTTGGAGTGCCCAATATGTTTGGAATCCTTCAATATGGTTGAGAACATACCTTATGTCTTATGGTGTGGTCACACCCTCTGCAAGAACTGTGTCCTTGGACTACAATGGGCAGTCATGAAATTCCCCAACCTACCAGTCCAGTTACCTCTCTTCATCTCCTGCCCATGGTGCCACTTATTATCCTTTCGCCTAGTTTACAACGGAAATCTCAAGTTCCCTCGCAAGAACTTTTTCCTACTCTGGATGGTCGAGAGCATGAATGGCGATAGGGTGAAGTCTCATCCAGCTTTTTGCGGGGATCATCGAGGGGTTTGGTCTTCAAACAATGGCACACCCTCAGGAAGTCAAGTTGGTCACAGTCACCTCAGAAGGGCCCCATACATGGGTCCGAGGCCCTTGCAGCCCGACCCAAATGATATCAACCTTGTCACTGATTACCTGAGCATAGAGAGGCTACATGATTCCTTACTTAAATCAATGGATTTCTTCCTTAACTTGACTGCCAAGTTCCCGCTAGTGGTCATATTCCTTGTGATCGTCTTGTATGCAATTCCAGCCAGTGCTGCTATCCTGGTTCTGTACATCCTTGTTACTGTTCTGTTTGCTTTGCCATCTTTTCTGATACTGTACTTTGCATATCCTAGTTTGGATTGGCTGGTGAGAGAAATCATCACCTGAAATATCATTTGTTTCTTATCCACAAATCCTGTGAATAGAAGATTGCAACTTCGCCGTGTTGCTTCTCGTCATTCCAGTCTCCGTTATTGTGTAATTTGCCGACTTTCCTGTTTTCAAGATATGCTCTGTCTTTTGGTGGTGAATGAAACGCTTTTGCTCACATTTGAATCTGAATGGCCACCTTTTTGCGCTGAGAATCATTCTGAATGTGCATGGCTTGCTATGATGTTGGCTGTGAAGGTCTCAAGAGTCTGAAGCTTGCTCCATGCAGTTGAACCCAGCTATGTTGGCGACAGACAAGGTCCCTAGATTAAACCATTTGTTGCTTTTAGGAATTGGGTATTTTGTGTATAAGCATAGTGCTTATATCTATGTTTGTATGGAGACTTATCTTGAATATGATGATTTTGATCCCACCTTTCTGATATGGATTTACTTGTTGCATTTTTTTACAACTTTCCCGGGACTGTATGTATATCTGAATCTATCATTGTGGTTCTCAGGCTCAGTCTAGAGTAGCGCGAAACTAAAAGAGAGTTTACAATTCTGTGATCAGCTTGCCTGAGACTCCAGTTTCAGGTACAGAGCTGTTCTGTTTTTTCTTTTTCTTTTTTTTGTGGGTACAGAGCTGTTTAGTAGCATAGAAGTATCTGAGACTATCATGCATTGCCCTTTACCTTTACAATGACCAAAATACGTCTACTTGTGTAATTTCTTGGTACATGATACAAAATCTAAAAGCAATGTCTATGTTAATCAAACCGCCACGCATTTAAATCCAACAGAGAAGATCCAGAGAAACAAGATGATGCCCCTTTATGTTGTCTTTGAAGTTAATTGATCAAGAAGGCTCCTCTTTATTTATTTTTTTCCCTGAATTTTCTGAATGACCAAAATACCCCTTTAAGTAGCTAAAATTTCCTACAGTTTAAATTCCTACATTTCCTTTTTGTAAGCAGCCATGGCAAGTCCAGTACTAGACCCAACTCTTACACTCCCCACTGAGTTGAAAAACCTTCGTTTCAAACCCAACATTAAACGCATCGAACTCAAAAACTCCACCATCTCTGTCTTCCAAAAGTGCTCTTCTCTCAAACAACTCAAGCAAATACATGCTCGAATTCTCAGAACATATTCCTTTGTCGACCATTTTACTCTCAGCAAGCTAATTTCCTCCTCAACAATCTCAGAATTTCGCAACCTTGATTATGCAACTTCGATCTTCGAGCAAACCGATCGCCCTAATATCTTTCTATGGAACACCATGATCAGAGCTTACTCAGCTACCTCTGCTCTCTCTGGAAAGACTATTTTTCTATTCAGTAGAATGCAGGAAGAACAGGACCTAAAACCCGACAAGCACACTTTCACTTTTGTTCTAAGAGCCTGCGCCCAGAACCGATCTCTCTGCGAGGGAGAACAAATTCATGGGGTTGTGTTGAAATTTGGATTCGAGTCTGATAATTACATACACAGTTCTCTGATAGGCTTGTACGCAGCTTGTTCAAGGATTGAATTGGCACGCCTAGTATATGATAAAATGCCCTGTCAAGGCTTGGTTTCTTCAACAGCGCTAATTGATGGGTATGTTAAAGCTGGAAGAATTAATTCCGCGAGGGAGGTTTTTGATGGGTTGAGGCAGAAAGATAAAATTTTGTGGACTGCCATGATATCGGGATATGCTAAGAGCGATCAACCCGAGGAGGCTCTGCAACTTTTCCAACTGATGGTTAGGGAGGTTGGTGCAGTCGCTTGTGAGAGTGTCATACCAAGTGTGCTCTCTGCTTGCGCTCGATTGGGTGCTCTTGAGACTGGTAAATGGTTGCATAGATTCTTAAACAGGCATAGAATCAAACTCACCACAAGAATGGCTACAGCTTTAGTTGATATGTATGCAAAATGTGGCTTAATTGATGTTGCAGTTCAAATGTTTGACAAAATTCTCCAACCAGATGTGGTAGCTTGGAATGCTATGATTTCAGGCCTTGCCTTGCAGGGCAATGGCCAGGGTGCTCTTGGGTTGCTACAGAGGATGGAGAGAGCTGGCACTCGGCCAAACGAAAGCACATTTGTTGCAGTCTTAACGGCCTGTGCCCACTCTGGTATGGTCGATGAAGGGAAACTAAAGTTTGAACAGATGAGAACCAAGTACAAAATTGAGCCTAAGATGGATCATTATGGGTGCATGGTTGATATGCTAGCAAGATCGGGATGTGTAGAGGAAGCAGAGGAATTCATCAAAACCATGCCCATTAGGCCTGATGGTGTAATTTGGAGGAGCTTTCTTGATGGCTGTAGGGGACAGAATGATGTGGCAAGAGCCGAGTTGGCTATGGCGAAGCTTATGGAGCTTGGTTGTTGTGAATCTACTGATTTCGTCATTCTTGCCAATATATATGCCTCTCTAAACAGGTATGTTGAGGCTGGGAAAGTCAGGAGATTGATGAAGGATAGGGAGATTGAGAAGCAGGCCGGGTGCAGTTCGATAGAGGTCGAAGGTGGGGTTCATGGTTTTATTGCTGGAGATAAGTCGCATCCGAGGAGTGACGAGATCTATTCGATTTTGTCGGAGTTGATGGAAGTGATGCTTTGGGGGGAGGCTGATAGTAATGCAGCCAGTACATTCCCTGATTTTTCCTGTAGGTGAGAAGTTGAATGTTTGTAGAACTGATGTAGAGTTGGCTGCTTCAAGGATCCTTCTACTATAAACCATAATTTCAGAACTCCCCCGCGTCATTGTGGACTCCCCTGACTCGACTTCCTTTTACCTTAGCCGCATTCTTGTCCAAGTCTGCATTTAGCCCTATAAAGTCGATCAAAATTCATTTGACTCTTCCGAGTTATGATTGTGTCAACCCAGCTTGGCATTTTGACATACATCAGTGCTTTGAACAGTGCTATAAACAGCTTGGCTTTTGGTTCTCGCTGTAGTCTTACTACAGTTTCAGCAACCCTTGACTTCAGGTATTTCTCTTGCTTTGGGTTTAGTCTCATGACTTTGCGGAGACCTGTGTTTTTTTGTATAAGTCGTCCCGTTGTGAGGCACCCTTTCTCCCCGAAGTTAGGGGACTGTTTTGCCGAAGTCCTTAGAGAGAGTTATCTTGTGCCCACATGTGTCGGTTTCGGGTATAAGTCCCCTTATTATTTTATTCACCTTAAAACCCATTGAAGTTCTAGCGAGGAGAAGACATGAAGACGAGAAAGCATGCATTGGACGGGGGTGGGGGATCATGGAAAAAAATTCCATGTAAAATAGTGTTACATGGAAGAAGAAAAAATCATTCTTAAAAAGCAGAGAAGTTTATTGATTTTGGAAAAACTTTCCATAGAAAATGAGTTCTCCGAACGCTGGAAATTTCAGTTTTCATGAAAAAACATCCATTCATCTACATGCTTTTCCAAACTATTGATTATTTGAATTCCTTTTTCCTTGGAAAATGATTTTTTTTTTTTAAGGTTTGATGAGAATGCCTTCTTTAGGCAAAAGTTATTTCTGGTAAAACTTTACAAGGCCCACAATCAAAGTTTTAGAATCATCCAAGCAGTTTTGGTTTTTGCATCTTGGCGGAGCCCTAGATGAGGTTTGAATGAGTGTATAGGATCATCCGTTGATCTCACAGGTCAGATCAACGGATCCCTTCATCTCCAAGTCTGACCTACTATTTAATAACAGGCCTTGAAATCCAGCCACCTAGATACTAGATTACTAGTGAGCAAAGTACTTATGGATCTAATTGGGCCGGACCTTAATCCTAATTGCTCATCCCTTGATGAGCCAGAAAGGTTCGAATCTAACCGGGACGGATCCTATGCCTCTTCCCAAATCCAGGCCACGCCTGAATTGGGCCCACGCCCTCGACTATCGGTACCGACCTACAGGAAAATGAGACACCACTGTGGAAATCCCGAAAGCGAGCGGAAGGTCCGGTTGGCCGTCACAGGAATCTCGCCCCCACGATGGAAAGAGAATTTGTGGGCTCCCACCACGCCCGTCGTTCCACCATCCCCATTTGGCCATTCCTAGGATCACGCCCCCATGATTGTAACCGCCGTCCAATCCGCGACATGTCAGGGGTATCATGGGTGTAATGGGCATCGTGAACACTGTTGACCTCCCCTCCTATAAAAAGGCATCAACACACTAGGGCAAGCATTAGTTCTCTATGTTGTCCGTTTCTGACTTGAGTGTCGAAGTGGCCGCCTGGAGCCACACCTCTGGGCCCACCAACGCTTTCTTTGTAAGCACAAGATCACTGGCTCTACCAGGCTAGACCGAACAGTCGGATTCCAGGCACCATCAGTAAGTTTTTAAAATAGAAACTTCTAATATTTACAAGTTCAAACTTGGATCTTATTTAAGCTAAAGCGTAGATTTTATAATCAGGCTCTGTTCACTCACATTCCCGGGACACCAAATTCCAGGAAAACACCCCATTTTTCCCCGAGAAAGCTTAAATTCGCATCTTCACTTGTCTTCACGGGATTTTGAAGGAACCTAGGGGGAAAATGTCACATCTGACATGGAGGGGAATATGTCACATCTGACATGGAAAATTGGGAAATATGATGTGGAAATGAGTCTTTTCTCACAAGTGTGAGATTTCTTTTCCCTTTATTTTGGTCGAATTTGCTTTCCCAGGAAAACTAGGGAAAAAAAGTGATCAAGCAGCTTCTCAGGAAACCTTTTTCTGCACAGTTCCTGCGCTAGTGAGCAGGTGTGGGAAACCTTTTCCTGCACAGTTTCCCTGGATTTCTTTTCCTAATGCCACGTCAGATTCCCATAAAACCTTTTTTTTTCCTTTCCCAGGAAAACAAGTGAACAGAGTCTCAGAGATTGTAAAATCCCAGTTTTATAAACCCATGTATCCAATTGGCTCATGTACTTCGATCCGCTTCGAAGTTTAAAAAAAAAAAAAAAAATGGATAAAACAATGTACTTTAAAATCTGAAGTTTCAAAGATTTTTTTGTTTTTGAGTTTTATTGAAAACAATGCTAATAATAAAATTTTGGCAATATAGCAGAAAGATCTCATTCTCAGGATGGAGACATGCAGAAAACAATGGCTTAAAGACATCTTGAAGGACGTCTTTTCATCATGCTTGATCAAAGGTTTAGAATCATCTGATCTGATGAGAGTGGGACCAAAGGCAATAAACCAGATTTATGATGGCCAAGAATATCATGAAACGGATCATCGTACTTGTGGAAATGGGCTTTTCCTAATAAAATTTTGTCATTCTTTCTCCAAAAAAAAGAAAAATACGGCCCACCATAAATCCGGCCCATTTCCTACTCACTTTGATTGATCCCATACCCTTGATCTATGGCCCATCAGATCAACGGTTCCATCATACAGACACATGTGCCATGTGTCTCGGATGATCTTAACCATCCAATCAGTTCCTTCAAATGGATGATTAGAAAACAAAATCATCTACGGTCGACATTCTGTAGGCATATGTCCATTGATCAAGATCATCAGACCGTAAGCCACGTGTATGGCTATGATTGAAGTAAACCCACATCCATATGGCTTTAAGTGCACATTCAAAACCATTAAAATCATGGAGGTGTCACTATTTAGGCATTTATCAGTAGATCCCTGTACAGCTTCCATAAAAAAAAAATATCTGGTCCTGCTCGAATTGGAATCCGCTGTTCGACGTCGCCGGTCGGAAGATGCCAACCAGAGAATAGAGCTTGTGGGGCCAAGAGGGGTTGTGACCTCCAATCCAAGACAGTCCACCTAAGTTTCCAGCTTGGAAGTAGCAAATGGTCCAGACTCCTTCAATGTAGCTAGAAAATTCAATCACCTACATAGGAAGTAAAGGAAGATTTCAGTACTATCTGATCAGGGGTGTTGAGTTGAATAAGTGTAGTGTAATTTTACTCATATAAAGAAAGAGAGAGTATTGAGTTCTCTTACATTGATTGATTTGAAATTTGGTATTTTACCCTGTGGAAAAATTTAGTGGGTGTTGTGTATTGAAGGTGAATCTATAATATCTCAAAGTGGGGCCACATAACATCTTCTAAATTGTATTCCCATGCTATCCCTTGTATAGTAAGAGATGTGATCATCACTAGAAATAATATTAGATGTGATCACACAGAAAATTATTATGTAGCGGCTTTTGCTAAAAGTCGAGCAGTTTCTTGAAAACTTGCTTCGGATATGAAACTTTGAGTATTCAGAGATGCCCTGGTAATTCCCAATAAGATGGTTGCAGTTCAAGTTAGTAAAGTTATTTTATTGTGATTCGACATTACAAAAACAGAATCACGCTCCGTAGGATTTGAACCTACGACATTGGGTTTTGGTAGAAGTAAGAGATGTGATCATCACTAGAAATAATATTAGATGTGATCACACAGAAAATTATTATGTAGATGTGATCCATCCCCCCCCCCCCACCATTACAAGTTTACTTCAGAGGTAGATATGGCCCATAAACAAGGTAACTCTAGAAGCTCTTAATTTGGCAAGACAATCAATGTCAAATCCTTGGCACTTCTAAGTATAGAAAAAGAACCAGGCATACAAAAATATCTTGTAGATTAGTAAATGTGATTAGGTTATGCATGAAATTAAGGTCCCCACACAGCCTTGAACTTGCACCTCATATTCAAAGCCTTTTAAGGCACTCTGATAAAGACTTGGGCTAATTGGTGAGATAAGGCATGACACCCTGCTGGCTCACATGAGCATCAAGGGTACATAGATGCGCATTTTTCGAACAAGGTCGCCTTGGGAAAGCGACGGCTGTGCACGCCCTAAGATGGACAATTAAAATAATCTATAGGACACCTATTTTAGGGTGCCCTATTCATTTTAGATTTTTTGCAAGTCCAAAACCAATTATTGGACTCAAAATTAAACGTGATTTTGAGGTGCAATGATAGAATAAAGGGCGACCTTGCAAAAACCAGCTTCAAAGGTGCCCTCAGTGGTCAGTTTCAGCAAAAGTTATAGCCATTCCACTTTTTACGGCACCATACACCTTTTCCAACCTGGTTTGAGTTCGGGATCAGGTTTGGGTTGAGGGCTTGGGCAACCCGACCCGACTTCAACCCAACATTATTTATCGTTTTTTTTTTTTTGGGTAAGCTTAAAAAGTTGGGTTGGGTTGGGTTGAACTCTAGTTCAGGTTAGGGAAAAGGATTCCTTGGGTAGGGTTGGAAATCGGGTCGGGTTGGGTTGGGAAAATGGTTCCTCGGGTCGGGTTCGGGTTGGTCCCAACCCGACCCGAGATGTACCCCTAGCTTCATCTGAGTATGGGTTCTTGCTCTAGGGATCATGTGTGTCCCAAGCCTCACCAATTGCATAAGTCTAACTCATGTATTTCTTTTCTCTTGCTTGTTTTGAGTTTGTCTTCAAAGGTATCATGACCCTAGTTGTTCTGCCCTTTTCCTAAGACATTCTTCTAAGGACTGGGCAGCAGTCTTGTTCCTGCTATTGTATCATCTTTTTATTTGTTTAATACATTGGTAGGGGTCCACCTAACCCTGCTTACCCATAAAAAAAAGAGTTATGTTACAAGGTTTGAATTTAGGAATAATTCAATGTGGCAATTGTTCGGAAGAGTTCGGGAAATAATTTTAAAAAAAAAGCGGGAAATGTTTGGAAAGAGTTTGGGAAAATAATCAGGAAAAAAAAGTCTGCTTTTCTATTCATCCCACATACATACATCTATTCTTCTTCTCTATATTCTTTTTCTTCTATCTTCTTTTACTTGCTTCAATTTCTGTTCATCCCACATACATACATCTATTCTTCTTCTCTATATTCTTTTTCTTCTATCTTCTTTTACTTGCTTCAATTTCTGTAGTGTGTTGAGAAGATTAGGCGTTGGTCTTGTCACTTGGTTGGTAAAGAAGATAATATTCTTAGTATACCAAGTGCTTGACAGTAGTAATCCTCAACAAAAATTCAAGAGCGTACAATAAAGGTGTATAAAATCATACATTTTTTCAAAAAACATTGAGAAAATATAATCGGGGTGTCCGCACTCGTAGTTTTGCAAGCCCTGTGAGTTTGATAAGTTTCTACAGCTTCTAAGACAACCTTAAGTAAAAAAACAAAGATTTACAATAGAAAGTAGGAACCATGTATGATTCATAATCTATAACTGAACACTTAAAATACAAGATTGCTTCTCATAAGCTACAATAATACTTGAGCAAGTAGCAATTTATGATGTTGAAACAAGCACTCCATCCTTAATAGTTCCATTGCTCGACGGTCAAGATTGCCCTTACTCATGCGGCGCAGACGGTTAAGACTGTCCTTACTCATGGGGCGCATGGTCCGCATGTGCCGGAGCATTCGATTGTGCGGCATGATTGACTTGTTGACGATAGAGTGCGGCCATCTTGTTGTACATATCAATGTTTAGAGACTGAAAAACATAAGTTGTGTGAGTTTGCATTGAGAAAGAAGAAGGTCCATTACATGATTTAGAGCCTCTTTTGATGCCACCAAACTTGGTCCTTGTTTGAATGTAATATTGTTTTAATTTAATCTTATTTTGAAGCCATTAACTATAGTATTTCTAAAAATATTGTAATCAATATAAGAGGAATGATAGATGCAAGGGCCGTCTTTATGCAAGGGCTAAAGAAGGGCCCTTGAATAGATCCGCGTCACTAAGTGAAACCAAATTCAGTTTCTCAACTGACTTAAAAAATGGCGCGCGTGGATCTATTCAAGGGCCCTTTTCCGGCCCTTGCATCTATCATTCCTCTCAATATAATTATATATAACTTTTTTTTTTGAACAAGTAAAAATTTTTAGAGGTATTCATAGAAATATGATTCTAGTCAGATAGAGAGATCAATTTATAGGCTCATTTATTATATGAAGATACAGAAACAATGTTTAATTTATTTTTTATTTTTAATGGTAACAAACAATGTTTAATTAGGTCATTTTATTATGATTTGCTGCCAAATTAGATAAAATTTTATTTTTTTAAGATTATTCCGTTAAATATAAATATGAGGAGTATCTGAGGCAATTTTGCACCCCTCTTTTTAGGGGAGAAGTGTCACATCATGCATCTTAAATGAATAGCTATGAGGTATCTCTTCTCTCTTGAAAACGAAACCGCGAAATTGTTCTGTGCAAAATTGCCTAGAAACTCCCACATATATGTGACTTGCTAGGCAATTCTGTACCTAGCAAATCTCATAGAGTTCCTATATGTATAGGGATTTGCTAGGCAATTTCGCGGAAAGGCATTTCATGGCTCACTTTTTCAGAGAGAACCACCACCTCAGCCAAAATCTACTACGTACAAAGTGGTTGTTCTCTCCTGGAAAAGTGAGCCATGAAATGGGTTTCTTGTGTTATTGCCTAGCAAATCTGATATGAACAAAATCTAGAGGTATCCAAAAAGGCCCTTACGTTACACACTCACTTGTGTCAAGAAGGCAGCATAGGGATCTGGTAGAGCGATGGGAGGAGGATTGGAGGTTCGATCAGAGCTCAAAGGTGTAGTCGTGTGCATGGGCATCAATGGAGGAAGTACGAAAGGTGGTGTGAGGAAAGCGCTCGAGGGGGAAGAGGAGGTGGGGTGTAGGAGGGGAGAGATGGGTTGTGGCGGGGTGAGACCGATGGCACTCATGTCTAGCATTCCCATGCCCAAGCCTAGTCCCATGCCCATGCGCGCCATTAGGGACATTTGGAGTTGTTGTTGTACCCCCATTGGCATCATCATTTGCGGCATGCCCCTAAGGCTCATGACATGAAGTTGTGCTTGAAGTTGTTTTAGATAGTCAATCACTTCATCCAGCATTGATGCTTTATCTGTCTATAAACCACAATAAAATGGTGAAGAAGATGATGTGGTGTATCTTGTTAATAAACATTGTTAAAGTATAAATGATTAAATAACATCAACTCTAACAGCTTAATCTTTTGGAGTAATTGGTTGTTTCGCATGGTATTAAAGCTATTGTCTCACAATAAGTCATGGATTCAAAACCCAACAACTCCTGGTCCTGAGTTCAAAACTCAACAACTCCTTGATATTAAAAATCCATGTGTATGGCCAACCCAAAAGAGGGGACACATGTGCCCCGTGCACACTCAAACCCCCCCCCCCCCCCCCAAAAGAGAGGGGCCACATGGGAGGGGGAGTGTTGAAGTATAAATGATTAAATAACACCAACTATAACAGCTTAGGCGGCTTTTGCAGTAATTGGTTGTTTCGCAAACATCGAATAGAGGTTTTCTCCAAACAAAACTTCATTCAAAAATCAAAATTTCCAAATTCCCTTTGTTATCCTTTGAAAATAATTACAAACATTTCCTTGTAAATTACAAAACACATGATTTTCGCCCTCCTTTGTTTTGATAACATCCTCACTTCATTGAACATTTTTTTTTATTGAGTGTCATTTTTTTTTTTGAAATCATATTGAAACCATGAAAAAATTTGGTATTGTTAAAAAAAAAAAAAAAAAAGTACGTAGTCGTATGTAAATGAAATAATTAAATTGTGAACAAATGTAACAATATATTACTACATAAAAAATTTAAAACATTAAAAAGGGGGAAGATGACAATGTTACTAAATAAAAATAATAAATAGCTATAAACAGGAGGGAAAATATTTTCCTACCTTACTTGAATTGGGTACCAGCTTCTGTAGAGCTTTCATCTTTTGATTGATTCTATCTCTGCGTCTCTACATCAACCCAAATAATACATCCTCAAGGTTCTTTTTCATTCGGCGTAAAACAAATTTAACACGCATTTTAAGTGTAAAAATTGGCATAAATTTTGTTTTACGCCCATTTTTACGTCGAAAGAAACAGAGCCTAAGTGAATAGATGTAAGAAATGTGGTTAGGATCCGTTACCCGTTCAGATTGATTATGAACATTAGCCGCTCGGCTTCGCTTTATTGAGGGGGACCTCCTAATTTCAGTATTGTTCTCCACTTCTTGATCATGATTACCCTGATAATTAAACATGTTTAAATGGTAAGCTCAAGATAGTACAAAAAATTAATTCAGTGCAGTTCTAAATATATGGAAATAAAAATCATATCTTCAATTTAAAAAATTGTGTAATTTATCTAATTTATTGCTAAACTTTCAATGACTAAAATACCCATGTGGGGTGTCATTTATTTACCGATGTATCCCGGCAAGCTGAATCCTCATATGTGGTCTTAGTCTTCAAGCTTTGAGGAGATTCAAAGGAAGCCCATGTCATTAGAGTTGTATCATTCTCTCTTAATGTCATTGAGCTTGTGCTATTAGCTTGTTCTTCCAGAAAAGTACTACTACATTGCCTTCTTCTAGGATCCGATTCTCGTCGGGCCCGTTTCTTTGTTGGGTCCAAGCCTGATGGGCCTTCTGATGGGATCTCTGACGAATTATCTGCCCATTTCCCACCGGATAATGCAATGGCAGTGGCAATTTTTGCTGGATTTCGATCAGTGTTTGATGAATTTGAATTTTGTTGATGGTGGGTGGCTTGTTGGACTATGGACTCAAGTGTGTCGCTGGCCCGGACCCACACAGGTTTTGTCGGTATGGTGTGCATGAGCCCTCCAAGCCCATGAAGGCCTAGCTGGCCATTCTCCCATGTAAGCTCAGTAACTCCATAATTAGACCTAAATTTAAAATAAAAAACATGAGAAGGATATCAATTATCAAGGTAGGAGTAGTAGAATTAAAAATTGTGAGAAAGTAGATTTTATTTAAATTTGAAAATTTTTAACATGAGAGAAAAAAAGGGAAATTGTAGGGGGGGAAATATTTGAAAAAATGGGCAACAAAAAAGAAAAGGAAAAGGAAAAGTTTCTTTACAGCTCAAAACAACTCTTGAAAAAGGAACAAAAGGGGAAGAAGAGGAGATCAAAGTGGAAGTGAAAATTTGAAAAAGAAAGTGATGTTTTTCAATTGAACCCATTGGAAAGAAAATGAAGATTGTCATTTAAGAGAAAATGAGAAGGAATATCAAATGAAGAGAATTTGGGCTTTTCCAAAACAACATTCCCATTGAGAATAGAGAAATGAGATGGAAACTAGACAGAATGGGCTCTTACAATTGAAACTAAGTGAAGGAAAAAGAAAAAAAAGAAGAAGAAGAAGAAAGGAGCTAGAAAATTCACAAAGAAAAGATGGGTTTCCCCAAAAAAAATATAGGAATAAAAACTATATTGAGAAGCAGAAGAAATGAACGAAAAAGCAAAGTGGTTTTCCAACTAAAAGGAAACCCCCTAAGAAGAGAAAATGCATAGAATAACAAAGAATAGAAAATAATAGAAAAGAGGAATACATGGAAAGGAGAAATGGGGTTTAAAAATATAGACAAACTAAACTCAAATAGAAAATACAAACGAAGATCAAAGAAGAGTGTATAAAATTCGATAGATAGTTGAAATAATGACTACAATTAGTATATCTTTTATGTTCTATTTTCTACATTAAAAATTAGCAAATAATTCAAAAAATTATAGACTTGATAGTTAAAAGATGAATTTCTCATAATCTATAAAAAATTGCTTACATGGAATTAGGAAGATTTTGGTGTTGCTTTTGCACGTGAGAGGATCTTTTTCCCTCTTGTTCGTCTTGTTCTTGTCTTTGGTGTCTCTGATGAGTCCAGTTTGGCACAACACAATGACTCATCTCTCACTTTGCGTAATGAGAAGAGCAGAGATAGATTTGAGGCCTTATATTTTCCTTATTGGGCATCCTTTACCAGTCGCATTCATTCTTGACAAAGACCATAGAGAGAACGTGTGGTTGCAAAAATGTCTACAAAAGTAGTACTCTCCTCTCTCATTATTATGCTTTGAGAATTGAGAAGAGAAGAGATAGGCTTTGGGCCTTTTATTTCTTGTTTTACTCTACATGTCATTGAGATTTGAGAGGACATGTGGTGGCAAGTCTCTCTCTCTCTCTTACCAAGTCATTGAGAGGATGTGGTGGCAAGTCTCTCACTCTCTCTCTCTCTCTCTCTCTCTCTCTCTCTCTCTGTGTCTCAATTCAATTATTTTTAATCATTTTTCTTACTCAAATCAGTCTTAAGGAATGATTTTCACTCATCTTAATGCTTTACAAAGAGCGTAATGATTGTTTACAAGACTCAAAAGTATAACATAGAAGAATAATGATCAACTTAGAATGAGATAAAGATAATAATATTCAAACATAAGTGCCTAATCTATCATAACTGCGTCATGTTGAAAATCATTCCATGATGATCAGATCTCAAAATAATCTTAAACAATAAGATCTCAGGAAAGCTGCCTTGTTTCCCACCGGCATAGTTGGAGTCATAATTTAGAAATACCTTTTCTTAGGTTTTGGGAAAAACCCAAGTATAAAAGTTATCTTGGGTTTACTCATGAGAGTTTAGAGGCAACGGAGGAACCTTTAGCTACCTCAAGGTGAAAGAGAGAAAAAGGAAAAAAAAGGAAGAGAGAAAGAGAGGATAGAGAAAGAGATCAGGAGAAAGAAGAAAGGGGTTTCTTCTTGGGTGTTCTCTTTGAGTTATTCACGGGTATTCGCTTGTGGGTTTTTCTCGGACTTCTCTTGTGTGCGGTCTTGGTTGAGAGGACAAGGAAAGGGTTTCGGGTTTGTGGGTTTCTCGGGTTAATCCATTTTATATTGTTTTTCTCATAGTGGAAGATCGTGTTCTCGCCCGTGGATGTAGGCATTGGCCAAACCACGTAAAATCACAGTGTTCATCTTGTGGCTTGTGTTTATCTTTACTTTTCTGTTTAATTGTGTACGATCGGATCAGATTTGTCCGACGAATTTTCTCAACAAGTGGTATCAGAGCTAAGCTTGGAGTGATCGTGAGTGTTGGAGTTGGATCGTAATTAGAGCGATCATTGGTGGTAGAAAGATTTTTCCAAGAAATTCTCGTTCGAGGTGGAGCGCTACATCGAGAAGTATGGAGGAATCTGAGATGGCAGTAAATTCGAGTTCTACCCAGTTCAATATTAACAAGTTTGATAGAAATGGCGATTTCACCCTATGGCAGAGGGTAAATGCTGGTTCAACATGGATTGGCTAATGCGTTGAAGGGAATGGATGGAAAGGCGGAGAAGATGATGGATGCCAAGTGGGAAGATACTGAGTCAAAGGCGGTTAGCATGATTCGACTATGTCTGACAGATAACGTTATGTGTAACGTTATGGAAGAACAAGAGGCATCTAAGTTATGGAGATTTTGGAAAAAATTTACACGTCAAAAAACTTGGCCAACCAATTGTATTAGAAGTGATAGTTGTACAGGCTGAGGATGTAGGAAGGCGGAGATCTTCTGGAACACATGACTGTGTTAAATGGGAGTGTGGATCAGCTCCACATTGAAGAAAAGATAAAGAAGACAATGCCCTATTACTTCTTACTTCATTTTCTGATTCATACTACAATCTGGTGATTACGCTATTTGTTGGGGTTCCACGCAAAAGCAAATAGTCCCACATCGGTAAAGTGATGGGGATAGGGCTGGGTTATAAAGGAATGGGCACCCTCCCTTTAACAGCTAGTTGTTAAGGGTGAGTTATACCCTGTTATATTCCCTACAAATGGTATCAAAGATGGGGGCGTGGTAACTCCCGGGAAGATCTCGGTAACCCCGGTGTGCCTCCGAGGATGGTGGAATTCCCTCGGAGAAGATCTCGTGGTTCTCACGTTGCCGCCGTGTGGAGGGGCGAGCTGGTCCACGTTGCTTCCGCGTGGAGGTGGAGATTGTTGGTGTTCCACGCAAAAGCAAATATTCCCACATTAGTAAAGTGATGGGGATGGTTCTGGGTTATAAGAGAATGGGCACCCTCCCTCTAACAACTAGCTTTTAGGGGTAAGTTCTACCATGCTATATTCCCTACAAATCTCTCTCTTCTCTTACTTCCCATCATTTCCCTTCAATGCCTTAGCCAAGTCCTGTTACGATCCAGAGTGGGGGACCGCCAAAGTATGGGACTGGGTGGGACCCAGCCTGGTATGGGACAGGTTTGAAGGGCCTTGCCTAACGCGTTCCATCAGCTCTGGAGCTTTTGGCGTATCAGTAAGATACCTAACATTTGGTATAAGAGCAACCATCACGTCTAGGGCTGGCAATTAAACCCGTAAAAGAGGGGATCCGCCCCGACCAGGGCAAGGCAGGGCGGGGATTCCCCGATTCAAGCGGAGACGGGGATTGAAAAAAATTCCCAAAGCGGGAACGGGGCGAGGATGGGGATTGCTCCATCCCCGCCCCGTCCCATTATCCCAATATAAAATCGAATTTTTCGCTAATAAATTTGGGTTTGCCACTTTTAATTTGGGTAGCCACATTTGCCATCGAGCAAATTTCTTTGTTATTCTTAAATTTTCCCTAATATCTTTTTCAAATGCATTTTTTAGTAGAATTTTTCAATAAAAAAATCCATCAAACATGTTTCATCGTAGTGTGTGGGGCGGGGACGAGGATTCCCTGTCATCCACGAAGCGGGGATGGGGAATGCAACATCCGACCCCACACCGCCCCGTTGCCACCCCTAATCACGTCCCGTGTTTGAGTCACGGAAGGTCGCGAAGGGGCGACCTGTGGAAAGGGCTACCTGGAAAAAAGGCCAGAGTGAAAGCCGTCATAGAGTGGGCCGCTGAGGACGGCGGATGCGGAAGTATGGTGGTATGTTACGGGGCCCACCTAGGTATGGGACTGGGTGGGACCCAGCCTGGTATGGGACAGATTTAAAGGGCCTTGCCTAACGTGTTCCATCAGCTGTGGAGCTTTTGGCATATCGATAAGGTACCTAACATTGTTTGTTATTTTTCTTTTCCGTTTAATTTGTGCACGATCGGATTGGATTGCCCGGAGAATTTTCTCAACAAGTGGTATCAGAGCTGGGGCGAGGTAACTCCCGGGAAGATCTCGGTAACCTCGGTGTGCCTCCGAGGATGGTGGAATTCCCTCGGAGAAGATCTCATGGTTCCCACGTTGCCACCGCGTTGAGGGGCGAGATGGTCCACATTGCTTCAGCGTGGAGGGGGAGCTTGTTGGGGTTCCACGCAAAAGTAAATAGTCCCACATCGGTAAAGTGATAGGGATGGGGCTGGGTTATAAGGGAATGGGCACCCTCCCTCTAACAACTAGCTTTTAGGGGTGAGTTCTACCCGGTTATATTCCCGACACTATTATTTGGTAACGATATTGTGAATATGGAAGAAGTCACGACAACCATCTTATCAAATGAGACTAGAAGGAGGCATAACCAAGATGTTGATCAAAAGCATGGGTTGATTGTTCGTGGGGAGAATCAAAGAGGAAGGTCATCTGACAGGGGATCAAGTTAAGATCCAAGGTCAGGGGAAAGGAGGTGAAATGCTATCGCTGCAAGGAATATGACCACATCAAGAGGAATTGTCAGGAGCTAACCGGTCGGACAACGGTTCTACGAATATTATAGTGACGGTAATGGATGAACATAGCAAAGAGGTTGAAATCCAAGTAGTGACTTGGTTTGGCAACCTAGAGGGGGGGTGAATAGGATGTTTATAAAACTTTTACCTTTTGAAAACTTTTATTAAAATTTCACCCAAGACTTATCCCTTGTTTAATTAAGTTTGAAATAGTTGAACTTAAACAATATTACAAATTAATATAAGTTCAAAAACCCTTGTTAATTAGCAAACTTAATTAGGTGATTTATAGCCTAATTAGCAAGGTACCAATATTCAATCAAAACCAAAATGCTAACTACTCACTCAATTCCAAATATGTAAGAATGCAAGCACAAATAAATAAGAAAGTGAGAGGGAGAGAAAGATAGAGAAATACCAACACAAGTGACACAAAGATTTATAGTGGTTCGGCAAACGGCCTACTCCACTCTACTCAAGGTCGCACTTGAGGATTTCCACTATTGAGACCTCCACGACGCCCGGCTCCGAGGCTTTTACACTCCAAGGGAATTAGATAAGGATGCCCTTCCACCTTTACAATGACTCTCCTTCTCCGCCGAGTTCTAAGCGCTTTCTCCCAAGGGAATTAAACACGGATGCCCTTGCCACCGATCGAATAAAGAAGAAGATAAAAGCTTTGCCTCTATGTAGGCTACAATGCAAGTTGAAGCTCCAAGGATGCTCTCAAGAATAAACAAGTTTAAGCCTAAACCAATCTCAAAAGATTTTCTCAAATCAAGGCACAAAGAGTTTGGTTGGTGAGAGAATTTAACCAAAAATAGTTCACAAATGATTTTCTATGGTTTGTTGAAGTTGGACAATGTTCCTCTCTTGTTTTAGACCCATTAGATGGGTATATATGGTGTCCCAACTCCATATGACCGTTTGGGGGGCAAAACAGTCAAAACTGGGTCAAAAATTCAACTAGCCGTTGGACAACAACGGCTATATTTTTTTGAATTCATAGTGTTCTCGGAGTTCCGAGACATTTCTCGGAGTTCCGAGCAAATTCTCGGAGTTCCGAGCAAAATTCTCGGAGTTCCGAGAATCCAAACAGAGCCTTTATTTTTAGAACCTGGACCATTTCTCGGAGCTCCGAGAATGGTCTCGGAGTTCCGAGCCTGGATTTCCAGCAAACAGTCTTTCATTTGAAAAATTCATATCTCCCTCATTTCTCGTCAGATTTCGATGTTCTTATACTCTACGGATATGAGAAAAATGAGAGCTATCTGTTAAAAATATTTTCAAAAATATTTGAAAATGTTTTAAATAAGTTTTGATAGGATTTAGTTGCTGGTCCAGGTTGTTGCTTCGGAACTCTGTTTTGTTCTTTCTTGTGTTGAATGCCATATGGGTCCCAACATGTTGGTACACCACCATGGCCATTCACTTATCCATGTAAGTCCTTAAAGGGTGTGTTAGTCTCTTTGAAAAACATATTTTAGGGGTTTTAAGATGTGCCTTGATAAGAGAAAACACAAGAGAGATAGGTGATACAATCTACCATTTTTACCACTCTCTTGAATGAACTCTTGAGGTAGCCATTGCTTGATCTTCTCTTTGAGTGCATGGCTTGCTTTGGGATCTTCAAGGTTGAGCTTCTTTGCTTGACACCTTCAAAGGATGATGCCACCATTTGGTTCAAGCTCATTTGCAAGTTGTTGATCCACAAGCTTTGGCCTTCATTGATCTTCCTTTGCTTGTTCAATGCTTTGAGATGGTTGATGATGAGCTTCTCCTTGGTACTTCCAAGGTGTGATTGGTCCAAGTATGTTCCAAGCTCCTTTGCCATTGTGTTTGGTTCATCTTCAAGCATAGGCCAACAAGGTGCGTGCTAGTATGATTTGACTTGTGTAGGACCTGTCTAAAGCACAACACTCAAGGCAAATGATCAGTCCATAAACAACTAATCAATTTGTGTTTGTTAATCATCAAAACAAGATGATTGAATGTACCCATGGGGAACCCTTGGGCTTACAGAGGTTCAAAACATTCTCATAGTCTCCACAGATAATCCAACTTCTCTTCATGATGAGTGGATTCTTCAGGACGCTATGTTCATGTATGCTCCAGGAGCGAATATTTTGATATGTTCCAAGAGGTAAGGGCGGGTGTAGTGTCCTTGGGTGACAGATCTAGATGTAACGTCAAAAGAAATTGGAACGGTGAAGATCAAGATGTTCGATGGAGCAGTTCATGCTTTGGGTGGTGTGGAGTATGTCCTAAAGATATGGATGAATCTAGTGTCGCTTGGCCAGTTGGACTCTAGGGGTTGCAGCTATTCAACTGCAAGTGGAGAGATGAAAATCAGACGTAGTTGTATGGTTCTGATGAAAGGAGACAAGTATGGCAGATTGTATCATCTGGTCAGGGACCTGGTGACTAGTATTCCTAAGATCTCGATGGTTAGTTAGAAACATGGTAATGGCGTGCACAAGCGTAGGGTCTCTTTCGTAGTTGGTGCAAAGATAAGTTTCTAGGTTGTATGCGATGTTGCGGTGACAGTACCTGCGTTAGGGAGGATGGATCAAGATCCCTCTTCTGGTTTGATTGGGTGAGTCAATGGGTTGGCAGCTACACATGTACATTGGTCATATTGATCGAATCGGGAGGAGTCGGAACCAGGATGATTCGACGGTGTGTAGCTGGGTACTTCAGAAGGCCAATGGTGGTTTGCAGTGACAGCAGATCAGTGGCGACATCAATGAAGAATCTTTAGGTGGCTGGAAAATAAGCTAAGGTGGGAATTGTTGGGAAAGCTGCCTTGTTTCCCACGTGATAGTGGAAGGAAAAATATAGAAATACCTTTTCTTAGGTTTTGGGAAAAACCCAAGTATAAAAGTTGTCTTGGGTTTACTCATGTGAGTATGGAGGCAAAGGAGGCGGCTTCGACTATCTCCCGGTGAAAAGGAGAAAGAGGGAGAAAGAGAGACAAGAGAGACAGATAGGAGAAAGAAGAAGAGGTTTCTTCTTAGGATTTCTCATGGGATTTTCCTTGCATATTCTCTTGTGGGTTTTTCTCGGGCTTCTCTTTTGTAAGATCTTGGTTGAGAGGACAAGGAAAGGGTTGCGGGTGTTGTAGATAATTATAAGACAGAACAGAATGCAGAAAATAAAACAGTAGAATTTGTTGGGCAAGGCACTTCCAGGAAGCTATCTTTATGATAGTAATTTTCCACGTATAGATGCAGATGGACTCTTGAAATTTTATCTCCAGGATACAATGCCCAACAGTGAGAATTTTAACAAGACCGCACTTCTTGTATTCTCCGAACCAGAACCCACTCAGAAAAACGTTTAAACTTATGTGAAAGAGAGAAGAGAATTCCAAAAGAAGTTGTTTTTATTTTTAATAAACTCGGATCGAGTCCTTTTTAAAGACTTCGAATATGTGCAAAAACACCCTTTCCGAAAAGACTCAGAATCGATGCAAATAACACCCTCTTCCGAAGAGACTTGCACCCTCTAGAGAAGAGGCGCAACTCTTCAAATATGAGAAAACGGTTCCTACACATATGTGTAGAGAGTTCTCTACAAACTAGCTTAAAATACAATGGGGGCCCACATTGTTTGGGTGATCCAAGCCATCCATTTTAAAGGCCCTCACATAGATAGGGTGTCTACAAAAAATCAGATCCATAGGATCATCCCAACCCTACGATTTGTGGAGGTAAAATGGATGTCTTTAAACCTTCACAAATTAGTTCATTTTTTGCCTCCAAAGTTCGAATGGTTAGGATGATCCTATGGATCTGATTTTTTGTGGACAACCTATCTATGAGAGGGCCTTAAAAATGAATGGTTTGGATCACCCAAATAATGTGGCCCCCACTGTATTTTAAGCTAGTGTGTAGATAACTTATCTACACATGTGTGTAGGAACCGTTTTCTCTCTCTCTCTCTCTCTCTCTCTCTCTCTCTCTCTCTATATATATATATATATATATATATATATATATATATATATAATTATTATTACTTTAAGTTCTTTCATGGTGCTCTCTCAAAGAGAAAGAGCTCCAAAGAACTTGAATGAGATGAGTGAAACCCTCTCCTATTTATAGATGAAGGAGTGAAGGGGTTTGAATCCCAAATCTCCATGTGGGATTCGACAATTTCAAATAATTCTCACCAAAACAATTGAAAAGATTCCAAAATGAAAAAGATGGAGGGAACTTGCACAACTCTCAAGACTTTGATTTTTCCCTTCAAATTAATGGAGGGAACTTGCACAAGTCTCAAAACTTTGACTTTCCCTTCAAATACATTATTTTATTATAACATAGTTTATAATATAAAATACATTATTAGTAATATAATATACTTAATAATATATAACATCAGGTTTGTTGTTTATCGATTCTAATCCTTGTATATTGTTTTTCTCATAGTGGAAGATCATGCTCTCTCCCGTGGATGTAGGAATTGGCCAAACCACGTAAAATCCCGTATTCATCTTGTGGCTTGTGCTTATATTTACTTTTCGGTTTAATTGTGCACGATCAGATCGGATATGCCCAGCTGATTTTCTCAGCACATTTACATCCGCTTGGCCTCTCATATGTATATGGATTGAAAATCAACTTATGTTAGATTACAATAAAATATCCTCTATAGGAAAATATAAGGGAAGTGATATATCCACCCTCTTCTTTTTTTACTTGGGATAGCCAGTAGCAGTGTATCTGTTAAAGTATAAAAGATTTAATAACACCTTCTCCAATAGCTTAAGCTTTTGGAGTAACTGGTTGTTTTCACATGGTAACAAAGCAAAGGGCGCCCTAGGTTTAACCTCCATGATAGTAAAAATCCACATGCAATAGTCAAACCTAAAAGAGGAGCCACATGTGCCACATGCAGGCCAAACCTAAAAAGAGGGCCCACACGTGTGATGGAGTGTTAAAGTATAAAAGATTTAATAACACCTTCTCCGATAGCTTAAGCTTTTGGAGTAAATGGTTGTTTCACAGTATCTATGACCGTAGACACGCTGATGTACTTCTCGTGGGAAGGATTTAACTGGCACGATTGCCACGTACACTGAAGCTAGTTGTCTCATGTAAAGAAAAGGGGCGAATTTATCATTTCCCAAATATAATTAGAAACTGCCAATTTGAGGCACAATGTCGAAGCTTAATGATAAATGCCTGTTGATATTAACTAGTGCATATTGCAGATGATGATAATGAAGAAGGTGTCACTTAAAAGATGAGCATCAAAGTGGGCTTAGAAAGTCAATGGACTGTGATATATTGTTGCCTAAAAGGCAGGATGTGCCTCAATATACGAGTCCTTATGGGACAGTTTGTGAGACAGATTCTAGTGGAAATGGATCACCAGAGACAGAGTTGCCTCAATGGATAAGAATGGCCCATGAGGAACAAGCTATCATTGGCTGATTTTATGTAGCAATCTTTATGAAAGTCAGTTTTACTTAGGTACACACATTAAGGGAATGTATGTACTAGCAATGGTCTTCATAGCACTTACATGCCACATGTGTGGGACCTTAAAATTGATCACCACCATTGAAACCTAACAGTATAATCTACCAAATGATACTCAATTAAAAATTTACAAGCTTCTATGAATTTCCAATTTAACCATAAGTATTTTATTATATTAGCTAGCACCCCATTACATCTCTGCCAACCATTCCCAATGCATGCATGTATGCTTGACAAGTGGTCTTGCCAACACCTGGCCAAGTGGCAACCTCATTGAGCTGTATATGATACTTATCTTGCTGCCACGTGTCCCCACCTCTCTCTCTCTCTCTCTCTCTCTCTCTCTCTCTCTCTCATTAGAACAACACAAATGTTCAAATCCAAGATCCAAACCCTAGTGTTAGGTGCAAATTAATGAGCCCAGCAGGAAATTTTGGGACCATTTTTTCAGATTGTCGGGTTCTATAGGAGGACTAGAGTTTTGTTATGTGTCATTTGTGGGTATGCGCGTGTCTGTGAGCAACTAGTGGCCGACAACTTAGATAATTTTAGTATGGTCCCAAGTAGGATAAAGCCATTTTGGAAGATATTTCGTGGAACTAGGGGACAATTTGTTGGTAGATCATAACCATTTTGGTTGAAGTATTTGCACTGTGGCTAATGGGGAAAAGGTGAGGAAGAAGGGACTTGCAGGGTGCCCTTGTGGTTGGGCTCTTGCAAGGGTGCCCTTTATCATTCCTCCCTTAGTCAACTGAAGGACGCCAACCCCAGTTGGTCCATCTCAGTAAAGGGTATATTTAAAAGGTCATATAAAAGCATGGTTTGAAATTTCGACGGAAATCCGAAATTTCAACCGAAATAACCGAAATTTTGGATTTCGGTGAGGACCGAAACCGAAACGTTTCGAATCGTCGAAATTTCGGAAATTTCGTTCTAAATTTTATTAACTTTGGAAATTTTGTCGAAATTTGTTATAAAATATTATTTTTTATTCCGTTAAAGAATTTCGATTCGGTCATTTCGGTCGAAATTTCGTACTAAAAAAAAGGCATTTCGTACACTAGTACCAAATTTCGTCCGAAATTTCAGTTTCAGATAAGTCCGAAATTTTAGCTGAACCTGAAATTTAAAGCCATGTATAAAAGTATAAAAATGGCGCAGAAGATACAAATTTAAATGAACAATAAATGCACTTTGTTAAGATTATTTAAATGAACAATAAATGCACTTTGTTAAGATTGACCGATGGGGTGCCCTTGTAGATGTGTTTCTTGCTAGGGCGCCCTTCACTCTGTCATTCCACATATTAAGGTAATGTACGGTTGGGGTTGATCCTCTAGCTCAATTAGTTAAGGCTGGCTTTCACACTTGAGGTCAAAGGTTCAATCCCAGCTTACCTATCGAAAACAAAGGTAACGTGCAGTCTTAATCTAAATATATTCCTTTTTTTTCATAGGCAACCTGGGATTGAAGTATTGAACCCACCACGAGCTAAAGCTTAATCCCAGTCAAGATATACTCTTATCTAGAGAGATACCGTGGTGTTGAGAGGGTGATATACATGGAAAGTAGTGATGTGACATATATGGGTGTCCATAGCATCCTAGGTCTCTCTCTCTCTACAATACAAATGGGGAAATGATAAATGCATCCTTTTAATCACTAGGGACACCCAGCATTAGTGTATCAAATAATCAATTACTACAGAGAGGCTGATGTACTTCACGTCAGAAGGATTCAACAGATTTGATTGCCAGTTGGGTGTCCCATGTGATGCAAAGGGGCGCATTTATCATTTCCCTTACGAATGACAATCAATTGGTGAGCTCTTACATGATAAACATAGAAATAAATCATGGCAACTATGAAAAGAGATAAGTGTAGAATATTCTAGTCTAACCTAATTACTAATCCAATCCAGTTGCCTAATCTAGCTAACTTACCCCTTCCAACCAACTTGCCCAATCTATCTCCAAGATGATCCAATGGTGAGATCTTAATCAAATCCAACCATTGGATCTCACATATTCTAACAAGTAGTTTGTCGTTATCAACCATACTCCCGCTTATCAAAGTTTTATGTCTATAGACTACTTAATCTGTCACTAGCCTCTATCTTTCTTTCCCCCCTTCTATAAATATCCTCCACATACTCCATGATCAGTAATCAAGTAATTTGGTTCTCCCTAAATACCTCATGCATTTGTATTTTGATTTGGATTTGAGTTTTGGATACAAAATACATCCATCATCTTCATGAACATGTTTTAAGAGAGAGGGAGGGATGTCTCACTGCTACCGGAGCAATGTCGAGGAGCATCGACGGTGAAGGAAGTTGCCACAAATATTGATTTCCAAATAATGTTTCGCAAAACAGATTTGAGAATTGGAATTTTTTGCACTGTTGTAGCTAATTTGGAAATTTTTACGATCCAATTCAGTTCAAAATGTAAACTAAATCCAAATCTAAATCTTGTGGGTATCCAAACGTGGCCCAACATTGTCAATTTACCATGGTAAGAGAGTATTCATCCATTGAATGGTAATAATTATGCCACTTGAAATTGAGTCATGACCATGGCATTGACTGGCCGTTTGGATGCAAGGATTATATAACCCTAACTTGATATGACCCGAGCCCAACTCGAGGAGGGTCAACCTGAACCCTAACCGGAGTCCACCGGTAACTCCCTTGGACGAATGGCACCTGGCTACTGGATTCCTCCATTTTTCCTGTGAAAACTGAAAATAAAAACCTTTTTTTTCGAATATTTCAACATTAAAACAAAGGGAGATAATTTTTCGCCCCTCTTATAGGATTATGCACCCCACTTTTAACGTGAATTCTGGGCAGACTTTAGCGCTTTTTGACGTCAAATCACATCAACAGTGGAGCGCATAATCCTCCAGTTGGGTGAACAAATCATCTCCCTTTCTCATTCTATCTTCTCGTTGTTATGTCCGACAAAAGTAAACACCACTATCTCATCCCTTGACTTTCTCAAGTTCTCTCTGTGTTAGCGGAAAGACGATACAGATAGATCAGCAAAGGTGGCGTTTACTAAAATACCCCTAGATCTCGGTGAAATTACTCTCTCTCTCTCTCTCTCTCTCTCTCTCTCTCTCTCTCTCTCTCATATGAATAAGCTCCATCTTGTCTGCGTATAAACCCTAATCGTATCTCTCTCGTTTCGTTTCTTGCAGAGTTTTTTTGTTTTCTAGGGTTTGAGTTTGAGAAAAGAATAAGCGGAGATCTCTCTCTCTCTCTCTCTACCTTTTTTCCCTCCTTGTCGATGCAAATCTGGAAAAAGAGAAGGTTTTCCGCTCCGGTGAGAAATTAGGGTTTCTGTACTTTTTTCTTTTGCACTTTCTCGCTTGGAAAGTACTGACCTTTTTATCTGTTCTTTTCATTATTTGTTTTTTCATGTATGTATGAACCCTAAGTTTTAGTTGTTTGAATTTAAGTACGATCTGCTGAAATTTAGAGAAAATAAAACAAAATTTAGATTTTTGTTCACATTGAGAACTATGTATTAGAATAGATGAGATCTTGACCCTTTGATTTTAAGGGAATCTTGACCGTTTGATTGTTAGCGTGGTAGATTAGGTAATTGGTTGGATTAGGCAACTAAGCCAGATATGGTAATTAGGTTAAATTAGGATGTTTCTATCTTCATCTCATTCCAAAATAGTTTTATATGAACACTCATTTGGCAACTAGACTAGATTAGCAGTTATGTTAGAATAAGATGTGTTAGGAAAAAGATAAGCGAAAAATTCACACACAGAACACACAGATTTACGTGGTTCACACAGTATGGTATGGGCTACGTCTACGGCAGAGCGATAAGCCAACGATTCCACTATTCCGAAGAAGAGATTACAAAAGCCCTCACGACTCTCTCTCACACAACTTCTCCTGATATCACACCCTATATATAGCGTTCTGAGACACGTTACAATAAAGGGAAAAACCCTAATTCCTGAAAATACAAAACTACCCCCAATATAAAAATTCCTCAAAAGTGTACAATACTATCCGGATTAGACTGAGATTAGGCTTCACCAATAACAAGATGTTCTATTCTTATCTCTTTCCATAGTTATCTTGATTTCATTTTATGCTTATCATGTTAGTGCTCTAGATAAGCACTAACTGACTCTTTTTAATTTACCCAAGACTAATTAAATCAGAGTGTTTCTGTAAAATGCATGAAACACTGCTGAATTTCGATATTGGTGTCTTGGGAACTGTATGTTTTTTATGTGATCCAACTTAATTAATAAGGCACTGATCAGTTCTTATTGTTTAGGGGTAAGAGCTGGATGCATGCAAAACACTCAAATCTTTGATTTGGGCATTTGTATGAAGTGTCAACTGATGTAGAAGATTGATATTGTTGTTATTGTTTGGACAAAGAGATGAATTCGTTGAGAAAAAGTGAAAAACCAACATCTATGATTTTTGGAAAGAAAACATGCAAAATAAATTCAAAAGATTTTTGTGGCACAGAACTGATTACATAGAGATGAAAACAGTGAGGAAATGATATAAAATTGAAGTAAAAAGAAATTCATGAGTAGGTCACAGTTTGAGGGGCCTTTATCTTTTTTAAGGCCTGACTTTATATTAATTAAAGTTCCCTGCCTTCTATTGGTCTATCCTTAATTCCATACAACCCAATTGAGCAGGGCCTTTGTTGTTTTTGTTTCCGCTCCTGTTTGTCTCGTTTTTGCTTTCTTCTTGTACTGACCACCTCGGTTGCAAACTCGCAACTGCCCATAATTCGTTCTCTTAATAAATTTCTTTTTACCATCCAAAAAAACATACTCATATCATAGGGTGGTTCCTGGAAGGATTCCACATCCCTTGGACACTATCAAGCTGAATTTTGAAGGGTGTAGCATGGATAGAACATATCAAAGGCATCATTAGAAACCATTCGGTATAGTGAGCACATTAGGTTGGCTTAATATGGTTTAATTATATTAAAGACTCAATCGAGGAGGTATTGGTCTTGGGGGAAAGGTTAAAGAGACTCACTTCCTTGTTTGGTGACCCTTGAGGGTAACTCCCTTAATGTGGTTAGGTGCTTGAAGATTGAGAAAGAGTAACCTTGGAGACGGACTGATGCCACTGAGGAGTTGGTTGGTTTGTCTGTTGATTATTTTTAATGATAATGAGAATATATTAAAAAGAGAAAAGGGTTACGTCCGGGGAGCGAGGTGCTCAGATACAATTGTTTTGTCTGTTGATGTTTTGGTTATTTTTCCGCATGTGGATTTAGATGCCAATGCAGAGATAGATTCTCTTGTGAAGGGTATAGGTAGACAATTTTTCTTAACTTTTTATTTTTGAAAACAACAATTGTTCTTAATTAGTGACGATATTTTGCTTGCTGATGTTGAAATGTTATTATATCGCATCTTTTATGCCTTCTTAATTCTTATGCTTTTTTAGAGGAGACCGATTTGCATATATCGCGACACAATGCAGTTCTCTTTGTCTCCCATGCCATAGCCGTCCGATCGGGTTGATGGACGAGATTAAAAGGCTTGAAAACCTAATGAAAAAAGATACCAGGTAGACATTCTCTCCACTTTTCCTAATTTTTAAAAGTTTTAAAATCCTTAACCAGTTACCAATTACGCTGAAAAAGGAAAATAATTATCTTTCTCAGTTTTTTACGAGTGACCCAAAAATCACGACCATTGTTTTTGGTCTTAGCATGAAATCCCTCTCTGCTTCAAAGTATTGATCTTGGATGGTCAGGTTTTCATGGCCACACCGCTCAAAACCAGTCGTAGAAAAGCTTCTGCGAAAAGCCATGAATTCTCTAAACGAGAAACCCAACATGGGAACATCATCTTCTTCAATCCTTACCGTCACAGGGTACCATCAATCTTCAACCAGCATTCTACCACCAAATGAATAACCTACCACTTGCGAGTTAAAATCTTAATTATTGGATGAAATAATGTCTTTCCCTTTCAAACACTTGTCCGAATATAGATCCAATAATTGAAAAGGTTGACATGGGCTAAGCATCAACAGAACGCCTAGAATGAATACCCGAACCGTTTTGGCTCCCAAGCGACACATAGGGAAGCATGAGTAGAGACGATCCGATACTCCGCCCTTAGATCCTTCTTTTAACCTTGAGCAATTAGGGATCCTCGCTCATTCTTCCAACATTTCAGCCTCTAACTTGTAACCATAATTTTCACCAGCCAAACATCTTTTTAGTTCTTTTTCTTTTTGCTCCACCTTGATTTGGTATGTGATCATCGCCGACTCAATATTTCTCACCACCACCTTTGGAATGCTCTTTGTATCTATTCCATTCACTATGTCTGCAATTCCAGGAGATTTGTACCATATTCTTTTTTCTCTATTTTGGACCTCGTCCTCCTCTATAGATACTTTGGTTGGTAGCGATTCGTTTTCTTTGATCACCTCTAGTTGAATAACAGATCTGGCCTTCCTCGACATCTCTTTGTCGTATTTAGTCTCGAACTTTCAACATATTTTCCATATGCTGTGGAAGCTGAAATTACATGTGACAGATTAATGAGTCGTGGGTTTAGCAAGGCAAGTCGGTGTGTTCTATGCAAGGAGGCTGGCGAGACCTTGAGCCACCTGTTCCTACTGTGCCCTTCTCATTTCAGCTGTGGATGAGCATTTTCCGATTTTTTTGGACACTCTTGGGTTCTTCAAAAACGCATAAGATCTGTCATCTCGAACTGGGGTGTGGCGTATGTCGGTTGTGCTGGTGAAGCTATGCGGCTGTCTATCTCATCCACAACTGTGTGGCATATTTGGGCAGAGAGGAACTACCGGATTTTTGAGGGAAAGGAACGGAGTAGGGCGAATGTTATTTTTGACATTAAACTCTCAATTATCAAATAGGCCAAAGCCAAGAGTGGAATCCAATATTCTGTCGGTGACATCCTTAGGAATTGGGTTACGGTGGTGGCGAAAAAGAAGCACAAATCTGAGGTATTACCAAGGTGGAGCCCTCCTCCCGACGGCTGGATAAAATTAAATTTTGATGGCAGTTCTTGCGGGAACCCTGGGAGTGCGGGCATAGGCGGGGTTTTCCGTGATCATCTGGGTAACCTTCTTATGTCTTATTCGGGGCTGGTTGGATGTTGCGATGCTAATGAAGCTGAGGTCTCAGCCCTCCTGTTTGGTCTGCGTTGGTATGCGAATCACAATCTGGGCCCTCTAATTGCTGAAGGGGACTCATCTAATACGATTGCATGGGCGTCTAATAAAATTTGTGGTCCGTGGCGTCTGGCTCACAAAATTGATGAAATCAGGGATCTGATTTCTATTATCCTTCCCTCTCCGTATCATAGGCGTCGATCGGCGAATGGATGGGCTGATATTCTCGCAAAGGATGGGGTTGATCGGGAGGACACTCTTGTTATTGTTCACGGCCCCCTGGAGCTTTAGATGTATTGTGTTTTCTTCCTTTCTTTGTGATCGACCCTATATGTGGTCCCTGTTCTGTAAGGGGTCGGCTCGTCCCCTTGTACTTTTTTGATTTATGCAATTTAAAGTTAACTTCTTCAAAAAAAAAAATCTTGAGCAGAATCTTCCTCTTTTCTCTGCTAGTCTAATGTTTCCTATTCTTCCAGTTTTTTTCTTATTTTTTCGATTTTACCTTGTCCCATCCTTATTTCTCCTCAGTCACCTTTCCGCTGAAACTTCAGAACCTCAAGAATGGCGATCTCACCCTTTCCTATATAGAATTCAAATGGAAATAAAAGCTAAAATCTTCTCTAAATGGATTCTTAGAAACATAAAAGTGGATTATTTTGATACATTCTATCACTTTAAATCTATCTTAGTTCAGTTATTAAGTTTTTATTTTTTGTTTAGTCATAGTAGGTTTTGTCTCATGCTTTATATATCTATCCTTTTAAATCTATCTTAGTTTGGTTATTTAGTTTTATCTTTTTTTTAGACATGGTAGGTCTTATCTCTTGTTTTCCATCAGTAGCTTTAGACATTCATTATTATTTTTCTTTTATCTTTGGTTAGATCTTTAGTTGAGTTTTCATCATTCTAGTCTTGTTATTTTTTTTTCTAAAAACCTACAGTAGTTTCCCCAAACCTATGTTTCTTTAAGCCTGCACATTTATTATCTTTCTTGTTAAAAGCGGGAGTATTTTCTTAACTAGACTGCGAAAACTATTCTTGGTTGTATCCAACTGATGATAGACATTTCTAGGGAAGGGAATGCTCGATGAGTAGGAGGGGTTGGAATTAGATTCTAGTAGTCAATTAGATGGAATCCAATTCGAGAATTTCAAGAAAAACCACTTTGAAAATTTTCAGATTTAGAGAAATGGTTAGTTTTCGAAACTGGCCCTACGGCTTAGTAAGGATCTGATCGTTGGATCTCTTTGACATTTTAGTATGTGGCAGGAAATCAATTTTGGGTGACAATATCAGCATTTGAGGTCAATCGGATCACAAAAACTAAAATCTGGGTGGTTTTTCTAAAACTATATGATTTTAAATTTTATATCTAAAAAAAGGTTATATCTAAAAACCATCTAGATCAGATCATTGGCCAAAGGGATGTGCCCAATTAAATTTTTTTGGATAGATCAATCTCTAGGGTGATTATTCGAAGTCTCCAGGGCTAGGATTTGAAATTTAAGTATCTAGGAATCTATCTAGCCCAGTTATTTAGTTTTTTTTATCTTTTGTGTTCAGTCATGGTATGTTTTATCTCGTGTTTTCCATTACTATGTTTAGACTTTCATTATTATTTTTGTTCCGTCTTTGGTTGAATCTTTTGTTCAGTTTTCATTGTCGTCTAGTCTTGTTCATTTTCTTTCTAAAGCCCCACAACAGTTTTCCAAAGCTTTTGTTTCTTTAAATCTGCACATTTATTATCTTTGTTGTTAAAATTTAAAAGGGGTCGTATTTTCTGAATTGGACTGTTTTTTTTTTTTGTTGAGAAAATAACGATTTCATTCGATAAGATCAATCACACAATGTGATGGGGACAAGATGTCCCCCATACAAGGTAAGAGACCAATAGAATGACTCCACTATTCGTGGGGATTACAAAAGAAAATAAAGTATCGAGGCCCAGTTCTCAACCCTGTGACAGTAACGCACAGGTTTGATAAGGTTGCACCACCCTTGGCGAGCTCGTCCGCCATCAAGTTGACCGAGCGACTCATATGACGAATTGATGGTTTGATTTTGCGAATCATATCTCGGATTTCTGAATTGGACTGTTATAACTATTTTCGGTTGCATCCGACCTTTCTAAAAATTATATTTTCATCATTAGTTTCAATAGGATTAAATATGTGTCCCAATGCTTTTTCTAAATCTTATAATGCAGTTACCTATAGGTTCTAAATATGTAAATTTTTTTTTATGAAATGGTTCTCGCCAACTACAGTTTGTCCAACCAGTTCCACGCCACAGCTAAAGCTACTGTGACTCGGGAATCAGGCCAGGCATGCCCATAGATCCGAATTATAAGGACTTATGAAAAAAACAAAACTACTAAAACTAAGAGAGCGCAAGCGGCCTAACTTGTTCCCATAAATCACCCAAAACGGCTCTCACATGCGATGCTCCTCAAGATCACTGATCTGAAAAATAGTCATAAGACGTGAGATGAGCGACACAACTCAATAGATGCTCAACTTACTCAAACAGTGTAGTACACCTTTAAGGTTGAGTGAAAAATTAGTATCGCACGATCTTTATATAATATTTAATAAACCATAGTTCCTTACGCACTAACATGCGTATGCGTGCATGAATGCATACCAAGTAACAACAGCTATATACAATAAACAATGATCATTTCTAATTCCATCGAAAGCATTATGTCAATATATCAATAACAATCTCAAGGGTCAATACCAAGATGCGAGTCAATAAGTACTACATGATACTAATGACAATGAGAGGAAGAATGTTAAGCATTTCACTTAGCAATTAAAGTCATCAGTTCACTTTGAAACACAAAACAATACACTACGAGTACGATTCAATGTTTAAGCATTTCCATATTTAAAAGACAGCACTTCAATATTTATATCCTCCTACACACGCGCCAGCCAACACTCCAAGCAATTGGGCAAAGCCTTTTTTTTCCATACATAAACCTGCAACACTTCATAATAAGCATTTCAATATTTTTATCCTCCTACACACCCGTCAGCCAACACTTTAGTAAATACTTCAATATAATTATCCTCTTACGGACCTGCAAGCCAACACTCCAAGCAATCAAGATTTCTTAACCAGGATCCCCGCTATCAAGTTCAAAAGAACCCTGGGATCAAGGGAATACTCATGTACGGCCCCCACTATCAAGTTCAAAAGAACCCTGGGATCGAGAAGAGTACAACACTTCAATAAGCACTTCAATATTTACCTATATACCAGTAAACACATCGATGAACGAAAGCACAATATTAATGGCAATGAAATCACACAACTTCTATCCAATACACGTTAATCCCATACATTCCAATTTCAAGAGGGAACAGTAAAATAGATTTTATCACTATACTTGATTCTATTCAAATATATAGCAAATGATATCCAAAATTGATAAAACCACTTCCATTTGAAACAAAATTGAATATAAAATAAAAGCTACAAAGATATCATTCTCGGATAATGACTACACAAGTAGCTAGTAGAGTAGAATCACACAAAAGTCAGTTTCAAGCTCTATATAGGGATTTTCTATCTAGAAGTTACATATGAAATTGTCTAGGAAAATATTGAAGTCCAATTACACTCAATTTTTAACCACATGTTTATAACATAGTAATAATCAATATATAAATTTATAAGATTTAAATAAATTAGACAAAGATGCTAGAAATTCAATGAAGTCGGCTTAGATTTCAGCACTAAACAGCATAACAGATTCTGTTACTGAACTTGGGTTTAGTCATAACTATAGTAAATGATTTCCAAAATTTATGAAATTTATGCCATTTGAAAGAGCTTTAGTAAACTATAAATGTTCGGAAGACATAATTTCAATTTGATAATTAAAGAATTAACTATAATAGAATTACTACACAAACATCAGATTTTAATCAATTCTGGTGATCAATCATTTCAAAACTTCAAAAGATAATTCCTGTGATCCAAATGCTATGAAATTTTAACCAAATACCAAAAACCCATATAAGATATTCTGATAAAATTGTGAGCGTCAAATTCAAAGTAAAACTATTTTTCCACTATTTAATAAAAACAGGTAAAATTTGAATTTTCTTAAACTAGATTTTATGAGAAAATAAAACAGTGGTAAACCAAGCAAAACCATACCAAATTCTCACTTCAATTAAAAAATATACTAAAAGCTAGAAGCAAGTTAAGAATTTACCTTATTTTCCAAGATTTCCTCTTCCTTTTCCTCTTATTTTCCTTCTCTTTCTCTCTTATTTTCTCTTCCTTTCCTGTCTATCATTTTCTTCTCATTTCTTTTCACTAAAGCACCATTTGCACTAAATTTCCTTTAGGGACTGTTTGGATACTTTAGATTTTGTATTTGGAAGGGGGTCATTCTTGCTGCAGGGGAGAGGTAGAGGAGGCAAGAGGCTGAAGAAAACTGTCAGATCTGTTGATTTCCAATTTCTTATTTACACAGCTTATATGGAAATATGATATTTTTCACTATCGGTCCCTGAATTGGAAATTCAAGGATTTGATCGGGATCCAAATGTCAACGCAAAAAGGGCTGCAAATGTGAGAATTCCAAATCAAAATCTTCTTTGCATCCAAACGTGCCCTTAATTTATATCCAAATGCGCCCTTAATTTATATCTATATAGTGTAGCTTCCGATAAAGAGGCTTTTGTTTGTGATTGTTTTGTCCGCGATGGGGGTAGTTTAGTTTGGTCTCCGATCTTCAGGAGGAATTTCTTTGATAGGGAGTTAGAGTCGGTATCCCAATTTCTTAAGCTTCTAGATGGGTGCTATATTCATGGTTTAAAATTTCGACCGAAATCCGAAATTTCGGGTACCGGTGGGGACCGAAACCGGAATTTTCCGAAATTCCATTTTTCGCCCTTTTCGGATTTTGGTCCGAAATTTCGGTTTAATGACTATTTATTAAAAAAAAATAGTGATACAAAATTTCGGAATTTCAGTCTGAAATTTCGCAATTTGGGTCCGGAATTTGGAACCAAATCACCAAATTTCGGACCGAAATTTCGGTTTTTGGTGGGGTCTGAAACGGTTACCGAAACCGAAATTTTAAACCTTGGCTATATTAAGAGGACCGGTTTGGATAAAAGAGTATGGACTACGGTATCTTCTGGTTTTTTCACTGTCAAATCTTTTTATTTATTCTTGATTCCTTGCGATGCATCCTCTATCTCAGCCAAGGTATGGAAATTTCATTGTCCATCTAGAGTTTGTATCTTCGGATGGGCGGTTTGTCGCGATCGGATTTAAACAATTAACTTCCTTAGGAAGCGAGGTATGTTGCTTGTGGACCATTGCCCCCTATGCTTGGATGATGGTGAATTTATGGGTCATCTCTTCATGCATTGTTCCTTTTCTCATCAGATATGGAGCTATATACTTCTGAGGTTTGGCATATCTTGGGTTTTTCCTTTATCTATTTCGGATTTGATGCATCAGTGGGAGTTTGTGCCGTGGAGAAAGAAAGGAAAATTGTTGTGGAAAATTTGTTTGCTTGCAACATGGTGGGTGATTTGGAAAGAGAGAAATTCTAGAGTTTTTTAGGGGGTTGCTAAATCTCCGTACTAGCTATATATGAAAATTATTGCCCTCTCTATATCGTGGGCAAGATGTCTTTCGGCATTCCGATTCGTTTCGGCCTTTGACTTATGAGAGGGGTGGAGAGAAGTTTGCTTTAGTAGGGAGGCTAGGTCTCAGATTGCTCAGCAGTGGGAGGCTCCTCCTATTGGGATGTTCAAAATTAACTTCGATGGGTCGAGTTTTAGGAACCCGGGCCCAGCCGGGGGGAGAAATTCTAGAGTTGTTGAGGGGGTTGCTAAATCTCCGTACTGGCTATATATGAAAATTATTGCCCTCTCTATCGTGGGCAAAGATGTCTTTCGGCATTCCGATTCGTTTCGGCCTTTGACTTATGGGAGGAGTGGAGAGAAGTTTGCTTTAGTAGGGAGGCTAGGTCTCAAATTGCTCAGCAGTGGGAGGCTCCTCCTATTGAGATGTTTAAAATTAACTTCGATGGGTCGAGTTTTAGGAACCCGGGCCCAGCCGGGGTAGGTGGGTTATGTCGTGATGATTGTAGCGAAGTTGTGTGGGTTTATTCTGGCCCTCTTGGGGTATGTGATGCCTCGGAGACCGAGGTAAAGGCGGTATATCATGGTATTAAAAGACTTGATAGAGAGAGCATGGATCTCATTATTGTGGAGGGTGATTCACTCAATGTAATTCGATGGTTGAAGGGGGCGGTGTTGCCTCCTTGGAGATTTTCGTCTATCTTTGATGAAATAGATGATCTAATCTCGGGCTCTGCTATTGTTTTCAATCATGTGCGGAGATCTGCCAATGGGGAGGCAAATTCTTTGGCTAGGCGTGGGGTTAGTCGTACGACATTGGAGTGGTTTGACCTCCTCCCTCCTTGAGAGTTTTTTTGTATCTTTATTTTTATTGTTTCTCGTGTACTTTCGGGAGTGGTCCTCCTCGGCCCGCTCCCTTATCTAATGAAATCATTCTACCATTTCAAAAAAAAAAAATTATATCATTTTCTCCTCTTTTCTAGTCTCTTCTCATATTTTCATCATTTTCTATCCAGGAGCTTAAGCTGTTGGAGAAAGGCGTTATTTATCTTTTACACTTTTAACAAGTATTAATAATGGTGAGGTGTTGTGTTTTGGGTTAACCAAAGTGTGCTGGGATTCTCTTTGTATGGACACTTATTCATACATAGATAAGGCTCATGCCTCATGGACATGTGTAAAAGAAACCATTAAGTAGACTTTTGCCCCCCATTTCGCACACAATTTTACAACTTTGCCGCTACACATAGAAAAATCTATTCTATCATTCCTTTAATTAAAATTTACACAACTTGTAAATTACATTCCTAACATCATTTAAAGTTTAAGTCACTCTCTAATCCGTGACTAGTAGGTTAGAGTCTTGGATTTGTGAGTATCTATCAAAACTATGTATAATACAATTACAAATGCTATGTAATTAAGAGTTCTGAGAAGGGTTCTAATCTATCTGTCTTACTTCCAACCATCCCTTAATCCAATTATTTTTAAAATTTCTAAACACTCTAAGAGTTATAAATATTATATACAATAGTATTCTACATATCATGATAGATGGTATGCTATACAAGTAATGCTATTTCATCATCAAGTCATTATCCATAAGTATAACTTATACTTAATTAAAAGTAATCATAAAAGACTTGTTATAATATAATTAAAAGAATCTATATGTATCGTGATTAATGCATGCTAAATCACAATTAAAAATTCAGTTTCTCACATTCTCCCCTCCTTAATGCTTTGATTCTGGATAATGTGATCTACGTGACATACGACCTAAAGATCTAATTTTGGCAGCCTAAGTTATTCTTTATAAATTATTTGAATTAAAATGATGCAAAAGAACTGTAAGAAATGTGCGAGAATCTGGATTTGGATTTTTAATTGTGATTTAGCATGTATTAATCATGATATGTATACATACTTTTAATTATATTAGTATAAGTCTTTTGTGATTATTTTTAATTATGTATAAGTTATACTTATGGATAATTCCTTTATGATGAAATAGCCTCACTTGAATAGCATGCCTTATATCATACTATGTGTAAATTATTGTATATGTTTTTATAACTATTAGAGTATTTAGAAACTTAATAAGCGATTGGATTAAGGGATGGTTGGAAGTAAGAAAGATAAATTAGAACCCTTCTTAGAACTCTTAATTACATTACATTTGTAATTGTTTTGGCCATAGTTTTGATAAATACCCACAAACCCAAGACCTTAACCTATTAGCCACGGATTAGAGAGTGACTTAAACTTTAAATAAGGCTAGGAATGTAATTTACAAGTTGTGTAAATTTTAATTAAATTAATTAAAGGAAGAATAGAATAGACTTTTCTATGTGTGGTTGCAAGGTTGTAAAATAGTGTACAAAATGGCAAAAGTCTACTTGATGGTCTCTTTTGCACATATCCATGAGACATGAGCATTATCTATGCATGAATAGGTGTCCTTACTAAGAGAATTCCGGCACAATTTGGTTGACCCAAAAGCATAACACCACACTACTATTAACAAAAGTGATCCTAATTAATGTAATATTAATAACCACTAATGTAAACTAATGGAAATGATAGAATTAATGAGAAGACACTAGAAGAAACAAGAAAATGATAGAAATAAAATTTCGTGCAAAAGACTGGCTGAACAGAAAGGAAGAGAGTGGAAGAGAAAATAAACGAAAGAGAAAAGAAGAGAAGGAAAAAAAGGAAAAATAAGAGAAAGAGGTAGAGATATTTTGGGAATTAAGGTAAATTCTTAACTTGCTTCTAGATTTTAGTTTATTTTTGAATTGAATTGAGAATTTGGTATGCTTTTGCTTGGTTTCCCATAGTTTTATTTTCACATGAAATCTAGTTTAAGAAGATTCAGATTTTACCCGTTTTTATTAAATACTGAAAAAATATTTTTAGTTTGAATTTGACTATCAAAATTTTATCAGATTATCTTATATGGGTTTTTGGCATGTAGTTAAAATTTCAGAGCATTTGGATCACAGGAATTATCTATAGAATTTTTGAAATGATTCATCATCGGAATTGATTAAAATCTGATGTTTGTGTGGTAATTGTATCATAGTTAATTCTGTGATTATCAAATTGAAATCATGTCTACATAACATTTATAGTAGATTAAAAGCTCTTTCAAATGGCATAAATTTCATAAATTTTGGACACCATTTAGTATGGTTATGACTCATCTCAAGTTCAGTAACAGAATCTGTTATGCTGTCTAGCGCTAAAATCTGAGCCGACTTCATTGAATTTATGGTGTCATTGTGTAATTTATTTAAATCCAATAAATTTTTATGTTGATTATTATTATGTTATGAACACGTGGTTAAAATTTGAGTGTAACTGGACTTCAATATGTTCCTAGAAAATTTGGATGTAACTGCTGGTAAGAAAATTCCTGTGTAGAGCTTGAAATTGACCTTCTGTGATTCTACTCTAATAGCTACTTGTGTAGTCATTATCCGAGAATGACGTATTCATAGATTTTATTCTATACTCAATTTTCTTTCAAATGGCAGTGGTTTTATTGAGTTTGGATATTATTTGCTATATATTTGATTAGAATTAAGTGTAGTGATAAAATTTGTTTTATTGTTCCCTCTTGAAATTGGAATGTATGGGATCAATGTGTATTGGATAGAAGTGTTGTAATTTCATTGTCATTAATATTGTGCTTCTGCTCATTGATGTGTTTACCTGTACTTTGGTAAATATTGAAGGGTTTATTGAAGTGTTGGACTCTTCTTGATCCTGAGGTTCTGTTGAACTTGATAGTGGGGGTCGTAGATGAGTGTCCCCTTTCTTGATCCTGGGGTTCTTTTGAACTTGATAGTGGGGATCCTGGTTGAGGAATCTTGATTGCTTGGAGTGTTGGCTGGCGGATGTGTAGAAGGATAATTATATTGAAGTATTTACTGGAGTGTTGGCTGGCGGGTGTATAGGAGGATACAAATATTGAAGTGTTTATTGGTAGTGTTTATTGTCTACCATCTTGATATTGTTCTCTTGATAGTTATGAATAACTTGATTTATTCAATGATTTCGATTGAATGGGTATTGATTGGTATTATTTGTTATATGCAATTCTTGTTACTTAGCATGCATTCCTTCTTAGCATAAGTATATCATTGCTTAGGGAACTGTCGCTCATTGAATATCAAATAGAAGATATAAATATTGAAGTGTGTATTGGTGGGTTGGATGTACTGAAATATGGAACTGTTAAACCCTTTGAATCGTACTTGTAGTTTATTGTCTTGTTATTCGAAAGTGAATCACTGACTTTAAATGCTAAGTGAATTGCTTAACATGCTTCCCCTCATTGCCATTAATATCAAGGAGTACTTATCGCCTAGCATCTTGTTATTGAACCTTTGGATTGCTATTTATATATTGACTCAATGCTTTCGATAGAGTTAGAAAAGGTTGTCATCACTTACTGTATACAACTTTTGTTACTTGATATGCATTCACGCATCGTGCACGTATGTTATAGCGTAAGGAATTATGGTTTATTAAATATTAAATATGGATCGCGGAATACTGATTTTTCACTCAACCTCAAAGGTGTACTTTGAGTAAGTTGAGTATATATTCAGCACTTTTCCCTTCTAAATATGTAATTTCCTCCAAATTTCAGAACTGTCTTGAATTCGTTATCCCTTCCATAGCATGTCCTACATCATGAAGTGTGACCTTGTGCCCCTCTTTGTGATCAAGTACCTCCTCCAATGCGCTGGCAAATCTCCTAGGAAGTCTTTCTCGGGAAGATATCAATATTCATCTTCTGCTCATGGTTTCAATAGTTAACCTTTGGAAATGGGATCTTAAGTCTTTCTTGGGAAGATATGAATATTCATCTTACACTCTGGTTTCAATAGTTAACTTTCGGAAATGGGATCTTTCTCACATTCAATCTTTTTATCTTTTTTGCAAAGGAATTATTCCGTAAGAGATATAATGCCAGTGGCAAGCTAATAATGTTTTCACTTTTTTGCTGGCGTTCTATTCATTGTAGTTAAAATGTGGTCAAAGTTGGAACATAAAGCTGTGCAAATTGAAACCAACATGTTCATCATTTCGTTGAATTTATCAGATAAGAGAATACCTAAAACTTGAAAAGTTGAATTGGACACTTCGGACTTAATGAGGATGAATCAATCAAATCTCTTGAGTATGCCATCGAATTTTGAAGCTCAAGTATGACTGGTTTTTCAATTTTTTGAGCACTGGATCAAACATTTTTTTGTTTCTATAGAAACGAAGGTGCCTCCTAGACTTCTACCTGGTTCTTGTTCGAGGCAACATTTCTGAGAACTTGTATTAGTTCTTACTTCTTAGAACTTGTATTGATATTTATAGCATCCTAACTAGTTATCCAAATCTGGCCATTGTGTCTGAGTTGAATGCAATTTTTTTGTTCTTGGGAAAATCTAATCTTGCTTAACTGAGTGAAACTCATGCACCAGGATGGCAACTTGTCGTGCTTACCAATGACCTGGTTGACTAACTCAACCACAGTTAGTTATATTGGTTGCTGAGACCTCCCTTCCAGTAACAAGATTCAGGTGCTAACAGGTGGGTCATAACTGGTGGAAATAATGTTGGTAAAACAGCACCGTTGTGTACACTCAGCAACATGCATATGCACAAAAGGTCATCTGAGCGAGGATGCAATTTTCCTAGTATTACAACATCAGAATTGGAACCCTAGATTGATTGCGACTCTTTCTTGTGTCTGCAAATGGTTCGATGACATTGCCAAGCGCATCTTTTGGAAAGAGTTCTGCCGGACCCGGGCCCCAAAAATGATGCTTGATCTGCAGTCTAGCGGAACCCACAGTGTAGATGGGAACTGGAAAGCGCTCGGAAAGCTGCTAATTTACTGTTCTGGCTGCACCAAGGGCGGTTTGTTTAACAGTGTCCAAATTCCGGGCCACTTTGTTTACAGGACACGATTTTCGAGGACGTCGGGAAAGAGTTTCCTTATACCTCAATGCAGATCGGATGTTTTGTATGTGTCGGACCCTTGTGAGCATCTCGATCAAGGGGAAGAGGGCGACCTTGGTTTTTTCCGGGGTGTTTTCAAGTCATTTTCGGTTTCGAGGGTTCGTAAGATGCTGATTGAACGGAAGACCAAGTTCCATCCCACAGAAGTGTGCCCATATTGCAAGGCGAAACTTTGGAGCATGCTACAAGCGAATATGATACCTCGGAGTGCCTGCAATAGGTTGGGTTCTTATGATGATTGTATTGAATATTACGTGTGCCTCAACGGGCATATGGTCGGGATCTGCACCCTTTTACCCCTCTCTGATTCGGACGAGGTTTCTGAGTTGGAGTGACTCTGAACCCGATTGAGGTGCGCTCTTATTATCTCAACTTCTTCTGTTTAATCTGTGGAGCTCACAAAAGTTGCAGCCAGATTTTCAAATAGCATTCTTAATTTTCTTAGGGCATTTTATTTTCTAATACATACTTTCATTGCTTTTAGTGCTTCCATGGCGGTTGAAAGTCTCTCATTGTACATTTAGAAGGAATCTCCTGTCATTTGCATTAGTAGATATTTTCCTTTTTATTTGCATAACATCAGCAGTTTGGTTACTTCAAAATAACAGGGTTTTGGACTCTTTGATATTATTAAGCAACTACCCCCTACTAAAGTAATTTAAATATTACCATTTCAAATAATAAGAAAATCATTTACAAATGTCGACATTTTCTGAATTAGCATTCCAAATTGGGCGATGATATTTTCACCCCCTCCCCTTGCAGTACGCATTCACCCCCCTTATAACATGAAAAGTGGGCAACTTTAACGCTTTTTGACGTCACATTAAAAAGAGAAGAATTGGGGGGGGGGGGCGCAAAAATATCATCGCCCTTCCAAATTTTGTGATTGTGTTCCAAAATGACAAAAAAGTTGCTCTTATTATTTGAAAATATGATTTGTGGCATTGTCCACCACTTCTAATGTTTGGAAAATATGTGGATGTTTAGTCATCCCATATTTATTTTAGTTATTTAGGAAGAGGGACAACTTCCTTTGCTGCAATTCATTTTAAAATTCAGCAGTATCATTTTCTTATCTCAACTTCGACATGCCAAAACAATGGTCTCACATGTCAGAATCCAAAATTTTCAAATGTGGTGGAACTGGCTCTGATACAAAGATCTAGACTATCCTCACCGAAGAATTCCTCAAGTACCTGATTCTTTCTCTCATTTTATGTGGTGTTATGTCGATTAAACGTTCATTGATGTTGATGCTAGACTTTGCGTTTGTTATTTCACTCTTGTATGTAATGTTTTATCTCTTAATTTCCTTTTTCATGCAGATCCTTGAGTGTAATAAAGTATTGAATAGTTTGTTCTCCTTGTGGATCTTACTTGGACGTGGGATGAGACAAAGCTGGAATGGTGATCTTCCATCAATTTCTGTTTTAACTGGAGACAGAAATCCAGATTGTATGTTTCTGATGTAATGTTATACAGGAGTATCTCTTTACCCTGCTACTTACAATATGCTGTGTAAGTATACTTTGTGGCCTTGATTGAGTATTTGTACTGTGTATGCATCTGTGCAACGTATACTTTGCACATGTAGTCTAATGGCGTTTTTAACATCAGTATTGATTTCTATTCAGTCGATGTGCAAATGCTGCTTCTTTTCCTGAATCCTATTATTTGGTTTACTTGGCACTCACTTTTCATACCTGAAATCGTTAGCTTAACAATAAGGAAAACATGCATTCTGGTGCCAGGATTGGTGGTTTGTCCCCGTGCTTTTGAAGGAGGGTTATGGTCAATTTTAAGCATGGTTTAAGAACTCAAAACTCATTTATCGGGAGCCTGAGTCCAACTTGACTTGTATTTACTCTTTTTAGGTTAAAAATCTTGATGCAGTGATAGGATTTCTTCCAGTATTTGCCAGAGTTCCTAGGAGTTCTGTCTGTTTCTGAAGAACTCAGTGGCTTGTCATCCCTTTAGACTGACCCAACTACCCAAGTCTTGATCAGGTCGATTCAAATCAGCGAGCTTCGGAGTACCTGTTGAATTTTGTGTCACTGCTGAGACTATAATTACTGTGTATTTTTTTCTCCTGGAAGAAATGTTGAGAGAAATGTGGAAGGGGGAGAAATTCTCTGAGGTGAGAAATTACCTGCTGATTGTTTTTAATCTTCTTTTAGTGTTGTCTCAACTCTCAACTCATTACGACAGAGATCTGCCTCTGGAACCAACCCTGTTTCAAGTGTTGAGTAATGATTTCTTTTTGGGCCAGGGCCAAAACAACAGTAGAAATGTTTATATTTAAGAAGATAGCAATAAAAAACCAAACTTTGATGGGCAGCATGTAGGGCTGCAACTCGAGCAGGGTAAAACCCGACCTGCATCAACCAGACCCGAAAATAGCCCTGGGTTGGGTTTAGGTTTCTCGGGTTTCAGGTCGGGCCGGGTTTAGGATCCAAAAACCTGGATGAATGGATGAATCTCTGGTCGAGCCGGGTTTGAAGGGCCCGACCTGACCCGAGTTACTTAAGTTAGTAAATATTAGGGGTCAAGTTATTAGTTAATATACTAAAGAGTTTGTTGTTTATCACACATGAGTATAATCATTTTCATTTGGTAATGCATCAATTTATTCTCTTTTGACTAGTTATTAGTTAATGCACTACGTTTACCATGCTCGAGTTTTCTACTTCTATGAGTTGAGTTGCCTTGCCAAACAAGAGTTTTTCTTAAAAACTTGCGTCAGTGTGAAAAAATCCGACCCGACCCGAGATTTATCATGGGTGGGCCGGGTTTGGGAATCGTGGGTTTTCCGAAAAAAAATCCGACCCGACCTCAGATATTTCTTGGGTAGGGTTGGGTTCTTCAAAACCCGACCCATCGTCCCGAGTTGCAGCCATGTATCTGAAAGGCTTTGGTTCTTGATGAAAGCAAAAAGATACGGTTGGAAAAAAGGGGACACATGACATTATATAGTGCTTGGCCCAATCTTTCTAACCCTTGAAATTGTGGCCTCAAAAATCTTCTCTATCAGATGATCCGAACCCTAGAACTCTTGGTTTGTATGATAAAAATTCAGAAAGAAGGCAACAATGCAAATATCTTCACAGATCCGAGGGCTCGGATCCTTCCTTGAAGGATTGTAATCTCTAGAGGTTTCTATGATGTGAAGTCCTCTAGAGATCGGGGTTAGGATCATCCTATGGAGATGATATTTGGGGTACAACCTATTCAAGTATTAGCCCAAGAAATGCACGGTTCAGATTATCCTATGAAGTGGCCCCTACTGTACTTTTTTGAAAAATCCTGACTACTAATCACTGACCATATAAAATTTCTACTTTCCTTTCTAAAAATTTTCCAAAAAATCCTGCAATCCAATCAGGACCTTGGGCCTTGTAATTCATGATGATATCCCACATAGTGCCTGTTTGGCGTACCGTTTGAAACACCGTTTGGCGTTTGAAACACCGTTTTGGGGCTAAATGGCCGTTTGGGAGTGTTTGGGTGCGCAGCTACCGTTTGAAACGCCGTTTGAAACACCGTGTTGAACCCTCAAAACGGTGTTTTGCAAACGGAGGGGGGGAGGTCCGTATGCAAAATGCCGTTTTGAACGGAGTTTTTGGGCTTTGGGTTTTTACATGTTTGCCCTCACCAAAATCCATTTTTACATATATACGCGCAATTTTATGCGTTACGTCAAATACCAAAAAAGTGGGGGTGTTAATATCATTCTTGAGGACAAAAATTTGTTAAATTGTTAATATTTAATTCAAAACAAGGGGCTGCTAATATCATTATATGATCTCTTAATTTTGATTTTCTAAAGACAAAAGAATTAAAAGAAACCCTAGTTTCTTACTTTCTCTATCTACTTTGCAAAATTGCAAACCCTCTCACGCCTCACTGCCTCAGCGCCTCCACTCGTCTCTCAAATCCGGCAAATCCAGCTGTTGAGAAGAAGAAGGAGAAGAACCCCAAAGGTATAGCCATTTATTTTTTTAGCAATGACGTTTAATTTTAATAGTGTTTGACGGAGATCCTAATGACCTTTTAATATTGGGCCTAATGAGAGAGTAGTTGAGTTACATTGAGGCCAACCAAACAATTGGTTGGTTGGTCATTTTATCACTAAAACTCCGTTTTGGGGCATTTGCAATCAAACACACAATACCTCCGTTTGCCGTTTAAAACACCGTTTTGATCTGGCCAACCAAACATGAAAACGCCATTTGGCAAAACGCCGTTTTGAACCAAAATGGCATTTTAAACGCTATTTCAAACGGTACGCCGAACACATCCATAATAGACCATAAGCATATCATTTCCTTCTAAATTATGTAAAGAAAAATAGTTTCCTAAGAAAATATTTATGCCAGAAATGTTTTTCCTGCAATCCAAAACAGGGCAATGAAGTTATGAATAGGGGATGGATAGTACCCTCAAAATTGTACCAATCAGATGATCACTAGAGATTATTGCTCATTTTGCCATTTAACGGTCCAGATCATTTGTTCCATTAGGAAAGACTAGGACCAATACAATACTTCTCTGGGAAGGACTAAAGTGGGTCCCTTCCTCTAATACGTTTGATCACTCCATACAGTAGAATCAAGATCGTCTGTTGGGTGACATTTTCTGCAGTTTAGACCATGGACGGTTGAGATTGGTGAGGATCACAAATTCATATAGTCCCAAGGCTAGAAATACATAATTCACACCTTGGACGGTGGAGATTGCTGAGGACTACAAATTCATATGGGTGATGATGTTTTCACCCCCACTGTAGGATAATGCGCCCCCTTGTAATGTGATTTGACGTCATATCGCGTTAAAGTCTGCCAACAATTTACGCTAACAGGGGGCGCATTATCCTACTGTGGGGGCGAAACTTCGCTTTCTCCTCTATTTTCTTTCTCCCGCTCTCTTCATGTTCTTCAAAAATAGCATGCCCTAATCAATCTCTCTCTCTCTCTCTCTCTCTCTCTCTCTCTCATTTTGTTCAAAACCACCACCAAACCCTAATCTCTCTCTCTCTCTCTCTCTCTCTCTCTCTCTCATTTTCTTAAAACTAACAAACCCTAATTTCTCTCTCCCCCCTCTCTCTCATTTTCTTCAAAACCACCACCAAACCCTAACCTCTCTCTCTCTCTCTCTCTCTCTCATTTTCTCCAAAACCACCACCAAACCCTAATCTCTCTCACATTTCTTTGAAAACCACCACTAACCCCTAATATCTCTCTCATTTTCTTCAAAACCACCACCAAACCCTAATCTCTCTCTCTCTCTTCGAATTGATTTCCTCTTGATTTTCGAATTCTGATATGGAAATCACGGAGGAGCAGAGGAAGAGAGCCGAATCTAACCGTCTCAAAGCACTTGCGAAGCAGAATCGAGCTTCAGAAACCTCGAAGGAAGACACATGGAAGCTCTTTAAATGCCGAAAGGTCTCGCCGGAAAGTTCCACCTCATTCAAACAAGAAACCCTACCCACGGATCGATTCCGCATCGTTCTCGAGATCTGCGCCCCTGATGCATTCTCTATCACTCCGGAGCCTGTGCCGGATTCTCCATTTCCTGGCAAAATTGAGTGCTTGCGGAAGCTCAATGCCTGTCTTTCATCTGTAAGCTCAATGCCTCTCTCTCTCTCTCTCTCTCTCTCTCTCTCTCTCTCTCTCATTTTGGAATTTTAATAAATATCTTCATTGATGTTGAAGGATACATGATTTAAGGGTTTTGCTCCTAAGGCACTCTTTAAGGTGCATTGGAACCTTAATTTTGCAATCGTTTTACTCATCATTTTAGGGTTTTACACATGTTTTGATAAAGAAGTCTCAAAACATGTGTAAAATTAATGTCCCAATGCACCTGAATGTGATTTAAAAAACCCATGATTGAATAACACCAACCCCAACACCTTAAACTTTTGGAGTAATTGGTTGTTTCACATGGTATGAGAGCTATTGCCTCACGATAAGGTCTTGGGTTCAAAACCCAACAACCCCTTCATAAATATCCATGTTTATTCGTCAACCCAGAAAAAGGATTGTTGCAGTATAAATGATTAAATAACACCAACTCTAACAGCTTAAGCTTTTGGAGTAATTAGTTGTTTCACAATTGAAGTGGTGGGACTTTGGAGAATTGAGACTGGGATTGATGGAATTGGTGTTAAAACCTAATTAAGAAACAGAATAAGTTTAGGAAAAAGACAGAAACTATGGGAGGTGTGGTCTTTTTAATCTCTTATGCTTTAGTATGCATAAATGGAATTTCTCGAGTTCTACATGCCATGCGAGAATGGAATTTTTTTCCACATTCCACGGAAGTTGGGGAATTTGAAAAATACTAGGCTACTTCACATGTTGTCAATGCGGATTTTATCATGGAATTTTGAGGTTATTTTTTTATTTCAGGATGTTTTTCTGTGCTGATGAACAATATGATACTTCAAATCTTATTACTAGTTATCACTTTCTAGATATTTTTGGCGTGGGCTTTCATTGAGAAGTTGTAGGAAGTCATTTTTCCCAGATTTTTGGAAATTTATTGCTAATTGTTTCTTAGCTATTTCTAAAAATATGAAATTCTTGTGCGATTGATGAGGTAAGGGACAAGGTGGAAGGGAAAAATCGAATGGGGTTCTTCTACAGAGAGGCTCAGCGCCTCGGCCTTGTAGCATGATCAACGTTTAAGGGAAGAAGTGCTATCAGTTCGCTAAGGTCCCCTCCAAGGAATCACTATATAGCCCCGGAAAGTGAGGATGTGAGAGAGGCCCTCTTACGGGACTACCACGCAGGAGCTAGAAGACTCTTCGAATCTTCGGTACATGGGAGGAGAGGAGCAGTAGGAATATCTCTTCTCATCAGTCAGATTGGAAATGCCCAGGCTGCGGTTATACAAATTTTGGGAGTCGCAATCTATGCCGGAAGTGCTCAGTGCAACGACAGGAATGAGCAAGAGGTATGACTCGCAAAGAGGGTAAGGATAAAATGCCTCTAAAGAATGAAACCAGCAGTGGTCCACCGGAGATTAGTATACCATGGGGCAGGTTGAAGAGCGTAAATCGGCCCTTAAAAGATGTTTGGTGGGTTGCATGAGAAAGAACTCATGGATCCTGGAAGAGGTATGGTCATGGGCAAAGAGAGTTTGGGGTGTACCTCAGTTAGAAAAACCGTTTGACATTAGTCTAACGTTAATCCTTTTCAATTTTGAATCGGAGCTTCAAGCAAAAGAGATCCTTCATAGAGGAGATGACGCTTTTGGGGTGATGTGGCCCATTTGGAAAAGTAGAGGGTAGAGGGGAAAACAAAAGAGTAAGGGGAAGAGAAGAAGAATAGAAGGAGGGAAGGAGAGACGAACCCTAGAATCCACTAGGAAAGAAGAGAGAAGACAAGAAATTAGGGGGGAGAAATAGGAGAAGAAGAATAAGAGAAGAAGAGAAAGGGAAGAAGAAGACGGATAAGGGGAGAATCTTTGTTCTCAATTCATTCATTCATCATCCAAAATCTAAAAACCCTAATACAAGAGGGCTATATATAGACAATTAAAATAACATGGAATTAAAATAACATGAAAAATAAAATCCCTAAAGACTAAAACATGGAAATAAAAATCCTAAAAGTTCTACTGGGCAAATATGCCACTTATTGGGCCTACAATACGCATCATGGGGGATCCCTTACTTCCCTTCAGACATGGAATCCATCGTTCAACACCGGAACGAAAGCCATATGAGTCAGATTTTATGACATCCCGCTACACGCATGGACTTTGTCAACAATAGTCTCTAGGGAAGTACTTTGGGTAGGTGATTGAGGTCCAACTCACGGGGAATCATGACCATTGCATGGTTTTCGCCTCAGCAAAGGTTCTCACTTCAGACTGGAAATACCTGATTCCATTTATCAGCCTTAAGGTAGAATCAAAGAGCTATCTGGTGGGAATTAAGGCGGAAGATGTGGAGACGAATATTAATGAAAACCAGCACGTAGGAGAAGTGATTAAAGCAGGGAAAAACAACGGGCTTCGAGAGGAGGTAGATAAACGGAAGTCCGGCGTGCCATTGTCGAAGGAAAAGTTAATTCGAGATAGTAAAGGAAAAATATTTCTTGACAAAGGAAAGGAAAAGGAAAATGAGCCGTCGAAGATCCAGCTCTCGATTTTGAATTGAATAGATTACCCTTAAACAAATCACAAGTGTCCGTGATTAGAATGACGAGCCCACACAGTAAAGAAGGAGGGCTTGTTGTGAAGGATAAACAAGGTGTATTAATGTTTAGGACAAGTGGCACACGAGGGATGGCCAATAGAAATCAAACATGTGACAAAACAGATACGAAGTCGGCTAGAGCCTTGATGAACACAAGAAAAATTAATGTTAGCTACAAAAAGGATTTTGGGAAATCTAATAGGAAAGAAACTGACAAGAGTGAAATACCAAACGAAACGTGTCAAATCAGCTCAGACGCTAAAAAGTTTCCGTATAGGAAAAGCTTCCTCCATGCTGGGTGGCCTCAAGCCCGAGTGTGATAATTATCACCACAAACCGACGACTCTTCAGGCTACTAAAGGCGGTTTCTCTCTCTTTAAAAGAAAGCTACAGGGTCGCCTGGTAAGTGAAGAGAAGAGAAAAAAAAATTTCCCCTCTGAAATTCAAAGGATGTTGGTAAACTTTGATAAGCCGAGTCGCTCTTCCTCAACCGGTGAAGGTGATGGAGTGGACAGGAAAGGAAAAAAAAGTATTATGGGATGATGGTCCAGTAGACGAAAGCAAGAAGGTGCCCAAGGACAATGAAAAGATGATTTATGAAGGTCCACCAACGCCCAGAGAGAGAGAGAGAGAGAGAGAGAGAGAGAGAGAGAGAGAGAGAGAGAGAGAGAGATGGAGATTCTGAAGCAGGAATGGAAGGAATTCCAAAAAGCTGCTAGAGAGAATGCAGAGGAGTTCTTCTATTTGACAGGCAAGAGAAATGTTAAAGAAGCTTGTATCCCTGTCTACAAACTTCCGCACTTTAAAAAGGCCTTGGAATAAGAATAGAAGGAAAGAAGGCAACGCTGGGAGTCAGAACAGGCGGGTTCAAAACTGGAAAAGGAGCCTGTAGCTTATACTCCTGAAGAGGAATCCAAAGCTTCCAGGGACTCAATAGAGGTGGATCGGAGTGATAAGGTCAGATGTTGTCTTGACTAGGGTGAAGAGGAAAGTGAGAAGAACGAAGTGGTTAATTTGAAGGAGATCAGTAATTTTCAAGCCATGAAGGAGGTCAATGCCTCTGATGAGGTTGATGAAATGCTATCTATAGGTGATGTCTTCAGGATATGATATGAGGAGAAATCAGTAGAGGCGAAGAAGAGGTTCTTGGGAATGGAGAAAAGAGATATGTGTGAGAAAAAGGAAAAAAGAAAAATCTAGGGTTGGGGAAAGGGAGAGCCTAATGCTCCCAGGAAATAGAGAGTCATCATCACCTATGTATATAGTTTTTTTATTAGGGGTTTTTGGGTCTTTCGTCTTTCGTTTTCTTTTCTTTTATCGCGTCTGGGTCTCCGGGTAAAGCCTTTGGTATTGAATTTAGGAGAAGGAGGGTCCGTCTGCAGCAGTTAGGTGCTTGAAAGGCTCTTGGGTATGTTGGAATCATGGATGAAAGAGTCTGCTACTTCATGAAGCTAGGTGTTAAATGTGAGAGGCTTGTAGTGGTGGTTGTTGTTTCATCGCTGGAGTGTTTAAAAAATGGTGGTGTGTGTGGTCATTATGTTGTTTCCTTGTTGGAGATTAGGGTTTAAGTTGCTGCTTTTTTTCTCAATTACGGTGTAATTATTTCTTAGGTGGGATGCCTTTATTGTCTGTTTCCATCGCAACTGTGAAGGAGGAGGTTCAATGTGCGGAATTAGGTTCCTTCGCCAATGGGGAGAGCTCTGATGGAAGCACAACCTCTTGTCCTTGTTCAGATGCTTAGCTCTCATGTTATCCAGGCGGGGTGTAGTAAATGAAGTAGATCCTCAATAGCTTGAGAGACCATGGTCTTTCGCTTTGTGAGGCATTTTTTCCTGGTGGTTTCTCTCATCTGTATTTGTGATGGAGATCTAGGGTTGCTAGTAAAGGATTGCAAAGTGTTTGGATTGTGAAGCTGGTGGACGATTCTTTTGTTTGATCATAGTGGAGGATGGATCGGTACGATTTTGAAAGGGGCTTCTTTTTGGTTTGGCGGCAATGCAAGGTCTATGAGGATGGCTTGGTGCAGCGTGGCGTGATCCAGACTTTTTTCTATTTGTTTACTCTCAGCTTTTCTGGCCCAGGAGTATGCTCTTGGCCAGGCGGACTCGATACTATGTAATGCAAGCTGGGACCTCTGGTCCCCAATATACCTTTCAGAGTATCAATGAAAACATTTGTCATCTTTAAAAAAAAAAAAAAATTGAAATTCCAACTCACCCAAAAAAAAAATGAAATTCCAACTCACCCAAAAAAATTTCAATAATCGTCAAAACATGAGAGGGATTGGGTATGAGATTGAGCCTCTAGCTCAATGGTCAAGGCCATGAGGTTCAATCCCAACTCATCCAATAAAAAAAAATTTCCTATGCTATTTTATTGGGAAAACTTTAGTTGGCCCTGATGGGAAAACTTAGGCCCTCTATGTTTTGGATTTTGAGAACTTTTTGTGAGTCACAATTTTTTGTTCAATAATCGTCAACACTTGTTATAAAATTGGGTTAAATCGCGCTGTAGTCTTCGATGTGATATGGTCGATATGCCTCTAAAAATTTGTTGTGAAAACAATTGGTGCAAGATGGCACGATCCATACTTTTTTCTATTTGTTTACTCTCAGCTTTTCCGGCTCAAGAGTATGCTCCTGCCCAGGCGGACTCGATACTATGTAATGCAAGCTGGGACCTTTGATCCCCAATGTACCTTTCATAGTATCAATGAAAACATTTGTCATCTTTCAAAAAAAGAAAATATGAAATTCCATTTGGAGTTTTTAAATGCGTCCATTGGTTTTACCATATCTCACCCCTACTGTTTGTTTGGTTGTTCTCTCTCTCTCCCTCTCATGACACACATACAACACCACACACAACCACTAATACCGAACTCATCTTCCCTTTCTCACCCCGCCGACTGAGCTCTTCCTTCAACAACTTCTTATCTGACTCACACATTTATAATTAAAATATGAAAACGAGGCCACTTTAGTTGTTTTCATTAAGGCGATGTCTCGTGGGAAGAAGATTTCTAGTGTTTGAATGATGTTGAGGGTGGTTTGCCATGGAAAGACTGCTATCTAGCGGAGCCATGGATTTGAAAACTTGGCTTCATGATGGTGCTCTTCATGCTCTTCATAGGACAATGAGTATGATTTTGGAGGTGGATTGAATGCCAATGTTGTTGTTTTAGGTTGAGGAATCTGGGGTATTTGAATTTGGCTAGAAATCCAATCTTGGCTAGCAATTTGGCTAGAGGGTAGAGTTTTGTTAGTAGTTTTGTCGAGGTTTCTGGCTGAAGTCTAAGACGATCAACATTGAGAGGTGTCGTGCCGTCAACTGCTCAAACGAAGAAGTCTCTTTCTGTAATCCTTGAAAAATTACTTCATGGTATATCCTGCATCAAAATCTAAACATTTTATTGGCATTAAAATGCTTGTTATCATAATCTAAACATTTTATTGGCATTAAAATGCTTGTTATCATCATGATTTTAAATTTCGGTTTCGGTATGCGTTTCGTCCTTTACCGAAATTTTGAAATTTAATCAGGTACACCATTAAAAAATAATATTTTGTTTAATACCAAAGTTCGGCCGAAATTACCGCAGTTTTAGTCGAAATTTGGGGGAAATACTACATAATTAAAAACAGAAAAGTTACACGCTATTATTGGTTCTTTGACGCTAATATGAATAAGATACACTTCGTATTTGAGTTTACCCAAATACACTTTCCCAAATTGAATGAGATACAGATATCGGGAAAAAGAAAAAAAAACTTCCCAAACCAATCTTCATCTTCATGAAACTTTCCCAAACCCATTTTCTTCTTCGGAATCTGCAAATCCAAGGCACACCCGACGAGCAAAAAATGCTGATCTTGTCTGCAAATTCGATTGAAGATTTAGGGTTTTTCTTGTTGGGTTTGATCTCCATTGATAGGTTTTGCAAATCTGATGGAAGGCTCTTTCTTAACCACACCATCCCACGTTTTTTGCCATGGAGCTTGAAGATGAACACACAATCTCCATTTGGATCGTGGATTCTGAGAAAAGTTGAATCCCCATGAGCAAGCAAAGAAGACGAAGAACAGGGTTTTGGGTTTTTACAAGACTCACAAAATTGACTTTTTCCTAAAATGTGAGATTTGCCCTCTTTTGTGTAAAAAGTGATTTTTGAAATTATCTTTTTCCGATATTCTGTAAGTGAATGTGGGCCCTCGGCGTCAAACAACCAATGGCGCGTGTAACACTTTCCTGAATTAAAAAAATTGAGATCAATTCCGTAAATTTTGGCCGAAATTTACAGAAAACATGAAATTTCGCCTAAATAATGTACCATTTCGGGTATGTACAATTCAGTTTCGGTGCTAACTGAAATATGAGATTTCGGTCGAAATTTTAAACCACGGCTATCATAAATGTTTATTGATTGAAGGTGACTCAACATTATCAAAAAGGTTTTAAATTTCGGTTTTGACTGCCACAGAGACGGAAATATTTAGGTTTCAGTTGGAAATTTCAATGGAAATCCTATAAAATCATGGAAGCGTATGGAAATGTAAGTAAATGATAACATTTTAAGATGAAACTTCAGGAAATGCTAGAATAAGTACAAATACATACTTAGAAGCCATCATGTAAGCAAGAGTGCTAGAAATCAATCCATAATGGTTTAGCAACATCGAAACACCTATTGACATGTGTTGTCGCACATGTTCGATAATTCAATACATTCCACTTTTTTCATGTAATTCATATAAACATTTATACATTAACATACGCCACATTTCACATCTAATTCATATAAATATAATTATGTAAAAAATACTAATATAGTACATCACTAATACACTTACGATTTTAGTTTCGGTATGCCTTTCGGTTTCGCTATATGTTTCGGTGGGGATGAAAACGGAAATATTTTGATCGTTTCATGTCAGTTCTGGTGGAAATTTAAATCCATGTTATCAGATGGCTCAAGGATGTGAATCCTTTTCCATGGAAGCACTGTTGTTTCTTTTTGAAAATGCAGGGTATCATTAATGGGCTGTGTGCTTAAAAAATACTCACATTCATCGAGTGTGAAATGGCTTAGTAGATAAATTTGTAAATTTTTATGGTGCTTTTAACACAATTGAAATTTGGCATGGTTTTCCTCAATTGTGGCCTCGGCTTGATTGAGTCCGAGTTTCTTTGTTTTTGTTCGTGGTGACCTTGGTTTGGCCTCCTTTTCATCTTTGTGTTGTTGTATGGCTTGGCCCCTATTTTGTCCCTTTTCAAGCCACTTATTTTCCTGTTGAATGCTCGTCACTAAGTTTCAGTTGTCGCCAAATAATTTGGTTTATTACCATGCTTCATGGAATGTTCTTGTGATCACTTTTATTTATTATTAGATTTTCTGTTATTTAATTCCTTTGGGTTCCTCTGTTTGCAATATGAGCCCATTTAGGATTACATGTGTTATACATTCCATGTTGAAGAGTTGTTGTGGTATTGAAAATTCCTGTTTAGGAAGCTTCCATTTCTTTTTCATATGTTTCCAAGCAGCATTAGGTCATTGTTATGCTAGTTCTTCATAACTGATTATTGACTTTTTTGGTTGTATCCTTTGATTTTTTATTAGGTTTTACCATTTCATTCTACTGAAAGTCAGACTAGCGAGAAGGCTTCTGTTTGTATGCTGAAGGATTACAATGTTGTGCTAAAGTGTCTAAAGAAGTTGCCAGGAATTCAGCTGCAAGAGATTCCTTGGAAAACATTGGCAGTTGTCCAGAAATTTTCACATTCCTTTGTTGCGAATCGTTGGATAGCTTGCATGCCTAACCATTTCTCCGATGATGAAGTTGATTCATTGTCTGAAAAGATACCTAAAATGTTACGAGATGCCCTTCTACCATTTCAGCTAGATGGTGTTAGATTTGGTCTCAGAAGGGGTGGGAGGTGTCTGCTTGCAGATGAAATGGGACTAGGGAAAACTATCCAGGTAAGTGTTTTTGCACTTTGAATTGTATGTTGATATGTTAGATCTTTCTTGATTCAGTTAGAGGTTAAATTTGTTGTTTTGTATCCTACAAATTTGTGTGCCTTGTGTTTATTAGAAGTCTCTGTGATTCCACTTCTTTATATTGTACTAATGATAATTTGTAAATTTTATGTGAAATTTATTAAAGTATAATGTGTAGTTATATTTTAAGTTCATCAAATCAATTTGACTATTTTTGTTATTTCAGCGGTATTTTAGTGTCATTCTTTACGGCTGTTCTGTACTTCTGTTGATATGCCATTTCATACCAATGATAATAAGTGTGATTATCAGTCCGGTTGAAGTGGAAGCCCTCATCATGAGCATTCCCCGTCATAGCTGTGAGATTGGGACTCCCTTTCTTCTAGCAACTGACGAATTAGGGCATTTCTATGTCTTTTGGGAATCATAATCACTTGCTAAGTGCAAGGCCCCTTATCAACCCAAATCCTTTGTAGTTCTAGTGTTGGGATTGGGACTCCCCTCTTGTTTCTTCTACACCGTCCTACAAAGTGGGAGGAATTGGAGCTGAGCTCTTGATCATCCGTGATGCTATTTCTTTGGTTCTCAATCTCCTCTATATATATGCCTAGTTGGAAAATTGTCACCACCCACCTAAGCAGGTAAATGTGTTAGGTTTCCTCTTCCATGTTGGACCTCAAGAATCCTATCAGAATTGGCCAAGAAGATGAGGAGACTCATTTGAATCCTCTCGTAGCCATCACTTTTAGAAATCTTGGAGCAACATGGATCTGGGTAGAAATGTACCCAAATTAGATTCCTCAGAGGATGTAGTCTCATCTCTATTTGTTAAGGGTTTCAAGGTTTCTATTGCAGCTGTGGAAAACCATAGATCCCATCTCCATATGTGCTGCCTAATTCGGTGCTCTTTTTCTTTTGATGTATCTTCATACACTCTTTGATTTCTTTCCTGATTTTGTTGGAGTGCATTCACATTTGGGTGGTAAATGTCCCCATTACTGACATATGCAAACATGAATATATACCCATATGTGTGTGTGTGTGTGTGTGTGTGTGTGTGTATATATATATATATATATATATATATGAGCATGCATTTGCTGCGCTCGAGCACAGAAACAGGGTGGGGCCACATTTTGTGTGGGATCCAAAGCCAAATGTGGCCCCACCCTGTTTCTGTGCTCGAGCGCAGCAAATGCATGCTCTCTCTCTCTCTCTCTCTATATATATATATATATATATATATATATATATATATATATATATTGTTTATTTGGAATACGTGAGCCAAATTTCAAACTCAGTCCTACCTGTTATTTCTAGTTCAATTTCCACTAACTGATTCTGCTGGAAGACATTCGTTTTTCTACAAGAATAAGGAAAGGAAAAGAAAAAGAAATCAAACACACAAACTCGAAGATCACAAAGTAAGCATGATAATAAAAACAATAAAACATGTGTTGACTTGGATTGTTCCTCGAGAAATATTAGATTTTTGTCGGAACCCAACATGTATCCAATATTAGTAGCAGTTGTCTTTTTCCTATCGTCCTCCTTGAGAAATATTGGATTTTTTGTCGGAGCCCATCTGTTGAGGGTGTGAAAGCCTGCAACATGTATCCAATATTAGTAGGAGTTGTCTTTTTCCTATTGATTTGTCCCTGTTGTTAATATCATTGTATGCATGGGTGCATAGTTTCAAAACTCCCTCCCGTCATTGTCGACTCTCCCGAGTTGACTCTCTTTTGCCTTGGCTGCTTTCTTATCCGAGCCCACATTTTGCCCTACAAAGTCAATCAACGCTCCTTTGAACCTTCTGAGTTATGAACCTCCTGAGTTCTGATTACGTCAACCGAGTACTCGATCATGCCGCACTAAGTCGACTAGGATTTGCTTTCATCTCGTTTTGTCCTGCATCCACATTTTGAAACTCTGCATTGCACCCTAATCCTAATTCAAGCTTGCGCTATGGTCCTATTGATCATCATCATCTCTTCTTTTTAGGTTTAGTCTCCACTAATACTGATGGTACATCAAATGCAACTGTATCCAGACAATCTTTTTTACTTTCATAATCTTTATTCATTTTCAGATTCATCTCTCATGTTAAATATACTGTAATTTATGTACTTATAAAATGTTCTAGCTTTATCTTGCAATTTTTTATGCTTACACACACTATTAACCTAGTATTGGATGCTAATCTTATTTCAGGTATATATTTATAAAATGTGCTAGCGTTATCTTGCAATTTTTTTATGCTTAGACACAATATTAGCATATTGGATGCTAGTCTTCTCTCAAGTGTATGTGGACTTTTTATTCATGTCTTTATTCTTTTTTATTCAGGCAATTGCTATTGCAAGCTGTTTTATGAGTGAAGGTCCTGTACTGGTTGTTTGCCCTGCCATTTTGCGGTTCTCATGGGCAGAAGAATTAGAGCGTTGGCTTCCTTTCATTTTACCAGCTGATATACATCTTGGTACCTCTAATTTTCATTACTTATGCTTTTATTTAGAGTGATATTTAGGGCTGCTTTCAGTTATATGCCACACACTAGCTTTGTTGCAATTGATACTGGTGATAGAAACATGTAGTGGAGGAGAAGGTATATTCAAATGTTTGGTAAATAATGGTAAAAGGTAGGAAACCATTAAAAAAAAAGGTAAAAGGTAGGAAGTTGCTGTTGAGAATGGAAGATGGTGACTAGGGAGATGTTTCTTCTTACATTGTTGTTGGTTTCCTTTATGAAAAACCTACTTCTCTTCTCTCTGCCTCCCCTTCTTCCTAGCCCATCTCTCTCTCCTCCACTTCCATACTTCTCTCCCCTCTACCTCTCTCTCTCTCTCTCTCTCTCTCTCTCTCTCTCTCTCCTCCACTTCCACAAAGCTATTATCCGACCAAATCTTGTTACCACCATGTTTGTACGTTTAACATTTGTTTGGGGCTACCAACGCCCATTCACATATATCACTTTTGACTTCGAAGGCACTTAACCATCTTCAAATATTTTTACTTCATCCTCGACCTATTGGGTATGGTGAGAGTCAGCGGGCTTCTGACAAACTTGTATTAATTGAAGCTCGGCCTTTTTAGAAAAGGAAATATATGTTTCTTTTTGTTATTACAATTTCATTTGCTTCCATTGTCATCCTCCTCTACAGTGTTCAGGAGAAACACGATGAAAGGGAGTTTCACCCTTGCTCCCAGCAATAGTGTATTAGCGGTTTTCTAATTTGATCACTGCTACGTATTAGCGGTCTTCTAATTTGCTCCATTAAGTTTGTTTAGTGGCTTGCTCTGTCTTTTCGACACCTAAATAGGGGGGTACAATGAGGTGGGTTAGTTTCCCTTTTAGTCAGACGGATTCTTTGGCTGATTTGTGGTGGAGTATTTTATTTTCCGAGAATGGGTTTGTAGTATTTGTTGTTTTGGTATTGATTCGTGGTTTCCTCATGTAAGCTTTCTTCTTTTTGTTAAGTTCTCTATATCGTGGTTTGTTTATTTCACAACATGCAATAGGTATATGTTTCACTACAAAGGAAGTAGTACTATTGAGAAACTTTTATGTGGTTTCTTTTTCATGATACTGTTTTATTGCTTTCTTTCTTTTTTATGCGTGTGTATATAGGTATAGATACACCGAGGTGTATAGTAACTTGGGTTATATAAATCCCATCCCGTCAATTTAAGCATTGACATCCTCAACTGAAATTGAATATTAGCTAGGCCATGAGAGAGATATTGATAGCATGGGGAGCACAGTAATGGCATGAATATTGAAGGTGTTAACCATAGATTGTTGGACATTAATCTAATATATGATCATGAACAGCAACGGTCGAAACTAAAATTAAACCATAACAAATCTGAGTTAGTGAGTGCAGAAACTTAAAATTTGTAAGCCAACACATAGCCATAGTCACAAGTTTATGGATATTATCTTCTACTATGCGTTAGATATCATTATTTCATGGACAATTTCTAGTGAGTTTTCTTTTCCAGACAGCGTCTTTTTCTTTTTATATGTTTGCTGTTAAGACATTAAATACATTTCTAATCTCAATTGCCTGCCTTAAATTGATGGAAAGATGCTAAACATCGGAAAGGGGAGTTGAAAATCCCTTCTCTCGATTTCAGTCTCCTCTTCGAATTGTTTAAAATAATGGTTTCTAATCTTAGCAGCGTCTACAAGATTCTTTTATCATCTCTATTTGCAGGGAGATAAATCTTGCTCTTAACATGTCTTTGCAAGACCACGAATCTAATCCAGTTTCAATTAAAAATGGTAATGCGTGTATCTATGTTTTACATTATAAAGAAAATGTAAAAAGCTTCTCGTCACCTAATGTATATATATATGTTTTACATTATAAGCATAATAATGGAACAAGTAAAAAAGTTTCCTTTTCCCATTTCCTCTTTATATGGATAAACAAGTTTTTCTTACATGTTGTAAACAATGCATCAAGAGAAAGCCTAACAAAAAGTAGAAAGTCTACACAAGGGAACCATAACAAACAATACCTAGCCATATCCTTAAAACACCAACACTTCAATGCAATGTAGTTCTTGAAACACTCTATATTTACTTAGATATCTTCCAAAATGAAAAGGAAGCCAACTAAAAAAAATATTTCCCAGAGAGAAAATGATGCTAATCGAAATCAATGCCTTCATTTATTTAGGGTGCCAAAAAGCATGGAGCATGCCATGAAGTAGACTTGATAGAACAAACTAGAAGACCACCAACATATAGGCAAGTGAGCTAAAGAGATAACTAATCATGGTTCATTTCTAACAGCTACACTGTTTTGGTGGGGAGCATGGTTGTTTTGGGTGGGCTGCTTGGCCATAAGGTTGTTCTAGGGCTCGGGGTCTAGGTGTTAGTGGGTGGGTGGATGGAATGGTGATCAGAACATTTGGAGGTGGCAATGTTTTTGTTCCTCCCTAACAATGGAAATGAGGATTACCATGAAAGAAAATAGATGTTTGAGTTGATTACACCGGTTAAAAAAATTCTTTATTTTTTTTGCTTTTGTACTCTTCTTTATCAAGACGCAACAAAGTCAAGCTGGGGCAGATGGTGACTGAATCAAGATAATGGTGGTAGTCAACGTCTCCTAATTTCCATGATACAACATGATGAAGAACAGATGAGAAATGGATTGAGAAAACAACGCGAAAATATTCTATTTTATTGGGAAGACTAGCTTGTACAGGGGTCGTGATTTCTTTTGGCATGTGGCAAAATAGATAACTTCATTTTCAACTGAGACGAAATATTGCTGCAATTCTTGTTTCCTGCAGCTATCCAATTAAAATCTCAATTTGTCAAATCCACATGGTACATCGATAATATTATGCATGTTTTTAGTCCTGCATTTATTATGTAATTCACATGTTTTGTTGTATTTATTCTGTAGTTTACACATGAATTCTGTCCTCTTTATGAAGAGTTTCATATCTTGTTAGCATTTTTCTGTTTTCATTTGGAAGATATACTTTACTCTTTTTTTGAATGTTTTGGAAGATATAATTTCCTATAGCTTGTTACAAATGCTACCTTTTTTTTCTTCGTCTCTATACACTCAAACCATGCTTAAGTTGATTTTTATCTCTGTTTGCAGTTTTTGGCCATCAAAATAATCTCATCTATTTGACAAAGTGTCCAAAAGTAGTTGTTATCTCATTCACAATGCTTCATCGTCTTCAAAAGAGTATGTTAGATCGAGAATGGTCACTTATGATTGTCGATGAATCTCACAATGTCCGGTGTTCGAAGAAAAAGGCTGAACCGGAAGAGGTATATACTGTTCCCCCTATTTGTAGGCAAGAAATGAAACCTTTTTCGATGCATCTGTTTTGCTATGATTGTGTGCTGTTTACATCTCAAATATAAGGTATTGAGGTGATTTGTGTGGATGATGCTTGTCTCTTCCTTTTCTCTTATATTTATCCTATTTATCAAACTTATTCCATCATCTGGTGTGAAGAACTCTTACGAATATTATCTTATCAAGTCTACCTTTTTTATAGCCTGAAGTTTATCTTGGAGCCTGGGCCGATACCTTTTTTTTGTTTTGTTTTTGGATGGTGCCTTAGATTTTATTAATATGGTAAAAGAGTACAAAGAGGAGGAGGAAGGAGAGGGGGGGGGGGGGGGGGGGGTTGGTGTCCTTAACGGTTTCTGTGAAAATGGCTCACTGCTCGAGGATAGATTCACCCCCCTTTAACATTTTTCTTTGCCTTCAAAACTTAACGAATAACGGGATATCATTTCCCTACAAAAAAACTTAACTGCTACAAATAGTTGAAATGCCCAAGGAGTCACAAAAGTACACGAGGGAGGCATAATACCTTACCTCATGAAACAAAAAAAATAAAATTCCCAAAAGGTCTTACTTGCTATGAATGCTAGGGATTCCCTAGAAATCGGATCTCACAACGCCTTTAGTCAATGTAGGAGGATCTCTCCAATGCCAAAACACACTAATTTTGTTACACTTACAAGCATCGTTGGTAAAGTGATCCACAACCTGATTATCCTCTCTAACTGATATATAGTGTTTGGCTTCAAATCAAGGACAACAGACTGCGGCTCCTGCCAATAGTATTAATCGACCAATGAGGATCTTTGTTAGAAAAGATCATATCAATTCAGACATTGTTATATGAATCCACCCAAGCATTCAAGAATCCAAAGGCTTTACAATATCTAAGACCATCTTGAATGTTTCTAGTTTATGGCGGGATATTGCTTCCCATTCCATAATAATGAGAGAACACAAAAGGTAATCTTGCCATCATGATTTCTATCGATCCCACCAACTCAAATAAGCCAGGATTATCCTTGGATGCACCGCCAATACTTAATTTTAGTTCATCTAACTTGAGCCTTTCCTAATGCACTCGAGTAACTCTATGGCTCTTCGATATCTTAGGAAATATCTCAATATCGCTAAGAGCCCTCTCTTCCCAAGAAGAGCAATCCGAAGATGGAGAGAATGAATTATTAAGCATTTTTCCCAAGTTGGTCACAACTTTAATTAACATATTGATTGGCTTAGAGGAACCCTCCATGCATCTACTACATTTCTCCTTTCTTATCTCCCCGGTTATAACTGAAGGAATGACCTTCAGAGCAAAATCAAAAGTCAACTTACTTTTCCTCTTCGTTAGCTCGAACCACCGGAGTAGCCTCGCGATAATGGATTAGTTCTCAAGTAACCCCCAAGGTAGATAGAAAAGTGATACCATATAGCTCTTGTCACATCATTGTCAACGAATATATGATTGAACTCCTTTTCTTTTGGCATGACACACCACATACATTTGAAAGGAAGAGGGATGAATATATGCTTCAACTGCCTATCAAAACAAGGAGAGGAGAATGATCAGAACAAGTAATAGAAAAATGATATGATTTTAATTTGAATACTCTATTCACTCCACAATCTATTAGAGAGAACTCTGTCAAGTCTGGCACTCACTCTTCCACCTTCCTCCTAATTAACATATCTGATAAATCTACTACGCATGCAGCCGACATCCACTAATCCAGCCCCATCATCTTATGCAGAGAGCCCTATCTCCTGCCTTTAACTCTGGATTTAAGCTCTCATTGAAATCCCCTGCGACCACCCATTTTTCACTTATATTGAATGTCTCTTCTTTCAATAATAGAACAACTTGCATAAACAGATCCCACTCACCTAAGGAATCAAGGTTGGGTGTCCCGAATCCCAGATTGACGCATTCAACCATTTCCTTTCTTTTATGCCCGGTTTACAGCCTACGACTAATCCCCGATGGTTGGATTGTTGATTATTGTTTGTTTTCACTTTTTTTTAATTGATAAAATTTCATTGATTGAACAGTACCATATTTCTGTGTGTGGGAATGCTCGCATGCCCAACTTCACTAACATGGTAGCTACTTTTCCTTTTTTATTGACAACAAAGGCACTTCGTTTTTTGTTTCCTAGAAGGCTAAGGCCCTGTTCGTTTAAGATTATGAAAATCGATTGTGACTGACAAACCGATTGTTGGACTCAATTATGTTCGAATTTGAGTACAATAATCAGTTTGGCACTTACCATCGGTTGTTATAATCTTAAACTAACAGGGCCTAAAGCAGGGTATTTATGTAATTTTCTAACTTACATTATTAGAGAAGGCAACTTGTTGGCAGATTATATGGCAAATTTTGGTCTCTTATGGTGATGTAGTCCAATGGTATTTTATGCCTGATTTTTAGGTTTTATTTTGTCACTGGGCTTCTTGTGTCGTTGGAGCTTTATAATTTTTTTTCTCTTTTGTATTCTCAGTTTAATAAAATTTTCACTTCTATAAAAAAGAAATAGAAAATCTGAAAAAAAAGAGCAACTCTTTAATCAGTATTTTTTGTTGTATGCTTTTTTCTCAAATTTCTTTTTGGATGCTGTAATATAACATGAAAAAAAGAGACTTGGATCACAATTAAATTTGAAACGTGATACTTGCTTTGATTTACAATTCATGCAACATGAGGTGTGCTTTTCTTTGCTAGTGTATTGTTGTTTGGTCAAATGTTTTAGATTCAGACTAATTGAACTATTCATTTTATGTTTGAACTTTAATTTGTTTTGGAGCACTTTTATAATAGCTTTGATCCTTGCATTAGTTCCACCAATATAGCATATGTTGCTTTGTAGTTTCTCATGACTATTATGTTATGTTTCTGTAATTTCTTCATTTGTTGAAATTTATTTCACTTCATTGAAAAAATTGTGTTTTGTTGTTTGTAACAGGTACAGTCTGTCCTTGATCTGGCCGCAAAAGTCAAACGCATAATTCTACTATCTGGGACGCCTTCTTTGTCAAGGTTGTACATGTTTAAGTTCCTAGAACAAATAATGATATTGACATCGGATATTCTTAGTTTGAATAACTTATGCTCATCAGAGTCATTCTATATGGCATGATATGTTTCTAATGCTTTTAGTGTTATCATCCAGTCCTTAATTCGTGGTCTACATAGTTATTAGTCTAGACTCTTTTGGTTTTGTTTTTTCCTTTTTTTTTTTTTTTTTGCTTAATTCTTTATCAAATATTCAAATGTGATCATGAAACTTAATGATGCATTCTAATATATATGTTGGCTTCTCTCCTAGGTGATCATAGGCCCTATGACATTTTTCATCAGATAAATATATTATGGTGAGTTCTATCTGTTTAACAACTTATAAGGGTGTCTTTTTATAAAAGAGGTTAATTTTGTTATCACCATGTTTTATGTTCCGATTAAGCTAGTTCATACCTCCTGATGACAATATTTCTCCATAGGCCTGGTTTGTTGGGAAAGGACAAGTATGAATTTGCAAATAACTATTGTTCTATAAAATTTGCTCAAGGGTCTCACGGGAAGATGTTTAAGGTATCTTGGCAGAGTTGCATCTAACAATAATTTCTTAATTTATTGTAATTATTTATGCTTTGTTATCTAGAATTTATGATCAAGCTATCGCTATTATTGAGACCAAATTATCGTCATTCTATTGTAAAAACTATATGTTCACAAATTGAACTTCCATTGTCCTTTATTATGTTTAAGAACCTTGTAATTCAATTGTGGTGTCATTATGCATCTTATAGTTATTGTCAAAGTAAAGAATCTTCATCATCATCTAAATGTAAGAGAGACAAGGTAGAAGGAGAAGAGAAGGAAAAATGAAAGGAGAGGAGAAGAATTTTGTGTGGGTTGATTCTCCATCCCCACGATTTTAAGCTTTCAAACTTGCAGCCAACAGTAAATGATCATATGTTTCATTATGTTTGTGAACCATTTGAGTTTCTAATACGGTATCATTAAACTGAGGGGATGACTTTGAGTGAAACAAATGGAGTAAGGCACAGATTTTTATAATACTTGAAATGTAGTTTGAGTGAAACAAATGGAGTAATGCACATATTTAAAAAAGCTTGAAATATATTTTATTGCTACCAAATTATCCTCATCTTATTGTAAAAGCTCCATGTGCAAAAATTGAACTTCTATGGTCCTTTATGTTGTGTAAGAACCTTCTAACTACTATGCATCGTATAGTTATTGTCAAAGTAAAGAACCTTCATCATCATCTATAAGAGAGATAAGTAAAGGTAGTAGAAGCGAAGGAAAAGAGAAAGGAGTGGAGAAGAATTTTGTGTGGGTTTGACTCCCCAACCCAACACTAATTACAATCTTTACAATTAAAGTGTCCTATCTAATTAATACAAGAATAACACTCTTTTACCAAAAGAGTTAGTATGGATATAGTTTAAATCTAAATTAAACTCTTAATCATATTTGCTAGAAACACCCAAGGTTTTTTTTTTTTTTTTTTTTTTTTGGGGCGGGGGGGTGTCACTAGAAACACATTTCAGAAATGGAGGCAAAAGAAGAAAAAAAAAGGGAAATACTTCAAAAATGCATGTGAAAAATGTGGGAAATGTATCAAAAACCTATGGGAAACACGTGGGATACACATGAAACGTGTCGGAGACGTATGAGAAAACATAGGAAACACATGTGAAATGTGTGGGAAATGTAGATGAAACATTTTGTAGATATCGTAGAAAAAACTTCATGGAATAAGTAAAGGAATCTATTACACTTTAAAAAAAGAAGAAGTAAAAGAATCTATTACAAAAACAAAAGAATACCTATTAATAAAAGTAAAAATAAGTAAAAGAATCTATTACACTTAAAAAAAAGAAGTAAAAGAATCTATTACAAAAGTAAATTATGTAAAGAACATATAAAAATCATCTATGTATGTCCCTAATTTAAGTCAAAATAAAGAAAAATAAAGAAGAAAATTATAAATGCATCTATTTATTCGTAATAGCTTGTTGAAAGTTGAAATTAACAAATTCTAATTCCATAAACACGCTAAAATTCATAGGAAATATGAGAATAAAAAATTAAAAACAAATAAATAAAGTTAATTAAATAACTAAAATAAAAATAAAAGTATACCAGGCATTCTGGTCATGTTTTGGAGGCATTTCCTATATGCATTTTATGGATTCCTCACACGCTTCGGGTGCCTTTGTCTCGCGATTCCCTTGCATGTCATATGCATTTCCCTTGATGCTTGTTTATTGTTTCAAAAGGTTTCCAACGGGTTTCCTTTGACATTTCTCAATCCTTTTCTGCTACGATTTCCTATCGTTTCCTTTTTTTTTCACTTCCCCTCTATTTTTTCATGCTTCTGTTCCCCATTTTGCTGTCCAAATTCGTTTTCTAGCCTAATAGCTACTCTCTCAAGTCTCTACTCTCCCCATCAAGCTGGTGAATAAAGGTCATCCACGTCTCTCTTGAAACAAATGCTTCCAAATTGGCTGCAGGCAAGTGCCTTCATAAATATGTCTGCTAGCTGATCTTTGGACTTCATACATGGAGTAGATATCAACATGATGGTGACATTTCCATGCATGAAGCGAGCTTCTACTTCAATATGCTTAGTCTTCTTAAGAAACATGGGATTATTGGCAGTAAGTGGTTTCTTGATTGCCTCATAACATCTTCATCAGCTTACAAACATCAAAACATATCTCTTCCATAAGTGTCTAGCCTATGGTTTTAAATTTTTACCGAAACCGACACGAAACGACCAAAATGTTTCCAACCAAAATCGAAAGATGGATCGAAACCAAAATCATAAGTGCATTAGTGGTATTCTTTTTTATGAATTTCATGTGAAATGTAGTTTACGTATTCTGTACAAATATTTATATGAATTACATGTGAAATGTTGTATGCACTTAATTATCAGACATGCACGATCTCGCTTTTCACTAGGTGTTTGATGTTATTTAAACATAATGGATGGCTGTCTTGCTTATGAATGTTTCTAAGTTCGTATTTGTGCTTATTCTAGTATTTTCTGCATTTTAATCTTAAAATTCTATCATTTGCGTATGTTTCACGATTTTACAGGATTTCCACTGAAAATTCCAACCGAAACCGAAATGTTTCAGTGATGACCGAAACCGAAACCGAAATTTAGAACATTGCTCTAGCCTCATTAGCTCACAAGCTATGTGAGCCATTTTCTTTTGCATTGGATCAGACAATCATATTTTGTTTCTTTCTGCATCAGGTATCCAATCACCTCCTACAAATTTACAATGTCTGAAAGTTTAATGTTTTTCCGAAGGTGGCCCTCCCCAATCTGCATGTTAGAAACTTTCCATTCTTAAATGGTCATTTTTCTTTAATATAAGCAATTTTCCTGGTGAACCCGTTAGATACCTTAGAATACACCGAATTGCTTCTCAATGATATTAATGGACTTTGCATGAACTGGCTGACAACACTTTCAGGGAAGGCAATATCAGATTGTGCAATAGTCGAGTAGATAATCTTTCCAACCGGGGGAAGATATCTGCCAGATCTTCAAAGTCTCTGTCCCCTGTCCTTTACCAAATTTATATTGGGGTTCATATGGGTGTCAATAGGCTTCACCATACATATCTAATATCTTGGACAAGAGGTCAACAACATACTTCCTTTGGGAGAAGTTTATGTCAAACTTGGATCTTGTAGCTTCGGTACCTATAAAGTGACGTAATCCCTCCAAACCTTTGGGTCGTGCTTTTTTGGAGTTGAGCTTCACATTGTGATGGAGAAGACAGGGAAGGAAGGAGGGAGGGAGGGAATCATACCTCTGCCTTCAACTTTTATTGAAAAGCTTAAGTCATTCTTATTATAATCACAAGTCTGCCCCTGAATACAAAAGATACATCTCAACACTCACCCTCAAGTCGGGCATAGTTGCCAATCATGCCCAACTTGCCAACCAATTTATCTTATTTAGATTTTATTACCCCTTCTTCAAGAACATCAGTGATCTAGTCTTCAGTCTTCACCAGTGTTTTAGAACGTGGATAATGGCCAAAACACGGCCTTTAGTAAATCCTAACCTACTTGGCGCAATACATTCAAGTGTCCAGTTGATGCAGTCATAACTCGAGAGTCAAAGGACTTTTGATGGCTTGGTAGGACAAAATGTGTAATTTGAAAAAAGCTCGACCAAGGTAAAAGGAAGTTGACTCGGATGAGTCAAAAAATCGACGCAGGGAGTTTTGATACAATGGTCTTCAAATAAGGGACACATACATGTTGAGAAACAACCTTTTCTCTGATAAATTGCCATTCCAGTTCAATATTCTTCATTCGATCATGTTGAACTGGGTTTGGGTGATGCTTATGACAATTTTATTATCACAGAAAAGTTTCAAAGGCCTGCCAATCTTTTTCTTTGATAATCCGACTGCCAAAGAATTGATGAAATGATATTCACCCCTTTTTCTTACTTGGGACAGCCCCCTCTAGTATAAAGAGTAGTCAGACATACACCAGAGGGGGCTGTCCCAAGTAAGAAAAAGAGGCGAATATATCACTTCCCCACCCCCCCTCTTTTTTTCTATGTTTCCATTTCCTTTTCCACCCCTTCCACCACCATTTCCCATGAAAACTTTGAAGGGGTTCCATCCCAAGAGGAGGCCAAGATAAGGAAGAGGAAGGGTAATAGATTTGCACACGTTAACGTTTGTAAGGTCCAAAACCTTTATCATTCTCCATATTTACCCCCACCACCAAGCTCTTCCAAATTCTATCCAAAAAGCGAGGACTGCTTATTCCTTATATCTTGTTTCGTATCATTTCCAAAAATCAATAGATATATGCATATAGGAGATGAGAGATTGGAGGTAGAGCTCTGTTTTCTTTAAAATTTTATTCAGAACACCCTCGCCTCTGAACGACAAAGTGGCTCAATGTCTCAATGGCCTTGTTTCATTGCTTGCTGTTTTTTCTATCTCATACATGTTTGTGTTGACACGTCACATTATTTCAAACTGAAATATGGTTAAGTTTTTGCTCTATACCATACTTGTTAAAATGTCTCACAACTACTGATTTCCTTCCTACTTCAGAGATGCGATATTTCATAGTGTTCCCTAAGAATTAGTGCAATGGTGTCGAAAGGACTTGCACTTGTAATGCAGATTGATTATGATCCATATGCGATTGTTAAAAATGTTTGATGATAGTTTATATGGCTAGTGTAAAATAGTTTTACATTTTTACCTTTATTATATTTCCACTGTCTAAAATCTGGAAACAATTTTTTTCATACTTAACAGGATTTCTCAAGGGGCATTCGCTTGGAGGAGCTAAATGTGTTACTCAAGCAAACTGTTATGGTATGAACTCAAGCAAACTGTTATCGAGTTTTGACGTGGTTGTAAATGCTACAGTTTTTCATTCATGTTTGTAATGCCCCCTTTTTTTTTTGTATTTCTAGAATCTATTTACTATTGCATGTTAGCATATTCATGATTATTTCTTTTTCTGTACCCTTGAGGCCTTGATCATCCTCACCCTGCACTTTAAACCTGATGGTGAACTCTGATTTAAAGCTTGTCGTTCCTGTACAAAGCATGATAAATTCACAGGTATATAGGGTACTCCAGTGCATCATATGCAAACTACAAGATTAAATGGATTGTATATCCCTTTAGTTAATGTAGAATTTAACTAGAATATGTGAGACATCCTGGTGACTAGGTATTAGACAATACCATATTAGAGACGATGTTTAATCATGTAGTCATTCCTGCATATGGAATTTAAATCCAATTTTAGGCATTTTAGTTGTGCCTTTTATCTTGGAATGTCACAAAAAATTAACATTTTAGTGAACTTTAGGACTGTGTACTTAAATCTTTTACTTGCAAAATAAGCAATATTTAATGCTTTGCTACCTGTTTGATATGATAGATAAGACGGTTGAAGGAGCATGTATTGACAGAATTACCACCCAAGCGTCGACAGATTATAATATTGATGCTGAAAGGTCCAGATATTATCTCGGCAACAACTGCTTGTATGACAGACAAAATGATTTGTATGGATGGTGGGCCCAAGAGAAGATCTACAATGAATTCGTGCACTTTCCAAACTAACGCTGATGGAGATGGGTTGCTGGGGATTTCTAGTGAGAACAATGGTAACCTCCAGACTACTGCATAATTTATGAGCTTAAAATTGCATCTCGAAGCCTATCTGTATGTGTTCTTCATTTCCAATCATTCATGTTGCCATGCTGTGTTTACCATGGTCAGTTATTTGGTAATCATGTGATTTTACATTATAATATAGAACCTTCCAATAGATGATCAACTAAGAATGCTCTTAGGTGTTTTGTTGTTGGCTGGGTGAAATAAGAGTATTATTTATGTAGTATTGAACATCCCATTAGAGGTATGCAATTGTTCTCTAGCTTATAAGGATATGACAAGGCGATTAATTTTGCACTTCATCCACGTACATGGTCTTGGATTTGCTTCTATCCAGTTATTTTTTCTCCTGCTTTCAGATAACAGTGGATGTCGTCATACTGCAAGGCAACTATCCTATCAAGAAATTGGTATTGCAAAGCTTTCGGGATTTCGTGAGTGGATCTCCAATCATTCTATTGCTACCGAATCTGAGGGCACAAGAAACTTCGACATGGGCCTTAGCTCCCAAAAAATGATAATATTTGCCCATCACCTTAGGGTTCTTGATGGAGTACAGGTACTAAAATTTTGGCCGTCTTTCTTTGGCATGATTCGTCACTTAGATGATATACTTTAGATTTCAATTATAGCACTGAGATGCCTATTCTGTCTGCTTCACTATGAGGAAAGTTGGGACCGCCTCATCAGAACTTGTCTTTAATTTCAATTGCTCCTATTGAGTTATAAAAAATGAAAATCACAATAAGGCAAAGCTGCACAATGGCAAAAGATTCCTCCTTGCAGCCCCCTCTTTATCAAAGGAGTCTGACAACTGTTGGCATCATTCATTACATTCGTTATTTAAATAGTTCTCGAATGTTTCTTTAAGTTATGATAAGCTTGACCCGACTTGAATTTCCTTTAGATCATGATATCTAGATATTTACTTCATTTTGTGGTTATGTCTGTTTTATTTTATTAAGATTGATGAGTTTTTGTAATATCAAACTTTACTCATTTCTGAATTGCTTAGGAGTTTGCTTGTGAGAAAGGAATTGGATTTGTCCGTATTGATGGGAGCACTCTTTCTAGAGATAGGCAAGCAGCTGTGCAAGCATTCCGTTCGTCGGGAGAGGTTTGTATATTGTTTTCCTCTAACGACTTTGTCTTTGTAACTGGTATGTGTGTGAACAACCATAAATTTGACCAATTCATTTTCAGTAAGCTATGCTGTTTCTAATGCGTCTATTTCCATTTTTGTGGTGCATAAATTGTTTCTTTTCCTCATTATTCATCCTTTCAAATGTCCTTTTTTCCAGATACTGAGAAGTTAATTTGCTTTTTCTATTCTTCAGGTCAAGATTGCAATAATTGGAATAACTGCTGGTGGCGTAGGACTAGACTTTTCTTCAGCTCAAAATGTTGTATTCATGGAGCTTCCCAAATCCGCATCAGAAATGCTTCAGGTTTACGGTATTTGTTATGTTAGCTATCTATTCTTCAAGAGTCAAGCTCTGACATACTATACAGTAATTAGAAACATCTGGCCCACATTACGATTTGTTTAACTCATTCTTGATTAATCAAATTGGGTTGACCATAGTAGAATGGGTAAGTAAGGTCATGTTTCAGGATCCATCAGAGTTGAGTTGGAGTGTTGGACTCTTTAAATTGTACGTGCGAAGTCATGACCCTACTACTTATGTTCCACATTAGATTTTATCTTGTTTTAGACTCTCTTTTTAGACTTTATTTGGCTTGGGCAATCTTAGCTAATTTTATCCTACTACTTTCAAAACATTCCTTTTGTGTACTGTGTATGTGTGTCGGAGCTGATATTTGTGCCCCATTTTTCCTTACCATACACCAACTTTATTTTTAATGTAGAGAAAAACATAGTAGAAGCTGAGAAATATGATAGCAGCTAGCCGAAAAATCACTCATAGCCGAAAACATAGAAGAAGCTGATAAATATGATAGCAGCTAGTATCCAATCTTTATCATATATAGTGCTATTCAATGTGCAGTATGCTTGACAATTTTTAGGAAATATTTGTTCTTCTTTCAAGGAATTGATTTCTGGGAATTCTAGCAGATTCCATAGTCCATTTTCCATTTATTTTTATGTAGGAAATTCTTTAAATACTTCTGCACATATTTCTACTCAACCTTTTCTTTGTTTTTAAATTTATTTGGTGTTTGTTCTGACTCTGTACTTATATATCCTTGCTACTAATTCCAAAGGCTGAGGATCGAGCTCATAGGAGAGGGCAAACCAATGCGGTCAACATATATATTTTCTGTGCGAAGGTTCTTAACTCCTCTTGTATATAGGTCAGCTTGGAGCTTTTGCCTCCTATATTTCTTTTATTGGTTTTGAAAGTTTATTCTGTTCATATTTTAGGACACTTCAGATCAATCGCACTGGCAGTATTTAAACAGAAGTCTTTACCGTGTTTCATCTATGATGAATGGAAAAGATGATGCGATACAAGAGATCGAGGTAAGAGTTTGTGTTGTATTTCATATAGGTTGTTTGTCTCATAATTTATTTCATTCGGCTCCGTCTATTGAAAGTGTGTATACTTATACTTTTGCAAGATCGAGATCAGTTAAAGCGTCTGGTCTTGTCATGTCATATTTGCTTATTTTCCCTTACATTTAGCTGTGATACATAAAGCAAAAGCTCTTGTTCTTAATTTAAAAATCCTTTTATTTTATGAAAGATATACTTCAAAATCATAATTTTTGTCACAAAGATAATAGATCGCACAACTCGTCCTAGTGCTTAAGTTTTTTATTTATTTATGATATTTGTATAAATCAGATGTAGTGCCATGCCTACGATCTTGTTTTTTGTAGTGGGAATTTTATATCAAGGTTTTCCTATATCCAAATGGTAGATAGTGAACTGGAACCAGGGAACTTAGAATCATGGTCTTAAATATCCATCAAAACCGACATGAAACAATTGAAATGTTTTCATTTCTATCACGACCGAAACTAAAACCAAAATGCATAACAAAACCTAAATAGTAAGTGCATTAGTGGTAGATTATATCAATATTTGTTATATAATTATATTTACATGAATTTCCTGTGAAATGTGGTATATATTATGTATAATTATTTATATAAATTGCAATTGCATAGATGGTTGTCTTGCTTATGTGATGTTTTCTAAGTGTGTATTTATGCTTATTCTATCCTTTGCATATATTTCCGTACGTATCGGTCATTTTACATGATTTCCATCGAAAATTCCAACTTTAGTCGAAGCGTTTTTATTTCCATCCAGACCTAAACTGAAATTTAAAACCTTACTTAGGATTACGATTAGAGTTACGATCATTTTGATGTATTATCTTTCAAAAGCAAGTTGAGTCAAATGGATTGCCTAGCCAAGAGGAAACCGCGTGACTGTAAAAAATAAAAAAATAAAAAAATAAAAAGAAGAAAGTGAAAACAAGAAAAAGATTCTAACACAAAATCCTCATTAATCACAAGTTTTAAACTCTCTTTTGTTTTATGACTTGAGATTTAAGCATGTAACTGATGGGGTCTTGGCTTGAACTTCTGTTTTCTTTTGGTTGCACGTTTCTTTTAATTCTTTTTTTTTTTTTTTTGAAAAGTGGATATGAATATTTATTGAAGGCTTAATAAAGATAGAGGTTCCCATATGGACCTACATAACATAAGGTGTGGCCTCAGGAGACAAAGGTCTAAGGGCCCTTTGGCTGGGCTCTAGAGATAGAAATTCTCGACAAAGGTCTGGGGCCCTTTGGTTAGGCTCTAGAGATAGAAACTCTCCGTTCTTCAACATGTCGACATTTAAGATTAGGAAAAAGCTCATCAATGTTTCAGACGTTAATGGTCAGGGTCTCAAGGCTAGAAATGGTCTTGAGGAAGAAATCACAAAGTAAATCCAATCTGTCTTCGAGTTTAGTGAGAGCTCAGACCGTGGGTTTGTAATGACATTCATTTCCTCTATGTTTCTAAGGCGTGATTTTGGGTTGCCTTTAATAAGGAAGAGGTATATGTGTGTTTAGATGAACACAAAGCTCTGGGTCAGGGTGGTTTCTTGTTTAGCTTCTTCCAAGTGTTTTGGAAGACAATTGAAACCGTCATCATGCAAGTCATGGAAGAGTTCTTCTATTCCAATGAGATTTGTGGGGGCTTCAATGCCTCCTTTATTTCCCTTGTCTTTAAATCAAAAAATGCCTCATATATTAAATATTTTTGCTTGATTTGTCTTGTGAGAGTCTATAAAATCATTTATGAAGTAATTTCTTTAAGACTAAGAAAAAGGATGCCGGTTTTGGTTGTTCATAAATCATAATCAATTTGGCTGTGTCAAAGGAAGATTGATTAAGTCTAATGAATTGATTAAGTCCATTAAATCCAGCGGCCAAATCAGTATCTTGCTTAAACCAAGGCATATGACAAAGTCGATTGGTCACTTGTTCTTTAGACTCCGGAAAAATGAGTTTCAGGGTCAAATAGTGGAATTGAATTGTGTTATGCACATCGACTTTCCACTTCTCCTTACGCTTCAATTGGGGGCAATTTTCCACTTCTTCCCTTGAGGCCTTAGGCAGTGTGAACCTATCTCCCCTTTTCTCTTCACCATTAAAACATAAAACATTGTGTAGCCTTCTTGATGGTCTCGAAGCAAGGCGGGTGGTCATTCTTGCATCTCATCATGTTTTTGGCTGCACATCAAGTTTGATCTTCTTTTGGGAGAATTGTAGTTCTATCGGTTTACAAAAAAATCAATCACATTAGCTTTGCTATCTATCTTCTTCAACACTATGAATGGGCTAGCATTTTTGTTATTGAGTTTGTTGTATGAACCGACTAGAAAATTTCCCTTGTGCGAAAATTGGCAATGATAAAACAAGAGCCCTTCAAAAAAATATATAAATAAAACAAGAGCCTGTTTCATCTTCTGCTTGACCGTCATTCCGTTGATCACTGACTCTCAGGGGTGGTATGTTTTAGTGGACAATAGAGGCAGAGAAGATAAAAGGTTGCCAGCCCACAGAAGTTGCGTATTTGTTCAATGCTTGTAGCATATGGCATGTAAAGATACGCTCCACCTTCTCTTTCTATCCTGATGCCTGAAATAAAAAGTTGTCTTTAACTCCTCCCTGTAGGAAGTACCGACCGGCAAACCTCACATTAATTGACAAATTTGAGAAGGGTCCCTCTATCCAAGGGTGAACTTATCATTCCAGTTGGTAGAAATCGCTGAGAAAAGCTCTAGCTTCATTTATCACCTCCCTTGCATTGGGCAATATATGCCCCAACCTTAAGGTTTGCCGGTCGGTACCTCCCTTGCATTGAATCAAACAAAGCTAGCGCTTCCGTGGAGACTCCCTCTCTAGCTAGGCTATCAGCCACCCCATAGGCGGATCTCCGAACATTCTGAAAGACAATTGAGGAAAACCCCACCTAATCATTTATTTCATCGAATAGGCAATCCAATCTCCAAGGGCTTGAAAGAAGAACCACTAAGCCACCGGATAACGTAGAGGGACTCCCCTTCAACCACCGGAGTCCAAGCAACCTTTATCTAATAGCTTTATACCTTGGTGAATTGCGCTCACCTCAGCCTCAGATGCATCAATAACTCCAATGGGATCTGCAAAAGCCCAAATCACCTCTCCCCTCTCGCTCTGCAAGACTCCTCCGATTTCCCCTTGTCCAGGGTTCCCTAAACTTGAACCGTCAAAATTTAGCTTCAAAAAACCACGGACAGGAGGCTCCCACTCTTGGACATCTTTCTTCATCATTAAAAAAAACATTAGATACTTCTACCTGATAAGGTTGAAGAATGTGTGGTTCAGTATAAAATAACTATTAACTATTCAATCCCTAAAATATTTCATTGAATTTGAATGTGGTCCAGCCTCATACCAGATTCCACTACAAACTGCCCTTAGACTGAGTGTAATCACCAAGTACATTACCCTGACTTGTACTAGGTATGATTGGACAGTGTACATACCCCATATCAACCAACCATTTAGCATTCCATCTCTAAAATGTCTCGTTAAATTGAATTGTTTGTCATCCTCACACCAGCTGCTGTTACAAACCCTTCTCTCCTACTGTACCTATAGTCTGGTCTATCGTATCTCTCCATGCTCATTACAGTAGGGTTTTCAGTATACTGGAATAACTTGAATTGTTTACTACAATTGTTCCTTGCATCCTCCTATGCCACTATGCCTTATTATGTGCGTTTGGTTATTGTTGATGGAATAAAGGAGTCATTTGATTTGGTCCTTCATTTTGAAAACCGTAGTTATATTGGGTTGACAGGTTGATGGAGTTTGTGATCTGGATCTAGACGTCGGTTTTGCTCAATCTGCAAATTCAGAAAGCCATAGCACTGAAGGTTTGAAAGATGGAAGTTCAGCTCCAAAGATTACCAGTCAATTAGATAATGGCACTGGTAAAAACGGGTTGGTGGACAATATGGTGTGTAACAAACTTTCCAACTCGGATTTAGAGCCATCAAGTTCTCGGAACACCGCGATAGAATTGCAGGCTGTTAAAATGTACAGTGAGACAGTTGAAAAAGATGAAGCTAATACTCACGAGCAGATTGAAGCTGTTTCACTGAGCTCAATCCGAACAGATGCTCTCCCATCTGAGGTAGAATCTATGTCACAAATATCTCCGATATTTTCAAAATAATATGTTTTTATCGCTATATTTTGATAAAACGACAAAATCCCGAACTAATCCCCAGAATTTAAAAATATAGCGATATTTTCGTTTTTATCATAAAATATCACGATAATATCCCGATATTTTTACGATGTTTTTATTTTATATTTTTTCATAAAATTTTTTAATTTTACCGTTTATTTCCCGATATAAACCAGAAAAAGTTAATAAAAATTAATATATCCCGAGATTTTCCCTTGCCGAGAAATTCCCGAGAACGACATTTGTGACATAGGGTAGAATTTCATGCTTAAATTGTTTCTTTCCTTATCCTACATGAACTTTGAAATTTAATTCTTACACCCTTACCAGTGTCTTGTGTTAATATTGGGTGTGTTCGGCAACTATTCTTTTACGGGATTTTCCCGTTTTTTATGGGTGGAGACTGAGGAAAGCTAAAAAAAAATCTCAAAAATCTCATTCGGCTGCGTGACCCGCTAAGGCCCTTCTCTAAAATTTTACCTACTTTTTTTTACTAAAAAATAGGATTCTACAGAGCGACTAATAACCGCTTCCGAAGATTCTCATCACTCTGTTTCTCGCCAATTTAATTGGGCGAGAATGAGAATCCTTGCCGAACACGCCATAGTTTTTATATATATTTTTTATGGTGTTAGTAGTCATTTTTTATTGTTCTCTGTTTTCCATGAGAAATTCATCTTTTTCCAGGTCGACAAGGCTAGCGTTCCGGAGAAAGCCGAGGTTTGTGCCTCATTTGGAGTTGTCGAAGGCAGTGCTTCTGAACCTATAAAAATTGGAAGTCCTGGTATTGTCTCTTCGTGTAAAGTTGATAAGGGCGACGAGAAGAATGAGTGTTTTGAGAATATAACATGCAAGGCCATTTCTTTCTCCGATGCGGGACGGATGATTTCTCAAAATAATTCAGTGAATTTGATAACACAGGATGAAAAGATGTGCACTGTAATGTCTGGAGAAGTTGAAAGGGGATCTTCTGAGTTAATTTATACTGATGCAAATAGTTCCATGCGAGCAGAGTCTCTCCGGTTTGAGGTATAACCTTGGTACTGAAATTGTTTTTGATTTGATAATTTGTCAAAAGCAGTGTCTGGAAGTTCATTTCAACAAGGGTCCTTACAGGTAGCCATAGTTTTAAATTTCGGCCGAAATACCTAAATTTCGGATTTCTTTGGGACTGAAACTGAAATCGCCGAAATGTCTGGTAGGTCATTTCAACAAGGGTCCATTGAACTTATGAGTGGTGCTTTTGGGCGCTCAAATTATTCTCATGTGGATGGCTTACCTGCTATCAGCGTAACACGACACACGTGTTAGTTAATCTACCGGGGAGAATACATGCAAAAAAGACAAAAGTTCATATCATCAAATCATGGTAGGGTTTGGAACATGGAAGCAGGATTCTTCCCTGGGACGATTCCCGCTTCGATTCCCGCTTTGGCAACCTTGAGTAGGATTTTTTCCTGGGAGCCTTCGATTCCCGTTTTGATTCCCTCTTTCGATTCCCGTTCTGGCAACCTTGGTTTGGAACTATATGCAAGTGTTTTTGAACCTTTGTGAAGTAGTATTCTCATGTCATGAATTTGGGTTTACCACACTTTTGTTGTGTCCAATTGTTATTTTTATTAAAGAAAAGAGAGTACAAAATACAATGGGTTGAGTTCCATGTTGCATCAGTACGAGTATGAGTGTTGGAATCTGACATAGATATCGAGTTTCAGGGTATGCAAACCCAGAAAGAAAGATTTGTCGATTTACGAAAAATATTTTAATTAACTCAGAATTTCTTTTGCATAATTACTGTTATAACAATATATTGAAAATTTTAGTAAGTAAATATAATGTTTTATTCCATATAAAAAAACTAAATACTAGGATGGATAAAACTCAAAACATGTGTTAAATGTAGAGTTGTGGTAGCAGTATTTAGAAAAAAACTGAGAAGGGAGAGATCTAAGTGTTGGAGTGAATCTTGAAGTATTGGAATCCGACACTTACAAGCACGAATGGGTGCAAGTGTGGGGTGGGGAAGCGTGGGGCGTAGAAGAGTCGTAAGGTTGGGAGCGCCATGGGAGTGTTTATGTAATATTTTCTTTATAAATCTTTCAAAATTCAAGTACATAAAAAAAATATTAATTTCTAATCATCTTCATATCATCATATGTATCTTTCAAATTTTAAGTACATAAAAAATAAGTAATTTCTTGCCATCTTCATTTTTGTGCCTTTCGTCATTGTGCTTGCTCCAATGTAGTACTTTGAAGAGTTGGACGAGATTGATGCACTAGATTTCGAAGATACAAGCATAGATGGAGGTGCCAATAGGTTGGGAGCATCACGGGGTTGCGTTCATCAGGTTGGGGAGTGTCGCGGGTTCACGCTCCTTGGAAGCTCCTTCTTAATGAGCACTGCATCACAATTCCGGGACGGGAGCGGCATTCATGAAGGAAGATTCTTGCTTCTTAACTCTGAATCGAGTACTTTAGCCCATTCAAAAGAATCCGTGTTACGTAGGTTGAGGTGAGCCACATCATAACGAGTGTCAAAAAGGAAAAAGAAAAAGCAGCAGCAAATGATGAGAAGTTTGCAAAAGTTATAATCCATCACGAACTCTATAAGCTCAGTAACGTAGGACAGTAACTCTTGTTTGTGATTTCTTGAAACTGAAACGAGGGTGACAGATTATCAAGTTGGACTCCCAGGAATATGAAAAGATTATTAATAAAAGTGCAATAAATATGGACCGCATGTGACTTAAATAACCCAGTTATCAAAATATGATTAAACAACAAATGTTTTGAGCATTTTCCATGAGTAAATTTAATTATATATATATATATATATATATATCTGTGTGTGTGTATGAGAAAAGAGTTCCTATTCCTACTCCCCAGAGTAGATAACTTATCTACTTTGACTTATACAAGTAACAAGAATATCAAGAAGTCACAGTTCTCACAATTAGGAAATTTCTGCAACCCCACAAAGAATGTATTTAAATCCCAGATACAAAATCTGACAAGGTCTCGAAGGTGAGTTTTAGTGCTTTGATCACTTTTTTGGGTAAAAATTTTAGGGTAAAAAGGCAGGTAGCCCCTTCACGACTCCAAAATTTAACCCGCACAAGGGTCCGTTGTACGCTGCTTGATTATGGGACCGTTCAGGCATTGTGCCCAATATTGATGGGCCAAAGACCAAAGTACAAAGACTGCACTGCACCAACCAGGGACTCCTAACTGTCAAACAGGTGACCTGCAAATTGAAAAACATGGCATTTTTTAGTTTTAAGCATCGATGTGTGGGCCACTAATCGGACGTTTAGGATTAATTACTGCTATGTTTGTCCGAACATCCATCTGCTAAACAGTTCCAATCAACAGATACAAGCTCATCCTAATGTGGAGACTTGGGCCACCTAACTGTCTCTCAAAGTTAAATCTTACATGTTTACGTGCTCTTGCTATTCAAGAGCATAACTTCATTATCATGGAAGTGTAATCTCATTCATGACAGCCTATTGTCAAAGAATTTTTGGTACAACATTGTTATGTATGCAGCATGAAAAATGTTTAGTACTTGTTTTGTGATAATACTAACTCTTTTGTTATGCTCTCTTAGCCATATCCTGCACCTGAGATGATGAGAGTATCACTTATCAGTTTCCAGTTCTCTACCCTTCAATGTCACATATATCCCATATCCATGTTCAAATACAACATGATGAAAGCTACTACAGAAGAGTTTCACATTCTTTGCACTTTTACTTTTACAGGTAAGCCAATATACAGGGCGGATTCACTTGTATGCTTGCATTCCAGGAAAGGATTCAAGACCGAGACCATTGTTTGAGAATTTTCGACCAGAGGAAATTGAGTCACTGATTCTTTCTGGCACTGATACAAACAAGGAAACGGCTCCCAAACTCATCAAGGAAAATCCAGCATACTGGGATATTCTCCTGGCATTCATAAAGGAGTGGAATGATCTAAGGCCAATTGATCGAAATAAATTGCTTGGGAAGCCTTTGCACCTTCCTTTGAGCCTCGAGCTCTGCTATTTGAAGGAAACCGTCAATCATGGATCTGGGGTATGTATGCCATAAAAAAACTGACCAACTGTTCCATGAACAAGATTGTATTTTTTTCTCATTATGTGGATCTATGTTTTCACCCTTTTTTTTACGACAATAATCTGATTATTTTACCATGACAGGGACTGTTAAAAGGTGGAAGCAAGCGCCGTTTTACGCCTTTGAGTGATATAAGCAACCCCTTACCCTTAAATGCTATCTGGAAGAACATCTCGCTTTCAAGTGGTTACGCAAAGAAAGAGAGAGAATACTTCCAGGCTTGGAGCATAACAGATGAGCCACTTTGTAAACTCTGTCAAAAACCCTGCAGGTAAGTCCCTATGTAATAATCAGTCTCAGTGTTGACATGGCCTAACATCTAATACTTTGTTTTGACAGTGGTAAGCTTGCCAAGACACCCGAATTCTTTGAGGATTTGTTCTGTAATTTGAGCTGCTTTGAAGAATATCGGATAAGAACTAGTCGAAGGTCACTGCGTGAGGTGGGCCTGGGAACTTCATCTTATATTGACACATTTACCAATTGATCATTACAATTTTTGCTTAAGAACTTGCGCTGGGTGGTTTTTTCCTACCAAGAATTTGCTGTTTATGTCATCCACATTTACTACAGCGTCAATTTGTATAGGTTACTTGATGTAGGACCGGATATATGCATCACTACTGATATTTGCACTACCATGTTTTGATAATGAGACAAACTCTCTTGTCTTTTCCTTTTTTAATTAGCTGCTGAGAGCTTTTTGGGAATTGTAACAACTTTTGACAGCTGGTTAAATAATAAATGACAAGGTGAGTTTGTCTCATTATAAAAAATGGCAGTGAAGCATTAGTAAGCCTTTATTTATTGATCATTATTTTTCTGAACTCTCTTCACTGCTTACTATTCACTATTTTATGTTTCAGGCACTTTTGCAAATAGAGCAAGGTGTTTGCACTCGGTGTGAACTAGACTGTCATAAACTCGTTCAGTGCATAAGACCCTTATCTGTTGCAAGGCGACGAGAACACATCGAAAAGGCAGCTCCTAAGGTGGCAAGCCACAAGAACTTGTAAGCCTCTCACTGACACCAGTTGGTATTTCATAGTCATGAATGTCAATTGAAAGACACACAGATATGTCTTTTTTCATACTTGATAACGCTGATTGCATAATGCCTTATCGTCGGAAGCGTACCCTCAAATACTGAGATGTTTACTTATTGGTTGATATTAGGTTTAATGAATAGCACTTCTGCTGGCATACTCTCTTTTTGCCTTATTGCTCGATTCTAGTGGCTGTTCAAAAAGCTTTTGTTATCTTTAGGAAAATGCTCCTTTAAAAGTTTAAAGTAACTCAATACAGTATATAATGTCAGAGCCCCTTTAACACATAATGCCATTGGTCTTTGTTTTGTCATAAAAGTCTTATGATTTATGATTTGATTCCCACAGATAACAACCCTTTAACACATAATGCCATTGCTCTTTGTTTTGTCATAAAAGTCTTATGATTTATGATTTGATTCCCACAGATAACAATTCACAATTTTTCTAAATCTCCATGGGCATAAGTGTATATAAATCATACAGTTGACTCAATATGGAAAATGCTAGCTTTTCTGGATGTTAACTGTTTAAGATGGTTTAATACTTTAATTTCATGGATTGTTGGGACAAAATGGAATTGCAGGTAATAATATTCAGACCTACTTTTCAAAAAAAAAAAAAAAATTATATTCAAAGTTCAGACCTACTTTTCAGGGTTGGCAATGGTTTCAAATGTCGGCTGAAACGTGTTGGGTTCGGCCGACATAACATCAGCAGCGGCCAATGCAGTTAAAAAGTGTACCAAACTGGGCCGAGAGAAAGCTTGCATTTTGTTGGGTTTGTAAATTTTTCGGAACAACTTGTTATTTTTATTTGTAGTGTTAATTTTTTGGATTGAGGTCTAAATTTGATGCAATTGCACATTAATTAGTGGATGAAATTTGAGTTTTGATGGATTTTGAATTAATTTTGGAAAACCTATATTTTGAAAAAAAATGTCATTGTTCATGTTCGGTTTTAAACTTTTTGTATGTAAGATGCCGATGCCTGATCTACCGGTTAACAAGGTTGTTTTTTCCCATTTCCAAAATCAATTATTTTTATTTGTTTTTTTTAAATGGATATTATTTGTTTTTGTTAGAAAAATCCTTTAAAATTAGGAAAAATAGTTAATTAATTATAAAATATTATAACAAACCAGTCAAAATATGTAACTCATCTGAATATTTGATGTATGTAGAGTAGTTGCCCGATCTACAATTTAATATGATTTCATATTTTTGGTTGTGTAGCCTGTCTGCTTTCATTAGATTTTTTTTTGGTGCCTCTGTGTGTGTGTGTGTGAAATAAAACAATCCACTCATATGATCTAGTATGTTTCCCATATAACCTTATTATTGTATAAAAATATTGAAAGCTTAAGTTGACTAAATTTATTAACATTGAATCCATTTTTTTAGGTAATATTAACATTGAACCCATAAATCTCATCTTTCAGGGATTGTTGGGTATAGAAATGCCATTGAGAGGATTGACAAAAATCAAAGAATGTCACTCATCATTCCACTATTCTAAAATTCATGACATAAAGGGTGAATGGGAGTTCTGTACGCCCTTATCTCAGTTGGAAGTTTCCCTGTGTTGCTGTCATGAGAAAGTTCCTATGGCAAATGGGACAACATAGGCTCTATTTCTTTCAACATAAAAATGGGCGTACAAGTTTTACACCCATTTCACATCGAAAGAAACTCAACTCGACTAAGCCTTTGTCCCAAACTAGTTGGGGTCGGCTATTGAATCCTTTAGAAAATTTTCATGAAGAAGGTGAAAGGATCTACCCAGCTCAAATTGACTGAGTCTAATGCCGACACTAGTTGGGTTCGTCTACATGGATCATTTTCTTCCATTCTCTCCTATCCAAGGTCATGTTCTCTGTTATGTTCCTAGCCCTCAAGTCTTTCCTCACTGTTTTTACCCAAGTTGTTTTCGGTCTACCACTACCTCTTTTTACTCCATCAACTTGGCACGAGTCACTTCTTCTCACTGGAGCATCCAAAAGGGCCTACGCTGGAATTTCACGTCGAAAGAAACAGAGCTAAAATTTTGCTTTAGCTTACTTAGTTATCTATATGTTCTATATTGTTATTCTCAAGATACCTAATGAATTGTTCTGGTCTCAAGACGGTGTTATTGTTTGATTTCTTGCAGGCTTGATAAACTCGTTTATGAACCAGTCGAGGGGAATGCATGGCATGCAGACCATATAGTACCTGTTTATAGAGGGGGAGGTGTGAAACACAATTTCATTTCCATCAATGATAAAAAAAAAATGGAAGTTGGTCTTTTTATTTCCATGTTTATGGAATTTTGTTTCATTATCAATGCACAAGAATAGAAAATGAGATTATTTTATCTATGTGAGGTACTTTTGGGTTTAATTGTATCTTAAAACCTTGGTAGGGGAATGCAGACTAGAGAACATGAGAACACTCTGTGTTGCCTGTCATTCTGAGGTTACTGCAGCTCAACGAGGTGAACGACAGTTAGCAAAGATGAAGGCAAAGGAACAGCTCAAAGTCATTATGAAGGAGCTTAAAGATGGTAGCAGCACAGAACACATAGGAGAGTCTGACTCTAATTTAGAGGTAATTAACACCTTTTGATTTAGCACCTCTTCAGACACTAGTCTTGAAAACCTCAAAAAAAGACTTCAGCTCAGTGAAGACCCTTCCAAATAAACTCGGAATGTAGTCTATCCCTCTAGGCTTTCAAGTCTGAAGAGCTCTGCTACCGTCTAGTCTTTTCATGTCTGAAGAGTTATTATAGATTCTTTATTTACAACTTTACGAGTGCTCCAAATAAATTTATTGCCTGTAATTCTCAATGTAGTTTATCATAATTCTTAACATGAAAAGTTTTCTCTTTATTTGTTACAATGACTGTTTCCTTCTACGTAAAATGTCTGTAAAACAAATTTTACAACACGGGAAAATGGGCATAAAATTTGTTTTACGCACATTTCACTTCGAAAGAAACTAAGCCTAATTGGAACTCTTACTCTTCCATTGAAGCAATTGATGGGAATGGTGTACTGGGTCCTCTCCAAATTGTATTAGAATTGTTGATGGGATACTAGAAACCTGATTTTGTCGTTTCCTCTCTGATCAAAGGGATTTTTTCTGATTAAGTTCCGTCTCTCCTGGGCTTTTCAAGTGCTCAGTTTGATAGGATACTGATACTTTTATGTTTCAGGGGCGGATGGGTTTGAATGTAGGTGAGAGTACGGCAGATGACGATGAGCTATTAATCAAGGTTCCTGGTAGCGCATACTCTAGAGAAAATACCACAGATTACAGAACTGAAGCACCTGGAGATTCCTCCATTCAGGAATAAAAGCATGGAGGTCTGTTTCCAAATGACGCAACAGGCCTTCATATTCAAGTGTACAGCACCCTCTGAGGTTTAGCAGGGGCGTTGGAATTGTTCGAAGGCATCTTAGAAGGAGGGCCTCTAATGTTGGTGACTCCTTTAGGTTTGATATCCCAGCAATCTTTTTTGCCACCTGTGGAGCCTCATATTGATCATTTTGACGTAAAAGAAAACTTTTTGGTGGAATATTAATTCCCAATAGTTACATACAGGTCTATATCACGGTGCTCTGTATCCAAGTGATGCAACAGACCTTCAGATTCAAAAGTGTACCCCACATCAGCCTCTCCCCGCCACACCTGTTGTAGATATTTGTAATTTGTGCCAGAGTGTAAATGCAAAAAACCAAGAATCCTTAAATTTTGTATTATGTCTGTTATTCAATGGAATTGAGGCTTCGCCTATTGCTTTTGCACCTGATCAGCTCATTCAGATGAAGCTTACTGAAATGGTGAGTTTTGTATTCTGATGAAATTTCTTTTGCCTGATGGAGAAAAGGAAACTTGACATAAAGAATTTGATTTAATTTGGGTATTGCAGACCCGGATGGTTGGGGTGGGGGAGATCCTGTTAGTGGCTATTATGAACTTGTATGCTGATTTAGATCTAATAGGAAGCCATCAGGTCTAAGTGTGTGTGAGGGATTTGAAGGGTCTCCATGAGTTTAGAAGAAGGGCCCAACATATCTAATATTTTCTTCGTATTTCACTAGGGGACCTGTTGACCAGTGTTGGAACTGTCACTTCGCTTAGGAGCCAAATGTGAGGAAGAGGGTTGCTCAAATGATAGTTTTACTTCTATTATCTTATTTGCCAAAGTAGGTCCTCTTGAAGAATGGACGGCATCTTTAAGATCTGCCTCCACACAAGTCTTTTGATTATAGTTCCACTTCAAAAAATGTCTTGATGGATATGAGCTTGGTCCATGAGGATTTAGGACCTGTTTGTTTTGGATTTTGCAAACCGATTGTGTCAAAAACTGATTATTGGACTCAAATTAAAACTAAGGCCCGGTTTTGGAACAGTTCACTGATTCCCTCTGTTGCAAATTTGAACAGTTCGGGTCTACCCGACCCGCATCAAAGCCCGACATGAATTTTTTTTTTAATACCATTTTTTCTGCTTTGCTTTTTTAGAACATACAAACCTAAAAGGGAAAAATATCACCATAACTGGACCAACCTGATCCAACCGTACTCTGCCCGGCCCGATTGGGAAATCGGGTCTAGTTCGGGTTGGGTTCGGGCTGGGAAAATCTGTTGTAAATAATGACTTAGAGCAATATGGTAATTGGCATGGAATTCAGCCACTGCAAATTAAAGCAGTGAAATGTGGATTTGGGTCTATAAGAACAAGGGATAATTTGGTCAAGGTTGTTGGTTTTGAATCTGGGTTGGTTTGTGAAGAAGAAGAAGTCAACAATTTAGTTCAAGAGAAAGAAGAAAAACTTAATATGAGTGTTGATGGATGAAAATTAGAACATAGAATTAGCCCATCTTGTTCTATTACTTTTGATACCAAGCTTCATTTTTTAGAGGAAAGGGATGAAGAGGTATTATCAAAAAGGATCTTGACACTTAGCAGATCAAACAAGGTTAGGGGTGCATTAGAATTGTATATGTCAATTGAGGCGTCAGGTCTTCGACCCAGTATACATGCTTGTAATTCTCTCCTTTCATGTCTTTTGTGAAATGGGTCTCTCAATAATGCATTGAAAGTGTTCGATATAATGAAGGAGAAGGAAACAGTTACAGGTCATACATACAGCTTGATCCTCAAAGCAGTTGCGAGTGCTCAGGGTTGTGATTCCGCTTTGAAAATGTTCGTAGAATTGGAAGGGGAACGAACGTTGAGGAGGAGTTTTGATGCTGTTGTTTACAATACAATGATATCAGTTTGTGGGAAAGCAAATAATTGGGTTCAAATGGAGGGGCAGTGGAGAAGACTTAAGGAGGATGGTTATAGTGGAACTGAGGTTACTTATCGCGTGTTGGTTAGTACTTTTGTACGATGTGGTCAGACTGAATTGGCACTTGATGCTTTCCATGAAATGGTTCAGAATCAACTAAAACCATGTGAGGATGTTATGAAAGCTATAATTGGTGCATGTGCAAAGGAGGGAAAGTGGGCTTTGGCACTTGATGTTATCCAACTTATGTTGGATAGTGGGTTGAAGCCAAATGCTATTGCATATAATGCATTGATCAATTGTCTTGGGAAAGCTGGGGAAGTTGACCTTGCATTTAGAATTTATAATTTAATGAAATCTTCGGGTCATGTAGCTGATGTTTGTACATGTAATGCATTGCTTAGTGCCCATTATAGGGGAAATCGATACGCCGATGTCCTTCAACTTTTCGAGAGGATTACAAGGGAGAAAAGCTCTGATTTGAATGCTCATCTGTATAATGTGTCTCTAATGTCATGTCAGAGGCTTGGTTCGTGGGATCGATCTTTGCAACTTTTGTGGCATGTGGAGGCAAGTGGAATGGCAATTTCGACTGTGTGGTATAATCATGTTATTGGTGCTTTTGAGGCTGCAAGGAAGCCAGAAGTTGCTTTGCAAGTCTACAAACATATGATTCATCAGAAGTGCAATCCAGACACTTTCACTTATTTGTCATTGATAAGATCTTGCGTATGGGGATCTCTATGGGCTGAAGTGGACGAAATCTTAGATGTAAGTTTCCATTTCTTGACATGTTACATTATCTACATATTTTTAGTTTTTTTTTTTTTGTTAGTGATGTATCTACATAGTTTTAGTTTTCCCTCCATGATAAGTAGAAAGCATCTTAACATCCTATCAAGTATTCTTGTTTGCTAAATTCTGACCCAAATCTTGCTCGCCCAAGTTTATAATTTGATTATGCAGTGCTTGAGAATTCAGAGATGCTATTATGGTATGACATTTATGTTAGATTTTAAAACACTAGGCATTTGGACCTTGCCATCCTTGTCTGCCTTGAGAGATTCCTTTTCATAATAGGAGACAGTTCTTTTCTATAACTTGGACTTGGAGATGTGTTAGTGTCATTCATGGTGATCTTAGATAGCCCAACATATCTCCTTTCAATAATTTTGAAGTTGTAATGGATTTTTCTTATTTATGGTCCTTATTTTTGTTGTTTTCATCTTTTGGTATTTTGTCAAGCAGAGGATTATAAGCATGGTAAATCTGATGCAAACCAATTATAGTTTTCTTGGTCAGGTGCTTGCTTATATATGCGTAGCTGAACTGACTTGTGCTTGACTTGTTTTTCGGTTTTTCCAAAGGAATGAAGTTTATCAATGAATAAATGATTCACATAAAGTTACAGTTTCTTGTTCGCATTACAAGTCCTCCAAATTCAAAACCTAGAATAGGTAGACAATAATTACATTTTCGATATGAGTGAGGACACCTCCACCACTTTTTATGTTTTGTGAGATCGTTTTTTAATAACAATGATGGTGGAAGTCCTTGGCAAAGAAATTTATCTTGATATATATATATTTTTTTGAAAGAAAGCTTTATCTTGGTATTTACCATTCAAAAATAAAATAGAACTATGCGAATGTTAGCTAGAATTCCATCCAACAGTGTGACCTGGATTGTGGCTGAAATGGTTGGTTGAAGGCATTTGGGTGTGTGAAACAAGTTTGACGCCCTTTGTACGCATACCCAATTGTGGGTATGTGAAACAAAGTTAACATGGATTGTCACGACTGTCCTTAAGCTCTTTACTTATAACTTCCACGGAAATCTTGAGGTGGAAGGGGATTCCTTGAACATCATTTCTTGGGGGAGGAAGCGCAGTCCATTGGCCATGAAGACCGTCCTTCTCCCATGTTCCCCGTGTTGCAAATGAAATCGCCGAGCTTCTCGCTAAGGGGAGGGAAACCATGTATCAGGGGTAATTTCTGCCCCCTCCCCCCGCGAGTAATTTTGCTTGCTGTTTTTACTTTGTTCTTTAATAAAATTCCATTACCGTTTTCAAAAAACCGTACACCCAATTTTTCATTTCTTGATTTTGGGGAGTTATCATATTGTAAATATCAAAAGGTTTAGTTTATTAATGCCTCTTGTTGTAAAACTTTGAAGGATATGGATTACCAAAAACAAAGGTTAGGCAGCAAAAATTAAAAAGTACGCTAGTTTGAAACCCAAAAATGTGCCTGCATTTCATTATTCTGGGGTGGCATGTTGGGTAATCAGGAGTATAAGATTCATACAACTATAGAATAGATAAAAGAAGAGGATTTATTCTGCTTACAAGCATGGCTAGTGCTAGAAAACACAATGGCATTATTGTGACTGGAACAACTAGAACACCAACTCCAGGCTAAAGTCCCCTTGAGAAAAAGCTCTGACTTCCAAGATTTAAGAAAGCAGAAGATTTCAAAGTGGGCAACATAATGTTATATTGTTTCTTGCATATGATTCGATGTCATTTGATCTGTGGCCATTGGTGATGACAATTTGCTTCCTAAGGTAGCAACTCGCTTCTAAAGGAAAATTGAGCTGGACTGCTATTTCATCTGAGAATGAGCAACTTATGAGAGTTACAACATCTATTTCCCTTTCAAAGATCAGCTAGCAAGCATATTCACCAAAGCAGCATGGTAGCAATACTGAGAGAGAGAGAGAGAGCATCTGTTCTCTGAGAGACAGCGGGGATGCTGTGTGTGTATGTGTGCACACTTGTGTGGCCCAAATGTAGGTTCTCTTCCTACGGGTTTATGAACATGATTTACTTAGCATTAATCTCTCCCTGTATTCTATGTGCGGCCCAAATGTAGATGCTCTTCCTACGGGTTTATGAACTTGATTTACCTAGCATTAATCTCTCCCTGTATTCTGCGTTGTGCAACTTAATATACATTGTTTTGGAGTCGATGGGTCACCCTCTTGCATGTGTTTGTGCCCACCAAGGAAGCATGATTCTTCACTGGGAGTAGGGAGCCGCGATTCCCTGGTTCTCGAATCCGAAACGAGAATCTTCTCGAATCCCGGTTCGGATTCGCCGGAAACTCGAATCCCACTTTTGGGAATCGTGGTTTATGATTCCCCGGAAACGCGATTCCCACTTTTGGGAACCGCAGTTTAATGTTATGTGAAACCCGATTTTCCGGCGATTCCTCAGAGATTCCCTGGCGATTCCCAACTTCCCAACGATTCCCGGCGACTCCCCGACGACTCTCCGGCGACTCCACGATTCCCGCTTTTGACCATTCCGGGAGCCTTCGATTCCCACTTTCGATTCCCGTTTCGATTCCCGCTTTCGATTCTCGCTCTGGCAACCTTGGTGCCCACCGCACCCACATGGATACAGATTGGTGCCCATGAATTTCTTTTTCCAATTTCTTTTAATTTTTTTTAAAAATTTTTGCAGTGTGTCACACCAGTTGCATCTCTTTATAATGCACTTATCCGTGGCATGTGCCTACGAGGCCGAACCACATTGGCAAAGAAGCTTTACAAGCGAATGCGGAACAGCGGGCTTAAACCTGACGGTAAAACATGGGCATTAATGCTCCAGCACCTACCAAAGGACTCTTAGACGGTAATCAGGTATTATTCTCATCCTCATCAGGAGCACGTTATCCTATGTGCAGCCGATAAACGAAGAATCAGAAGCCATTTCTGCAAAACAAAGAATGGATTATGATCACTCAGCGCTAATCTAAAAAGAAAAAGGTGTATCTATTTGTCAAACTAATGTAACTAAAGCAAAATACGACAGCAGATAGTGATCGTGTGTTAGAAAGTGGAATGAATGCCAGCTGAGATATGTTGCTTGTACAAATGAATAATAAGAACCATTGTTCTGAAATCGAATTGAATTATAATAACTCGTTGAAAATTTTAAGATTTTTATTAAAAGTATTAGAAAATTATTTAGAATAGAGGAAAAGGCAGGCACTACATGCTTGTTCTGAATCACGAACAAAGTTCCCAATCTTTTTTGAATGTTCTCCCCTCAGCTAATAGTAAGGCATATCAGCTGGCTCGATCTAGAGTGGAGAGATAGGCTCTTGAGGTGTTTGATCACTTTGATAGGATTTTGAGGTGTTTGATCACTTTGCCCTTCAGGGTGGTTATGTCTTTTGATTTTGTTGTGTAGCCCTTGACCAGTGCGTTGTCGAGGTTCCTATCTTTCTTATTAATAAGAGCTTCAACATTCAGACTTATTTTTTTTGAAAAAAAAAAGCTTCACGATTAAAAAAATTCCAATCCTGTTGTTGAAGCAAGATGGGACCCTGTTGAAAGATTTGGGAGCCAAAATGGCATATTGGTAATGAATCCCAACAGCTGTATGAACAGGTATTTGTTCCTGAATGAGAATGAGCATGTATCACTGAAGCAGTCCTCTTTAGGAAATAAGAAATGGTCAAATTGACCATAATCTTACATTTCATGAAAAATTGTTAATTAATTTATAACAAATCACACCACTTCTATGTACAAGCAGAAAAAAGAAAAAAGAGCCCTCATTTTCTACAGACCCCAATCACGAAGGCCGCTTGTTCTTTGTGTACCCCATTTTTTACCGCATTCCATGAATCTCCTTCCACCATCGACCTTCAAAGTGTAATGTGGAAATCTGTAATCCAGTCAATAAAGCTCTTGCACGATCCACATTGCCAATGGGGTTACATACTGGAAGTCAATCTGTTTTGCTGGTAATTAAGAATCCTCATTTAGTGAGAGAGGACACTTTGCTTTCTCTTACTTTTCATGGAATTCTTTCTTAAAAAATTACTAGCAGATGCTATTGCCACGCAACCCCTCATCTTGTAAGTCGTGAATGTAATTTTATATGAATGGACTTTTCTTGAATTTTTATCTTTTTAATCATATGTGCATATGATAAAATATAATAGTACTGATCGATCATGCTATACTTTTTACCAACAATATTCACTATTGTTAATGGCTTCTGTAATAGTTTTTAAGATTACTACAACTGTTTTGTGGGAAATGTAAGGACAGCTTAACTTTAAGAATTTTGGTTTTGGAATGTGGAGAAATTCAGTTATCCCAAGATTCTAGTGGGACAGGACTTGGACTGTTTTTGGATGGAAATTTGATGAATATATTTCTCTTCTTAATATTAAAAGAAATGGATGTGTTGGAATTGTTGAAAGGGAATTCTCAATTTGCTTCCAGTACTTGAGTATTTCCACAATTGTTATAAAAGTAGGAACATTTCAACATGCATGTTTATACTTGCAAGTGAAGATGCATTAGTCTAATTAGAAATAAGGAAACACAACCTCTATGACCAGAACAACAATCATTATTATTATTCTGAAGAGAGAATCCTACAAAGTTATATTCTTATATTCAAACAATACTGATGTGACTCAAGTAAACATGATATACTCCCTTTAAAATCCAAAGTGTCTAGTTTGATAGGAAGCCAAACCAATTGAAACTGCAAAAAGAAAAAGAAAAAGAAAACTTCTTATTTGATTCCTCATTTTCCTTAGAATGCCAAAATCTACACAACAATGGGGTCCTATATACAGTACTGCTTCCTCTAGGGTTTTAAATAAATGCCAAAACAATACAGTTGCTTCACAACCATCTCTAACATTCACAAATTTTGGAAATCCCCACTGGGCAGCACAAAGAATGGCTTGTCCCCCGATTCATCATAATGAACAGCATAATGAAAGCAAGTTCTTCTATTCATTGAATCAAACATCAAATTATTTACTCCTGCTTGGAGGAGCTTCTGAACACTTGTGATTAAGACAGATGGATGAACAGATAGATCCAAAAACATGTAAAACACCTGGATCTCTTTCTAACAGAGCTTCAAGCATCTCCAAATCTCCCATTTTGCAGACTCTAAAAACCCATGTTATTGGGTCATCCTGCAACCCTGACCCACACAAAGGGCCCACGATTGTGAGGACAGCTATTCTAAAGAAGAACAGTGGTGAATGACTGAAAAAGAAGCTGTCCTATAAAGAATCTCAGAGAAAAGGCTTTTTTTATGACATGGGGTGTCCTCCCCACCCCATTTTAGGACGGGATTAATCCCTATGGATGCACGCAATCACCCGTAAACCATGAAAACTATTACAAGGCATAGGTATAAGAAGCCTTTTTTTTTTCTCCACAATTTTTAAGGAATGCAAGAATTCCATTAACATCAATATGAATCTTTCCTTCTAAGGGAGGCATCCTTCCTTGCCCAAAGAATTGTTCGAAGGAAATCCTCCTCTATGAAAGTCAGCCTACCTTCTATGGATTGAGTTGATCTCAAACTGTGTTTTGATGCTTCCAACTGTTCCATAGACTAGTTGGTTCTGCATGTTTATGCTATTGACTAGACTGAGCTCATACAGTCCGAACTGGTCTTATTAATTCCAAATTCTGCTACTGTTAACTCCAACTTATATTATTATGATTAATGGGTTTATGTATCCAACCATGACTAAACAAAGATCATCCGCCAAGTGGAGCAAATCTAATGTTCTTAAACTTGTGTAGTTGAACCTTTACTAATTTACTAATCCCTGGAAAAAGAGAGTAACGTGAGACCATGATTATCCCGTTGCCAACCTTTACCATGCTTTTCAGATATTATCAACGAGGGATAAAAGAGGTCTTGTCAGTAAAAGCTGGACGAAAATGTCCTTTGGCAACAGGTTTTCACCTTGTTTTTTCCTTCTTCCCTCTACTTTTACTTTCCCATTTTCACCTTTTTGATTTTTTACCCTACTAGTCATCTTCCTCCTTGTTCAGCCACCATTGTTGCTGGCAAGTCTTTAAAACTAGAAAGTTGAGTTCTTACCATCTATCTCTCTGTATCTAGATTTTGTTTTTTTTTTTTTTAGGGTTTTGCACTATTTTTCATTCCTCTATTTATGATTTATCTTGTTTAGGGTTTAAGCGGTTTGTATTTTAGGGCGTGTTCTGGAGATAATGCATGGATGGCTTCACTCACTTTTTGGAAGACAAGTGGTTGTATAGGAAAAATTTGATGTAATACATGAATGGATGGCTACACATTTTTTTGATGTACTTAATTTTTTTTGAAATACACGAATTGGGATGTAATACGTGAAGCACATTTAATGAATACAACATCTATTTCTCTTGTTATTTCTATCATGAGCAGAATTGTAATGCTATTAGAAGAGTTGCTATAGGCAGGGGGTTTTGTAGCAGAAGGGGTTTATTAACTCTCTCGAAGGGAGTTAGCAACTCTCAAAAGTAGGGTTATCAATTTCCGAATGGGCTTATCAAGTGCCTAAAAATTGGCCGAGGGTACTGGAGTTTTGGAAGGGGGTTTTCAAGTCTTTGGGATTGGGGTTATCTAATATCAAAATGGGGTTACAATTTCCGAACGGGCTTATCAAGTCCCTGGAAATTGGCCGAGGGTACTGGAGTTTGGGAAGGGGGTTTTCAAGTCTCTGGGATTGGGGTTATCTAGTACCAAAATGGGGTTACCAATTTCCAAATGGGCTTATCAAGTCCCTGAAAATTAGCCGAGGGTACTGAAGTTTCGGAAGGGGGTTTTCAAGTCTCTGGATTGGGATTGGGGTTATCTAGTATCAAAATGGGGTTACCAATTTCGGAATGGGCTTATCAAGTCCCTTATGAACACGTTTTTACTTGGTTTTTTTTTTTTAGTCGTTCATTTTCACGGTTTTTTTCTTTCTAAGCTGTGATTCCATCTTCCTCATCCACCATTGAAAGGGAGAAGGAGAAATGCAAAACCCTAAAACAAATGAAAAACAAAACCTAGATACAGAGAGATAGATGCGAATGAACTCACGTTTCAAGTTTTCGAGACTTTCCAGTGACAATGGTGGCTGAATGAATGAGGAAGATGACTGGTAGGGGTAAAAAAAACAAAGTTGAAAATGGAAAAGTAGAAAAATGAGGAAAAGTAGAGAAAAGACGGAAAAGTGGAAAAGCAAAACTTGTAGCTTAAGGAAAGGGCATTTTCGTCCAGCTTTTACTAGCATGACCTCTTTTGTCTCTCGTTGATAATTTCAGAAAAGCATGGCTCATGTGGATAATTCCGCCTAATTTTTCTCAACCATTGGTAATTGTTCCTAGCTTTTATTTATACAATGATTGGTCATGCGAGGGTGATGATCTCTATACAGTTGCTCATATCAGCCAACTGTATAGAGAATTATTACCAATCGACTTCTTAGCAACTCATTTGTTTAGACTCGGGCCCTGTTAGAGAATTGATTTTTTAGTCCAAAACTGATTATTTTACTCAAATCAAACGCAGTTTTGGTTCCCAAATCACTTCTGGTTCAAAATCAATTCTCAAAATCCAAAAGGAACAGGGATTACCATGGATTTTCATCAGTTAAACTATTTTGGTGGTTAAGATTTCTCAACAATAAGCTACTTGAATATAGAGAAATTGAAATCCCTAGAGATTACCATGGATGCCTCTTGGTTAATCATTGCATGTCTGCTAATGTTAATGTGCCACCCTTGTTTACTCCCTACAAAATCCCACCCAGAAACCACCCCAAAAAGGTGATTTTTTGCTTCGATTTCTTGGGAATGATGCTTTTTTTTCTCACTTTTTTTCACTCTTCTCTCTCTATATTGGTAATGACACTCCCTACCAAGTTGACTGTCAATAGCTTTCTTTGCTTGGATAGTTGGATGTAAAAGGATCGTTTGATCCGAATATGACCCACAAACACAAGTCAGTCCATTGCCATTGGCCCCACTTTAATCAGATGATCATAGCTCCTTGATCTAGGATCATGTGGGTCAATTCGATCAAAAACCCCTAATGATGCATGTCCTTAAATGGGACCCAATGTTGATCTTGGGTTTGGCATCTCCTCCCTCCTTGCCTCCTTGGATCAAGATTGTCCCTTAGGCAGCCATAAATAATATGGCTTAGACTACCAGGTAGGGATATATTTGCCATTTTCTTAAAATGTACGGGTGCTTTTGTAATTAAAAAAAAATGCTCTTGATAAATTAAAAGAATAAGAGGGGCTGTTAGGGACATTCTCTGATATGGAAAACAGCCAATAATTTCTCGATAGATATAGCACTCCTCAATTAAGAACTTTCCCAAGTTGATTGTCAATAGTTTTTTTTTTTTTCCCTAACCATAGCAACTAAGCTAGAAAAGTGTAACTCGAAAAAAAGAAAAAAAAAAGAGTCCACTGAAATCCACCTCCATTAGGAGATTTCTAACTCAAAATGCCCTTTTTCTACGTAAAACAACAACCATTTCTCATGTTCTTTTCTCAGAGTGAGCATTGAAAGATAATAGAGTAACAGGCCATTTCATGGTTCAAAGAACCAGAAAATGATAAATTCTAATCCTATTCCAAACCTATATAAATCTGTAACTTGCTTAAATAAGAGATTTTTTTTCTCCTTGATTTTCTCGTGTGCAAGTATCCTAATAACCATGAGAAGTTCAACATTCGCCTTTCCATTTTACCTGAATTTTCTTGCAGGCCAGAAGCTTGAAGCAGGAAAAGAACAAGATAATACAAAAAGAGATGATAATGAAAATGAAGCAGATGAAGGTGAAGTTACTAATAGTGAAGGGATTTCAAGACAATAGGCACCCTTTAACAGAGTAATACATGGGGCTACAGTAAAAATCAACAAGTTAAAAGGTGCGGAAATGTTTGACAAATTTTCCGAATAACCTACCAATTTTTTTTTTTTCAGAATAACCTAATTATTTTGAAAGAAAATAAACAGTTTCGATCTCAGGCGCTTTAAATAATGACCGATTGAGGAATGAGAGAATGAAGGGCGCCCTTGCAAAAACCAGTTCAAGGGCGCCCCCATTGGTCAGTTTCAGCAAAAGTAAAATAAGATGGCAGCGAAAATAGTGGATGGCGCAGGAAAAAACGGAATGGCTTTGACTTTCGCTGAAACTGACCAATTGGGGCGCCGTTGAAACTGGTTTTTATAAGGGCACCCTTCATTCTATTATCATTCCTCTTCGATAAATAGTTTATCAAAGGTTTCCGAAAAATATTTATTCTTTTCGAAAAGAATTTACAAATGCATTTGCGGGCTTTGCGGGCCCAAGACTGATAGATCGAAAGGTATACCATTGAGTGGGCTATCCTTCTAGCAAATTACATGATAATCACACAAATGAGAGAATCTTATATATGTGGATTGGATCTGCTTAAGCAGAAAATCATTACATCTTCTGTAGAAAAATATTTTCATCCACATCTCAAACTGATTCAAGATCCCAAAAGATATAGCAGGCATAGACGATGAGAACTAATTACCGTGAAGCAGGGGGACCTTTAAGTTTTCCCTAACCACTCTTATTTCTCATTCTCAATAGATCTCCCTAAACTGAAATTCCTGCTGCATTTGTGTTGTTTATGACAATAATTTTTCAACTAATCTAATCGCATTCACAATCCGATGAGAAGAATACATGCACAGTGATTCAGTGAAAGAACGTGTTGACGACTTGATTTGTGTATAGATTATTTTCCATCATTTTCCACTGAATAAGGCGGAAACATTTCTACACAGATTTCAGATTTGATACAACAAAAAAACAAGATATTGTATGCATGCAAAGATGTAATTTCTATGAGGTGGTTGCCTTCTATGAGAGCTTTATATGGGGCTTAATACGGAAAATAACAAGATCAGCGACTCTCCGAGAAAGCTCTCTGATCTTCTCCAGCTGTTGTTGTAACAGAAACCGAATTCCGCTTCTTGAAAACCAGCGTTTGTTGGGGGTTGAAAACCAGCTTTTGTTGGGGGAGTTGACCATTGGAGAATGCAGTGACCTCTGTGTCTATGAAAATGGTGTCATCGTCCTTGAACTCTCCTCTCAAAATGCCGCTGGCCAACTCATTCTCAACGTGCTGTTAGATCACACGTTTTACGGGCCTCGCACCATAGTTGGGGTCATATCCAAGACTACCCAACAGTTCAATTGCAGCTTCACTCACCTGAATTAGGATCCTCCGGTCACTGATTCTCTTTTGTACTCGTTGCAACTGGAACGCAGAATACAAACATATGGTAAATCAAAAGCATATTAAAAGAAAACGAGAAACAATCCAGATGGGGAAAAAGGTCCAAAATTTAAAAAATTGGTAGTAATTAAAAGGTTGGAAATATAGGTTGAAATTCAAAAACCCGTAAAATCCAAACAGAAACATCAAGAAGCAAGAAAATCGAAAGCCTCTAAATATAAGCTGAATTGGAGAACTAGAATAATGAAAAATCAGCAAAAGTCAAAAGGTCTGAAATATATTGAATACTCCAACCAGATCTGACAAAAAGAACGATAAACTGCTTGAAGTAAAAAAAATAAAAAATCAAAAGATACACTGAAACGTAACAACTTTTTTTTCATATAAGTGTCAAGCGCCAAGTCTGGAAATTGTTTAAAAAAACTCCTATGCAATATACATTTGACACAAAATAAATCTTTAAAGTTGTTAAAAAAATGCTTGCAAGGAAGGATCGCCATACCTGTAATCTCACGATATAAGTGTCTAGTTCGGGTTGGGTTCGGGCTGAGAAAATCTGTTGTAAATAATGACTTAGAGCAATATGGTAATTGGCATGGAATTCAGCCACTGCAAATTAAAGCAGTGAAATGTGGATTTGGGTCTATAAGAACAAGGGATAATTTGGTCAAGGTTGTTGGTTTTGAATCTGGGTTGGTTTGTGAAGAAGAAGTCAACAATTTAGTTCAAGAGAAGAAGAAAAACTTAGTATGAGTGTTGATGAACGAAAATTAGAACATAGAATTAGCCCATCTTGTTCTATTACTTTTGATACCAAGCTTCATTTTTTAGAGGAAAGGGATGAAGAGGTATTATCAAAAAAGATCTTGACACTTAGCAGATCAAACAAGGTTAGGGGTGCATTAGAATTGTATATGTCAATTGAGGCGTCAGGTCTTCGACCCAGTATACATGCTTGTAATTCTCTCCTTTCATGTCTTTTGTGATATGGGTCTCTCAATAATGCATTGAAAGTGTTCGATATAATGAAGGAGAAGGAAACAGTTACAGGTCATACATACAGCTTGATCCTCAAAGCAGTTGCGAGTGCTCAGGGTTGTGATTCCGCTTCGAAAATGTTTGTAGAATTGGAAGGGGAACGAACGTTGAAGAAGAGTTTTGATGCTGTTGTTTACAACACAATGATAGCAGTTTGTGGAAAAGCAAATAATTGGGTTCAAATGGAGGGGCAGTGGAGAAGACTTAAGGAGGATGGTTATAGTGGAACTGTGGTTACTTATCGCGTGTTGGTTAGTACTTTTGTACGATGTGGTCAGACTGAATTGGCACTTGATGCTTTCCATGAAATGGTTCAGAATCAACTAAAACCATGTGAGGATGTTATGAAAGCTATAATTGGTGCGTGCAAAGGAGGGAAAGTGGGCTTTGGCACTTGATGTTATCCAACTTATGTTGGATAGTGGGTTGAAGCCAAATGCTATTGCATATAATGCATTGATCAATTGTCTTGGGAAGTTGACCTTGCATTTATAATTTAGAATTTAATGAAATCTTCGGGTCATGTAGCTGATGTTGTACATGTAATGCATTGCTTAGTGCCCTTTATAGGGGAAATCGATACGCCGATGTCCTTCAACTTTTTGAGAGGATTACAAGGGAGAAAAGCTCTGATTTGAATGCTCATCTGTATAATGTGTCTCTAATGTCATGTCAGAGGCTTGGTTTGTGGGATCGATGTTTGCAACTTTTGTGGCATGTGGAGGCAAGTGGAATGGCAATTTCGACTGTGTGGTATAATCATGTTATTGGTGCTTGTGAGGCTGAAAGTTGCTTTGCAAGTCTACAAACCTAATCCAGACACTTTCACTTATTTGTCATTGATAAGATCTTGCGTATGGGGATCTCTATGGGCTGAAGTGGACGAAATCTTAGATGTAAGTTTCCATTTCTTGACATGTTACATTATCTACATATTTTTAGTTTTTTTTTTTTTTTTAGTGATGTATCTACATAGTTTTAGTTTTCCCTCCATGATAAGAAGAAAGCATCTTAACATCCTATCAAGTATTCTTGCTTGCTAAATTCTGACCCAAATCTTGCTCGCCCAAGTTTATAATTTGATTATGCAGTGCTTGAGAATTCAGAGATGCTATTATGGTATGACATTTATGTTAGATTTTAAAACACTTGGCATTTGGACCTTGCCATCGTTGTCTGCCTTGAGAGATTCCTTTTCACAATAGGAGACAGTTCTTTTCTATAACTTGGACTTGGAGATGTGTTAGTGTCATTCATGGTGATCTTAGATAGCCCAACATATCTCCTTTCAATAATTTTGAAGTTGTAATGGACTTTTCTTATTTATGGTCCTTATTTTTGTTGTTTTCTTCTTTTGGTATTTTGTCAAGCAGAGGATTATAAGCATGGTAAATCTGATGCAAACCAATTATAGTTTTCTTGGTCAGGTGCTTGCTTATATATGCGTAGCTGAACTGACTTGTGCTTGACTTGTTTTTCGGTTTTTCCAAAGGAATGAAGTTTATCAATGAATAAATGATTCACATAAAGTTACAGTTTCTTGTTCGCATTACAAGTCCTCCAAATTCAAAACCTAGAATAGGTAGACAATAATTACATTTTCGATATGAGTGAGGACACCTCCACCACTTTTTTATGTTTTGTGAGATCGTTTTTAATTACAATGATGGTGGAAGTCCTTGGCAAATAAATTTATCTTGATATATATATATATATATATATATATATATATATATATATATATATTTTTTTTTTTTTGAAAGAAAGCTTTATCTTGGTATTTACTGTTAAAAAATAAAATAGAACTATGCGAATGTTAGCTAGAATTCCATCCAACAGTTTGACCTGGATTGTGGCTGAAATGGTTGGTTGAAGGCATTTGGGTGTGTGAAACAAGTTTGACGCCCTTTGTATGCATACCCAATTGTGGGTATGTGAAACAAAGTTAACATGGATTGTCACGACTGTCCCTAAGCTCTTTACTTGTAACTTCCACGGAAATCTTGAGGTGGAAGGGGATTCCTTGAACATCATTTCTTGGGGGAGGAAGCGCAGTCCATTGGCCATGAAGACCGTCCTTCTCCCATGTTCCCCGTGTTGCAAATGAAATTGCCGAGCTTCTCGCTAAGGGGAGGGAAACCATGTATCAGGGGTAATTTCTGCCCCCTCCCCCCGCGAGTAATTTTGCTTGCTGTTTTTACTTTGTTCTTTAATTAAATTCCATTACTGTTTTCAAAAAACCGTATACCCAATTTTTCATTTCTTGATTTTGGGGAGTTATCATATTGTAAATATCAAAAGGTTTAGTTTATTAATGCCTCTTGTTGTAAAACTTTGAAGGATATGGATTACCAAAAACAAAGGTTAGGCAGCAAAAAGTAAAAAGTACGCTAGTTTGAAACCCAAAAATGTGCCTGCATTTCATTATTCTGGGGTGGCATGTTGGGTAATCAGGAGTATAAGATTCATACAACTATAGAATAGATAAAAGAAGAGGATTTATTCTGCTTACAAGCATGGCTAGTGCTAGAAAACACAATGGCATTATTGTGACTGGAACAACTAGAACACCAACTCCAGGCTAAAGTCCCCTTGAGAAAAAGCTCTGAGTTCCAAGATTTAAGAAAGCAGAAGATTTCAAAGTGGGCAACATAATGTTATATTGTTTCTTGCATATGATTCGATGTCATTTGATCTGTGGCCATTTGTGATGACAATTTGCTTCCTAAGGTAGCAACTCGCTTCTAAAGGAAAATTGAACTGGACTGCAATTTCATCTGAGAATGAGCAACTTATGAGAGTTACAACATCTATTTCCCTTTCAAAGATCAGCTAGCAAGCATATTCACCAAAGCAGCATGGTAGCAATACTGAGAGAGAGAGAGAGAGCATCTGTTCTCTGAGAGACAGCGGGGATGCTGTGTGTGTATGTGTGCACACTTGTGTGGCCCAAATGTAGGTTCTCTTCCTACGGGTTTATGAACATGATTTACTTAGCATTAATCTCTCCCTGTATTCTATGTGCGGCCCAAATGTAGATGCTCTTCCTACGGGTTTATGAACTTGATTTACCTAGCATTAATCTCTCCCTGTATTCTGCGTTGTGCAACTTAATATACATTGTTTTGGAGTCGATGGGTCACCCTCTTGCATGTGTTTGTGCCCACCAAGGAAGCATGATTCTTCACTGGGAGTAGGGAGCCGCGATTCCCTGGTTCTCGAATCCGAAACGGGAATCTTCTCGAATCCCGGTTCGGATTCGCCGGAAACTCGAATCCCACTTTTGGGAATCGTGGTTTATGATTCCCCGGAAACGCGATTCCCACTTTTGGGAACCGCAGTTTAATGTTATGTGAAACCCGATTTTCCGGCGATTCCTCAGAGATTCGTTGGCGATTCCCAACTTCCCAACGACTCTCCGGCGACTCCACGATTCCCGCTTTTGACCATTCCGGGAGCCTTCGATTCCCACTTTCGATTCCCGTTTCGATTCCCGCTTTCGATTCCCGCTCTGGCAACCTTGGTGCCCACCACACCCACATGGATACAGATTGGTACCCATGAATTTCTTTTTCCAATTACTTTTAATTTTTTTTTAAATTTTTTTGTAGTATGTCACACCAGATGCATCTCTTTATAATGCACTTATCCGTGGCATGTGCCTACGAGGCCGAACCACATTGGCAAAGAAGCTTTACAAGCGAATGCGCAACAGCGGGCTTAAACCTGACGGTAAAACATGGGCATTGATGCTCCAGCACCTACCAAAGGACTCTTAGACGGTAATCAGGTATTATTCTCATCCTCATCAGGAGCACGTTATCCTATGTGCAGCCGATAAACGAAGAATCAGAAGCCATTTCTGCAAAACAAAGAATGGATTATGATCACTCAGCGCTAATCTAAAAAGAAAAAGGTGTATCTATTTGTCAAACTAATGTAACTAAAGCAAAAATACGACAGCAGATAGTGATCGTGTGTTAGAAAGTGGAATGAATGCCAGCTGAGATATGTTGCTTGTACAAATGAATAATAAGAACCATTGTTCTGAAATCGAATTGAATTATAATAACTCGTTGAAAATTTTAAGATTTTTATTAAAAGTATTAGAAAATTATTTAGAATAGAGGAAAAGGCAGGCACTACATGCTTGTTCTGAATCACGAACAAAGTTCCCAATCTTTTTTGAATGTTCTCCCCTCAGCTAATAGTGAGGCATATCAGCTGGCTCGATGTAGAGTGGAGAGATAGGCTCTTGAGGTGTTTGATCACTTTGATAGGATTTTGAGGTGTTTGATCACTTTGCCCTTCAGGGTGGTTATGTCTTTTGATTTTGTTGTGTAGCCCTTGACCAGTGCGTTGTCGAGGTTCCTATCTTTGTTATTAATAAGAGCTTCAACATTCAGACTTATTTTTTTTGAAAAAAAAATAAAGCTTCACGATTAAAAAAATTCCAATCCTGTTGTTGAAGCAAGATGGGACCCTGCAGAAAGATTTGGGAGCCAAAATGGCATATTGGTAATGAATCCCAACAGCTGTATGAACAGGTATTTGTTCCTGAATGAGAATGAGCATGTATCACTGAAGCAGTCCTCTTTAGGAAATAAGAAATGGTCAAATTGACCATAATCTTACATTTCATGAAAAATTGTTAATTAATTTATAACAAATCACACCACTTCTATGTACAAGCAGAAAAAAGAAAAAAGAGCCCTCATTTTTCTACAGACCCCAATCACGAAGGCCGCTTGTTCCTTTGTGTACCCCATTTTTTACCGCATTCCATGAATCTCCTTCCACCATCGACCTTCAAAGTGTAATGTGGAAATCTGTAATCCAGTCAATAAAGCTCTTGCACGATCCACATTGCCAATGGGGTTACATACTGGAAGTCAATCTGTTTTGCTGGTAATTAAGAATCCTCATTTAGTGAGAGAGGACACTTTGCTTTCTCTTACTTTTCATGGAATTCTTTCTTAAAAAATTACTAGCAGATGCTATTGCCACGCAACCCCTCATCTTGTTAGTCGTGAATGTAATTTTATATGAATGGACTTTTGTTGGATTTTTATCTTTTTAATCATATGTGCATATGATAAAATATAATAGTACTGATCTATCATGCTATACTTTTTACCAACAATGTTCACTATTGTTAATGGCTTCTGTAATAGTTTTTAAGATTACTACAACTGTTTTGTGGGAAATGTAAGGACAGCTTAACTTTAAGAATTTTGGTTTTGGAATGTGGAGAAATTCAGTTATCCCAAGATTCTAGTGGGACAGGACTTGGACTGTTTTTGGATGAAAATTTGATGAATATATTTTCTCTTCTTAATATTAAAAGAAATGGATGTGTTGGAATTGTTGAAAGGGAATTCTCAATTTGCTTCCAGTACTTGAGTATTTCCACAATTGTTATAAAAGTAGGAACATTTCAACATGCATGTTTATACTTGCAAGTGAAGATGCATTAGTCTAATTAGAAATAAGGAAACACAACCTCTATGACCAGAACAACAATCATTATTATTATTCTGAAGAGAGAATCCTACAAAGTTATATTCTTATATTCAAACAATACTGATGTGATTCAAGTAACCATGATATACTCCCTTTAAAATCCAAAGTGTCTAGTTTGATAGGAAGCCAAACCAATTGAAACTGCAAAAAGAAAAAGAAAAAGAAAACTTCTTATTTGATTCCTCATTTTCCTTAGAATGCCAAAATCTACACAACAATGGGGTCCTATATACAGTACTGCTTCCTCTAGGGTTTTAAATAAATGCCAAAACAATACAGTTGCTTCACAACCATCTCTAACATTCACAAATTTTGGAAATCCCCACTGGGCAGCACAAAGAATGGCTTGTCCCCCGATTCATCATAATGAACAGCATAATGAAAGCAAGTTCTTCTATGCATTGAATCAAACATCAAATTATTTACTCCTGCTTGGAGGAGCTTCTGAACACTTGTGATTTTTTCCATGCATTGCAAGCCAATGCAAGGGGAGTTTGTTTTTGAAGACTCAAGACAGATGGATGAACAGATCGATCCAAAATCATGTAAAACACCTGGATCTCTTTCTAACAGAGCTTCAAGCATCTCCAAATCTCCCATTTTGCAGACTCTAAAAACCCATGTTATTGGGTCATCCTGCAACCCTGACCCACACAAAGAGCCCACGATTGTGAGGACAACTATTCTAAAGAAGAACAGTGGTGAATGACTGAAAAAGAAGCTGTCCTATAAAGAATCTCAGAGAAAAGGCTTTTTTTATGACATGGGGTGTCCTCCCCACCCCATTTTAGTGCGAGATTAATCCCTATGGATGCACGCAATCACCCGTAAACCATGAAAACTATTACAAGGCATAGGTATAAGAAGCCTTTTTTTTTCTCCACAATTTTTAAGCAATGCAAGAATTCCATTAACATCAATATGATCTTTCCTTCTAAGGGAGGCATCCTTCCTTGCCCAAAGAATTGTTTGAAGGAAATCCTCCTGTATGAAAGTCAGCCTACCTTCTATGGATTAAGTTGATCTCAAACTGTGTTTTGATGCTTCCAACTGTTCCATAGACTAGTTGGTTCTGCATGTTTATGCTATTGACTAGACTGAGCTCATACAATCCGAACTGGTCTTATTAATTCCAAATTCTGCTACTGTTAACTCCAACTTATATTATTATGATTAATGGTCTATGTATCCAACCATGACTAAACAAAGATCATCCACCAAGTGGAGCAAATCTAATGTTCTTAAACTTGTGTAGTTGGACCTTTACTAATTTACTAATCCCTGGAAAAAGAGACTAACGTGAGACCATGATTATCCCGCTGCCAACCTTTACCATGCTTTTCAGATATTATCAACAAAGAATAAAAGAGGTCTTGTCAGTAAAAGCTGGACGAAAATGCCCTTTGTCATTTAAAACAGGTTTTCACCTTGTTTTTTCCTTCTTCCCTCTACTTTTACTTTTCCATTTTCACCTTTTTGATTTTTTACCCTACTAGTCATCTTCCTCCTTGTTTAGCTACCATTGTTGCTGGCAAGTCTTTAAAACTAGAAAGTTGAGTTCTTACCATCTATCTCTCTGTATCTAGGTTTTGTTTTTTTTTGTTTTTTTAGGGTTTTGCACTATTTTTCATTCCTCTGTTTATGATTTATCTTGTTTAGGGTTTAAGCGGTTTGTATTTTAGGGTGTGTTCTGGAGATAATGCATGGATGGCTTCACTCACTTTTTGGAAGACAAGTGGTTGTATAGGAAAAATTTGATGTAATACATGAATGGATGGCTACACATTTTTTTGACGTACTTAATTTTTCTTGAAATACACGAATTGGGATGTAATACGTGAAGCACATTTAATGAATACAACATCCATTTCTCTTGTTATTTCTATCATGAGCAGAATTGTAATGCCATTAGAAGAGTTGCTATAGGCAGGCGGTTTTGTAGCAGAAGGGGTTTATTAACTCTCTCGAAGGGAGTTAGCAACTCTCAAAAGTAGGGTTATCAATTTCCGAATGGGCTTATCAAGTGCCTAAAAATTGGCCGAGGGTACTGGAGTTTTGGAAGGGGGTTTTCAAGTCTTTGTGATTGGGGTTATCTAGTATCAAAATGGGGTTACAATTTCCGAACGGGCTTATCAAGTCCCTGGAAATTGGCCGAGGATACTGGAGTTTGGGAAGGGGGTTTTCAAGTCTCTGGGATTGGGGTTATCTAGTACCAAAATGGGGTTACCAATTTCTAAATGGGCTTATCAAGTCCCTGAAAATTAGCTGAGGGTACTGAAGTTTCGGAAGGGGGTTTTCAAGTCTCTGGATTGGGATTGGGGTTATCCAGTATCAAAATGGGGTTACCAATTTCGGAATGGGCTTATCAAGTCCCTTATGAACATGTTTTTACTTCTTTTTTTTTTTTTTTTTTTTCAGTCGTTCATTTTCACGGTTTTTTTCTTTCTACCCTGTGATTCCATCTTCCTCATCCACCATTGAAAGGGAGAAGGAGAAATGCAAAACCCTAAAACAAATGAAAAACAAAACCTAGATACAGAGAGATAGATGCGAGTGAACTCACGTTTCAAGTTTTCGAGACTTTCCAGTGACAATGGTGGCTGAATGAATGAGGAAGATGACTAGTAGGGGTAAAAAAAAACAAAGTTGAAAATGGAAAAGTAGAAAAATGAGGAAAAGTAGAGAAAAGAGGGAAAAGTGGAAAAGCAAAATGTGTAGCTTAAGGAAAGGGCATTTTTGTCCAGCTTAAATTAGCAAGACCTCTTTTGTCTCTCGTTGATAATTTCAGAAAAGCGTGGCTCGTGATGATAATTCCGCCTAATTTTTGTCAACCATTGGTAATTGTTCCTAGCTTTTATTTATACAATGATTGGTCATGCGAGGGTGATGATCTCTATACAGTTGCTCATATCAGCCAACTGTATAGAGAATTATTACCAATCGACTTCTTAGCAACTCATTTGTTTAGACTCGGGCCCTGTTAGAGAATTGATTTTTTAGTCCAAAACTGATTATTTTACTCAAATCAAACGCAGTTTTGGTTCCCAAATCACTTCTGGTTCAAAATCAATTCTCAAAATCCAAAAGGAACAGGGATTACCATGGATTTTCATCAGTTAAACTATTTTGGTGGTTAAGATTTCTCAACAATAAGCTACTTGAATATAGAGAAATTGAAATCCCTAGAGACTACCATGGATGCCTCTTGGTTAATCATTGCATGTCTGCTAATGTTAATGTGCCACCCTTGTTTACTCCCTATAAAATCCCACCCAGAAACCACCCCAAAAAGGTGATTTTTTGCTTCGATTTCTTGGGAATGATGCCTTTTTTTCTCACTTTATTTCACTCTTCTCTCTCTATATTGGTAATGACACCTACCAAGTTACTCCCTACCAAGTTGACTGTGAATAGCTTTCTTTGCTTGGATAGTTGGATGTAAAAGGATCGTTTGATCCGAATATGACCCACAAACACAAGTCAGGTCCATTGCCATTGGCCCCACTTTAATCAGATGATCATAGCTCCTTGATCTAGGATCATGTGGGTCAATTCGATCAAAAACCCCTAATGATGCATGTCCTGAAAGAGATGATAATGAAAATGATGCAGAAGATGATAATGATAATAATGAGATTTTAAGGCAGCAGCATCCTTCTTAACAAAGCAACACACGAGACTTCAATGAAAATCAACAGGTTCAAAGGTGGGAAAATGACAACACAAATTTTCAGTATAACCCAATTCTTTTCCAACAGAAAATGCTAGTATTCTTCCGGCAAATTGCATAAGAATCACTCAAATAAGAGAAGCTTATATATGCTAATTGGATATGCTGAAGCAGAAAATCATTACAGCTACTTCGGTAGAAAAATATTTTCTCCCACATTTCAAACTCATTCATAGGCACAAAAGATATAGAATGGATAGATGATGAAAACTAATTACCGTGAAGCCCTCAGTTTTCTCTAACCACCTTTATTTCTCTATCTCAATAGATCTCTCTAAACTGTAACTCCTGCCCCAGTTGGGTTGTATATGACAATAATTTTCTACATTTCAAACCTCAATCACAGTCAGATGAGAAGAGCACATACACAATGAAAGAACGTGTTACGACTTGATTCGTATGTAGATCTATTTTCTGTCATTTTCTACTAAATAGGGCAGAAACATTTCTACACAGATTTCCGATGTGGTACAACATAAGAACAAGATATTGTATACAAAGATGTGAGACTAATTTCTATAAGTTGGATACCTTTTGTCAGAGCTTTATATGTAGCCTGTGATGGAAAATAACAAGATCAAAGACTCTGTGAGAAGGCTCTGTGATCTTCTTCAGCCGTTGCATCAAAAACAAAATTCAATTTCTTGAACACCGGCTTTTATTGGGGGAGTTGGCGATTGGAGAATGCAGTGACCTCCGTATCTACGTAAATGGTGTCCTCGTCCTTGAACTCTCCTCTCAAAATGCCCTTCGCCAACTCGTTCTCAACGTGCTGTTGGATCACACGTTTTACAGGCCTCGTACCATAGTTGGGGACATATCCAAGACTACCCAACAGCTCAATTGCAGCTTCCCTCACCTGAATTACAATCTTCCGGTCATTGATTCTCGTCTGTACTCGTTGCAACTGTAATGTATAATACAAACATATGGTAAATCAAAAGCATATTAAAAGAAAACTAGACAAAGCCCAGAGGGAAAAAAGATCCAAAAGTAATAAATTGCCAGAAAATTAAAAAATACCACAGAGAAGCACATGGAGATTCCTATATTCAGGAATAATTTGACCTCTTCCATTTCTTTCATTTCTCATTTTTGTTCAAACTTTTCGTGCATATGAAATCAAACATTTCATTTCATTTTCCAGAATGAAACACATTTCATCAATTTGAAAGCAATATGAATTGATATTTCCCAAATATAAATAATGAATGTTCGAAGTAAAACATATAAGAAATATCTGATTAAAACAACATACAATCATATCCCCATCACTTTCATTGAGAAAATATACCAATCGAGTCTAGTTATCACCTACCTTATCAAACCTGAGAAGTGGGAATTTGAAGATGCTTGACCTTGAAGATGACAACGATCATGGAGAAGTGATCTCCCAGCCTTTTTCTTCTTCTCCCTCTCCTCCTCCCATTTATTTCTGTTTCTTCCTTTTCTCTTCCTGGCTGCTCTATTTATAGGAAAAACTGAGGAGAATAGTAACATGTGAATAGTTTTTACTCAAAATAACTATTATTTTTACCGGGTATTACAGATATGACAGTAATTTCTATGAGGTGGATACATTTTATCAGAGCTTTATATGTGGCCTATGATGGAAAATAACAAGATCAGAGACTCTCGGAGAAGGCTTTCTGATCTTCTTCAGCCGTTGCATCAGAAACGGAATTCAATTTCTTGAACACCAGCTTTTGTTAGCGGAGTTGGCCATTGGAGAATGCAGTGACCTCCGTGTCTATGTAAATGGTGTCCTCATCGTTGAACTCTCCTCTCAAAATGCCCTTGGCCAATTCGTTCCCAACGTGCTATTGGATCACACGTTTTACACGCCTCGTACCATAGTTGGGGTCATATCCAAGACTACCCAACAACTCAATTGCAGCTTCCCTCACCTGAATTACGATCTTCCGGTCATTGATTCTCTTCTGTACTCATTGCGACTGTAATGCAGAATGCAAGCATATGGTAAATCAAAAGCATATTAGAAGAAAACTAGAAAAAGCCCAGAGGGAAAAAAGATCCAACAATAATAAATTTCCAGAAAATTAGAAAATACCACAGATTCCAAAACTGAAGCACATGGAGATTCCTCTATTCAGGAATAAAAGCACATAGCCGAATAGACCTTCAGATTCATCAGTGTACAACACATGAGCCTAAAAGCATGGTGCTCTGTATCCGAGTGATTCATCGGACCTTCAGATTCAACAGTGCACACCACATCAACCTCTTCCTACCACACCTGTTGTAGGGTGCGGCAAATGGGGAATAATCTCCCTAAACATTTAGTGATCTTTCTCCAACTCCATAGGGTAACCAAGAAAATTCAATCATGGATAGGATCAATTTGTATACAAAATTTTAGTTCTTAAAGCAATGCCATCTTTGTTCCTACACAAAACACGACTAAGTTTAGGTTGTTTAACCTTCTCCAAACACGACTAAGTTTAGGTTCTTTAACCCTTGAGGCCGCATACTTTCACTTTTTTATAGGAAAGCTGGGATTACCTCTAAGGTTGGGAAACAAATCCTCAACCATTGACCTAAATGCCCAAACCCCACTTTTAAACCAGCATCGAATGAAAAAATATCAGAAAATGTCAGGGAACGGCGATTACCAAACCTGGTCGGTTATACCCATTTCTCCAAATCTTTAATTTCACATGGCTAAAACTGCTGAATATTTTCTTTTATAAAAAAGCTCTGGACTATTCTATTATGCCTGTTTCGCTCTAGAAAGCAGAAAATGAGAAGCATTGAAGATTATAGAGTAGCAGACCATTTTCATGGTTCAATCTGCATATCAACTTAATCAGTGCAGAGAGCCAGAAATCGCAAGAATTGTTCTTGACATGAAACCTCTGAAGGGGTTTAAATTAAACACAACAAAGAAAAAACATAACCATTACAATCCTATTCAGAATCAAAATAACTCTGTAACTTCCTTAGACTTTATCAAATAAGAATGTATGTAACTTCTTTAGACTTTCAACTTCTAATCATATTCCGAATCAAAATAAATCTATAATTTCCTTAGACTTATCAAATAAGAATGTCTGATTTTGTTCTTTTTTATTTTCTCTTTGATACAACTAAATCCTAATTATAGAGAGAATCATGAGAAGTTCAACATTCATCTTTACATTTTCCCTGAAAATATTCTTGCATGCCCAAATCTTGCGGTAGGAGAAGAACAAGACAATACAGAAAGACATGAAAATGATGCAGAAGATCATAATGATAATGATGATAGTTTAAGGCGGTAGACACCTTCTTAACAAAGCAACACACGGGACTACAATAAAAATCAACAGGTTCAAAGGTGGGGAAATGACAACACAAATTTTCAATATCACACAATTCTTTTCCAACAGAAAATGCTAGTATTCTTCCGGCAAATTGCATGAGAAGGCTCTCTGATCTTCTTCAGCCGTTGCATCAAAAATCGATTTCATTTTCTTGAACACCAGCTTTTGTTGGGGGAGTTGGCCATTGGAGAATGTAGTGACCTCCGTGTCTATGTAAATGGTGTCCTCGTCCTTGAACTCTCCTCTCAAAATGCCCTTGGCCAACTCGTTCTCAACATGTTGCAGGATCACATGTTTTACAGGCCTCGTACCATAGTTGGGGACATATCCAAGCTACCCAACAGCTCAATTGCAGCTTCCCTCACCTGAATTACTATCTTCCGGTAACTGATTCTCCTCTGTACTTGTTACAACTGTAATGCAGAATACAAACATATGGTAAATCAATAGCATATTAAAAGAAAACTAGAAAAGCCCAGAGGGAAAAAAGATCCAAAAGTAATAAATTGCCAGAAAACTAGAAAATACCACAGATTCCAAAACCGAAGCACATGGAGATTCCTCTATTCAGGAATAAAAGCATAGAGGTGAACAGAGCTTCAGATCCACCAGTGTACACAACATGAGCCTAAAAGCGCGGTGCTTTATATCCGAATGATGCATCGGACCTTCAGATTCAACAGTGTACACCACATCAGCTTCTCCCTACCGCACTATTGTAGGGTGCGGCAGGAACGGCAGAGGGGGAATCATCTCCCTAAACATTTAGTGACCTTTCTCCAACTCCATAGGGTAACCCAGAAAATTCAATCATGGATAGGATCAATTTGTATACAAAATTTAAGTTCTTAGGGCAATGCCATCTTTGTTCCTGCACAAAACACGACTATGTTTAGGTTCATTAACCTTCTCCAAACACGACTAAGTTTAGGTTCTTTAACCCTTAAGTCTGCACACTTTCACCTTTTTTTGTAGGAAAGCTGGGATTATCTCTAAGGTTGGGAAACAAAGCCTCAACCATTGAGCTACATGCCCAAATCCCACTTTTACACCCGCATAGAATGAAAAAAAAAATCAGAAAATGCCAGGGAACGGCGATTACCAAACCTGGTCGATTATACCCATTTCTCCAAATCTTTAATTTCACATGGCTAAAACTGCTGATTATTTTTTTTAATAAAATAGCTCCTCACGATTCTATTCTGCCTGTTTCGCTCTAGAAAGCAGAAAATGAGAAGCATTGAAGATTATAGAGTAACAGACCATTTTCATGGTTCAATCTGCATTTCAACCTAATCAGTGCAGAGAGCCCGAAATCGTAAGAATTGTTCTTGACAAGAAACCCTCTGAAGGGGTTTAAATAAAACACTACAGAGAAAAAACATAACCATTATAATCGTATTCAGAATCAAAATAACTCTATAAATTCCTTAGACTTATCAAATAATAATTTATGTAACTTCCTTAGGCTTTCTACTTCTAATCCTATTCAGAATCAAAATAAATCTATAATTTCCTTAGACTTATGAAATAAGAATGTCCGATTTTGTTCGTTTTGATTTTCTCTTTGATACAACTATATCCTAATAATAGAGAGAACCATGAGAAGTTCAGCATTCCTTTTTCCATTTTTCCTGAAAATATTCTTGCAAGGGATATTGCGGCAGGAGAAGAACAAGACAATACAGAAAGAGATGATAATGATAATGATGCAGAAGATGATAATGATAATGATGAGATTTTAAGGCAACAGGCACCTTCTTAACAAAGCAACACACGGGACTACGGTAAAATCTACAAGTTCAAAGGTGGTGAAATGAGAACACAAATTTTCAGTATAACCCAATTGTTTTCCAAAAGAAAATGCGAGTATTCTTCCAGAAAATTGCAGGAGAATCATTGAAATAAGAGAATCTTATATATGCTGATTGGATCTGCTTAAGCAGAAAATCATTACAGCTTCTTCTGTAGAAAAATATTTACTTCCACATTTCAAACTCATTCAAGGGCACAAAAGATATACAATGCATAGATGATGAAAGCTAATTACCGTGAAGCCCTCAGGTTTCTCTAACCACCTTAATTTCTCTTTCTCAATAGATCTCTCTAAACTGAAACTCCTGCCGCAGTTGGGTTGTATATGACAATAATTTTCTACTTATCAAATCTCAATCACACTCATATGGGAAGAGCACATACACAATGAAAGAACGTGTTACGACTTGATTTGTATATAGATCTATTTTCTGTCATTTTCTACTCAATAAGGCAGAAACATTTCTACACAGATTTTCGATTTGATACAAGATAAGAACAAGATATTTTATTCAAAGATGTGAGAGTAATTTCTATGAGGTGGACACCTTTTATCAGAGCTTTATATGTGGCCTATGATGGAAAATAACAAGATCAAAGACTCTCTGAGAAGGCTCTCTGATATTCTTCAGCCGTTGCATCAGAAACCGAATTCAATTTCTTGAACACCAGCTTTTGTTGGGGGTGTTGGCCATTGGAGAATGCAGTGATCTCCGTGTCTATGTAAATGGTGTCCTCGTCCTTGAACTCTCCTCTCAAAATGCCATTGGCCAACTTGTTCTCAACGTGCTGTTGGATCACACATTTTACAGGCCTCGTATCCTAGTTGGGGTCATATCCAAGACTACCCAACAGCTCAATTGCAGTTTCCCTCACCTGAATTACGATCTTCCAGTCACTGATTCTCTTCTGTACTCGTTGCAACTGTAATGCAGAATGCAAACATATGGTAAATCAACAGCATATTAAAAGAAAACTAGAAAAAGCCCAGAGGGAAAAAAGATCCGAAAATAATAAATTGCAAGAAAACTAGAAAATACCAGATTCCAAACAGAAGCACATGGAGATTCCTCTATTTAGGAATAAAAGCACAGAGGTGGACAGACCTTTAGATTCAGCAGTGTACACAACATAAGTCTAAAAGTGCGGCATTCTGTATCTGAGTGATGCATCGGACCTTCAGATTCAACAATGTACACCACATCAGTCTCTCCCTACCGCACCTGTTGTAGATTGAGCCTGTAAATTAAAGAAACCAAGCATCCGTAAGTTTTGTATTCTGACTGTCATTTAATGAAATTGTGGTTTGGCCTGTTGATTTTAAATCTGATCAGTGCATTCAGATGAAGCTAACTCAAATGGTGAGTTTTGTATTTTGATGAAATTTCTTTTACCTGGATGGAGAAGAAAAAAAGGGAACTTGATATTGATATTGTAGAATACATGGTATTTTTACTGCAAAGAAAATGTTATTGGAGTGAAATTTAGAGTTTCATGGCACTGGAATGTGGTAAATATGAGCAGCGCAAATGAGAAACTTTCTTTCGGTATTGTCAAGTGAAATTTCAAAAGTTCACTTCCCAGACTCCTTTTTAGGACTTGTTTCCAGTGTTTTCAGTGAGATTTCAATAGATTACTTCCCAAACACATTTTTTAGGATCACTTCCCTCTTTCGTTTAGAACTTTTTATCTTCCTATTGCATTAGTTTTTGCTTCAGTTACTAGTTTTAATGATACAATTTATTTTAGGAATATCATTTCCCTTTAGGCCCTGTTTTCATTGCAAATTTGCAAGAAAAACATTTCTTGTGGATTTTTTCTTTTCAAACCTATTCTTTTCCAAACTTTTTCAGAAAACTCATGGAATCCAAACAGGGCCTTATTGTATATCTTCTTCTTCGTAATGCATTAAGTTTTGGGCAATGATAAATCGACTCCCAAATATCTTAAATCGACCCCCCATGTGTAGGGCTGGCAACGGGGCGGGGCGGGGCCGGATGTTGGGGTCCCCTACTCCTTCCCCTCTGCGGGGAATTTTCCCCCTCCCCTCCCCCTCCCCACTGCGGGGATGGTGGGGAATCCCCCTCCCCTCCCCACGGGGAATATCTAATCCACATCCCCTCCCCTTCCCCACCCCGCATCCTTCGGGGACAATCACTTCAGGCATGTTGCGGCTTGGCTGTTGCATGTGAGAGTAGCCACACAACCCACACAGGCTAAGATTTTGTCTTATTCATTTTATTAACATGGGGACAAAGGTGGTTGCTCTCAGCTTCATTTAATTGATCGATAGTCCCTAGCAGATCCCTAATTCCCAATCCCACTTGCCAAAATGTACTGTTCGTGCCACACCATAGGAAGATCCAAACCGTCCATTTGATGGGCACACCATACTACCATAGGCATAGGATGATCCAACCTTCCACTTGATGGGCACATTGTAGGATGATCCAAACCGTCCATTTGATGGACCACAACGTAAATAGGTTGTGGCCCAAAAATCATTTCCATAGGATAATCCCAACCCTCTGATCTATAGAGGAATTGCATATTATGGTACCTTCTATAGATCGGAGGGTTGCAATCATCCTATGGAAATGATTTTTGGGCCGCAATCTATTTACGTTGTGGCCCATCAAATGGACGGTTTGGATGATCTATGGTGTGGCCTGTAAAGTACTTTTAAATTGTAGCCTATCAAATGGTCGGTTTGGATCATCCTATGGTGTAGCCCATACATTACTTTTTGAAAAATAATGGACTATACGAGCGCACACCATATAAATCTCATCACTCATCAGAGAGATGTTGCCTTTATTTGGGGGAGGGAGATTTTTAAAGAATTTAATGTTGCCTTACAGTGATGGTCCGATGGAGAGATTTTAGGGATTTCTAAGGGTGATATACTAATATAATGAGGGACCATTTCCAATGGATTATGGGTAAAAGAAAACATAAAAAGCTATTTCTATGAAAATTTTGGCGGAATCTTGTAGATATGTTTCGATCCAGGAGGTTTCTAGTAGTTTTCCCAAAAAAAAAAAGCACTTAAAAAAATACAAGAAAAAAAGGGCAATAATGAGGGGCGGGGCGGGGCGGGGCCAACTCCATCCCCTTCTCCTCCCCTTCCCCGCACCGGGGAATTTTTTAAATCCCCTTCCCCGCTCCGCTCAAATCGGGGAATCCCCTCCCCAAGCGGGGCGGGGCGGGGCAGATCCCCGCTTTCCCAGGTGAAATTGCCAGCCCTACCCATGTGTTTGTCTGTCTGTCTCTCTCCTCTTTCTCTCTCTAACGCAGAGGAGAGAGAAAGACACATGGGGAGTCGAATTAAGATATATGGGGGTCGATTTATCACTCCCCTAAGTTTTTGCTTAGTATTAATTTTAATGTCACAATTTATTGAATCGAGAGTTTGGGAATATCATTTCCCTTTATTTTATAACGTTTTCTTTTTCATTTAACTTTCCTATGATGTTATCTGCCCATTTCCCTTTATTTTATATCTTCTTTTTTTCATTTTCATTTTCATTTGTAACTTTTATTGAATCAAGGGTGTGGGAAATTATTATTTAGTTCCCTTTATATTTTCAGCGGTTTAATCTTTGAGAATTTTATCTCAGCAATTTCATTGTTACTAGTTTCAATTTTACAGTTCTCTTTTATGATTCTCCACAGCTACTACTGCCTTTTTAATTAGTGAATTTACAACATTTCATCTCACTTGAATTTTCAATTGTTATGATTCATCAGTTTTATTGGTAGTTCAAGAAGAAAATTTGGAAACCCAAATATATGTGCTCTCTGTATGCCTTAATCTTACTGCTGGATGTTCTTTTTACATGTTCACGTCATTGGGTCCATTAGATCAATGGTCTGGTTATACACATCTCATGTCGTACCCATTCTTTATGGCTAGGATTCAATTCAAACGGCAATCGTCTGTAGTCAGATTCAGACTCATTCTGTTTACAGGGAAATCAGAATAAAATGTCGATTCTGATTCCTGATTTCGGCAATCCAGAAACATTGCCACCCGGATAGTTGGGGTGGGGGATACCCTGTTGGGAACTATTATCAAGGTGTAAGTGTGGGTACACCTGGCAAACGCGACCCGTGCCCGCGGGTCGACGCTACCCACGCGCAAATTTGCGGGCACGGGTCTGAGTTTTAGTGACCCGTCAAAACTGACCCACAGGTGACCCAACCCACAAAAACACGGTTCGGGTCGGGTCAACCCGCGGGCACCCGTGGTTCATTTGGCTTTTTTAAGGGTGGTGATTTTGTCATGCCAATCTAGTTAGATGGCTTTTTTTTCTAGTGCAAAGGATGGTGATATTGTCATGCTAATCTATTTTTTAAGGGTTTGATGACTGACTAGGTTATGGCTGGCAGCATAGAATATAAATAGGTTGTGGCTGGCACCATAGGTTGATCCTAACCCTCCGATCCATAGAAGGTTAGGATCAAGTGATCAACCCTCTAACATTCAGATCGGTAAAAAATGTTAGAGGGTTGATCACTGATCAACCTATTAAAATGATTTTTGGGGCACAACCTATTTAGGTTGTGAGCCATCTAATGGACGGTTTGGATCATCCCGCGGTGCTAGTCATACCGCCCTCATCAAAATCCAGTGATAACATTTCCCAAAATAAACGACTGTTTGAATTTGCGGGTGACCCGCGGGTTGACCCGGCCCACCCACGGGCCGTGCGGGTCACCTAAATTCTGACCCGCAAAAATACGGGTCATTTCCTGACCCGACCCGTGTGACCCGCACCCGCATCACCTGCGGGTTGGCCCGGCCCGGCCCACCTGTGGGTGAGGAATTTAAAGTATCTCCTTTAGCTTTGAAGTGCCCAGCATATCTAATATTCTCTTTGTATTTTACTATCGATTCTATTGGTCCTGATGAATTCACTTTGCATCTTTAAGATATGCATCCACCCAAGAGTCTCTCGCTTATTGTTTCACTTCAAGAAATGTGTCAGTCTTGAGATATTTGGTGAACATGACCTTGACCGGTAAGGATTTAGGCCCTGTTTATTTTGGATTTTGAGAACTGATTGTGAGTCCAAAACTGATTATTTGACTCAAATTTACGTTTGATTTCAAAATCCAGAACACAGGGCCTGGTTTTGGAGAGGTTTACTGATCCCTCTTTCAGATTTGATCATTTGTAGGAATCCCATTCACCAAGCCATCATTTGAAAATTGTTAGAGAGGGATGAAATGGGGGTTATCAAGTAAGTCATCGCACAAGGCATTTCGCATATGGGCTGTTGCATTTGAGTGGAGCCACCTCAGATGAATAAATCAAATGACAAAATCTGCTCCTGTGAATATCTATCGATAAAAATCACTCACCCTTTTCTTTCAGCATTTTTCCCATGTGTTAAAATACTCTGCAATGCTTCAACTGATGTGGGTTTTCTTTCATGAGGACGAAATCACATATTTCTTCACGGGTTTCAAGCTATTAGGTTTCCCAAGTGATGTGGGTTTTCTTCCATTCATCTAAAACTCTCTTATTTCTTCATGTTTCAAGCCCTAATTTGCTTCATGGTCTAAGATTGTAAGTTATTCAATAAAGGGGGGCTTCCCCCTCAATTGTTTAAATCCAAATTTTCTGGGTTTTTGAGTTTGGAAGACCCCTTCAACTGGTCACTGATATTGAGCTCTCTTTTCCAAGATTAGTCTTTCTCTTACTGTTCTAACGTTGAGTTTTCATATTTTATTACTTTCTCCTTTTGGTTTGAAATTATGATACAAGTATTAAGGAGTTCCTCCTCAATTTCCATCACACCAAATGGGTTTCCCTCCCCACACCACTTAAGAAATCACAAAAATAAAAAACTCGTAGGAGCTTTATACTGTAACCTAGATTTTAGTTCAGCCAGAAGAAAAACAAGTAGAAAAACTGCTGTAAATAATGACTTAGAGAAATATGGTAATTGGACTGGAATCCTGCCACTGCAAATTAAAGCAGTGAAATGTGGATTTGGGTCTGCAAGAAAAAGGGGTAATTTTGTCAAGGTTGTTGGTTTTGAATCTGGGTTGGTTTGTGAAGAAGAGGAACTCAACAATTCAGTTCAAGAGAAAGAAGAAAAACTTAATATGAGTGCTGATGAACAAAGATTAGAACATAGAATTGGCCCATCTTGTCCTATTCTAGAGGGAACTTTATGTGCTTTTGATACCAAGCTTCATTTTTTAGAGGAAAGGGATGAAGAGGTATTATCAAAAAGGATGTTGACACTAAGCAGATCAAACAAGGTTAGGAGTGCATTAGAATTGTATATGTCAATTGAGGCGTCGGGTCTTCGACCCAGTATACATGCTTGTAATTCTCTCCTTTCGTGTCTTTTGCGAAATGGGTCTCTCAATAATGCATTGAAAGTGTTTGATATAATGAAGGAGAAGGAAACAGTTACAGGTCATACATATAGCTTGATCCTCAAAGCAGTTGCAAGTGCTCAGGGTTGTGATTCCGCTTTGAAAATGTTTGTAGAATTGGAAGGGGAACGAACGTTGAAGAGGAGTTTTGATGCTGTTGTTTACAACACAATGATAGCAGTTTGTGGAAAAGCAAATAATTGGGTTCAAATGGAGGGGCTGTGGAGAAAACTTAAGGAGGATGGTTATTGTGGAACAATGGTAACTTATCGAGTGTTGATCAGTACATTCGTACGATGTGGTCAGACTGAATTGGCACTTGATGCTTTTCAAGAAATGGTTCAGAATAAACTAAAACCATGTGAGGATGTGATGAAAGCTATAATTGGTGCATGTGCAAAAGAGGGAAAGTGGGCTTTGGCACTTGATGTTTTCCAACTTATGTTGGATGGTGGGCTGAAGCCAAATGCTATTGCATATAATGCATTGATCAATTGTCTTGGGAAAGCTGGGGAAGTTGATCTTGCATTTAGAATTTATAATCTAATGAAATCTTCACGTCATGTAGCTGATGTTTATACATGGAATGCATTGCTTAGTGCCCTGTATAGGGGAAATCGATATGCCGATGTCCTTCAACTTTTTGAGAGCATTAGAAGGGAGAAAAGCTCTGATTTGAATGCTCATCATTATAATGTGACTCTAATGTCATGTCAGAGGCTTGGTTTATGGGATCGATCCTTGCAACTTTTGTGGCATATGGAAGCAAGTGGAATTCCAATTTCGACTGTGTCGTATAATCATGTTATTGGTGCCTGCGAGGCTGCAAGGAAGCCACAAGTTGCTTTGCAAGTCTACAAACATATGATCCATCAGAAACGCAACCCAGACACGTTCACTTATTTGTCATTGATAAGATCTTGCGTTTGGGGATCTCTATGGGCTGAAGCGGAGGAAATCCTTGATGTAAGTTTCCATTTCTTGACATGTTACATTATCTACATATTTTTAGTTTTCCCTCTATGATAAGTAGAAAGCATCTGGACATCCTATCAGCTATTCTTGTTTCCTAAATTCTGAGCCAAATCTTTCACATTCCTATCAGCTATTCTTGTTTCCTAAATTCTGAGCCAAATCTTTCACATACCCACAATTGAGTCTGCTAGCTTTGCTTCTTGCTGTTCTTTTGTTTGTTAAAATTCCATTACTGTTCCAAAAAATTGTTCACTCAATTGTTCATTTCTTGATTTTGGGGAGTTAACATATTGTAGATATCAAATATCAAAAGGTTTAGTTTATTGATGCCTCTTGTTGTAAAACTTTGACAGAAGGATATGGATTACTAAAAACGAGGGCGAGGTAGCAAAAAGTAGAAAGTACGCTAGTTTGAAACCCAATAGTGTCTGCAACTCATTATTATGGAGTGGGATGTTGAGTAACTGGGAGTAGAATATTCATGCAACTATAGAATAGATAAAGAAGCTCTCAGAACAGTAACTTTTATTGATACCACAAAATTGGCAGATTACAACTGCACACAGGAGACAAGTTGTCGCTTGACGTGATTACAATTTCTGTATTCCATAATAGGCAATCATTAGCATTAATTTCTCTGTATTCTGTGTTGTGCTCCTAATATAGATGGTCAACATAATATGCATTGTTTTGGAGTGGATGGGTCACCCCCCTTGTATGTGTTTATGCCCACCACACCCACACAAATTGGTACCCATGAATTTGTTTTTCTATCTTATAATTTTTTATTTATTTTTGCAGTATGTCACGCCAGATGCATCTCTTTATAATGCACTTATCCATGGCATGTGCCTACGAGGTCGAACCACATTGGCAAAGAAGCTGTACAAGCGAATGCGCAACAGCGGGCTTAAACCTGATGGTAAAACATGGGCATTGATGCTTCAGCACCTGCCAAGGGACTCCTAGATGGTAATCAGGTAACCCATAAATGAAGAATCAGAACCCATTTCTAATGTAAAAAGAAAACGCTTATCTATTGTCAAACTGATGTAAGTTGTAACTAAAGCAAAATGCGACAGCATATAGTGATTGTGTTTGGAAAATGGAATGAATGTCAGCTGAGATATTTTGCTTGTACAAATAAATAATAAGAATCATTATTCTGAAATCGAATTGAATTATTATCACTCCTTGAAAATTTTATGATTTAAAAAAAAGTACTAGAAAATGATTTAGAATATAGGAAAAGGCAGGCACTACATGCTTGTTCCGAATCACGAACAAAGTTCCCAGTCGTTTTTGCATGTCCTCCACTCAGCTAATAGTGAGGCGTATCAGCTGGATCGATCCAGAGTGGAGAGATAGGATTTTGATCACTTTCCCCTTGAGGGTGATTGTACTTGCATCTTTTGATTTTGTTTGGGTGTAGCCCTTGAACATCGCTTGGTCAAGGTTTCTAATAAAGGTTCTCCATTAAAAAGCAAATTCTCAATCTTGTTGGTGGCATGGTTTTAAATTTCCCCAAAATGACCGAAATATTTCCATTTCCATCCCCACTGAAACAAAATCTATATGATATCGTTTTCCATTCATGTCTTTATTTCCCCGAAATTTTGACCAAAATTCTTGAAATTAGACCGAAATTCCCAAAATTTGACGGAAATTCTCAAAATTAAACCGAAATTCCCGAAATTAAACCGAAATGGCCGGAACAAAAAAAAAAAAGAAAGATGTTATTCTTTGCATTCCATCCGTTTCGTTAATGTAGAGAATGGTATTTGACAGGCAACCTCATTGAACTTCACAGTAAAATAGTCGTATCTTATGCATGGGATGTCAGATCGACATGGGACTAATAATACCTCGTAACTCTATGGGTATTGACATAGAGTTGGGGTCCTTAGATGGGCGACTGGTCATTGTATTTTCTTATACTTCATTACATTGTACTTCTTTATTGACTATAATGTTCTAGACATGTGCGACAACGCAAGTCACTAGGTGTTCGATGTGAATAAGCCATTATAGACAATTTTGTTATTTATGTGATGGTTTCTTAGTATGTATTTGTGCTTATTATAGCATTTCCTAAAGTTTCGACTTAAAATTTCATCATTTGCATAGGTTTCCATGTCTCCGTGAGTTTACAATATTTCCACCGAAATCAAAATGTTTCCATTTCCGTGCCGGCTGAAACCAGCACCGAAGCCGAAATTTAAAACCTTGGTTGGTGGAAGCAAGATGGGACCTGCAGAATGATTCATAAGCCAATTGACATATTGGTAATGAATCCCTTCACATTCACTTGTATGAATAGGTATTTGTTCCCGAATCAGAATGAGCATTATATCGCTGAACCAGTTGTCTTGAGGAAATAAGATATGGGTCAAATTGACCATAATCTTACATTTCATGACAAATTGTTAATTTGTGATAAATCATGCTAGGTAAAAACAGAAAAAGGAAAACTGAGTCCTCATTTATGACTGATCCCAATCACCAGGGCAGTTTTTCCTTTCCGTACCCCATTTTTTTACCGCATTCTAAGAATCCCAATGAGAGTGGACTCTTGCTTCTACCACCAACTGACCATCAAAGTGCGATGCGAAAATCTGTAATTCAATCGATAGAGCTTTTGCTTCCACCACGTTAGAATTCGTAGTGCCAATGGGATGACATACTGGAAATCAATATGTTTTAGCTGGCATTAAGAGTCCTCATACAATGAGAGAGGACTCTTTGCATTCTCTTACTTCTCATTGAATTCTGTCTGAAAAAAATTACTAGCAGATGCTATTGCCACTGCAACCACCCATCTTGTAGGTCATGAATCTAATTTTAGAACAATGGCCTTTTCTTAGATTTTTATTTTTTTATTCATGTGTACATGTAAGATTATATACTAGGACTGGTCTATCATGCTATGCTTTTACCAACAATGCTCACTCTTGTTTATTGTTTATGCTATAGTTTGTAAGCTTACTACAACTGTTTTGTGGGAAATGAATGACAGCTTAAACTTCAGACTTTTGGTTTTGGAATATGCAGAGATTTTAGTTATCCCAAGATCCTAATGGTACGGCAGTTGCCGCTATGACCTGAACAGCCATTATTATATTTTTTTCTGAAGGAATTTTCTCAGCAGAGAATCCTACAAAGTTATATTCAAACAATATTGCTGTAATTCAAGTGTTAAAGTATAAAAGATAAATAACGCCTTGCTCTAACAGCTTAAGCGATTGGAGAAGTTGGTAAGTTAACTTGGTATCAGAGCTCTAGGGCATGGATGCCTAGGGTCATTTTTTTTTTTTTTCTTTTCTTCTTTTTTCCCTAACCCTAACCTTAACCTCCACCTCCATCTTCTCCATCCCTAACTCTAACCATAACCCCTCCATTCTTTGCTACAGTACCCGCTACAGTACTGCTACAGTACCCGTTACAGTACATCGCTACAATACTGCTACAGTAAATCGCTACCGTTCCTGCTACAGTACCCTCTTTTCCCCACTCTTCCATGCCCTAATCTGATCCATCATAATCTCTTCTTCCTCTTTTGGGTCATAGCTATGCCCTAGATTTTCTTGCTCGGCTTGATCACTATCTTCATGGTGTTGTTCTGGATTTGTACTTACATCGTTGCGATGTTTGTGGCTCAGAGTTGTCTCAACTTTGTCTTTATGTCGTGAGGCTATCTCATGCCTCCCTTATGCATATGTTGTCCTCACGAAGCCGCGGTCTATTAGCTTGCTTATAGTCTTCATCCTTGTCTCTACTTGCTCGTTGTTGGTCCTCTTCAGTCTTCTTCCCGGTCTCTTATGGAAGATACCCCTCGTATTGAGGACCCTATTATTCGTACTCCAGCTATGGCTACTAGTTCCCAGCCGCGTCAGGCTGCGTCATCGTCTTTGTCTTCGGTGGATGCGTCATTCCCACCGATTACCACTTCCCGTCTTGATGGATCCAACTATTTGACTTGGAAGATTGCTGTGGAGACATATCTGAAGGCCCGACAAAAGATTTCTATTATTCGTCGTGATCCCCCTCCTGAGACTGACCCTACCTTTGATGATTGTGATGTAGATGATGCCCTTGTTCGTACACTTCTATGGCAGAGTGACCTCTGCCATTGCTAGCACCATGATGGATCTCCCTACTGCCAAAAAGGTATGGGAGCACACTGCGGCATTAAATTCTGGTGAGGGGAATGTCGCCCATCTCTGCGACACTTATTTGCGCTGGATGGGTCACAGGCGCAGTGATTCTACAGTCCATGATTACTACATATAGTTTGTCTCCTATTGCCAGCAGCTGGATGCTCTTATGCCTCTAACCACTGATCTTACCACGGCAGCCAGACAGTGGGATCAGCTTCGTGTTGTTCATTTCCTTAAGGGTCTTGGATCAGAGTTCACTCATCTTCGACAACAGATTCTTGGGTCTAGTACTGTACCCACTCTTCAGGAGGTATTTTTACGAGCTCAGCAGTATGCACTTGGCATTACTGTTCCTACTCCCGTGGATGTCTCGACTACTGCTGCTTATGGAGTCGCTGACCGCCCTTCCCGAGGAGGAGGCACTTTTGGTCGCGGCTGTGGTCGAGAGGGTGGCCGTGGAGGTCGAGTTCGGCCCTATTGTACTCATTGTAGGTGTGAGGGTCACTATCACGAGACATGCTTTGATCTCCATCCTGAGCTGCGTCACACTCCAGATCCTCGCCAGGGCTGTACTGCACATCTTGCCCTTCCAGATTCGCCTGCTCCTATTGACAACCCCTCACAGACACCACTGGCTACTCTGACAGATCATATGGTCGTCTCTCGTGCCGACTATGATGAGCTACAGCGTTTCAAGTCTGCCAGCCGCCCTCCTACTGCTGGTCTTGTTCAACCAGGTAGTTCTCCTGCTTCGTTCCTATCTAGTTCTAGCTCCTGGATTATTGATTCGGGAGCATCTCATCACATGACGGGTACCCAGTCATCCTTACCCAGTCATCCTTACATGATTTTCATCATGTTGTTTCACGTTCTGTTACTCTTGCTGATGGGAGTACCTCTCCTATCACTGGTGTTGGCAGTTGTTCCCCTTCACCAGGCGTTACATTATCATCTGTGCTCTGTGTCCCCAAGTCACCTTTCAGTTTACTTTATGTTAGTCAATTAACAAAGCATATTCATTGTTCTATCTCATTTTTTCCCTCATATTGTCTTTTTCAGGATCTCTCGGCTGAGAGGATGCTTGGCTCGGGCCGTGAGGTGGATGCCCTTTATCGTCTCAACTGCACTCTGTCCCATCCGATTCTACATGGCTCGGTCGATGCATACCAGTGGCATTGCAGTCTAGGTCACCCGTCTATGGAGCGTTTACGCAGGATTCCCTTCGTTCCTTCTTCATCTGTTAGGTCTTTTCAGTGTGAGGCCTGTGAACTTGGGAAGCATCATCGTGTGTCATTTCCCTCTATGACTGTTAGTCGGGCTTCACATCCTTTCGCTCTTGTTCATTCTGATGTATGGGGTCCTGCGAGGACTACCTCTTTATTTGGATTTCGCTATTTTGTGGTCTTTATTGATGACTATTCACGTATGGCATGAACTTATTTAATAAAATATCGTTCTGAAGTTTTTTCTGTGTTTCGTGATTTCTATGCTGAAGTTAGTAATCAATTCTCATGTGTTATCCAATGTCTTCGCACTGACAATGCAAATGAGTATTTCTCTTACTCAAATGGTTTTCAGGAATTCCTCTCTTCGCGAGGCATTCATCATCAGTCCTCATGTGCTCATACCTCTCAGCATAATGGAGTGGCTGAGAGGAAGCTTCGCTCCTTATTAGATGGGGCCCGGACACTACTCTTTCAGATGCGGGTCCCTAAGACTCTTGGGCTGATGCTGTACTCACAGCATGCTACCTGGCGAATAGGCTTTCCTCTTCGGTCCTTGGAGGCACCTCTCCGTTCTCGATTCTCCGTCCTACCTCTGACCCTTTCCCTCTTACACCTCGAGTTTTTGGCTGTCTCTGTTTTATCCACGTTCTTGGGTCAGGATTAGATAAGTTGGATCCTCGGGCCGAACGGTGTATCTTTCTAGGTTACTCTCGGACCCAAAAGGGTTATCGTTGCTACAGTCCTCGCCTGCGACGATCATTTTCTCGGCGGATGTTACATTCTTTGAAACTCAATCTTTTCTCTCACTCTTTACTCTCTCTTTTCTCTACCTCTCTCAACATGGTATCAGAGCCAAAGGTCTCGAGTTCAAACCTCCTGGATAGTAAAAATCCACATGCGATGGTCGGCTCAAAGTGGGACCACATGTGCCACGTGTTTGCCAAGTGGGCCACACATGCGGGGAAGTGTTAAAGTATAAAAGATAAATAACGCCTTTCTCCAACAGCTTAAGCGATTGGAGAAGTTGGTAACATCAAGTAAAAGTGATATACTCCCTTTAAGACCCAAAGATTCTAGCTTGATTGGAAGCCAATTACCAACTCAAACTGAAAAAGTAAAAAAATAAAATAACACTTCTTGTTTGATTCCTCATTTTGCTTTTAGAATGCCAAAATCTACACCACAATGGGGGTTCTATATAAGGTACGGCTGCCTCTAGGGTTCTACATAAATGCCAAAACAATTCAGTTGCTTCACTACCATATGTAACATTCACAAATCGTGGAAATCCCCACTGGGTAGCACAAAGAATGGCTCATTCGCCGAATCACTGTAATAATGAAAGCAAGTTCTTCCATGCATTGAATCAAACTTCAAATTATTTACTACTGCTTGTAGGAGCTTCTGAACACAGCTGATTTTTTCCATGCATTGCAGCCAACATAAGGGGAATTTGTTTATGAAAACTCAAGACAGCTGGATGAACAGATCGATCCAAAACTGTGTTGCGTGGATTCTTTGCCCCCTATGTAGAATCAGTGTCGACACGTTTCCACACGCGAATCGGACATGAATTCGCGTGGGATGCACCTGGATTCTTGTTGTAGCTGTGTCCCGCACGAATCCTATTTTTTCGGGTGAATCCGACACATCATTGTCTGTTTTAAAATCCAAATCCTGTATATTTTCCTTCTAAAATTATTTTCTTTGTAACTTTTTAATATAAAAGCACAAAGCACAATCCTTACTCTTTTAATACAACCCCAGCGCCTCGCCCCCCCCCCCCCCCCACAAGACTCTCTCAATGATAACTCCAACCCTTCCACCCTCAAAATTTTCAATGGGGCCCACATTGTTTGAGAGAGAGAGAGGAGTTCCTACTCCACAGAGTAGATAACTTATCTACTCTGTAGGCTTAAAATATAATGAGGGCCATATTGTTTGGGTGATCCAAAGCATTCATTTGATGGGCCCTGACATAGATAGGGTGTGCCCAAGTAATCAGCTCCGTAGGATCATCGCAACTGTTCGATTTGTGGAGGCAAAAGTGGACGGGTATAAACCTTCACAAGTCTGTCCATTTTTGCTTCCACAAATCGAAGGGCTAGGATGATCTTATGGAGCTGTTTATTTGGGGACACCCTATCTATGTGAGGGCCCATCAAATAAATGCTTTGGATCACCCAAAGAATGTGGCCCCCACTACGGAGTAGATAAGTTATCTACTCGGAGGAGTATGAACTCTTTTCTCTCTCTCACACACACATATTTAAATTTTTAATTTTTAAAATTTATTTTATTTAATAAAAATAGCCACATCCTACTTTCGGGGGTTTGCCAAATCCGACACCTCTAATCCGTGTCGGATCCCGACACAAGAATCCGAATAAATGCAACAAAGATCCAAAATCATGGAAAGCACCTCAATCCGACCATTTTCAGCAGCAATATGCAGCGCAGAGAGCCAACCACACACCGTAGTATGTTCCATAACGCTTGGTTCTCTGTCTAACAGAGCTTCACGCATCTCCAAATCTCTCATCTCTCGCAACCTCAAAGAACCCATGTTCTTGGGTCACCCTGCAACTCAAATCTCTGATCCACGAAGAGCCCAAGATGAGAACAGCCATTCTAAGGAAGAATATTGGTGAATGAGTGAAAAGGAAGTTCTCCTATAAAGCACTGAATCTCAGAGATGGGACACGAAGAACTAAATTACAAGGCATAGGCCTGAATCCTTCTTCTTCTTCTTTTTGTTTAAAAATGACAATTTCATTAATGATTAAAATAGGGACAAGATGTCCCATGCCCAGTACACCGAAAGGAAATGAAGACAAATACAAGAAACTTCAGGCTCTTCAGCAGTAGATAGTTTAAGAAGCAATGACTTTACTTGAATAGGACTGAATCCTATAAAAAGTCTTTTTTTCTCCACAATTGTAAGTACGCTACTTGATTGGCTTCCCTGTGATCATGCAAGATTTCCATCTACATCAATATGAATCTCCTTGTAAGGGAGGCATCCTTCCTTGCCCCCAAAGAATTGTTTCAAGGAAATCTTCCTCTATGAAAGTCAGCCTACCTTCTTTGGATTGAGTAGATTTCAGACTGTGTTCGGATGCTTCTAACTGTTACATAGACTAGTTGGCTCTGCATGTTCATGCTATTGACTAAACTGGGTTCATATCAGATTATCATCTGATGTGGTTTTCTTATTCCAAATTCTATTACCATGAGACTAAAGGGTTAATAATGTATTTACCCATGACTAAACAAAGATCCTCCACCAAGAAGATCAAATCTAATGTTCTTAAACTTGTGAACTGTGTAAGTAGGAACTAATTGAGGAATCCAGGATGCTGTCATGGCTTGATTGCTTGATTTCTATAAACAGACAACATCTCGACCTTTGTTCTTTCTATCCTTTGCAATGCAATATCAGTTTTTTTTTTTTTTTTTTTTTTTTTCGACAAAAAAAAAATTATCGGCTTGTAAAAGCATCTCATGATGTTTTAGTGCTTTGGCTCTCTCTCTCTCTCTCTCTCTTGTTTTTTAAATAGAATCCACTGCAAATGTTTACTAATTGAGGAATTAGCTTTGATTTATGCGATGATTTTTATACAGTTGACCATGTCAACCAACTACATAGCGAGGGACGAGCCCTGATCATTGAAGAGTAATCAAAATCCAAAACGTGCTAGGCCTTGATTGGGGGAAAAAAAAAATCATTGGAGAAAATAGTTGGTGGCTTCATGAGAATTTTTCTTTCGATAATAGCACTCCTCACTTCATTAAACAATTCCAAAATTTATTGTCAATCTCTTTCCAATTGTGGCAGGTATAAAAGTGTACACAAAAAAGGGAGACCATTATCAACACAAAAGAGTGCACTAAAATCCACCCCAATAAGAATATTTCTAACTCAACAATTCACTTATTCCTGCTTCCTAACTTTCAGAGGCTGGTTTCAGAGCTAGAAATGATATTTACTCGTTCCTGCTTTCAAACCTTCAACAATGATAATTTCTCATTTTCCTCTTTTCTCAAATTGATCCTTCCTCAACTCCATAGAGTAATCCAGAAAATTCAATCACGGATAGTATCAATTTGGAAAGAACATTTAAGTTCTCAAAGCAAATCCATCTTTGTTCCTACACCAAGCACGACTAGGTTTATGTTGTATAACCTTCGGCCGTGCTTTTACTATATTTTCATTGTATAGATTGAAAAAACCAGAAAACTCGTGCTTTGGAAAGCAGAAAATGAGAAGCATTAAAGATTATAGAGTAACAGATCATTTCATGGTTCAGTGTGCATAACCACTTAATCAGAGAAAATAGAATCACTCAAATAAGAGAAGCTAATATATGAAGATTGGATCTCAGTACAGCTTCTTCTGTAGAAAAAAAAAAAATTTCCACATTTCAAACTGATTCCAGAGCAAAAAAGATATAGAATGCAAAGATGATGAAAAGTAATTACTGTGAAGCCCTCACAGTGTTCTCTAACTACTTTAATTTCTCTTTCTCAACAGAACTCTCTAAACTGAAATTCTTGCCGCAGTTGGGGTTGTTTACGACAACAATTTTTCTACTAATCAAATCTCAATAACAATCAGCTGAGAAGAATCAATACACAGTGAAAGAACGTGTTGACGACTTGATTCGTATATAGATCTACTTTCCGTCATTTTCTACTGAATAAGGCGGAAACATTTCTACACAGATTTCAGATTTGATAAGACAAAAGAACAAGATATTGTATACAAAGATGTGACAGTAATTTCTATGAGGTGGATACCTTTTATCAGAGATTTATATGTGGCCTATGATGGAAAATAATAAGATCAGCAACTCTCTGAGAAGGCTCTCTGATCTTCTCCAGCTGAAACTGAATTCAGCTTCTTGAAGGCCAGCTTTTGTTGGGGGAGTTGACCATTGGAGAACGCAGTGACCTCCGTGTCTATGATGATGGTGTCCTCGTCCTTGAACTCTCCTCTCAAAATACCCTTGGCCAACTCGTTCTCAATGTGCTGTTGGATCGCACGTTTTACAGGCCTCGCACCAAAGTTGGGGTCATATCCAAGGCTACCCAGCAACTCAATCGCAGCTTCGCTCACCTGAATTACGATCTTCCGGTCACTGATTCTCTTCTGTACTCGTTGCAACTGGAACACAGAATACAAGCATATGGTAAATCAAAAGCATATCAGCCTAGAGGTGCAAAAAAATCCAAAAATAATAAATTGCTAGTAATTAAAAGATTTAAAATATGGGATTTGCTAGGGACTTTCGCAGAAAGGCATTTCTCGTCTGGCTGTTCATGAGAGAGCAGCCACCTCAGATGAAGTAAATGAATAAGACAAAACTTGCTGAAAAGTAGCCTGTGTGGCTGCTCTCTCATGCAACAGCCAGCCGCGAAATGCCTTCCTGTTAAAGTCCCTGGCAAATCCCTTGAAATATAGGTTGAAATTACAAGACCCATAAAATCCAAACAGAAACATCAAACAATATCAAGAAAATCAAAAGCTTCTAAATATAAGCTTGATTGAAGACGTAGAATAATGAAAATTCAGCATAAGTCAAGTTCTGAAATATATGCTGAAAATCTGAATACTCCAACGAAATCATACAAAAGAACGATAAACTGCTGGAAGAAAAAAAAAAGATATACTGAAACCTAAGATTTTTTTTTCATATAGAGGTGTCAAGTGCAAAGTCTGGAAATTGATTAGAAAAACTGCTCCGAGATGCACATTTTGACACAAAATAAATCTTTAAAGTTCTAAAAAAATGTTTGCAAGGAAGGATCACCATACCTGTAACCCCACAATACTATTTATCTGCTCACGGTCCAGAGGCTGGAATACTATGTACTCGTCAACACGATTCATAAACTCGGGACGAAAGATAGATCTCGCAGCATTCATCACCCTTTGCTTAATGGTTTCATAACCCAAATCCTTGGACTCAACTTCGGTATTGAGTATGTACTCTGAACCTACGTTAGATGTCATGATAATGACAGTGTTGGTAAAGCTCACAGTGCGACCCTGCGAGTCAGTCACCCTACCATTGTCCAAAACCTGAAGTAAAACATTGAAGACATCCGAATGAGCTTTCTCAATCTCATCAAACAAGATAACAGCATATGGCCTCCTGCAAACCGTCTCTGTTAGCTGCCCGCCTTCTTCATAGCCAGGTGGTGCTCCTATCAATCTGGAGACTGAATGTTTTTCCATGTACTCACTCATATCAATCCGTACTAGAGCTTCTTCAGTGTTAAACAAGTATGAGGCAAGTGCTTTGGCTAGCTCTGTTTTGCCAACTCCAGTGGGACCCATGAACATGAAACTTGCAATAGGGCGGTGAGGATCTGAAAGACCAACCCGAGACCGTTGGATGGCCTCGGCTACGGATTTCACAGCTGGGTCTTGACCCACAACACGTCTATGGAGTTCATCCTCCAAATTTAACAGTTTTTCTCTCTCAGACTGTTGAAGCTTGGAAATGGGAATACCTGTCCATTTGCTGACTATTTCAGCAATGTCGGACTCAGTTACCTCTTCCCTTAGCATGGACTTCCTAGAATTTTGATATTCATCTGACTCCTTTTCTGCAACTTCTAGTTGGCATTGCAAAGACATAATACTCCCATACTTCAATTCAGCTACACAATTAAGGTCATAGTCACGTTCCGCCTGTTGAATCTCTAGATTTACCCTGTCAATCTACACCAGGAAAAGCCCAGTCAATAAAGTGGACAATTAACATTCAATTTCAGTAATTAGAAACCTAATGGAGTACCTAAAAGCCAGCGGAGACTTGGGTTGGGTTAAACAAGATTTGCATTGAGATAAACGGAGCTCGATTTCCATAAAACCCAAAAAAAAAAAAAAGCTCAATTAGTTCGAATTTTCAAAATTTTTGTTACACCGAAACCTCTTTACTGAGTAACTAGAGAGAAAAAAAAACCCCTCAATTAAATATTAAATACTACCATTCAAAAAAAATATTAAATACTAAACTCAACTGAATACTGCAAAAACAAACTTGCTAGAGACTCAAAACTAGAAAAAATCAGACAAGCTTTTCATACTTGCATAACTCATCACTCAAAAGAGTTTTGAGTCAAACCTGTACTCAGGCCTTCAAAGTACGAATCATTTCAGGTTTACAAACCTTTTCTAAAAATTTTATCCACAAAGAAGGTTATGAAGTTATGAACTGGGGGTGGAACCTGGGTCAGGTCGGATTGAGCTTTTGCTAGAAAATGAATTGGAATCACCCCAAACCCGGCCCAATTTTATGGTAAAAACTCAACCGAATTCCTAAAAATGGACCCGAGTTGCACCCCTGTTATGAACTAATGAATATATTTTTAATCTGAACAAGCTCAAGAATACTAAAGCAAGACACAGAAGAGAAGGATACCTCTTCCTTGATGGACTGAATGCGGGTCATTACAGATTTCTCATGCTCCCACTGCTCAGTTAGCTCTGCTTGCTTTTCTTTTAATAGAGACAGCTCTGCCTCAATGCGACTCAACCTATCTTTGGAGGCTCTGTCAGTATCATTAGTAAGAGAAAGACGCTCCATCTCTAGTTTCAAAACAGAGCGGTCGATTTCATCGAGAGCGGTTGGCTTTGAAGTGATCTCCATTTTCAGTTTGGCAGCTGCCTCGTCAACTAGATCAATAGCTGCAACAAATATAGATGTGTTACAACTTGGCAAAAAGCGTCCACTAATGTAACGATCCGAAAGAACTGCAGCTGCTACAAGTGCACTGTCAGAAATGCGGACTCCATGGTGTAACTCATATCTTTCACGCAATCCACGTAGTATAGAGATTGTATCTTCCACAGAAGGTTGATCAACAAAAACTTGCTGGAAACGTCGCTCCAGGGCTGGGTCTTTCTCAATATATTTGCGGTACTCATCAAGGGTTGTTGCTCCAATACATCTCAACTCTCCACGACCGAGCATTGGCTTCAACAGATTCCCCGCATCCACGGCACCATTAGTAGCACCTGCAATAAAAAATTAAGAACACATTAATCAGAATTTCATTCTACTTAAAAGATTCAGAGAAATCACATTCAAGAGTGTGTTGCTGTCATTGTCACAAATACTTGTCTCAGGAATTTCCTCGGGATATTTTAAAAAAAAAACTATTATGTTTGGGTTTATATCAGGAAAAAAGTAGAAAAATATTTAAATATAGAAAAACATTAAATTTAAGAACAAAGGACAACAAATAATATCGTGAATTTATTGCAATATTTTTTTGATATTTTTGTAGTAAAATTAAAGGCATATGAAGATATCTCGATTTAAAAAAAAAAAAAACTAGGGAAAATATCTCCAGTTTGTTGTTTTATCAAAAAATTGCAAAAAAAAAGAAAAAACATGATATTTAAAAAAAAAAAGTCAGAGATATTTGTACTATGGTTGATGTTTAAGGAATCAAGACATAGATGCACTTAAGACATGTAACACGTGTCATTTGAGACCTAACATAAGAAGAAAATTCACAGAGAAGCATCTGTCGGAAGAATTCCATCTACTCAAGTCCAAGCTGAGCCTTTTTTTCTTTTCTTTTTTAATGTTAAAGTCCAAGCTGAGCCTTGAGTGATAACTTTTTAATCATAAAATGATTATATAACTATGATGGATGAAATTGTACAAAATGAAAGAGGGAAAGAGCCATCAGCAAGCATGTCAAAGAACCTCAAGAATTATGACATTGAAAAACTAGATAACCATGCATGCTAACTATAGTGACCTGCCCCGACAACAGTGTGGATCTCATCAATGAAGAGGATTATTTGTCCATCTGATTCAGTCACTTCTTTCAGTACAGCTTTCAGTCTATCCTCGAATTCTCCCCTAAATTTCGCTCCAGCAATGAGTGCGCCCATATCAAGAGAAATCAACTGCAAAAAGAAAGCTAACAAGATAAGGATTTAAATTAAATCAATTGTAGGTATTAATTAAAGCATCCTGCAATGGAAGTCAAAAGGCAAGGTATTGTGGTCAATCTCTCTAATGGCTTCGCTGTGGGTGTTATGGTCGGAAAGGAACAATAGGCTGTTTGAAGGGCGATCCAATTCTCCCTATTACTTATATATCAAGGTAGTTGTCTTATCGATTTCATGGGCAAGGGCGATGCCGATGTTCAAATTTATTTCGGCTTTCGACTTATGGGCGGGTTGGAAAGTGGTATGTAACAGCCAAGTCTCCGTTCCTAGAATCTCTCAGCAATGGGTTAAACCTCCTGTAGGTTTTTCTAAGCTGAATTTCGACGGATCAAGCCTGGGTAACCCCGGCCCAGCAGGGATCGGGGGCGTGTTAAGGAATTCAGAGGGGGTGGTTGTAAAGGCTTTTTCTGGGCCATTAGGTGTCGCTGATTCTACCGAAGCCGAAGTCAGAGCTGCGTATCAAGGATTCTTGGTGATTGGTCGCGAGAGGTTAGCGCACTCGTTGGTGGAAGGAGACTCTGTCAACGTTATAAGGTGGCTTAAGGGTTCAGTCTCTCCTCCTTGGAGATTTCTTCGTATTTTTGACGAAATAAAGGACTTATCGGTCGGATGCTCGGTTGACTTCTTGCATGTAAGGAGATCAGCCAATGATATTGCTGATAGGTTGGCTAAAGAGGGGGTGGTCAAACAGTCTCTGGAACTTTTCGATTATCTTCCCCCCTAATTGTTTATTATTGTTTCGTTTCTTTTCTTTTCTGTCAGTTTGTAAGTTCGGCCCAGTGGGGTGCGGGAGGGTTTTTCGATCCTCCCTTATAATATAATCAGTTACCATTCAAAAAAAAAAAAATTAAAGCATCCTGCACTAATAAGAATTCAAACATACTCAACAGATTTCAAAGGTAAATAAGGTCATTTCAAGAAATATTGGTACCACAATAACTTGACAGAGAAAATTGTCAGCTTCAACATTAAAAAACTCAAGCTCAAGTGGGAAATTGGTTTTTCTGCTTCCGAGTTTGACTGGGCCAAGTTAGTCAGAAGAAACTTTATCATTTATACACCCAATGGACCACTAAAATGATTGATTCAGCCAATTTTTGAAGACATATTTCGGACTTACACAGCCCGGCCAGACTTAACCCAGCTGGCCTAGTTTTGAATAGACCAGTAAGTTTATGAACATAGTCGGCCAAATAAATAACAGAAAGAAAAAATGAATATTGTTATTAAAGATTAATCAGCTCAGCAATCAATCGTTCATGATTTTAAATCATAGAAATGCCACAAGTAGATTAAAATGACACCATCACAAGCCATAACAAGTAAAGAGGAGAAATGTAAAACAATAACATGACTAGATATCCAAGACAACTGAATGTGAAGAGTTCCACAAGCCGTTTGAAAAGTCAACTAAGATGTCATATCATGTCAGACTTGCATCCCATCCAATCCAGTCAGACAAACTGATTCTCCAGTCATAAATTTTCACGAGGTAGTACATGATTTATAAAGTAGGAATTGTAATTTTAAAAAAAATAGGAATCCAGATGGTCACAAAGAAATGCTAATTTCTAAGTTCTTAGCCAAATGACAAGCACGACCAAGAGTGGAATAAGCAACCATGGATGGTACAGCCCGCCTTAGCACCAACGCTTGGAGGGCAGTTAGTAATCAACCATGCTTCAGAATGAGTTGCCATTATGGCACTCATGAAAATGAGTACCCAGAATCCCTGATTGGACCAAGTAACTTGGACACAGACAGACATGTGCATGTCGACAGGGTGTTAGGGTGTCAGAGATGGCAAACAGAACAGAATGAAATTTAGGCATTAAAATCGAAAAATAAGGAAAATGGAAAGAACATCTAACATGAGATTTTCCCCTCTTTTGAATGATAGAGCATAATAATCAAATATATGTCTAAAGCATGCCAGGCCATCATACATTTGATGTTGATACTTGAACATGTCAGCATGCAAGGTTATAAATTTCGGTTTCGGTTTCGGTTGTGGCGGAAACGGAAACGTTTCGATTTGGGTGGAAATCCTGTAAAATGAAGGAAATGTATAAAAAAAATACGCAAATGATAGAATTTAAAGATGAAACTTCAGGAAAGGCTAGAGTAAGCAGAAATACGCACTTAGAAATCATTATATAAGCAAGACGACCATCCATAATGGTTTAAAAACATCAAACACCTAATGACATGCACTGTCGCGCATGTCAAACAATTTAGTACTTGTCAAATTTCACTTGTAATTCATATAAAAATTTATAATAATGCATGTACCACATTTTGCATTCACTACTTATAAATATAATTATATAATACATACTAATATCATATATACCTATTACACTTACGATTTTGGTTTATGTGTTTCGGTCATTTCGGTTTCAGTGGGGATGGAAGCGGAAACATTTTGGTAATTTTGTGTCGGTTTCGGTGGAAATTTAAAAGCATTTTGGCTCAAGGGTGTCAAGGAGCTGACTTGACTAATCGTGCCAAAAGTGACCTTGTAATTGCCAGGATGGGTCAGGCTCGAGCTGATTCATCTTTCTTTTTTTAATCAAAAGGTGGTAACCAACTTTCTTTTTTTATTTAGATTGGGCATAAAGAACTTCTACCCACTAACACCTAACATCACCCCAGCCTTGCTGCAGCCCTGAATTACATTAAACCCTGCAACTATACAGCTGTCAAGAACCTGTGAAACTTTGCCTGTTCCACCCAAAAATCCTGCAAACTAACCCAGCAGCCAAACTGAACCTGCGTTCCTTCCGAAAACCCTACGAAAGATCAGCTTGAACTAAAACCCTTTAATCCTATTGCCCCGCACAGAACCCTATCTTTTCCCTATCTGAAACCTGCAACAAACCTGAAACCATATCCCATGCCCATCGTAAGCTTCTACTGGTTAAAGAAAACAAGTCTACTACCTGTTGCTCATTTGAAACACGCCCAGTACCTCACCTGCACCTCGTAAACTTCCACCAGTTTCGTTATTGACCCCTCCTGCAACCAACAAACGCTGGTAGAGTGCATCTTTGTGGACTGTCCAGTTCTTAACACTAGCTACCATTTAACCTGTAACCCGTAAACACTTTATAAACCCTACATAATTCCTTAAGTTATTACTTTTTTGAACCAGCAACCTCGCTGTTAACTTACATGCCCCTACAGTTCATATTATTTGACTGTAGAACATCCATGTTACACAGATTCTTCTAAATGGGTGAGTACCATTATTGGATGTGTCGGATTCCAATGCTTCGGGATTCACTGTGATACTTCTAGATCTCTTTTATCTGTTTTTCTCTAAATACTCCCACCACAACTTTACAATTACCGCATGTTTTGATGTTCATCCATCCTGATAGTAATTTTTTTATATGGAAATAAAACATTATATTTACTAAACCTATTAAAAATTTCTTGTTATATTTCTTTATATTAATTGTTATTATCAGAATTTTATGTAAAAAAATTAAAATTTGATAATTGATTAAAATATTCTGGTGAATCAGCGAATTATTCTTTTTTGAGGTTTGCTGAATCCGACACCCGATACCCATGTTAGATTCCTACACTCGTACCCTAGCTCTTAATAGTCCATGCACATACCAGTTTTCTCCTATATACCCCCCAATCATCCCACTAAACATAAATCAGTCCTTTAAACCGTGTTACAGAATTTTCCTATGTCCGTTACCAGGCCCCATCAGTCCCTTCGGTAACCATATCCAGCCCCTGAAAGCCATTTACAATCCTCAACTGTGAATTGTTCATTTCCCAATCCTTTACGTCTAGTCCTCTTTTACACCCAAAACCCTTCGCAAGCCTATTACTCTTAACTAGAAATTATTCTTTAGTTTTGGATTGATCCTATTCCCCTAAAAACTGCCTGGTCGTCCATAACAGTTCACCTACCACCAATCACAAACCGTCATAACAATCATTGACTTTTCATAACCCAGTTTGCTCAAACCTACTTCCCTAATCCTTTTGATTAATCTGAGTCTATCAGTTGGCTGTCTTACGTCAATGGCGCCCTAAGTGACAATTTGAGCAACTGTAAATGAAGGTCCTTATCAACTCGTTCCAATAATTCTTGCACATTGTAGAAACTGGTTCTTTTAGTTGGAACTAAAAGTTGAAAATGCTGAACAGGCATCTGTGCGCTGAACAAAATTACATAAGCATCTCAGTCCTTTTTTGTAAGGAAAGTTACGACGGACAATGACTACATTAAGGATGACAAGGAAGCAACACATAAGAATGCTAATTTAGCTTTCTTCTATATTAGGAGTTATATATTAGGTTTTTTTTTAAATGAAGAGTGATATAATAGAAACATAATGATTCCCAGTTATCAACTAACCACGACTGAGTAAATCCCTTAAAGCTAGATATAGAAATTAGTGTTCTAAAACGTGCTGCCTGACTCTGCCGAGTTGACTCGGTATGGTCAGGCTTCGAGTGGTGAGTCCAACCTCTTACTTCTTAAATAGTTAGCAAAACATGATTTTGTTAGATTTTCTTTGAAAAATAAATGGTCAATTTTCATCAGTAAACTCAGGCTCCGAGTGGTGAGTCCAACCTCTTATTTCATAAATAGTTAGCAATTTAACATAACATGATTGAGTCAGATTTTCTTCGAAAAATAAATTGTCATTTTTATTGACTGTGCTTGACCAAAAAAGAAAACAATTATTTCTGAGTTGGCAGGAGGAGTCAACGTGCACATATTGCGGCCTAGGGTTCACCAGGCAGCTCTTTCGCTCTATAGCGATTCGAGGGAATAGAACAATTCTTCTTGGAGGAGATTTTGGTTTGGTCAGAATACTGGTTTTTTGAACTTTCCAAATGTAACTCCTACAACTTAGCAGTATCTATATGCAAAAACGTAGACTTATGCTACTGCTCATAAAGTTCCATTCCTTCACCGACACATGTAAAGCAACTAAAGCAAAACACATTATTTTTTAGGTGCCTGAGTTTCTGCCGTCGAAAACTGCGATTACCGAGTTTTAAACAGATACTCATTGGTAAGATCTTTCAAGATGAAAAATTGCACACCTTGCGGTTCATCAGAGCTTGAGGCACATCCCCTTGCACTATTCTCTGGGCAAGCCTGTTGAGAAGGTAAAGATTATATGAGCGTCTATTGCAAGAGAATGGCTTCTTCAGGAAACCAAACAATTTTTTTCTACTTATCATTCATGGGATCTGTTACATCAAAAAGAATTCAACAGGCATAACAGCCCTTACCCTTCAGAAATTGCAGTTTTACCAACACCTGGTTCACCAATCAGTACCGGATTGTTCTTTGTTCTCCTTGAAAGAATCTGTATGCATCTATGAATTTCATCATCCCTTCCTATAACTGGGTCGAGCTTCCCTTCCCGTGCCATAGCCGTCAAATCCTTGCCATATTTATCTAAGGCCTCATACTTCCCCTCGGGGTCTGTAACATATTCAAAAGGTGAGACATCAAAAATAACCTTCCAGTTTAAAATTAAAAAATCTTAAGCGTGCAATCACAACATAAACAAGAAGTTCAAAAATGCAAAAGGAACTGGTTTCAGTATATGACAGCAACTACAGCATTACACTTAATCTAACTCATGGTCACCGAAAACCTTCAAGCCAGATAGGAAGCTTGCTTCCCCAGAAGCTCGCTTCGGAAGTTAAGTTCTTCTCGTTTCCCAAATTTAGGGGAAATTTGTTTCTCACACACTTCCTACATGTTTCCTCTTAATTAAGAGTGTAACTCCAATTAGGTCATTATTTTTTTTTCTTACAAGATTATTTTCATCATCCCGTCCAATCAGAAAGACCGTAGCCATTATCTAACTCAAGGGAGTATACAACCAATATGGAGTATTTGGCACTAGATCCAATAAGTGTGCATTTGGCACTAGATACAATAAGTGTGTATACCACCATACCATGTTCTTATTTTATTTTATTTTATTTTTATATTAACATGCAAAAGATCATAGAAGATCCAATAAGTGTGTAAGTGGAACTAGATCCATGCATCTACAATGTATACAACCAACCGATGAAAGCCTAATATTTACTAGAAAATCCAATATTTTTTTTTGAAGAAATTTTTTTTCATGGATCATAAAAAAACATATTAAAGAGAAAAGGAAAGAACAGTGACCCCCGTGTCCGAGAAGGTCAAGAATGGGGGCACAGAACAAGAGAATATACAAAAAAAAAATTAAAATAAGAAAAAAAAAACCCTCAAGGGGAAAGGAAATCAAAGAATTGAAGAGCCTCCCTAACAACACCATCCCTTGCTAGTCTATCGGCCTCTTGAGTAAGCCGGCCTTCTAACATGGTGGAAGGCTATGAAAGATCCCTCCACACGATCTTGGATCTCATCAAACGAATGCGCGGACCTCCATGTGATCGAGTGACTTCCCTCCAACCATCTAATGACACTGATTGAGTCACCCTCAACTATGAGACTATCAAATATGCTCCACTCTAAACTCCTCAACCCATGATGAGCTGCTCTAACTTCCTCTTCATTATAGTCTACTAACCCAATAGGCCTCGAAAAGGCCCATGATGGTGTACCATTCTCGTCCCTTAGTAAACCACCAATACCCGCCAGCCCAGGAGAACCTAAACTGGATCCGTCGAAGTTAAACTTTCTCCAACCCGGACACGGAGGCGCCCATTCTAGGGATGGGCTCTAAATATGCTCACTACCATTGCAGATTTCTCTCCAGCGGAAAATCCACTAAGTATGTTAAAATTAAATAATTTTCAAATGCATACAACATGTTTTACTTCTTTTCAATTATACCCTATTTCCAGTATTTTTTGGCTCTAGGGGCTAACCAGACAAGTCTATTCAGCCGAGTTCTAAGCTGATCAGCAAGATTTCCAGCATTAGAACTTCCAGATACAATAAAATGCTTATAACTTTGAAACCCATCAATAATCACAGACACCTATGCCTATAGAGGGGAAAAAAAGACTCTAGAAATTGGTTAATGTATAGAATGACATGGTGAGCTGTAGGAGCAATGGCAACCAAAGGGTGGAGGTGGAACAAGGAAAGATGTTATCACCTTGGTCAATAACTTTCTGAGATCCCCTTATGGCTTGTATGGCAGATGTCAGGGTCTTGAGAGAAATTTGAAAATCCTTAAATAGCTGTTTTCCAAATCGAGTATCTTGTGTGAAAGCAAGTACTAAGTGTTCAACTGAAACGAAAGAGTCGCCATATTCTTTCATGTAGTCCCTGGCTCGCTGAATTAGAGCTTCCAACTCCCGTCCTAACATGGAACCAGAAGATTCACCTAGAACCTGTGATCAATTGCCAAATAATGTAAGTCAAAAGTGGGGGACAGTAGAAAGTATTGTAGACAGAGAGTGAAAACAAAGGACTGCAAAATAAATTTAAAATATAACATCAAGGAAAAATTGTGGACCCAACTCCAACTAGTAGTTCTTTCATGAAGTCCCTGGCTCGCTGGATGAGAGTGGAACCAGAAGATTCACCTAGAACCTGTGATCAATTGCCAAATATGTAAGTCAAAAGTGGAGGACAGTAGAAAGTATTGTAGACAGAGAGTTAAAACAAAGGACTCCGAAATAAATTTAAAATATAACATTAAAGGAAAATTTGTGGACCTAACTAAAAATAGTAGTTCTACTCTGAACATTGAATGAATAACAAGTCAAATAAACAAAGCTTCGTTATCCTCAAGGAAATCAAACAAGATATGATACACCCACATTATAGCTTCTAAAGTTTTCAAGAAGCTTTAATTGACAGAATTGGAAGATGGAGGCAGAACCAAATGTTGTGGGACCTAACTATACTCCAATCAAGAAAGGAAAGGACAAGAGAATGTAAAGACAAGGAACATATAACAATTAATCATTGTAGAGAAGATTCGAGTAGATCATGCTTGGCACTAAGAACATTCAGCAAAGTCAAGCAACATTGGAAATATACACTATTAATCAGGATCCTTTTGAGGTTAGATAAGCAAGCATCAAACATCATGCATTATACCATGCAACTTAAACAATCGACTGATCAATACCATAAATCAGTGCAGAACACAGTATTAGGATTTAGGATAAAAGCATTTTGATCATAGGATCAAAATAAAGTGGTATAAGCAATATACATATGATAAATACAAGCCAAGGTCAAAACCCAAATCTAAGAAAGTTAAACTGTTCTCAGATGCAATCCACGTTCTTATAGTATAACACTCTGCCTCGAGGTCAGTCCAATAAATAATTAGATAGAGAGGCCCTACAACAAATAACTTGTCTTATCCACATGATGAAAGTATGAATTGACAAGAGCCTAGATCCTATAAAAACATAGAACACAAAAACAGTAGAAATTACCTTCGGTTGCCGCTGAATATACTTATCAGTAGCTTCGAGGAGACGGGTATTATCAACTCCTGCCTTGCAAAAGATGCGCCGAGCAAGCCCATTCTTCTGTTCCAGCAGTGCTTTCATCAAATGCTCCACCCCCGCTATCTGATGCATGCTCTCTTTTGCCACTTTCATAGATGAAACAACCGCTTGCCAAGCCATCACTGTGACTTCTTGTTGAGTAATCTATCATGAAATCCAAACCCAAATCAACGCTGTGAAATCTCATCAAGTTCGAACAATCGTATACTTAACAAATTTCAAAAACTGTGAAATTTCACCAAACTCGTATAGGATATGCAGAATTTCTCATATTTGATGACGAAAAACAGCCTAAAGATTAATCATAAACATCAAATAAATAAATAAAATATGTGATTTCAGTAAAATCCATCCACTGTCTTTTATCCCTCAATTCCATGTAAATTCTTGAGTAATCTATCATGAAATTCAAATCCTAATCAACGCCATGAAATCTTATATATTTAGACCAAATTATACTTTTTTTAAATGGCATTAGACCAAATTATACTTAACAAAAAAAAAAAAAAAGACAGGACTGAATAAAACCATTGAAAAATTCAAAAATTGCGAAATTTCAGAAAACTCGTACAGGATATCCAGAATTTCTCTTTCCTGATGACGAAATACAGCCAATACATTAATCATAAAAACATAATAAAGCGTGAAAATTCAAAGATTAAGGAGAAAATTAGAGTACCCTTCCATCCTTCTGAGCTTCGCATCGAATAATGACCGATCGCGAACTCTTTCCTAATCTCTCTACACTTCTCGTCCAAAAAAGATCGTTCTTGTTTAAAGATTGTAACGATTTTAGGGTTTTGCAGTCCAATGTGAGGCCGGGAGAGAAGTGAGAGACAGCTAAAAGTGAGCTTTTACTGTGATTTATCAACAGCGGAAGACGAAAATGGAGTCCTGCGGCGTCCATTGACGGAATCCGGCGAGAATTACTTTTTTGAGGGTTCTTAGGGTTTTTTTTTTTTTGAGATATTTCCTTTCCGAAGAAGGAAAAATAAAGAGAGAGAGGCGGGAAGAGAAATCCTCGGAGGTTGTTAGTAAGAGGAAACGAAGGAGGTGGGACCCAATGACCAATTTCTGGAGATTTGTGGTTTAAAGATTTTCTAGACGTATATAAAATGGGAATTGCTAGTGTCCATCGCAAAAGGGTTTTCGTGGCTGGTCTGTCGCACATAAGACCACCCACTTCGTTAATTGAGACAACAGCTTTTGTCTTCATTCACGAGGTGGCTGGTCTCACGTGTTACAGACCAGCCGCGAAAAGCCTTTTACGATGGACGCTAGCAATTCCCATATTACTAGATTGCCTAATAACATTACGACCATTATATTGATAAAATTTTTGAGGCACAACCTATCTATGTTTGTTAGGGCCCAACGAATCAATGGGTTTAGCTTACCAATGGTGAGGGATGGTGGGAGAGGAATAGATGCTAGAGAGACCGGGTGAGGAGAGGGCAAGAAAAGCCTAAAAATCAAGAAACATAAGACTCCACTCATAATGTGATCGACTTTTTACTGATTTTTTAGCCACTTCTAATCTTCAATGCATTCGTATTCTCACAAATCTCTCATTCTCCCACCACCCTACTACTCTTTATCATGAAAAATAAATAAATCATGGCAGCTAGACATGGCCTCGGTGGTGATCTTATAAATGGGACGTACAAATCTTAACAATGTTTGTTTGAATAATGAGCTCTATATATATATATAGAGAGGAAAGTGTCTCTAGTCTGCTGACTAGAGATCATTCTCTAGTCTGCCGACCAAAAACACATAGGTCCCACCTTATTTGTGGTGATCTAAAGCATTCATCTGATAGGCCCTATCATAGAAAGGGTGTCCACAAAAAATCAGCTTCATAGGATCATCTTAAACCCTTCAATTTTTGGAGCTGATATGATTTCAAGAACGAGAGGAGTAGAAATGCTAAAAAGGAAGTAGAATTATTATTTCTCTCTCTCTCTCTCTCTCTCTCTCTCTCTCTCTATATATATATATATATATATATATATATATATATATAGAGAGAGAGAGAGAGAGAGAGAGGAAACTGTTAAGCTCACCAAACTTATGGTAAGCTAGCTTGCCCAATCACATGAGGGCTCACTTTGTTAGGATGATCCAAACCATTCATTTGAAAGTCCCTTACATAGATTGGAATATTAGCTTACCAATGGTGAGGGATGGTGGGAGAGGAATAGATGCTAGAGAGACTGGGTGAGGAGAGGGCAAGAAAAGCCTGAAAAATCAAGAAACACAAGACTCCACTCCTATTATGATCGACTTTTTACTGATTTTTTAGCCACTTCTAATCTTCAATGCATTCGTATTCTCACAAATCTCTCATTCTCCCACCACCCTACTACTCTCTCATCACTTGGAGATACTAATTTATCATGAAAAAAAAATAATCATGGCCGCTAGACATGGCCTCGGTGGTGATCTTATAAATGGGACGTACAAATGGCGTGATCTACCATACTAAACTGTCTTAATCACAAATGTATGTTATGCCATACCCATAGTTTGCAAAAATGTATGATGGCAAAAAAAATACGCTTTGAGACCAAAATGTGGTTTAAAATGTCTATGGGTAAAAAAAGGTCTAAAAATGTTGGAAAAAACCGAGAAGTGAGAGAGAGAGAGAGAGAGAGAGAGAGAGAGAGAGATTAATATGATGAGTGAAAAATATTTCTTACTATGCCAGCTTGAGAAAAGAGGTAATTAAAATTAAAAATGACATAAGTGAAAACATGAAAATAGAGAAACCAATTAAAATTAAAAGCTGAAAAATTGAAGGCAGATTTTTCAAAATTTTAATTTCAAAATAACATTAATACTTAAATTTTTTTTATAAATATTCTCTATTAATCAGTGGTTTTAAAGTTTTTCAAGAAAACGGGGTTTAATTTTATTTTTTTCAAAGCGACATCCTTTAAGGTATGAAATCACAATAAAATGTGAAGTTTTGCTACCTAAAGTTTATCATTAAAATCTTAACAATGTTTGTTTGAATAATGAGCTCTATATATACAGAGAGGAAAGTGTCTCTAGTCTGCCGACCAGAGATCATTCTCTAGTCTGCCGACCAAAAACACATGGGTCCCACCTTATTTGTGGTGATCTAAAGCATTCATCTGATAGGCCCTATCATAGAAAGGGTGTCCACAAAAAATCAGCTTCATAGGATCATCTTAAACCCTTCAAATTGTGGAGCTAATATGATTTTAATGAGAAACTTTAGGTAGTAAAACTTAACATTTTAATGATAAACTTTAGGTAACAAAAAATCCTGGCCGCTATATATTCCCACCCTCTTTTATTCATCTTTTCTCTAAAACAAAGGAAAAGACAGTTAAAAGAAGTACAAATGCAGCCAATTTCAGGAAAAAACAAGAACGAGAGGAGTAGAAATGCTAAAAAGGAAGTAGAATTATTATTTCTCATATATATATATTTTGTGTGTGCTCTTTTTCTAATTTTCATTTACAATTTCCAAGTTACTCCCCGTAGCCGATAAGCAAAGTGCTCTCTAATCATTTTGACGTCTAGTGATAACATTTCCAATTTTTCAGCCAAAGCTTTGTCAATTAGGGGATGGTAAAGAGCCTGAGTTTTCTTCACCATATTGTTCATCATCTCATATCTAAACAGGGAGACAGGGACATGGAGAGTCAGTCCACTCCCCCCACGTGAGTGAGAGAAAGAGTGATACACCTGTTGCCCTTAATTTATGCATGTAGGTGTGGTTGATTTGAAAGGTGCAACAAAAAAGGAATGAAAGGGAAAGGAGAGGTAAAAGATTCAAGGAAGGAATACATGCCCTCCTAACGTTGGTGAGAGTATTGACCATCCAATGATTTACCTCAGTTCTAATTATATACGTATACTAGATCTCTAATACATATAGAGCTAACTTTTGTAATTTGTAAAGAGAAATGAATAATTGAAGACTGATATCCACACTGCTGTATTTTTATAATGGCACTGATGACTTGTTTTGCACTATTATATTGTTTGTTGGGAGCTTTCAGGGAAAGGGAAGTCATATATGCGACCCTTTTCTTTTCCTTAGACACCCAAATCTAGTGTATCAATGACTGGCAGAGGACAAGACTTACGGGAAGTGTTCAACGGGCCAGATTGTCACGTACGCTGATTTTGGGTGTCCCAAGCAAAGAGTATGGGCGGATATATCAATTGTACCTTTTGGAAAGGGAGATGAAAAGAAAGCAATCCTTTCAAGTGTTATTGTTTGGATTTCTTAATAGATACTAATACAAGCAATACACATATTTCTAGCTTTGATTTTCTTTTTCTTTGTTTCTGGCATTGTAGGTTTTGAACATGGTCTGAGAATAAGGATTGGAGGCTCACTCCAAGACCAAGTATTGTATGACATGGGAAAGCTGGGACCTCTATGCCACCCATTTAGAAAGTTGGCAGGTGGGATGTTTGGGTTCTCCAAAGGTTGTTTGCGGATGGAGAGGTGGGATGCGCTCAACTCTTTTTTCAGAAATACAGGGTAATGCTTTTATTTCCAGAACTTCATTTTTGTTTTTGTGACTGTTTAAACATGTAGGGTATATTACCTAGACCTATACAATTTAGGGCAAGACATGCATGCTTTATAAAAATATTGAGTATTCAGTTTACCTATTAGTATTGAGTATTCAGATTACTTATTAATATGATAATCATCAACTAGTAGGCATTAGTTTATTGCTATAAGCTTCAAAATTTTAGCTTGTCCTTTGGCTGTTATCATTTGCCAAAGTAGCTCCTAGAAATATATTAGATGAAAGCCAATTGTTGTGTAATAACTGTGGAAAGTTGTGAACAATTGTTCCTACAGAACAAATGATTTTTTACAGAATTGTTGTGTGCTATGTATGGTTTATATTCTCCTTGACACTTTTTCCATCCAAGTAAGGGAGAGAATAGCTTATACTTAGGAGTTGTGCTTTGATACCATGTGAAAACAGCCAATTACTCCAAAAGCTTAAGCTGTTGGAGATGGCGTTCTTTAATATTTTATACTTTAATACTCCCCCTCACGTGTCGCCCCACTTTTTTATGGTTGGCCCACACGTGGCACCTGTGGGCCCTCTTTTGGGTTGGCCATTACACGTGTATTTTTAATATCAAGGAGGTTTGAACCAAGGACCTTTGCTCTGATACCATGTTGAGAGAAGAGGAGGAGAAGAATGTAAGTCAGGGATGGACTTCCCCTCACCTGTGTGTGTGTGTGTGTGTATATATATATATATATTAATGGTATTTCAATACGCTTTTTCTCAGAGTTTCATCATGTAATTGTATATATTCTGTAAGAAGAAGAGTACAATGACCAAAATGCCCTTAGGCACACATACACCTTCTAACACTAAGCAAACTGAATTCATAGGAAAATTAGATACGCCGCCATTTAGAAGTTTATACCAATACAAATTGATTCTTGTTACCAAAAGTGCTGCTGTGTTTGGTGTCTAACTCTTGTTGTTGCAGAGCAATTGTGACGTTTGGTCTTAACGCACTCAATGGGAGACATCAAATAAGAAAGGGTGTCATGGGAGGCTCTTGGAACTCTAGTAATGCTCACAGTTTCATAGAGCACACCATTTCAAAGGGATATCCAGTTGATTCATGGGAATTTGGTACTTCACTTTTTAAGTTTAATGCTTTATCTCTTTCACTTGAAAATCACAAGTTTAATTCTTTGTAACTTTTTAATATAAAAGCACAAAGCACAATCCCTACTCTTTTAATACAACCCCAGCGCCTCGACCCCCCTCCCCCCAGACTCTCTCAAAAATAACTCCAACCCTTCCACCCTCCACCCTCAAAATTTTCAATGGGGGCCACATTGTTTGAGAGAGAGAGAGAGAGAGAGAGAGAGAGAGAGAGAGGAGTTCCTACTCCACGAAGTAGATAACTTATCTACTCTGTAGGCTTAAAATATAATGAGGGCCATATTGTTTGGGTGATCCAAAGTATTCATTTGATGGGTCCTGACATAGATAGGGTGTGCCCAAATAATCAGCTCTGTAGTATCATCGAACCTGTTCGATTTGTGGAGGCAAAAATGGACGGGTATAAACCTTCACAAGTCTGTCCATTTTTGCCTCCACAAATCGAAGGGCTAGGATGACCCTATGGAGCTGTTTATTTGGGGACACCCTATCTATGTGAGGGCCCATCAAATAAATGCTTTGGATCACCCAAAGAATGTGGCCCCCACTGTATTTTAAGCCCACGGAGTAGATAAGTTATCTACTCGGAGGAGTAGGAACTCTTTTCTCTCTCTCACACACACATATTTAAATTTTTAATTTTTAAATTTTATTTTATTTAATAAAAATAGCCAAATCCTACTTTCGGGGGTTTGCCAAATCCAACACCTCTAATCCGTGTCGGATCCCGACACAAGAATCCGAATACATGCAACAAAGATCCAAAATCATGGAAAGCACCTCAATCCGACCATTTTCAGCAGCAATATGCAGCGCAGAGAGCCAAGCATCTCCAAATCTCTCATCTCTCGCAGCCTCAAAGAACCCATGTTCTTGGGTCAACCTGCAACTCAAATCTCTGATCCACAAAGAGCCCAAGATGAGAACAGCCATTCTAAGGAAGGACATTGGGAATGACTGAAAAGGAAGTTCTCCTATAAAGCACTGAATCTCAGAGATGGGACACGAAGAACTAAATTACAAGGCATAAGCCTGAATCCTTTTTTCTTTTTTTTTTAAAAATGACAATTTCATTAATGATTAAAATAGGGACAAGATGTCCCATGCCCAGTACACCGACCTTACTTGAATAGGACTGAATCCTATAAAAAGCCTTTTTTTCTCCAGAACTGTAAGTAAGTAAGCTAGTTGATTGGCTTCCCTGTGATCATGCAAGATTTCCATTTACATCAATATGAATCTCCTTGTAAGGGAGGCATCCTTCCTTGCCCCCAAAGAATTGTTTCAAGGTAATCTTCCTCTATGAAAGTCAGCCTACACTTCTTTGGATTGAGTAGATTTCAGACTGTGTTCGGATGCTTATAACTGTTACATAGACTAGTTGGCTCTGCATGTTCATGCTATTGACTAAACTGGGTTCATATCAGATTATCATCTGATGTGGTTTTCTTATTCCAAATTCTATTACCATGAGACTAAAGGGTTAATGTATTTACCCATGACTAAACAAAGATCCTCCACCAAGAAGATCAAATCTAATGTTCTTAAACTTGTGAACTGTGTAAGTAGGAACTAATTGAGGAATCCAGGATGCTGTCATGGCTTGATTGCTTGATTTCTATAAACAGACAACATCTCGACCTTTGTTCTTTCTATCCTTTGCAATGCAATATCAGTTTTCTTTTTCTTTCTTTTTTGAGAAAAAAAAATTATCGGCTTGTAAAAGCATCTCATGATGTTTTAGTGCTTTGACTCTCTCTCTCTTGTTTTTTAAATAGAATCCACTGCAAATGTTTACTAATTGAGGGATTAGCTTTGATTTATGCGATGATTGGCTGTGATGATTTTTATACAGTTGACCATGTCAACCAACTACATAGTGAGGGACGAGCCCTTATCATTGAAGAGTAATCAAAATCCAAAACGAGCTAGGCCTTGATTGGAAAAAAAAAAAAAAAAATCATTGGAAAAAATATTTGGTGGCTTCAAGAAAAATTTTCCTCGGAATAATGGTTTATGGAGAGGGACAGAATAGAGGGTGAGGCCTGAGAGTGAGGTAAGGGTGAGAAGTAGCTGAAAAACAAGGAAAAGATATACTCTACTCAAAATAGAGTTCTAGTTTTCTGTATTTTTCTTTCGATAATAGCACTCCTCACTTTATTAAACAATTCCAAAATTTATTGTCAATCTCTTTCCAATTGTAAAAGTGTACACAAAAAAAGGGAGACCATTATCAACACAAAAGAGTGCACTAAAATCCACCCCAATAAGAATATTTCTAACTCAACAATTCACTTATTCTTGCTTCCTAACTTTCAGAGGCTGGTTTCAGAGCTAGAAATGATATTTACTCGTTCCTGCTTTCAAACCTTCAACAATGATAATTTCTCATTTTCCTCTTTTCTCAAAGTGATCCTTCCCCAACTCCATAGAGTAACCCAGAAAATTCAATCACAGATAGTATCAATTTGGAAAGAACATTTAAGTTCTCAAAGCAATACATCTTTGTTCCTACATCATTGGAGAAAATATTTGGTGGGTTCATGAGAATTTTTCTTTCGATAATAGCACTCCTCACTTCATTAAACAATTCCAAAATTTATTGTCAATCTCTTTCCAATTGTAAAAGTGTACACAAAAAAGGGAGACCATTATCAACACAAAAGAGTGCACTAAAATCCACCCCAATAAGAATATTTCTAACTCAACAATTCACTTATTCCTGCTTCCTAACTTTCAGAGGCTGGTTTCAGAGCTAGAAATGATATTTACTCGTTCCTGCTTTCAAACTTTCAACAATGATAATTTATCATTTTCCTCTTTTCTCAAAGTGATCCTTCCCCAACTCCATAGAGTAACCCAGAAAATTCAATCACGGATAGTATCAAATCCATCTTTGTTCCTACACCAAGCACGACTAGGTTTATGTTGTATAACCTTCGGCCGTGCTTTTACTATATTTTCATTGTATAGATTGAAAAAACCAGAAAATTCGTGCTTTGGAAAGCAGAAAATGAGAAGCATTGAAGATTATAGAGTAACAGATCATTTCATGGTTCAGTGTGCATAACCACTTATCAGAGAAAATAGATTCACTCAAATAAGAGAAGCTTATATATGAAGATTGGATCTCAGTACAGCTTCTTCTGTAGAAAAATATTTTCTTCCACATTTCAAACTGATTCAAGAGCAAAAAAAACATAGAATGCACAGATGATGAAAAGTAATTACTGTGAAGCCCTCACAGTTTTCTCTAACTACTTTAATTTCACTTTCTCAACAGAACTCTCTAAACTGAAATTCTTGCCGCAGTTGGGGTTGTTTATGACAACAATTTTTCTACTAATCAAATCTCAATAACAGTCAGATGAGAAGAATACATACACAGTGAAAGAACGTGTTGACGACTTGATTCGTATATAGATCTATTTTCCGTCATTTTCTACTGAATAAGGCCTATGATGGAAAATAACAAGATCAGCAACTCTCTGAGAAGGCTCTCTGATCTTCTCCAGCTGAAACTGAATTCAGCTTCTTGAAGGCCAGCTTTTGTTGGGGGAGTTGACCATTGGAGGACACAGTGATCTCCGTGTCTATGATGATGGTGTCCTCGTCCTTGAACTCTCCTCTCAAAATACCCTTGGCCAACTCGTTCTCAACATGCTGTTGGATCACACGTTTTACAGGCCTCGCACCATAGTTGGGGTCATATCCAAGGCTACCCAAGAACTCAATCGCAAGTTCTCTCACCTGAATTACGATCTTCCGGCCACTGACTCTGTTCTGTACACGTTGCAACTGGAACACGGAATACAAGCATATGGTAAATCAAAAGCATATCAGCCTAGAGGAGGAAAAAAATCCAAAAATAAAAAATTGCTAGTAATTACAAGATTAAAAATATGGGATTTGCTAGGGACTTTCGCAAAAAGGCATTTTTCGTCTGGCTGTTGCATGAGAGAGCAGCCACCTCAGATGAAGTAAATGAATAAGACAAAACTTGCTGAAAAGTTAGCCTGTGTGGCTGCTCTCTCACGCAACAGCCAGCCGCGAAATGCCTTCCTGTTAAAGTCCCTGGCAAATCCCTTGAAATATAGGTTGAAATTCAAAGACCCATAAAATCCAAACAGAAACATCAAACAATAGCAAGAAAATCAAAAGCTTCTAAATATAAGCTTGATTGAAGACGTAGAATAATGAAAAATCAGCATAAGTCGAGTTCTGAAATATATGCTGAAAATCTGAATACTCCAACCAAATCATACAAAAGAACGATAAACTGCTGGAAGAAAAAAAAAAGATATACTGAAACCTAAGAATTTTTTTTCATATAGAGGTGTCAAGTGCAAAGTCTGGAAATTGATTAGAAAAACTGCTCCGCGATACACATTTTGACACAGAATAAATCTTTAAAGTTCTAAAAAAATGTTTGCAAGGAAGGATCACCATACCTGTAACCTCACAATACTATTTATCTCCTCACGGTCCAGAGGCTGGAATACTATATACTCGTCAACACGATTCATAAACTCGGGACGAAAGATAGATCTCGCAGCATTCATCACCCTTTGCTTAATGGTTTCATAACCCAAATCCTTGGACCCAACTTCGGTATTGAGTATGTACTCTGAACCTACGTTAGATGTCATGATAATGACAGTGTTGGTAAAGCTCACAGTGCGACCCTGCGAGTCAGTCACCCTACCATCGTCCAAAACCTGAAGTAAAACATTGAAGACATCCGAATGAGCTTTCTCAATCTCATCAAACAAGATAACCGCATATGGCCTCCTGCGAACCGTCTCTGTTAGCTGCCCGCCTTCTTCATAGCCAACATAGCCAGGTGGTGCTCCTATCAATCTGGAGACTGAATGTTTTTCCATGTACTCACTCATGTCAATCCGCACAAGAGCTTCTTCAGTGTAAAACAAGTATGAGGCAAGTGCTTTGGCTAGCTCTGTTTTGCCAACTCCAGTGGGACCCATGAACATGAGACTTGCAATAGGGCGGTGAGGATCTGAAAGACCAGCCTGAGACCGTTGGATGGCCTCGGCTACGGATTTCACAGCTGGGTCTTGACCCACAACACGTCTATGGAGTTCATCCTCCAAATTTAATAGTTTTTCTATCTCGGACTGTTGAAGCTTGGAAATGGGAATACCTGTCCATTTGCTGACTATTTCAGCAATGTCGGACTCAGTTACCTCTTCCCTTAGCATGGACTTCCCAGAATTTTGATATTCATCTAACTCCTTTTGTGCAACTTTTAGTTGGGGTTGCAAAGACATAATACTCCAGTACTTCAATTCAGCTGCACGAAGGTCACAGTCACGTTCCGCCTGTTGAATCTCTAGATTTACCTCGTCAATCTACACCACGAAAAGCCCAGTCAATAAAGTGGACAATTAACATTCAATTTCAGTAATTATTAGAAACCTAATGGAGTACCTAAAAGCCAACGGAGACTTGGGTTGGGTTAAACAAGATTTGCATTGAGATAAACGGAGCTCGATTTCCATAAACCCAAAAAAAAAAGCTCAATTAGTTCGAATTTTCAAAATTTTTGTTACACCGAAACCTCTTTACTGAGTAACTAGAGAGAGAGAAAAAACCCTCAATTAAATATTAAATACTACCATTCAAAAAAAATATTAAAGACTAAACTCAACTGAATACTGCATAAACAAACTTGCTAGAGACTCAAAACTAGAAAAAATCAGACAAGGTTTTCATACTTGCATAACTCATCACTCAAAAGAGTTTTGAGTCAAATCTGTATTCAGGCCTTCAAAGTACGAATCATTTCAGGTTTACAAACCTTTTCTAAAAATTTTATCCACAAAGAAGGTTATGAAGTTATGAACTAGGGGTGGAACCTAGGGGTGGAACCTGGGTAAAGTCGGATTGAGCTTTTGCTAGAAAATGAATTGGAATCACCCCAAACCCGGCCCAATTTTAGGGTAAAATCTCAACCGAATTCCTAAAAATCGACCCGAGTTGCACCCCTGTTATGAACTAATGAATATATTTTTAATCTGAACAAGCTCAAGAATACTAAAGCAGGACACAGAAGAGAAGGATACCTCTTCCTTGATGGACTGAATGCGGGTCACTACAGATTTCTCATGCTCCCACTGCTCAGTTAGCTCTGCTTGCTTTTCTTTTAGTAGAGACAGCTCTGCCTCAATGCGACTCAACCTATCTTTGGAGGCTCTGTCAGTATCATTAGTAAGAGAAAGACGCTCCATCTCTAGTTTCAAAACAGAGCGGTCGATTTCATCGAGAGCGGTTGGCTTTGAAGTGATCTCCATTTTCCGTTTGGCAGCTGCCTCGTCAACTAGATCAATAGCTGCAACAAATATAGATGTGTTACAACTTGGCATCCCAAATGGACTATGAAATAGTGCTACTTGAATTCTTTTTTTTTCTTTTTTCTGATGGGTAAGCTGCGATTGAAGTTAAAATACAACCTCAAAGGTTGACAGTTGCAACAATAAGAACCTTTAGTGTTTTTTTTTTCTTTTTTTTTCTTTGAGGAAAACTGTTTGCTTTCCAACTTACACATTGGCACATGCGCAATGTCTTATATATGATGTTAGTCAGACTAATATGGTGGGTACATATGTTTAATTGATAAAAACACAACAACAACAAAAAAGTTCCCAGATAACATATGATTGCATTAAAATTAATAGAATCTGTATAATTAATAATTACAAGCTAAAGAGGGTATATTGTTTAAGGTAATGCAACATCACTTCAGGGACAACACGTCCCGCAGATTGCTTCTGGTTGTAAATTTTACACACTGAATTGAAAAAGGTTTCGGTTTGGACATCTATCACCGTCACAAAAGAAATTTCAGTTGAATTCCTCCAAAAAATTTTTTTTTTTTTTTTTGAATGGTGAATTCCTCCAAAAATTAAAACCACAAAAACATATGAACATATGCAAATAATAAAAATTTTAAAATGAAACTTAAGGAAATGCTAGAATAAGCACAGTAAGGTTCATTATAAACTCAAAATGCATACAACCGAATAAATATATGCTTCAAAAAAGCACAAAATGTAGGAAAAGAGCCATTCAATTCATTAATTCTATGAAGAAAGTACAATATAAGGAAGATCAACGGACGATCTCACATATGTGCCTCATGATGCACCACAAGATCAACTGTTTTGCTCTCACATACATGCCACCCAATAGCCTCTTGTAGGACTCAAATATGAGAAGATCAAGATCAATCTTGATCTCACATAGATTTTAAATTTTGTTCTTAAAATAACTTCTGTCTCATTTTCATGATCAGATCTATTCATCCAAAAAAGAAACAATAAGACCAGCCAAATGGCATTGAGATCACCTTGATCATATGATCCGAGGCCCTTGATTCATCAATCCTATTTCAGTTTCAGCCAAAAGTAACAATTGTAGATTTTTTTCGAACTTTGGTTATCCGGAATGGGATCAAGACCATTTGAATCTACAAGATCAACGACCATGATCCCACATATGTGCCACCCTATAGACCCTTCTTTCTTTTCTTTTTTTTTTTTTTTTTTGAGTGGTACTTTAATGGCACTAACGAACCCATGTGTTTGCGTCGGTTAGTTGCGGCCGAAACCTTAAACCATGAATGGAATAAGACTCAGGTTTGTTATCGCTCTAAAAAAGGATATATTTTGTCCTAATAAGCATGTCAGGGCATGGCCAAAACGTCTATCACATGTGTTCAGCCAGCACTATTTTGAAAATTATATGATTGTTAGATGGTTACCTTTGTCAGGCAAAAAGCGTCCACTAATGTAACGATCCGAAAGAACTGCAGCTCCTACAAGTACACTGTCAGAAATGCGGACTCCATGGTGTAACTCATATCTTTCACGCAATCTACGTAGCATAGAGATTGTATCTTCCACAGAAGGTTGATCAACAAAAACTTGCTGGAAACGTCGCTCCAGGGCTGGGTCTTTCTCAATATATTTGCAGTACTCATCAGGGGTTGTTGCTCCAATACATCTCAACTCTCCACGACCGAGCATTGGCTTCAACAGATTCCCCGCATCCATGGCACCATTAGTAGCACCTGCAATAAAAAATTAAGAACACATTAATCAGAATTTGATTCTACTTAAAAGATTCAGAGAAATCACATTCAAGACTGTGTTGCTGTCATTGTCACAAATACTTGTCTCAGGAATTTCCTCGGGATATTTAAAAAAAAAACTATTATGTTTGGGTTTATATCAGGAAAAAAGTAGAAAAATATTTAAATATAGAAAAACATTAAATTTAAGAACAAAGGACAACAAATAATATCGTGAATTTATTGCAATATTTTTGTGATATTTTTGTAGTAAAAATAAAGGCATATGAAGATATCTCGATTTTAAAAAAAAAAAACTAGGGAAAATATCTCCAGTTTGTTGTTTTATCAAAAAATTGCAAAAAAAAGAAAAAACATGATATTTTAAAAAAAAAAGTCAGATATTTGTACTATGGTTGATGTTTAAGGAATCAAAACATAGATGCACTTAAGACATGTAACACGTGTCATTTGAGACCTAACATAAGAAGAACATTCACAGAGAAGCGTCTGTCGGAAGAATTCCATCTACTCAAGTCCAAGCTGAGCCTTTTTTTCTTTTTTTTTTAATGTTAAAGTCCAAGCTGAGCCTTGAGTGATAACTTTTTAATCATAAAATGATTATATAACTATGATGGATGAAATTGTACAAAATGAAAGAGGGAAAGAGCCATCAGCAAGCATGTCAAAGAACCTCAAGAATTAAGACATTGAAAAACTAGACAACCATGCATGCTAACTATAGTGACCTGCCCCGACAACAGTGTGGATCTCATCAATGAAGAGGATTATTTGTCCATCTGATTCAGTCACTTCTTTCAGTACAGCTTTCAGTCTATCCTCGAATTCTCCCCTAAATTTCGCTCCAGCAATGAGTGCGCCCATATCAAGAGAAATCAACTGCAAAAAGAAAGCAAACAAGATAAGGATTTAAATTAAATCAATTGTAGGTATTAATTAAAGCATCCTGCACTAATAAGAATTCAAACATACTCAACCGATTTTAAAGCATCCTCGCTGTTAACTTACATGCCCCTACAGTTCATATTATTTGACTGTAGAACATCCATGTTACACAGATTCTTCTAAATGGGTGAGTACCATTATTGGATGTGTCGGATTCCAATGCTTCGGGATTCACTGTGATACTTCTAGATCTCTTTTATCTGTTTTTCTCTAAATACTCCCACCACAACTTTACAATTACCGCATGTTTTGATGTTCATCCATCCTGATAGTAATTTTTTTATATGGAAATAAAACATTATATTTACTAAACCTATTAAAAATTTCTTGTTATATTTCTTTACATTAATTGTTATTATCAGAATTTTATGTAAAAAAATTAAAATTTGATAATTGATTAAAATATTCTGGTGAATCAGCGAATTATTCTTTTTTGAGGTTTGCTGAATCCGACACCCGATACCCATGTTAGATTCCAACACTCGTACCCTAGCGCTTAATAGTCCATGCACATACCAGTTTTCTCCTATATATCCACCAATCATCCCACTAAACATAAATCAGTCCTTTAAACCGTGTTACAGAATTTTCCTATGTCCGTTACCAGGCCCCATCAGTCCCTTCGGTAACCATATCCAGCCCCTGAAAGCCATTTACAATCCTCAACTGTGAATTGTTCATTTCCCAATCCTTTACGTCTAGTCCTCTTTTACACCCAAAACCCTTCGCAAGCCTATTACTCTTAACTAGAAATTATTCTTTTGTTTTGGAATGATCCAATTCCCCTAAAAACTGCCTGGTCGTCCATAACAGTTCACCTACCACCAATCACAAACCGTCATAACAATCATTGACTTTTCATAACCCAGTTTGCTCAAACCTACTTCCCTAATCCTTTTGATTAATCTCAGTCTATCAGTTGGCAGTCTTACGTCAATGGCGCCCTAAGTGACAATTTGAGCAACTGTAAATTAAGGTCCTTATCAACTCGTTCCAATAATTCTTGCACATTGTAGAAACTGGTTCTTTTAGTTGGAACTTGGAACTAAAAGTTGAAAATGCTGAACAGGCATCTGTGCGCTGAACAAAATTACACAAGCATCTCAGTCCTTTTTTGTAAGGAAAGTTACGACGGACAATGACTACATTAAGGATGACAAGGAAGCAACACATAAGAATGCTAATTTAGCTTTCTTCTATATTAGGAGTTATATAGTAGGTTTTTTTTAAAATGAAGAGTGATATAATAGAAACATAATGATTCCCAGTTATCAACTAACCACGACTGAGTAAATCCATTAAAGCTAGATATAAGAAATTAGTGTTCTAAAACTTGTTGCCTGACTCTGCCGAGTTGACTCAGTATGGTCAGGCTTCGAGTGGTGAGTCCAACCTCTTACTTCTTAATAGTTAGCAAAACATGATTTTGTTAGATTTTCTTTGAAAAATAAATGGTCAATTTTCATCAGTAAACTCAGGCTCCGAGTGGTGGGTCCAACCTCTTATTTCATAAATAGTTAGCAATTTAACATAACATGATTGAGTCAGATTTTCTTCGAAAAATAAATTGTCATTTTTTATTGACTGTGCTTGACCAAAAAAGAAAGCAATTATTTCTGAGTCAGCTGAGTTGGCAGGAGGAGTCAACGTGCACATATTGCGGCCTAGGGATCACCAGGCAGCTCTTTCGCGCTATAGCGATTCGAGGGAATAGAACAATTCTTCTTGGAGGAGATTTTGGTTTGGTCAGAATACTGGTTTGTTGAACTTTCCAAATGTAACTCCTACAACTTAGCAGTATCTATATGCAAAAACGTAGAACTTATGCTACTGCTCAGAAAGTTCCATTCCTTCACCGAAACATGTAAAGCAACTAAAGCAAAACACATTATTTTTTAGGTGCCTGAGTTTCTGCCGTCGAAAACTGCGATTACCGAGTTTTAAACAGTTACTCATTGGTAAGATCTTTCAAGATGAAAAATTGCACACCTTGCGGTTCGTCAGAGCTTGAGGCACATCCCCTTGCACTATTCTCTGGGCAAGCCTGTTGAGAAGGTAAAGATTATATGAGCGTCTATTGCAAGAGAAGGGCTTCCTAGGTCATAACTTCAGGAAACCAAACAATTTTTTTCTACCTATCATTCATGGGATCTGTTACATAAAAAAGAATTCAACAGGCATAACAGCCCTTACCCTTCAGAAATTGCAGTTTTACCAACACCTGGTTCACCAATCAGTACCGGATTGTTCTTTGTTCTCCTTGAAAGAATCTGCATGCATCTACGAATTTCATCATCCCTTCCTATAACTGGGTCGAGCTTCCCTTCCCGTGCCATAGCCGTCAAATCCTTGCCATATTTATCTAAGGCCTCATACTTCCCCTCGGGGTCTGTAACATATTCAAAAGGTGAGACATCAAAAATAACCTTCCAGTTTAAAATTAAAAAATCTTAAGCGTGCAATCACAACATAAACAAGAAGTTCAAAAATGCAAAAGGAACTGGTTTCAGTATATGACAGCAACTACAGCATTACACTTAATCTAACTCATGGTCACCGAAAACCTTCAAGCCAAATAGGAAGCTTGCTTCCCCAGAAGCTCGCTTCGGAAGTTAAGTTCTTCTCGTTTCCCAAATTTAGGGGAAATTTGTTTCTCACACACTTCCTAGATGTTTCCTCTTAATTAAGAGTGTGCCTCCAATTAGGTCATTATTTTTTTTTCTTACAAGAGTATTTTCATCATCCCTTCCAATCAGAAACACCGTAGCCATTATCTAACTCAAGGGAGCATACAACCAATATGGAGTATTTGGCACTAGATCCAATAAGTGTGCATTTGGCACTAGATACAATAAGTGTGTATACCACCATACCATGTTCTTTTTTTATTTTATATTATTTTTATATTAACATGCAAAAGATCATAGAAGATCCAATAAGTGTGTAATTGGAACTAGATCGATGCATCTACAATGTATACAACTAACCGATGAAAGCCTAATATTTACTAGAAAATCCAATATATTTTTTTGAAGAAATTTTTTTTCTTGGATCATAAAAAAACATATTAAAGAGAGAAGGAAAGAACAGTGACCCCCGTGTCCGAGAAGGTGAAGAATGGGGGCACAGAACAAGAGAATATACAAAAAAAAAAAAAAAATTAAAATAAGAAAAAAAAAACCCTCAAGAGGAAAGGAAATCAAAGAATTGAAGAGCCTCCCTAACAACACCATCCCTTGCTAGTCTATCGGCGTTTGAGTAAGCCGGCCTTCTAACATGGTGGAAGGCTATGAAAAATCCCTCCACACGATCTTGGATCTCATCAAACGAATGCGCGAACCTCCATGTGATCGAGTGACTTCCCTCCAACCATCTAATGACACTGAGTGAGTCACCCTCAACTATGAGACTATCAAATATGCTCCACTCTAAACTCCTCAACCCATGATGAGCTGCTCTAACTTTCGCTTCATTATAGTCTACTAACCCAATAGGCCTCGAAAAGGCCCATGATGGTGTACCATTCTCGTCCCTTAGTAAACCACCAATACCCGCCAGCCCAGGAGAACCTAAGCTGGATCCGTCAAAGTTAAACTTTCTCCAACCCGGACACGGAGGCGCCCATTCTAGGGATGGGCTCTAAATATGCTCACTACCATTGCAGATTTCTCTCCAGCGGAAAATCCACTAAGTATGTTAAAATTAAATAATTTTCAAATGCATACGACATGTTTTACTTCTTTTCAATTATACCCTATTTCCAGTATTTTTTGGCTCTAGGGGCTAACCAGACAAGTCTATTCAGCCGAGTTCTAAGCTGATCAGCAAGATTTCCAGCATTAGAACTTCAAGATACAATAAAATAAAATGCTTATAACTTTGAAACCCATCAATAATCATAGACACCTATGCATATAGAGGGGAAAAAAGACTCTAGAAATTGGTTAATGTATAGAATGACATGGTGAGCTGTAGGAGCAATGGCAACCAAAGGGTGGAGGTGGAACAAGGAAAGATGTTATCACCTAGGTCAATAACTTTATGAGATTCCCTTATGGCTTGTATGGCAGATGTCAGGGTCTTGAGAGAAATTTGAAAATCCTCATATAGCTGTTTTCCAAATCGAGGATCTTGTGTGAAAGCAAGTACTAAGTGTTCAACTGAAACGAAAGAGTCGCCACATTCTTTCATGTAGTCCCTGGCTCGCAGAAGGAGAGCATCCAATTCCAAGTCCCGTCCTAACATGGAAACAGAAGATTCACCTGGAACCTGTGATCAATTGCCAAATAATGTAAGTCAAAAGTGGGGGACAATAGAAAGTATTGTAGACAGAGAGTGAAAACAAAGGACTCCAAAATAAATTTAAAATATAACATCAAGGAAAAATTGTGGACCCAACTCCAACTAGTAGTTCTTTAATGAAGTCCTTGGCTCGCTGAATGAGAGTGGAATCAGAAGATTCACCTAGAACCTGTGATCAATTGCCAAATATGTAAGTCAAAAGTGGGGGACAGTAGAAAGTATTGTAGACAGAGAGTGAAAACAAAGGACTCCAAAATAAATTTAAAATATAACATTAAAGGAAAAATTGTGGACCTAACTAAAAATAGTAGTTCTACTCTGAACATTGAATGAATAACAAGTCAAATAAACAAAGCTTCGTTATCCTCAAGAAAATCAAACAAGATATGATACACCCACATTATAGCTTCTAAAGTTTTCAAGAAGCTTTAATTGACAGAATTGGAAGATGGAGGCAGAACCAAATGTTGTGGGACCTAACTATACTCCAATCAAGAAAGGAAAGGACAAGAGAATGTAAAGACAAGGAACATATAACAATTAATCATTGTAGAGAAGATTCGGGTAGATCATGCTTGGCACTAAGAACATTCAGCAAAGTCAAGCAACATTGGAAATATACACTATTAATCAGGATCCTTTTGAGGTTAGATAAGAAAGCATCAAACATCATGCATTATACCATGCAACTTAAACAATCGACCGATCAATACCATAAATCAGTGCAGAACACAGTATTAGGATTTAGGATAAAAGCATTTTGATCATAGGATCAAAATAAAGTGGTATAAGCAATATACATAAGATAAATACAAGCCAAGGTCAAAACCCAAATCTAAGAAAGTTAAACTGTTCTCAGATGCAATCCACGTTCTTATAGTATAACACTCTGCCTCGAGGTCAGTCCAATAAATAATTAGATAGAGAGGCCCTACAACAAATAACTTGTCTTATCCACATGATGAAAGTATGAATTGACAAGAGCCTAGATCCTATAAAAACATAGAACACAAAAACAGTAGAAATTACCTTCAGTTGCCGCTGAATATACTCATCGGTAGCTTCGAGGAGACGGGTATTATCAACTCCTGCCTTGCAAAAGATGCGCCGAGCACACCCATTCTTCTGTTCCAGCAGTGCTTTCATCAAATGCTCCATCCCCGCTATCTGATGCTTGCTCTCTTTTGCCAGTTTCATAGATGAAACAACCGCTTGCCAAGCCATCACTGTGAATTCGTGTTGAGTAATCTATCATGAAATCCAAACCCAAATCAACACCGTGAAATCTCATCAAGTTCGAACAATCGTATACTTAACAAATTTCAAAAACTGTGAAATTTCACCAAACTCGTATAGGATATGCAGAATTTCTCATATTTGATGACGAAATACAGCCTAAAGATTAATCATAAACATCAAATAAATAAATAAAATATGTGATTTCAGTAAAATCCATCCACTGTCTTTTATCTCTCAATTCCATGTAAATTCTTGAGTAATCTATCATGAAATTCAAATCCTAATCAACGCCATGAAATCTTATCCATTTAGACCAAATTATACTTTTTTTAAATGGCATTCGACCAAATTATACTTAACAAAATATATTAAAAAAAAAGACAGGACTGAATAAAACCATTCAAAAATTGCGAAATTTCAGAAAACTCGTACAGGATATCCAGAATTTCTCTTACCTGATGACGAAATACAGCCAATACATTAATCATAAAAACATAAAAAAGCGTGAAAATAGGATAAATGAAAGAAAATTCAAAGATTAAGGAGAAAATTAGAGTACCCTTCCATCCTTCTGAGCTTCGCATCGAATACTGACCGATCGCGAACTCTTTTTTACTCTCTCTACACTTCTGGTCCAAAAAAGATCGTTCTTGTTTGAAGATTGTAACGATTTTAGGGTTTTTAGCGGTTTTAGGGTTTTTAGGCGGAGAGAGAAGTGAGGGACAGCTAAAAGTGAGCTTTGACTGTGATTTATCGACAGCGAAAGACGAGGATGGAGTCCTGCGGCGGCCATTGACGGAATCCGGCGAGAATTACTTTTTTTTTAGGGTTTTTAGAAGGGAAATTCTCGGAGGTTCTTGAAAGAGAGATAAGAGAGAGAGAGTGCGAGCTTGCTTTCTAGAGAGTGTTAGTAAGAAAAAACGAATGAGGTGGGACCCAATGACCAATTTCTGGAGATCATTGATCGTGTGGTTTAAAGATTTTCTAGACGTATATAAAATGGGAATTGCTAGCGTCCATCGCAAAAGGGTTTACGTGGCTGCTCTGTCGCACATAAGACCAGCCACCTCGTTAATTGAGACAACAGCTTTTGTCTTCATTCACGAGGTGGCTGGTCTCACGTGGATAGACCAGCCGCGAAAAGCCTTTTACTATTGACGCTAGCAATTCCCATATTACTAGATTGCCTAATAATATTACGACCATTATATTGAGAAAATTTTGGAGGCACAACCAATCTATGTTAGGGCCCAACGAATGAATGGTTTAGATTGCCTAATATTAATATTGCGTATTCTTTGCTAGAACCTTGATTAAATAAGGCAGCCACAGAGGCACATCCAAAGAAACTAAATAATTTTTTTAGGGCACTTTTGGCTACCCTGAATTATTTTTTTTTCACTGGAATATTAGCTTACCAATGGTGAGGGATGGTGGGAGAGGAATAGATGCTAGAGAGACTGGGTGAGGAGAGGGCAAGAAAAGCCTGAAAAATCAAGAAACATAAGACTCCACTCCTATTATGATCGACTTTTTACTGATTTTTTAGCCACTTCTAATCTTCAATGCATTCACAAATCTCTCATTCTCCCACCACCCTACTCCTCTCTCATCACTTGGAGACACTAATTTATCATGAAAAAAAAAACATGGGTCCCACCTTATTTGTGGTGATCTAAAGCATTCATCTGATAGGCCCTATCATAGAAAGGGTGTTCACAAAAATCAGCTTCATAGGATTATCTTAAACCCTTCAATTTGTGGAGCTGATATGATTTTAATGATAAACTTTAGGTAGCAAAACTTAACATTTTAATGATAAACTTTAGGTAACAAAAATTCCTGGCCGCTATATATTCCCACCCTCTTTTGTTCATCTTCTCTCTAAAACAAAGTAAAAGACAGTTAAAAGAAGTACAAACGCAGCCAATTTCAGGAAAAAAACATGAAAGAGAGGAGTAGAAATGCTAAAAAGGAAATAGATTTATTATTTCTCATATATATTTTGTGTGTGCTCTTTTTTCTAATTTTCTTTTACAATTTCCAAGATGCTCACTGTAGCCAATAAGCAAAGTGCTCTCTAATCATTTTGACCTCTTGTGATAACATTTCCAATTTTTCAGCCAAAGCTTTGTCAATTGGGGGATGGTAAAGAGCCCGAGTTTTTTTCACCATATTTTTCGTGACAGGGAAAGGAGAGGTAAAAGATTCAAGGAAGGAATACATGCCCTTCTAAGCTCGGTGAGAGTATTGACCATCCAATGATTGACCTTAGTTATAATTATATACTTATACTAGATCTCTAATTATTGTATCTTATTTTAAAAAACACATAAAGAGCTAACATTTGTAAAAAGAAATGAATAATTGAAGACTGATATCCACACTGCTGTATTTTTATAATGGCACGGATGACTTGTTTTGCACTTTCCTATTGTTTATTGGAAGATGATATTTTCACTCACCCTGCATTACGCATGCCCCCCCCATAACGTGATTTGACGTGACAAGAGGGCAACTTTAATGCCTTTTGACTTCAAATCACCTTATATGGGGGCACATGCGTAATGCAGACGGGCCGAAAATACCATCGCCCTTTGGGAATTGTAATAGTCTTTAACCGATGATTAAAATAATGTAAAATTATGAGAGTAGTGCCTTGTACAATAGAGCCTCTCTATCTTAGAGACTAGTACTAGTAGGACATATATACAGATTATTAACTTATGATTTCCTATTAAGATAGAGACATACATTTTTATAAAAAAGGATTTGCTACCGTCCATCGCAAAAGGCATTTTCTCAAATGGTGTGTTGCATGACAGACCAGCCACACAGGCTCACTTTTCAGCAGCTTTTGTCTTTATTCACGAAGTGGCTGGTCTGGCATGCAACAAACCATATGGGAAATACCTTTTGCGCTAGCAAAATCTCTTTTAAAAAATATAGTTTTAGGGTCCTACTAAGACAAGCTAAACCATTGATTTTGTGGTCATTTATCTTTATCGATGGGATATCCGTTTATGGTGGTACGGGTAGAGTCTTTACAAGATCCAGCGGTCACAATTACCCTATTTTGTACCAAAAAATTGATCATTAGGATTGATCTTGACGACGACTATTTGTAGAGTCGAACCCTATTTATATGGTGAAGAAAGTATTCTAGGAAGAAATTTTGGTTGGAGGAAGTTTTGTTGACCCTCTTAACAGAGAGTTAACATTAAACAAGAGAAAATTTAGAAATAATTTTCCTTTCCAAACTCAATAGGGTGGGTCGCTGCAGATAAGTTAGATAGGGGGAAAATAGGGAAATGATTTCAACACAACCCATGTTTTGATACAAGACGCTCATGTTTCTTGTCTTCTAGGTCTTTCACCCCAAAAAACAGAACCTTATATATGGTGGTAAAATATCACATTTTTCCTATTTATGTTAAATACTCTGTAATGCTTCGACTGACATATGTAACGTTTCAAGCTATTAGTGATTTGGGTTTTCTCTCATTCATCTAAAAGTCTCTTGTTTCTTCATGCATGTTTTAATATTGTAAGTTCTTAAATAAATTGGGGTTTCCCCCTCAATTGATTAAGTCCAAATTTTCTCTGTGTTTTAGAGTTTGGAACACCCCTTCAACTGGTCAGTGATATGGAGCTCTGTTTTTCAATATTCTGGATGTCTTTCTCTTTGTCAGAGCATAAAAGATTAAATACTGCATTCTCCAACAGCTTAAGCTTTTGGAGAACTTGGTAAGCTAACATGGTATCAGAGCAAATGCCTGGGTTCAAACCTCCTTAGTAGCAAAATCCACATGTAATGGCAAAACCCAAAAGAGGGGCCACATGTGACACGTGTAGGCCAACCCTAAAAAGAGGAGGCCACACGTGAGGGGGAGTCTTAAAGTATAAAAGATTAAATACTACCTTCTCCAACAGCTTAAGCTTTTGGAGAACTTGGTAAGTTAACACTCTTACTGTTCTAACGTTGAGTTGTCATATTTTAATTACTTTCTCCTTTTGGTTTGAAATTATGATACAAGTATTAAGGAGTTCCTCCTCAATTTCCATCACACCAAATGGGTTTTCACACCACCCAATAAATCACAAAAATATAATCCTTGTCAGATCTTTATACTGTAACTTAGATTTTAGTTCTTACAGAAGAAAAACAAGTAGAAAATATGTTGTAAATAATGACTTAGAGCAATATGGTAATGGGCATGGAATTCAGCCACTGCAAATTAGAGCAGTGAAATGTGCATTTGGGTCTATAAGAACAAGGGATAATTTGGTCAGGGTTGTTGGTTTTGAATCTGGGTTGGTTTTTGAAGAAGAAGAAGTCAACAATTTAGTTCAAGAGAAAGAAGAAAAACTTAATATGAGCGTTGATGAACGAAAATTAGAACATAGAATTAACCCATCTTGTTCTATTCTAGAGGGAAGTCACTGTACTTTTGATACCAAGCTTCATTTTTTAGAGGAAAGGGATGAAGAGGTATTATAAAAAAGGATGTTGACACTTATCAAACAAGGTTAGGAGTGCATTAGAATTGTATATGTCAATTGAGGCGTCGGGTCTTCGACCCAATATACATGCTTGTAACTCTCTCCTTTCGTGTCTATTGCGAAATGGGTCTCTCAATAATGCATTGAAAGTGTTTGATATAATGAAGGAGAAGGAAACAGTTACAGGTCATACATACAGCTTGATCCTCAAAGCAGTTGTGAGCGCTCGAGGTTGTGATTCCGCTTTGAAAATGTTCATGGAATTGGAAGGGGAAAAAAAGTTGAAAAGTAGGTTTGATGCTGTTGTTTACAACACAATGATATCAGTTTGTGGGAAAGCATATAATTGGGTTCAAATGGAAGGGCTGTGGAGAAAACTTAAGGAGGATGGTTATAGTGGAACAATGGTTACTTATCGAGTGTTGATTAGTACTTTCGTACGATGTGGTCAGACTGAATTGGCACTTGATGCTTTTCAAGAAATGGTTCAGAATAAACTAAAACATGTGAGGATGTGATGAAAGCTATAATTGGTGCGCAAAAGAGGGAAAGTGGGCTTTGGCACTTGATGTTTTCCAACTTATGTTGGATGGTAGGTTGAAGCCAAATGCTATTGCATATAATGCATTGATCAATTGTCTTGGGAAAGCTGGGGAAGTTGATCTTTCATTTAGAATTTATAATCTATTGAAATCTTCGGGTCATGTAGCTGATGTTTATACATGGAATACATTGCTTAGTGCCCTGTACAGGGGAAATCGATATGCCGATGTCCTTCAACTTTTTGAGAGCATTAGTAGGGAGAAAAGCTCTGATTTGAATGCTCATCATTATAATGTGTCTCTAATGTCATGTCAGAGACTTGGTTTACGGGATCGATCTTTGCAACTTTTGTGGCATATGGAAGCAAGTGGAATGCCAATTTCGAATGTGTTGTATAATCATGTTATTGGTGCTTGTGAGGCTGCAAGGAAGCCACAAGTTGCTTTGCAAGTCTACAAACATATGATCCATCAGAAATGCAACCCTGACACATTCACTTATTTGTCATTGATAAGATCTTGCGTTTGGGAATCTCTATGGGCTGAAGCGGAGAAAATCCTTGATGTAAGTTTCCATTTCTTGACATGTTACGTTATCTGCATATTTTTAGTTTTCCCTCCATGATTAGAAGAAATCATCTGAACATGTTTGCCAAATTCCGAGCCAAATCTTGCTCGCCCAAGTTTATAATTTGACTATGCAGTACTTGACACTTGAGAGATGCTATTATGGTACGTTATTTGTGTCAGATTTTAAACCACTTTGCATTTGGACTTTCCATGCATGTCTGTGACTTGAGAGATTCCTTTTCACAATAGAAGACAATTCTTTTCTATAAGTTGGACATGGAGATGTGTTGGCGTCATTCATGGTGATCTCATAAAGCCTAACATATTATACTAGGAGATAGATTATTATGTAAATATTATTTTAGAGAATTATAAAATATAGAAACCATACCCAGATAAATAAGAAATCAATTTAACTGCATAAATAATACCAAAAGGAGATAAAGTAAGGATTTGTCCTGAAAGGTGCATTTTTGTGTGCCCAGCATCTTTCGGGAAATTCATTTTCACAGTTATGTAGATTCTTCTTCAAGCTTTCCGTTCAATAATTTTCAGTGTAAAATTCATTGTCACATTTATGTAGATTCATCTTCAAGCTCTCCTTTCAGTAATTTTGAAGTCGTGATGGATCTTTTCTCCCCCAACTAGTTTGGGACAAAGGCTAGGCTTAGTTGAGTTGAGTTGAGTAATGGATCTTTTCTTATTTACGGTATCTATTTGTTCTGTTTTCATTGGTCTGTTCGATCTTCGTTTTTGCATCTTTTGGTATGTTCTCAAGCAGCTGATTATACGCATGGCTTGCCTTGTTTTTCGGTTTTTCCAAAGGAATGAAGTTTATCGATAAATAAATTATTCATGTAAAGTTGCAGTTTCTTGTTGGCATAATGTTTCTACAACGTTCAAGCCCTTCAAATTCAAAACCTAGATTAACAAGACAATATGCAGTTGAATTACATTCCCGCTTAGTGTGAGGAAACCTCCACCACTTTTTTATGTTTTGTAATATAGTGTTTTATTTGCAATGATGGTGGAAGTCCATGGCAAAGAAGTTTTATCTTGGTATTTACTGATAATGGCATGTAGAATCTTGAATCTAGTTCCATCCAAATCAGTGTGACTTGGATTGTGGCTCACATGGTTGGTTGAAGGCATTTGGGTATGTGAAAGAGGTCTGCGTGACATATGCATACCCAATTGTGGGTATGTGAAACAAGTTTGACCTGGAGTGTCATGACTGGCCTTAAGCTCTTTACTCATGACTTCACTTCCACAGCAATCTTGAGGTGGAAGGGGACTCCATGAAGGCATGAACATCATTTCTTGGGTGCGGAAGCAGTGCATTGGCCATGAAGACCTGCTAGAATCATCACTGAAATTACTGATTGCTGTACATGTTGAGACCCAAAAATGGAGAGGCAGAAAAAAAGTAGAAAGTATGCTATTTTGAGACCCAAAAAAGTGTGCATCTCAATATTCTGGACTGGCATGTTGAGTAGCCGGGGGTAGAACATCCATGCAACTATGGAATAGATAAAGAAGATGATTTGTTATGCTTACAAGCATGGCAAAACCTAGAAAATACAATGGAATTATTGTGACTGGACAGACAAACACCATCTCCAGGCTATAGCCCCCTTGAGAAAAAGCTTTGAGATCAATGGTTTAAGAAAGCTGAAGATTTTGATGTGTGCAGCATAATGCTATATTATTTCTTGCTTCGGAAAACATTCTTTGGATGTTATTGGATCAATAGCCATGTGTGATGGCAATTTGCTTTCTAAGGTAGCAACTCCTCTATAGGAAAATTGAACTGGACTGCTACTTCATCTGAGAATGAGATAGTGTGTGCATGCGTGTGTGGGGTATTTCTATTTGTTTTGACCCTTTACATCCAAATGTAGATGCTCTTCTTACGGGCTAATGAACTTGATTTACTTACCCTAGCATCAATCACTTTCACTCTGTATTCTGTTTTCTGCTCCTAATATTCATTGTTTTGGAGTTGATGGGTCACCCTCTAGCATGTGTTTGTGTCCACCACACCCACATGGGCACAGATTGGTACCCATGAATTTGTTTTTCCAATACCTTATAGTGTTTTTTATTTATTTTTGCAGTATGCCACACCAGATGCATCTCTTTATAATGCACTTATCCATGGCATGTGCCTACGAGGCCGAACCACATTGTCAAAGAAGCTGTACAAGCGAATGCACAACAGCGGACTTAAACCTGACGGTGAAACATGGGCATTGATGCTTCAGCACCAGCCAAAGGACTCCTAGACAGTAATCCGGTATTATTCTCATCCTCATCAGGAATACATCATCCTTAGTACAGCAGATAAACGAAGAATCAGAACCCATTTCTACAAATCAAAGACTGGGGTATGATCACTCTTGGCTAATCTAAAAAGAAAAGGCATATCTATTTGTCAAACTAATGTAACTAAAGCAAAATGCGACAGCATATAGTGATTGTGTATTGGAAAGTGGAATGAATGCCAGCTGAGATATATTGCTTGTACAACTCAACTCAACTCAACAAAGCCTTTGTCCCAAACTAGTTGGGATCGGCTAAATGAATCCTTTAGAAAAATATATATTGCTTGTACAAATGAATAATAAATACCATTGCTCTGAGATCGAATTGAATTATACCATTAGTCTAATTAGAAATAAGGAAACACAACCTCTATGACCAGAACATCAATTTTTTTTTTTTTTTTTTCCTGAAGAGAGAATTCTTCAAAGTTATATTCAAACAATACTGATATGATTCAAGTAAACGTGATATACTCCCTTCAAAATCTAAAGTATCTAGTTTGATAGGAAGCCAAACCAATTGAAACTGCAAAAAGAAAAAGAAAAAGCCAAGCCTACCCACGCATTTCCATGTTCTGATAAAATATGTTGAATTGTTTACTAGTTGAGAGATTAGCTTTGATTTATGCAATGATTGGCCCTATGAAAAGTGATGATTTTCATACAGTTGATCATGTCAACCAACTTCATAGTGAGGGCGAGCCCAGATAATTTGATTCGACATGGAACTAGGATCATGCGTGGGGGGTCCACACAACATCAACAATCTTAATGAAACTTCTCCTCGAGTGGGACCCAATTCTGATTGTTTGGATATGACTGAATGGACGCTAAATATAGGGAAATGATATCAGCACAACCATGTTTTGGTAACTGGAGTAACTCATCTTGTCTGACAAGCTAATTTAGAAAGAAAAGACAAGGTGAGTTTGTGCAATTATTAAAATATGGCAATGCGTGCATAGGCATGGATATTGAAATCTCAATTTGGCCCTGATATTACAATATCCAATGTTTTCATTCGATACTAGCACTTCTCACATTGTTAAGCAGAATTTGCTAGGGTCCATCGCAAAATGGCATTTCGCAGGTGCTCTGTCGCATGTTAGAGCAGCCACGGATGCTCGATTTTCAGCAGGTTTTGTCATCATTCACGAGTTGGCTGCTCTGACATACAACAAAGCATCTGTGAAATGCCTTTTGCGATGGACCCTAGCAAATCCCTTGTTAAGCACTTCCCAAATTTATTGTCTAATTGTTTCTTTTCAATTGTGACAACTAGATATGCGTACACCAACTAAAAAGATCGAGTACCATTTTCAAAACAAAGGAGTGCACAAAAATCCAACCCATATGGATATTTCCAACTCAATAATTCACCATTTTCCAGAGACAGGTTTCAGAGCTAGAAATGATATTTATTCCCGCTTTCTAACTTTCAACCATAAGAATTGGCAAATGATATTCTTCACCACGCCCCAAATTGGTTCACTGGTTGAGGATAAATTCACCCCCTTTAGCATTTTTCTTTGCCTATTAAACTTAATGAATACCGTTAAAAGGGGGGGATTTTATCCGTCAGAGGCGGGGCTGGGGGTATCATTTCCCTAAAAATTTCTCATTTTAAAGTGATCTTTCGATCTTTCTCCAACCGCATAGTGTAACCCAGAAAATTCAAATCATGGATAGTATCAATTTGGCTACAAAATTTAAGTTCTTATCAATGACAACTTTGTTCCTACACCAAGCACGACTAAGTTTAGGTTCTTTAACCCTTGAGGCCGGCACTTTTACACTTTTTTTTATAGGTAAGCTGGGATTACATCGGGTTGGGGAACAAAGCCTCAACCATTGAGCTACATGCCCAACCCCCGCTTTTACACCTGTATAACATGAAAAAATCAGAAAATCCCAGGGAACAACGATTACCAAACCTGGCCGATTATACCCATTTCTCCAAATCTTTAATTTCACATGGCTAAAACTGCTGATTTTTTTTTTTAAAATACAAAAGCTCTGCACGATTCTATTATTCCCGTTTAGCCGTTCTAGAAAGCAGAAAATGATAAGCATTGAAGATTATAGAGTAACATATCTGTTACGCCCAAAATCGGTAACAGATGAGACAGTGACAAAAGAGCTCATCTGGGCGAGACCTAGTTGTCCGAACTGGCTAAGGAGTTGTGCCCTGCACAAGGGAGCACCCGGTCAGAAGACCAACCCGGAGTCGTAGCTCCGGATGGGCCCTTCGACACTCAAGTCAGTAGTGGGCACAAAAAGGGGAAACCAAAGCTAGGAATGGTGATTCTTTGGGATTCGGTCCTTTACCTTTGAGCCTTGGGAGGCCTTTTATACTAGAGTTCTGGGTATTAAATTACCCCTTTACCCTTGGGGACAGGTGTCAGCCTATTAGTGGATCAAATTTTACGCTTCATGCCCTTTTATAGGTGCAAGATTGTGGTTGGGCAAGGTTTACACTTGACCTTACCTTTTTTAGGCTGTGATGACCCTATTGCCCCTTGTAGGGTGATGAGCATGTGGGCTTACCTTGGTGCCACGTGTCGATCTATGAATGGGGGATCTTTTTGACCCCATCAGTTGCCCCCCGATTCCTCAAGTCGATGTGTTCGACTTGGGGAAGCATATCAGTTAGCCATCCTGAGTACCAGATCAGCATATAGTCGGACTCTTTTTTTTTCGTGCATAGGACGAACTGAATGGGCCGAACTGAGGTTGGATGAACTGAGTGGGCCGAACTGAAGTTTGGACGAACAGTTTCACTTTAGCAGTTTTTTTTTGTCCTTTTGCGAAAACTTTGCTTCCAGTTCGGCTTATAGACGAACTGAGTAGGCCGCACTGATGTTTGGAAGAACTGCTTCACTTTAGCAGTTTTTTGTCCTTTTGCACAAACTTGGCGTCCAGTTCGGCTTAAGGACGAACTGAGTGGGCCGAACTGAAGTTTGGACGAGCTGCTTCACTTTAGCAGTTTTTTAACCTTTTGCGCAAACATTACTTCCAGCTCGGCTTATGGATGAACTGAGTAGGCCGCACTGAAGTTTGAACGAACTGAGTGGGCCGAACTGCTTTACTTTAGCAGTTTTTTGTCCTTTTGTGCAAACTTTGCTTCCAGTTCGGCTTATGGACGAACTGAGTAGGCCGAACTGAGTGGGCCGAACTGAAGTTTGGCTGAACTGCTTCACTTTAGCAGTTTTTTGTCCTTTTGCACAAACTTAGCATCCAGTTCAACTTAAGGCCAAACTGAGTAGGCCGCAGCACTGAAGCTTAGCCGAATTGAAGTTTGGACGAACTACTTCACTTTAGCAGTTTTTTGTCCTTTTGCGCAAACTTTGCGTCCAGTTCAGCTTAAGGCCGAACTGAGTAGGCCACACCGAAGCTTGGACGAACTGAGTGGGCCGAAGTGAAATTTAGACGAACTGCGTCACTTTCACAGTTTTTTGTCCTTTTGTGCAAACTTGGCGTCCAGTTCAGCTTAAGGACGAATTGAGTAAGCCGAAATGAGTAGGCCGAACTGAAGTTTGGACGAACTGAGTAGGCCGAACTGAAGTTTGGACGAAATGCTTCACTTTAGCAGTTTTTTGTCCTTTTGTGCAAACTTTGCGTCCAGTTCGGCTTAAGGACGAACTGAGTAGGCCGCGCTGAAGCTTGGACGAACTGAGTGGGCCGAACTGAAGTTTGGATGAACTGCTTCACTTTAGCAGTTTTTTGTCCTTTTGCGCAAACTTGGGGTCTAGTTCGGCTTAAGGCCGAACTGAGTAGGCCGAACTGAAGTTGGCCGAAATGAAGTTTGGACGAACAGAGTGGGCCGAACCGAAGTTTGGACAAACTGCTTCACTTTAGCAGTTTTTATCCTTTTGCACAACGTGCGACCAGTTCGGCTTATGGATAACTTGAGTAGGCCGAATTGAAGTTGGACGAACTGAGTAGGCCGCACTGAAGCCTGGACGAACTGAGTGGGCCGAACTGAAGTTTGGAAGAACTGCTTTACTTTAGCAGTTTTTTGTCCTTTTGCGCAAACTTGGCGTCCAGTTCGGCTTAAGGACGAACTGAAGTTGGCCGAACTGAGTAGGCAGCACTGAAGCTTGGACGAACTGCTTCACTTTAGCAGTTTTTTGTCCTTTTGCGAGCTGAGTAGGCCGAACTGAAGTTGGACGAACTGAGTGGGCCGAACTGCTTCACTTTAGCAGTTTTTTGTCCTTTTGTGCAAACTTGGCATCTAGTTCGGCTTGAGATAAACTGATTTTTGTCTTGTAGCGAATCGTGCAATATCCTGGTCGGCTTCAGATGACCAGAATTTTATCTTGTAGTGAATCCTGCTATATCTTGGTCGGCTTCAGATGACCAGAATTTTGTCTTGTAGCAGATCGCGCAATATCCTGATCGGCTTCAGATGACCATAATTTTATCTTGTAGCAAATCGCGCTATATCCTGGTCGGCTTCAGATGACCAGAATTTTGTCTTGTAGAGCATCGCGCTACATCCTGGTGGGCTTCAGATGACCAGAATTTTGTCTTGTAGCGAATTGCGTTATATCCTGGTCAGCTTCAGATGACCAGAATTTTGTCTTGTAGCGAATCACGCTATATCCTGGTCTGCTTCAGATAACCAGAATTGTCTTGTAGCGAATCATGCTATATCCTGGTCGGCTTCAGATGACCAAAATTTTATCTTGTAGCGCATCGAGGTATATCCTGGTCGGCTTCAGATGACCAGAATTTTGTCTTGTAGCGAATCACGCTATATCCTGGTCGGCTTCAGATGACCAGAATTTTATGGATTGTGTCATATCCAGATCGGCTTAGGAAACGGATGAACTGGAAACTGATTCAGGTCAGCCGGTTCAGGTCGTCCATCTCAGGTCGGCCGAAAAACATATGAGCTACAACTTAGCCTTCTTCAGGTTAAGTTTTACCCACGCGTTATGTCCAGTTCGTCCGACTTGAGATTGCATTGGATTCCGGAAGAGCTACTAATCATCCTCTGTGGGACAAGTGTAGAAGCTGCGTTATATCCAGGTCGGCAAAATTCTAGATGACCTGGATTTCAGAACCTGGATTTCGGATGAGCTACCACTTTCTCTCTATGGGCAAGTGTGAAAGGCTGTGTTGTATCCAGATCGGCCGAATTTTGGATAAACTGGTCATCACGGCGAGCTTCAGCTAATCCTTTTTTGGATAGGTTTAATCGTTGCATTAGTAATGACTCGATCTTCGACCTAGCTCGAGGCAGGCTTTTGGTCCGAAGCGAGCACGTTCAAATCGAGTTAGGAATTAGCATTTTAAAGTTTCAACCGAACGGGTCGGTTTCAGGCCCAACCCAAAGTGGGCCTCAGGCTTTAGGCATGTCCAACCCGAGCTGGGATTCCGATTTTTGGACTTATGTTTATTCTAATCGAACGGGTTGGTTTCAGGCCCAACCTGAGGTGGCCCTCAGGCTTTTGGCATGTCCAACCCGAGATGGGACTTAGGTTTATAGACTTATATTTATTCTAACAGAAAGGGTCGGTTTCAGACCTAACTTGAGGTGGCCCTCAGGCTTTTGGCATGTCCAACCCGAGCTGGGACTCAGGTTTTTGGACTAATGTTTATTCTAACTGAACGGGTCGGTTTCAGGCCCAACCCGAGGTGGACCTCAGGCTTTAGGCATGTCCAAGCCGAGCTGAGACTCAGATTTTTGGACTTATGTTCATTCTAGCCGAGCAGGTAGGTCTTAGACCAAACCCGAGGTCGACCTCAGGCTTTAGGCATGTCCAACCCGAGCTGGGACTCAGGTTTTTGGACTTGTGTTTATTCTAACAGAGGAGCTCGGTCTTAGGCCCAATCCGAGGGTGCTTTGACAACAAGGAAATTCACCATAGCAGAGGTTTGGTAAAGTTGGGGATCCTACTAGCACCAATAACTCTATGGACCCTTATACTCGAACGACATTTCTAGGGAACCTATACAGGTCCGAATTGACCGGCTGAAGGCGACTTTCCGTTTTATTTGAAGGCGTGGTTGTACAGAATGTAGCCGGAGCTTCCGTTGTCCACCAATATCTTGTGTACTTTGAAACTGACGATAAGTATGGTGATTATCACGGCATCGTCCTGGGCGAGAAGCACTCCCTCCAAGTCCTTGTCGAAGAAAGAGATGAATTGATTTGTTTTCTTCTATTTATCAGGGAGGTGAACCGAGTTGACCTGCCTTGCGTAAGCTTCCTGCGTAGAGGACGAGGTTCCTCCTGCCGTTAGGTCACCGATTATGGTTTTAATGACCCCAACAAGTTGTTGATGGTGTTCTTTTCTTCTTGGGCTACTCTGCTCCTGTGGTCTTCGGGGACTTATGGGGCTTGGAGATTGGTTTGGAATTCCGCGTTCTAGTGTTCTATGAGGACGGGCTCCCCTTTCTACAAAGTCTCTTAGGTGCTCTCTTCTAATCAAATTATATATCTCCTCTTTCAAGTGTCGGCACTCGTCACTGTCATGCCCATGATCTATATGGTATCGACAATATTTCGGCTCATCTCTTTTACTCCATTTTATCAAAGGCCATTTGAGGTACTGCTCATCTCGGATAGTCATGAGTGTGTGACTTCTAGGAGCGTTGAGAGGAGTGTAGTCTTCTTCTCTTATTTGTGTGCTGCTGTCTGGATCGGCTTCTTCCAGTTCATTCTTGTTCAGAAGTATTTCTTCTTGTCTTTGCCCCCGAGTGGAGTTGTATCCTCCCCACCTAGTGGTTGAATCGTTCCTTCTTGGCTTTGCCCCCCGGGTGTAGTTGTAATCTCTGCACCCGGAGGTTGAATCGTCTCATCTGCTTTTGACGTGGCATTTTGTGCTGGTAAGGTACATTCAACAACGAAGTCTGCCAGTACTTGGGCCTTTATTGCTGGCCTTGGTAAGTACAAGATATCTAACTCACTGAGTTCCGCTGCCCACCTCACGAGTCGTCCTGAAGTGTCTGGCCTGTGGAGGATCTGTTTGGGCGGTTGATGAGTCATAACCTTGATCGTGTGCTTGAAAATATGGCCTCAGCTTTTGGGCCGCCATGATTGGTGTAAGCCCAATGGCTCATCCTCTTACCTTGTTTTGATGATTCTCAAACTAAATTGATTATGTTTTTTAATACTAATCAATTTGCCTTGAAGTGTTGTATTAAGACAGGACAATCATGTGAGGAATCAACACACCACTTGGTCGTGCTTGAAGATGTACCACACAGGAGTTAAAGGAGCTAGAGATCACATGGGCCAACTTGATGTGTTAAGACAGCATAACACTTCTGGAGTGATGGACCCATCTAGAAGAGGGTTTGAATTTGCTCGGGTGTAAGAGCTGAAGTGGGAGTAGGATGCTCTGCGCGAGCTGGGTTTTGCTTTGCTGGCGTTGGGGGGACAACCACTTGCGACGCGATTCGTCCACTTTGAGGGGCGTGATGAGATGCTGGTTGTACTGCTCAACCAGAGGGTACTCGACCACTCTTCCGACCTACCATTTTTCTTGAGACCTAGAACGACTTTTAGTTCAGGGTCCCACGGATGGCGCCAATCTGTTACGCCCAAAATCGATAACAGATGAGGCAGTGACAAAAGAGCTGATCTGGCAAGACCTAGTTGTCCGAACTGGCTAAGGAGTTGTGCCCTGCACAAGGGAGCACCCGGTCAAAAGACCAACCCCGAGTCGTTGCTTCGGATGGGCCCTTCGACACTCAAGTCATTAACGGGCACAAAAAGGGGAACCAAAGCTAGGAATGGTGATTCTTTGGGATTCAGTCATTTACCTTTGAGCCTTGGGAGGCCTTTTATAGTAGAGTTCTGGGTATTAGATTACCCTTTTACCCTTGGGGACAGGTGTCGGCCTATTAGTGGATCAAACTTTACCCTTTCCTTCATGCCCTTGGACAGGTGCAAGATTGTGGTTGGGCAAGGTTTACACTTGATCTTTCCTTTTAGGCTGTGATGACCCTATTAACCCTTGTTGGGTGATGAGCATGTGAGCTTGCATTGGTGCCACGTGTCGATCTATGAATGGGGGATCTTTTTGACCCCATCGGTTCAATCTGCATATCTGCTTAATCAGTGCAGAAGAACCAGATAACACGAGAATAGTTCCTGACAATAAGCCATCTCAAGGGGTTTAAATAAAAGACTAAAATATAAGAACAATTCTAATCTTGTTCAGAATCAAAATAAATCTGTAATTTCCTTAGACTTATCAAATAAGAATGTCTGATTTTGTTCTTCTTGATTTTCTCTTTGATACAACTATCCTAATAATAGAGAGAATCATGAGAAGTTCAACATTCCTCTTTCTATTTTCCCTGAAAATATTCTTGCGGGCCCGAATCTTGGAGCAGGAGAACAAGACAATACAGAAAGAGATGATAATGATAATGATGCATAAGATGATAATGATAATGATGAGATTTTAAGGTAGCGGGCACCTTCTTGACAAAGCAATACATGGGACTACAGTAAAAGTCAACAAGTTCAAAGGTGGGGAAATGACAGCACAAATTTTCAGTATAAGCCAATTGTTTTCCAATAGAAAATGAGAGTACTCTTCCGGCAAATTGCATGAGAATCACTCAAATAAGAGAAGCTTATATATGCTGATTGAATCTGCTTAAGCAGAAAATCATTACAACTTCTTCTGTAGAGAAATATTTTCTTCCACATTTCACTCATTCAAGGGCACAAAAAATACATAATGCATAGATGATGAAAACTAATTACCGTGAAGCCCTCACAGTTTTCTATAACCACTTTAATTTCTCTTTCTCAATAGATCTCTCTAAACTGAAACTCATGCCGCAGTTGGATTGCATATGACAATAATTTTCTACCGATCAAATCTCAAGCACACTAAGATGAGAAGAGCAAATACACAATGAAAGAACGTGTTACGACTTGATTCGTTTATAGATCTATTCTCTGTCATTTTCTACTCAATAGGGCAGAAACATTTCTACACAGATTTCTACAAGAGGTTGATACAACAAAAGAACTTGAGGGGGGGACCTTCTCAGTCTTCCTTTTTTAATGAATTCTGTTACCATTCAAAAAAAGAAAGAACAAGATATTGTATACAAAGATGTGAGAGTAATTTCTATGAGGTGGATACCTTTTATCAGAGCTTTATATGTGGCTTATGATGGAAAATAATGCGATCAGAGACTCTCTGAGAAAACTCTCTATAACGACCCAAATTTCTTGTCTCAGATCGCTACAAAAAAAAAGACAAGTAAAAACCTGGTATTTTTTTTTTATCATAACTAAAAACCAATGGCGGAAGCTTTCCATTATCCAATTGAAATCTATTACATTACTCAAAGGAAACTATAGCTAAGACAGTGATCCTCAATCCTCAGCTTTTCTCGTTAGAGTAGTGAGTGGAGGGATTTCAGATTTAATGCCTTAAATTAGACGTAATCATTATTCCAAACCATTGACTTAAAAATGACTTAACATTGATAGTCTGAAACCAAACAATAAACTAAAAGTCCCAAACTAAAACTTCTCCATTTAAACTAAGGAAATTGACAGACATTGTCAACTCCTCAACTTTATTCGTCACCCTGCTTGCACTAGAGTAATTTCTATGAGGTGGATACCTTTTATCAGAGCTTTATATGGGGCTTATGATGGAAAATAACGCAATCAGAGACTCTCTGAGAAAGCTCTCTGTAACGACCCTAATTTCTGGTCTCAGATCGCTAAAAAAAAAAGACAAGTAAAAACCTGGTAAGTTTTTTTTTTATATTAACTACAAACCAGTGGCGGAAGCTTTCCATTATCCATAGTTGGGGTCATATCCAAGACTACCCAACAACTCAATTGCAGCTTCGCTCACCTGAATTACAATCTTCCGGACACTGAGTCTCTTCTGTACTCGTTGCCACTGTAATGCAGAATGCAAACATATGCTGAATAAGAAGCATATTAAAAGAAAACTAGAAAAAGCCCAGAGGGAAAAAAGATACAAAAATAATAAATTGCTAGTAATTAAAAGGTTTAAAAGAACACTAGAAAAAGCCCAGAGGGGAAAAAGATCCAAAAATAATAAATTGCTAGTAATTAAAAGGTTTAAAATATGGGAATTGCAAGGGACTTTCGCAGAAAGGCATATCATTTGAAGGTCAGAGGCGAATTGAAAGCTAAGCAGTAGTCATTCTAAAGATCCCCCCCTGGAACTTTTCAGTAGGTTGTCTTATTCATCTACTTCATCTGAAGTGGTTGCTCTCCCACTCAACAGCCAGCCGCGAAATGCCTTTCTATGAAAGTCCCTAGCAAATACCTTGAAATTCAAAGCCCCATAAAATCCAAACAGAAACAGCAAACAGCAAGAAAATCAAAAGCTTCTAAATATAAGCTGAATTAAAGACCTAGAATAATAAAAAATCAGCAAAAGTCGAAAGTTCTAAAATATATGGTGATATTTCAATGCTGCAACCAAATCTAACAAAAGATTGATAAACTGCTGTAAGTAAAAAAAAATCAAAAATCAAAAGATTACTGAAACCTAACAACTTTTTTTCATATAGGTGTCAAGTGCAAAGTCTGGAAATTGATTAAAAAAACTCCTATGCGATACACATTGTGACACAAAATAAATTTTTAAAGTTCTAAAAAAATGTTTGCAAGGAAGGATCACCATACCTGTAACCTCACAATACTATTTATCTGCTCACGGTCCAGAGGCTAGAATACTATGAACTCGTCAACACGATTCATAAACTCGGGACGAAAGATAGATCTCACAGCATTCATCACCCTTTACTTAATGGTTTCATAACCCAAATCCTTGGACTCAACTTCCGTATTGTGTATGTACTTTGAAAGTACGTTAGATGTCATGATAATGACAGTGTTGGTAAAGCTCACAACGCAACCCAGCGAGTCAGTCACTCTACCATCGTCCAAAACCTGAAGTAAAACATTAAAGACATCCGAATGGGCTTTCTCAATCTCGTCAAACAAAATAACAGCATATGGCCTCCTTCTAACTGTCTCAGTTAGATGCCCGCCTTCTTCATAGCCAACATAGCTAGGTGGTGCTGCTCCTATCAATCTGGAGACTGAATGTTTTTCCATGTACTCACTCATGTCAATCCGCACTAGAGCTTCTTCAGTGTTAAACAAGTATGCAGCAAGAGCTTTGGCTAGCTCTGTTTTGCCAACTCCAGTGGGACCCACGAACATAAAACTTGCAATTGGGCGGTGAGGATTGGACAGACCAGCCCTGGACCGTTGGATGGCCTCGGCTACTGATTTCACAACTGGTTCCTGACCCACCACACGTCTATGTAGCTCATCCTCCAAATTTAACAGCTGTACTCTCTCGGACTGTTGAAGTTTGGAAACAGGAATACCTATCCTTTTGCTGACTATTTCAGCAATGTTAGACTCAGTTACCACTTCCCTCAGCATTGACTTCCCAGAGCTTAGTTAGATATTCGTCCAACTCCTTTTCTGCAACTTCTAGTTGGCGTTGCAAAGAAATAATACTCCCATACTTTAATTCAGCCGCACGATTAAGGTCATTGTCACGTTCAGCCTGCTGAATCTCTAGATTTACCCTGTCGATCTACAGCAGGAAAAGCCATGTAAATAAAGTGGATAATTAACATTCAATTTCAGTACTTAGAAGCCTAATGGAATGCCAAAAAGCCACCAAAGACTTGGCTTGGATTAAACAAGATTTGCATCGAGACTCAAAACTCGAAAAATTCAGAAGCTTTCATATTTGCATAACTCAATCGCTAACAGAGTTCTGAGTCAAACCCGGACTCGAACCTTTAGCCATTTGGATACACAATTTTAGAATCTTGGCTTTCCTCAAAATCCGGGATGGGAGATGAGAGGAGACCGTCCGTCATTTTCTGATTTCTCGCCCTTCTTTCCGTCGAGCTAGAGTAGGAGATCATCCCATGTTTCCAGGTTTTTGAAATCTCAAGATGGGGGAGAGATTTCTAAAACCTGGATTTCTTACTTAAAATCCAAGATAATGGATTGTAAAATCCTACCATTCAAAAAAAACAAAAATGGGTTGTAAAATCTAGAATTTTACACCACTTTCAACCTAAAACCAGGATTCTAAAATCTACGTATCCAAACAGCCCCTCAAAGTACAAGCCATTCTAGGTTTTCAAACCTTTTTCCAAGATTTCTATCCGCAAAAAAGGTTAGGAAGTTATGAGCTAATGAATATATTTTTAATCTGAACAAGCTCAAGAATACTAAAGCAGGACACGGGAGAGAAGGATACCTCTTCCTTGATGGATTGAATTCGGGTCATTACAGATTTCTCATGCCCCCACTGCTCTGTCAGCTCTGCTTGTTTTTCTTTTAATAGAGACAGCTCTGCCTCAATGCAACTCAACCTATCTTTGGAGGCTCTGTCAGTATCATTAGTAAGAGAAAGACGGATCTTTAGTTTCAAAACAGAGCGGTTGATTTCATTGAGAGCAGTTGGCTTTGAAGTGATCTCCATTTTCAGTATGGCAGCTGCCTCATCAACTAGATCAATAGGTGGAACAAATATAGATGCGTTAGCACTTGGCATCCCAAATGGACTATGAAATAGTGTTGCTTGAATTTTTTATTTTACATTTTTTCTGATCGGTAAGCTGTGATTGAAGTTAAACACTGTGATTGAAGTTAAACACACGACCTCAAAGGTTGACAGTTGAAACAACAAGCACATTGTTTTTTTTTTTTTGGAGGAATACTGTTTGTTTTCTTACACATTGGCGCATGTGCCGGTGCCTACATGGACATAGGGTCTCAGATATGATGTTAGCAAGACTAATATGGTGAGTCCATATATTTAATTGATTAAAAAACAACAAAAAAGTAGTAGTTTCCAGATAAAATATGACTGCATAAAAATTAATAGAATCAATATAATTAATAAATAAAAGCTAAAGAGGGTATATTGTTTAATGTAATGCAACATCACTGCAGGGACATTTAACAACCTGATTCCATCAAGTCGCTACGAGCAAAAGAACAACGTAAAAATCATGAATTTTTTAATTTTTTAATTTTTATAAGTCTATCATAACAAGAGGTCCTTTCAATACTCATACTCCAAATGAAAAGTAAAGTTTTAATCACTAAAGTTCAAACTAAAGAAAGTCCCGACAAAATAAAACAGAAAATGATGCAAGACGTCATAGCGCAATAATCCATGAAGCGAACTCTCCGATCACACGATCCTTTATCCCATGGTTTCTTCGTTTGCAAACGCTCCGCCATCTAACGCCTCAACCCCTGTGGTGGAAGAAACAACGTTAGAGCAGGGTCCTCCAGAGACCGAGCGGAGTAAAAGGAACAATATAAAAGGGCATGCAGTAATAATTCAGATCCTTAGCAATCATTTAGAAGCAATAATAAATAACTGGAGAATAAAACTACGCCATCTATATCAGTATAAACAGGAATGAATGACAATAATGAATGATATGTTATGTGTGCATCGAATATGTAAAATGAGACAGCACTTTCCCCAGGTACATCCGGCTTTTCCCCAGTTTACTTTTCTATCAGTTCTTTTCTAACTTTCTTCTTTTTGCCGGTGTCCTTGCCGCACGACTACCCACTACCCCTATTCAAAGGTAGTGGCGTTATGGACTCGGATTTCGGTCTCGCATTTAATGCCGAGCCGTTTCGGGGATACTATCCCTTCAGATGGTTTGCCAACGAAAGGCTGTACACGCTTCTCGCGTTGGCCTTTGGACCTTAGGTCCCAGGATGATACCACCACACCCTTAATTTCCCCTTCACTCTCCCCCATGTAGGATATGCAATTAGGGATTTTAAGGTACGTTACCTTTGCCTTCTTTTCCTGCATCCTTTCACATAAAGGTTAGAAACAGTTTATTATTTATTTCATTTCAAGTAAACTAGTATAATGAGCTATACAGTTATCACAAAGAAAATAGTATACGTAAGATTACTTTGCATGAAACAAGTTATATTGAAACCATTACAACACAAGGTCTAGCTGTCACCTGCCTTGTAAAACCTTGGATGTAAATATCGAGACGGCTTCTAAGTGAGAGTGTGAGGGAAATAATCCTGAAGATAAGAATCATACCCAACCATTTACGTTTGATATAAGATTAAGAGAATAGCAAGAGGATTGTAAATTACCCGACTCGTACAAGGACATTGGATAGAAGAAATGATCTAACTTATATGAAAATTGATTTATTTGGCTTCGTACATAAGATTTGAGATCTGCCTATATATATCTGATATATAAAAGAGGCTTTCAAAAATACTTCTTTATAAGATCTGTTTAGATAAAAAAAACAAATCATCTTTAGAGCTATTACATGTATAGCCTTGATGCGATCGAAGTAGTCAAAAAAATCATTTTAGGGAGCTCTTTGTGCATACACTGCTAGTTTAGAAATGTGTCCCGAAAAATTTGTCTTATACTCTTATGAGCATGCACTGATAAGTTATACAGTTATGATGGAAAACACTCAAAGCTCATAAATTTGATCTGATTTGGACAACAAAACACACACACACACACACACCTATAAATCATACATCTGGTCTATTTTGGGCTTGAGAATACAAGTACATACTACCCAAAAATCTGGTCCATTGTGGACTAGAAAGTACATGCTTACATATTATAAATCTGCCCTGTTTTTTGGGACATAAGATACTCTCATTTTCAAATGCAACCTGGTCCATTTTTTTTTTGGTCCTAAAAATCTTAGACCAGCAGGGTGTAAATCTGGTCCAATTTGGACCTAAATACTCATATATATAGGACATAAATATGGACAGATTTGCCAAAATTATGCAGAACTGTTGGGTTGTAAATATGACAAGACTACAGTGTAATTAGCTGTTTACACCAAGTCTGTTGATTACAAAACTATCTATATAGTTTATTTGACCATCATGATCAGTCAACTTATGGATTCGACCTTACAAATTTTTTTATTTGACCCTACATGGGTGTTCAACAGGCGTAAGACATAGTCATGATCAAAATTTTCAATTTGATACTTATGGTTATTCAACCGTTTTGATCATAGCACCAATTTGAAATGTCCTTGATGTCCATAGTGTACTGTTAACATTGATTAAAAAAATCGTTTTTTTTCTTTCTCTGTACTACATAGGACATATGTACCTTTTGTCTATTATATCACTTCAATTGCACTAATGAAGTTAAGAAGATTCCCAAAATATCATTTTCTTTCACTTAGGCACATAGAACTGATAACTAATTCAATATATATATCTATGACAGGTACATGGAATAGATAATGCTTATAAAAATCATTTGTTCCATTAAGTCTAAAAAAATCAAATCCTGTAAATAAAATTATTTAATCCAAAAGAGTAGTCAAAATACATCAGTACAAAGGAAAATTAGTAGGTCACATGACTAAAAATATGTTTGTATCATAAATCTTTTGATTCAAAAGTTCATAAAAAAATCTCTTCAACTAATACTACTAGATCAATAAAATCCTTCGATTTATATGATGGCATCAACTGTTGGCATAAAGCCAAAAATTTTCGAGTCAATTATTATGAGAACAAGAATTTTGACAGAAGTACTTACTTGGGTGATGAGTTTCTAAAGTTTCACAAGACCACAATGACTAGCACCACTTCTTTTTTCTTCCCTTTTTCTTTTCTTTTCTACTGTTGTTGCGTGAAAGGGGACTAAGTTAAAGACAACTATATGCAATATATATAATGGAAGTAAGAGTGGGGCGTGGGTTTTTTTTTTGAAATTTGAATTGGGCGTCCCACAAATTTTGGGCGTGAGGGGATTACATATATTCCCTAATTTTTTGTTTTGATTTGCTATTTTGGCTAATCTACTATTAATGATAATATTATATCCCTAAAGTTTCTCACTTTACATCATCCATAAGATTACTTAATCTCCAAGTAATCCCACTACTTCTATTAATGTAAAGTTCCCACTATTGTTAAGAGTTTTTGAATTTTTAATTAAAGAAACTAAGATATCCAAAATCTAGGAATTTCCTTTTAAGATTACTTATAATTAGTAAATCTAAAAGGCATCTTTAAATTTTCTATCATCACACCATATCATTGATTGCTAATTAAAAGCAATCACATATATTTCCCTAAATAATTACTTATAATTAGTAATCCTACAAAGGCATCTTTAAATTAACTATCATCATACCATATATATATATATATATATATTTATATATATATATATATATATATATATATATATATATATATATATATATATATATATTTATTTATTTAATTTATTGAGGGTGGGCCCACACCATATGCACGTTTTCCCATACAAGGGAAAACGTGGGTTTCTTCCCATAACTTTTTATCTTTTTTTTTTTTTTTTTGACTTTCCACGTTTTAAGTGATATTTTCCGTGGAAATTATTTTTACAACAAGACTTATTTTCTTCTCTCATTTAGGGAATTTAGTTATAACCTTCAATAGCCCTAGATTCTAAGATCTATGGATCAAAACAAATTAAAGGGAAAAGAGTGATTAAAACTAAGATCAAGGGTTGATCATTGATGGATCGTTGATCCCCGCCCTTGAAAATAGATTCACTGATCCAATGGCCTAAATCTTAGAGTTTTGAAAGAAGAAGAATCACAGTCATTACAGGACAACTCTCACCGCAAATTACTTTTGGCTGTAAATTTTAGTTGCTGAATGGAATAATGTTTCAGTTTTAGTATCTATTATGGCCACCATAGAAATTTCAGTGTAACTCCTTTAAAACCACAAAAAGATATGAACATATGCAACTAATAAAATTTTAAGATGGAACTTCAGGAAATGCTAGAATACGCACAAATACACACTTAGTAACCAGCACAAGCAAGACAACCATTCATAGTCATTTAACAGCATCAAACACCTATTGACATGGGCTCCGGGGCAATGTCTGAAATAGTAAGGTTCATTCTAAACTCAAAATGTGCACCCTATAGACCCTTTTAAGAACCAGTTTTTGAAGATCGATGATATTGATCCCGCTGTTTTAGGGTTTCTAGTTTTATCGTTGTTAGAAACTTACCGACTTCTCCAAAAGCTTATGCTGTTGGAGAAGGGCAGTACTTAATCTTCTATACTTTAACACTCCCCCTCACGTGTGGCCCACTTGGCAAACACGTGGCACATGTGGTCCCACCTTGGGCCCAAGGTTTTAAATTTCGGTTTCGAGCTTAATTTCGGACCCCACCGAAACCGAAATTTAAGTCGAAATCCTGAAATTTCGGCCGAGATTTGGTAAAGGGGCTCGAAATTTCAAATATTTGGGCCGAAATTTAGGTTGAAATTTGGTAAAGGATTAAAAAATTAATATTTTTTTAAATTTCGCCGAAATTTTGTACATTTCATCAATTTTGGTTTCGTTGTATTTCGATTTCGGCCAAAATTTAAAACCTTGCTTGGGTCGACCATTGCATGTGGATTTTTATGACATCGAGGAGGTTTGAATTTGAGACCTTTGGCTCCGATACCATGTTAGAAACTTATCGACTTCTCCAAAAGCTTTAGCTGTTGGAGAAGGGCGGTACTTAATCTTTTATACTTTAACAACACTCTTAACAATCGTAAAGCGACTTAACTTGTAAGTTTATATCTAAAAGCTAGAATTTAAAAATATAAGTTATAATTTTATAAATATAGGTTATAATTTATAAATATAGCAATTTTCTGGATAGATTTTTTTTATCGTTATATGTATAAGCTAATGTTTGTAGGGTAATTCGTTTTACATTACGCTATATGTGACTTGAAACATAGTTTTTGTACTGTGTCCACTCATAAATGCAAGTACAACCAAAAAAATACAGCGGGGCCATATGTTGGATCAATCAAACCATTCAATTGTTGGGCCCCAATCTAAATAGGTTGTACCCCGAAAAAAACATTTGAATAGGATTGATCTTAACCCTTCGATCTATGAATCCATTGTCCATTTTAACCTCTATAGATCAGAGGATTAGGATCATCCTATGGAGAAGATTTTCGGGGTAAAGCATTGTTGAGGAGGAGCAAATAAAAGAACGGTTTGAATCATCCTATCATGTTGGCCCCACTGTATTTTTTCCCACTAAAGTTGCAGAGGAGGAGACAACACAAAAGACTTCATCCTCATGCCACGCGAGCGGCAAACCAGCAAAGGAAACAGCTTGAACAGTGAACCAAAATCCAAACTGCAACTGTATCCCCTTCCTCCTCATGGAAACACTGGCAACATCACTTCTCGGGTGAACGGAAACAAATACTAACTCACAGACTGAAGATGCTAATCTGACAGCTTTCTCTCGCGCAAATGGCAATTTACAGCAAAAAGAGGCACTTTTGTTCCCTTTTTCTTCTTTCTTAAAAGAAGAATGAAAATATCACAAAATGTCAACAATCTACAGCAAAAAGAGGCACTTTTGTTCCCTTTTTCTTCTTTCTAAAAATAAGAAAGAAAATATCCACAAAATGTCAACATTTTGCACTGTTATGGCCACCTTGCCCGAAACTAAACCAAAATCTTACGAAATGGTCAAATTATCAAACAAAATACTGTAATAGCACTAACGAACCCGTGTGCTCGCGTCGGTTAGGGACGAAACCAAAATGTTGCGACCAAAACCTTAAACCATGAGGAATAAGGCTCAGGTTTGTTATAGCTCTAAAAAAAGGATATATATTGTCCTAATAAGCATGTCAGGACATGTCCAAAACATCTATCACATGTGTTCAGCCCAGCACTATTTTGAAAATTATAGTATTGTTAGATTGTTACCTTCGTCACGCAAAAAGCGCCTACTAATGTAACGATCCGAAAGAACTGCGGCTGCTTCAAGTGCACTGTCAGAAATGCGGACTCCATGGTGCAGCTCATATCTTTCACGCAATCCACATAGTATAGAGATTGTATCTTCCACAGAAGGTTGATCAACAAAAACTTGCTGCAAACGACCCTCTAGGGCTGGGTCTTTCTCAATACATTTGCGGTACTCATCAAGGGTCGTTGCTCCAATACATCTCAACTCTCCACGACCGAGCATTGGCTTCAACAGATTCCCCGTATCCATTGCACCATTAGTGGCACCTGCAATAGAAATTAAGAACACATTAATCAGCATTTGATTCCACTTACAAGATTCAGAAAAATCTCATTCAAGATAGTGTTGCTGTCATAGTCACAAATATTTGTCTCGGGAATTTCTTGGGAGTTTACAATTTTTTATTATGTTTCGCAACACGTGCAGATGAAGACAAAGAAAGGGGTACGAGTCCCGACAAATGCCAAAAATCGATTTAAAATTGACCAAATCATCAGTCAATTTCACACCTTTATTTTATAAATGGGGTCCTGTTTTAGAAGCGTTTTCCTTTAAAATATATAAAAACATTAAATTTAAGAACAAAGGACAACAAATAATATTGTGAATTTATCGTGATAGTTTTGCACTAAAAATAAAGGCATATGAAGATATCTCGATGATTTTTTAAAATCTTGGTAAAATATCTCCATTTTGTTGTTTATAAAAAAAATTGCAAAAAAGATCTTGATATTAAAAAAAAATGTCGGGATATTTGTGGCTATGGTTGTTTAAGGAATCAAGACATAGACGCACTTAAACCATGTAACACGTCATTTGAGACCTAGCATAAGAACAAAATTCACATAGAAGCATTTTTTTAATGGTATATAGAAGCATTATTATCAGAAGAACATCTACTCAACTTTCAACATATGTCATTGATCTCTTTTAGGAAATGTTTCTATATCAGTGTTTACAAAATTAGGTGGGTACTTGAAAAAATCACCAAGTAGATGGGACTCGGACATGACTGCAGTCGATTCAGGAGATTTAAGTCATTTCTTTAAACCCTAAAGCACTCTATTATTCGAAGACTGGACCAGATACTTGAATGATAAAACAGAAACGGCGGAGCATTTAATACTTGGAAAAACGTTTGATGCGATATTTCACTACTCATAATTTGGCCCCCATCAAGTCCAAGCTGAGTTTTAAAACTTGGAGTGATAACTTTTTAATCATAAACTGATTATATAACAGTGACAGATGAAATTGCACGAAACGAAAGATGGACAGAGCAATCTGCAAGCATGTCAAAGAACCTCAAGAATTAAGGTATTGAAAAACTAGATAACGAAGCATGCTAACTAAATAGTGACCTGCCCCAACAACAGTGTGGATCTCATCAATGAAGAGAATTATCTGTCCATCTGATTCAGTCACTTCTTTCAGTACAGCTTTCAGTCTATCCTTGAACTCTCCCCTAAATGTTGCTCCAGCAATGAGTGCACCCATATCAAGGGAAATCAACTGCAAAAACAAAGCAAACAAGATGAGGATTCAAATTAAATATATTGTAGCTAGCGATTAAAGCATCCTTCCCTTATAAGAATTCAAACATACTCACCCGATTTCAAATGTAAATAAGGTCATTTCAGGAAATATTGGTACCAGAATAACTTGACAGAGAGATTGACCAGGCCAAGTCAGTCAGAAGAAAATTGATCATTTAACCTGTAACCCATAAACACTTTTAAAAGCCTACATAATTCCTTAAGTTATTACTGTCATGGACCGGAAACCCCGCTATTAACTTACATGCCCCTACAGATCATATTCTTTGACTGTAGAACATCCTAGATATCATCCTTACCCTTAATCCGTGTTACACAGATTCTTCTGAATGGGTGAAGTACCATCATTGGATATGTGTCGAAATCCAATACTTCAGGATTCACCGTGATACTTCTACATCTCTTTTATCTGTTTTTTGCTTCTAAGTACTACTACAACAACTTTACAATTACCGCATGTTTTGAGGTTTATCCATCCTATTAATAATTTTTTTATATGGAAATAAAACATTATATTTACTTAGCCTATTAAAAGTTTCATTATATTACTTGTTACTATCAGAATTTTATGTAAAAAAAATTAAAACTTGATATTAAAAAAAAATTTTGGTGAATCCACAAATTATTCTTTTTGAGGTTTGCCGAATTCGACACTCGATACCCATGTTAGATTCCAACACTTGTATCTCTTAAATATCCACCAATCATCCTACAAAACATAAAATCAGTCCTCTATACCCTATTACAGAATTTTCCTATGTCTAGGCCCATCAGTTCCTTTGAGACCCATATCAAGTCCCTGAAAACCATCCACAATCCTGAACTGTGAATTGTTCATTTCCCAATACTTTACGTCTAGTCCTCTTTTACACCCAAAACCCTTTGCAAGCCTATTACTCATAACTAGAAATTATTCTTTTGTTTTGGATTGATCCTATACCACTAAAAACTGACCGGTCGTCCATAAAAGTTCACCTACCACCTACGACAAACTGTCATAAGAATCCTTGACTTTTCATAACCCAGTTTGCTCAAACATGTTTCCCCAATCCTTTTGATTAATCTTGTTGTGCAGATGTCTTGTATTCTACAGGACCCTGACGGACTAATGTGCGCGACGACGCACATGCGGGTCGAAAACCATGGGTCGAGCACCAAAACTGTCATAAGTTTTGGGTTTTCTCTTAAGGGTATTTCGGTAGATTTCTCCATGTAGTGGCGTTGATATATAAGCCACATGTTAGGGTTGCGGGATTAAGGTTTTTATTCTTTTGTGTATTCTTGGCCAAGAAGAAGAGACTTTGTAACCCTAAACCGAAATACTGAAAATCTTCCCCCGTGGATGTAGGTAGTGCCGAACCACGTAAAATCTTTTGTTTCTTGTGTGACTGTGCTTCTCTGCATCGTTCTTTTGCTATATTATTGCACATCGTGTTTGATCTGTGTTGAGAAGTATTTCTCGGATTTTCTACAAATCTTAGTCTATCAGTTGGTTGTCCTATGTCAATGGCACCCTAAGTGGACAATTTGAGCAGCAATAAATTAGCGCCCTTATCAACTCGTTCCGGTAATTCTCGCACATTGTAGCAACTGGTTCGTTAAGTTAGAACAAAAAGTTAAAAATGCCGAAGAAGTATCTGCGATCAACAAAATTACATGAGCATCTCAGTCCTTTATTTGTAAGAAACTTACGACGAACAATGGCTACACTAAGGATGACAAACTATGCTGCATGGATTCTTTGCCCCCCTATGCTGAATCCGTGTAGACATGTCTCCGCATCTGAATCGGACATGGATTCACATGGGACACACCCGGATTCTTGTCGTAGCCGTGTCCCACACGAATCCTGTTTTTTCGAGCAAATCCGATTCATCGTTGTCTTTCAAAACTGGTGAATCCACGAATTATTCTTTTCGAGGTTTGCTGAATCCGACACTCGATACCCATGTTAGATTCCAACACTCGTATCTCTTATATATCCACCAATCATCCTACAAAACATAAAATCAGTCCTCTAAACCCTGTTACAGAATTTTCCTATGTCTAGGCCCATCAGTTCCTTTGAGACCCATATCCAGTCCCTGAAAACCATCCACAATCCTGAACTGTGAATTGTTCATTTCCCAATCCTTTACGTCTAGTCCTCTATTACACCCAAAACCCTTCACAAGCCTATTACTCATAACTATAAATTATTCGTTTGTTTTGGATTGATCCTATACCCCTAAAAACCGACTAGTCATCCATAAAAGTTCACCAACCACCTACCACAAACCGTCATAAGAATCCATGACTTTTCATAACCCAGTTTGCTCAAACTTGTTTCCCCAATCCTTTTGATTAATCTGAGTCTATCAGTTGGCTGTCCTATGTCAATGGCACCCTAAGTGGACAATTTGAGCAGCAGTAAATTAGCGCCCTTATCAACTCGTTCCGGTAATTCTTGCACATTGTAGCAACTGGTTCGTTAAGTTAGAACAAAAAGTTAAAAATGTTGAACAAGTATCTGCGCTCAACAAAATTACATGAGCATCTCAGTCCTTTATTTGTAAGAAGCATACGACGGACAATGACTACACTAAGGATGACAAGCTATGTTGCATGGATTCTTTGCCCCCCTATGCTGAATCCGTGTTGACATGTCTCCGCATCTGAATCGGACATGGATTCACATGGGACACATCCGGATTCTTATTGTAGCCGTGTCCCGAACGAATCCTGTTTTTTTCGGGCTAATCCGATTCATCGTTGTCTCTTTTAAAATGCTAATCATGTATATTTTCCCTCTAAACATGTTTTCTTCTTAACTTGTTTTAATATGAAAGCACAACATGTACTCTTTTAATATAAACCCTCGAACATCGTCCCCTTCCTCCTTCAACTCTCTTAATACAAAACTCGCCTCAACCATCCACCCTCAAAATATTCATGAATATATTTACATACACGTCAGAACTACAGGTGACGCGTCTAGTGAGTTTCCAATTACAATAGGATTGCACCAAGGATCAACTCTAAGCCCTTATCTTTTTACTCTAATTATGGATGAAGTTACAGAGGGTATCCAGGACGACGTGCCGTGGTGTATGTTATTTGTAGATGACATAATATTAATTGAAGAACCCAAAGTAGGAGTTAATGCTAAGTTAGAGTTATGGAGAACTACTTTGGAATCCAAAGGTTTTAGACTGAGCAGGACCATAGTTGTCGGAAACTCCTTGGGCGGGGGAGGGGGGGGGGGGGGGGGGGAACCCGTTTCCCCTAAAACGCGTTTCTCGCGGTTGGGAAACTTGTTTCCTCTAAAATGAGGGAAACACGTTTCGGAAACGTTTCCAAAATATGATACAAAATTCGAGAAATATTTCTAAAACACATGGAAAACATATGGAAAACTTATGTAAATAATGTGTAAACGTGTGATAAACATATGCAACAGTCGTAGAAAACGCATATGAAACGCGTAGGAAACATGTGTGGAACTTACGGAAATCATTGTGGAAAAAACACATAATTTCATAAGACGTTTATCGTACGATTTTCTCTCGTTTCTCGTTTCCCCTGTATTTTTTTTCATGCGTTTCCCGTTTCCGTTTCCCACCCTGGTAACTATGAGCAGGACTAATATAGAGTATATGGAGTGCAACTTTAGTAATGTAAGGAGACGGGGCGATGATGTAGTAAATATGACTGGACACGAAGTACCTAAGAGGGATATCTTTCGCTATCTTGGTTCAATCCTACATAAGGAAGGAGAGACTGAAGAGGATGTTAACCACATAATAAGAGCAGGTTGGTTGAAGTGAAGCATGCTTTAGGAGTTCTATGCGACCGTAACATACTTACCAAGTTGAAGGGAAAGTTTTATAAGACAATTGCGAGGCCGTCCATGCTGTACAGCTCAGAATGTTGGGCCACCAAGAAGCAGCATGTGCATAAGATGAGTGTAGCGGAGATGTGAATGCTTAGATGGATGTGCGGCCACACAAGGTTAGATCGAATTAAAAATGAAGACATCCGTAAAAAGGTATGGGTGGCACCAATTGAGGAGAAGATAAGAGAGTACCACTTAAGATGGTTTGGGCATATCCAACATAGGCCTTTGGATGCTCCAGTGAGAAGAAGTGACTCGTGCAAAGTTTTTTTTTTTTTGAATGACATGACTCGTGCCAATTTGATGGAGTAAAAAGAGGTAGAGGCAAACCGAAAACAACTTAGGTAGAAACAATGAGGAAAGACTTGAGGACTAGCAACATAATCGAACATGACCTTGGATAGAATAGAATGGAAGAAAATGATCCATGTAGACGAACCCAACTAGTGTCAGGGTTAGACTTAGTCAATTTGACCCAGGTAGATCCTTTCACCTTCTTCATGAAAATTTTCTAAAGGATTCATTAGCCGACCCCAACTAGTTTGGGACAAAGGCTTAGTTGAGTTGAGTTATATATATATATATATATATATATATATATATATATATATATATATATATATATATATGTGAGGAAACTGTTGGTGCGCTTAAGCTCACCAAACTTATGGTGAGCTTAAGCGCCCAATCACATGGGGGCCCACTTTGTTAGGATGATCCAAAGCATTCATTTGAAAGTCCCTTACATAGATGGGGGGTGTACCAAAAATCAGCTCCATAGGATCATCCTAACCCCTCCATTTGTGAAGGACAAAAATGGACAGACACAAATCTGCCCATTTTTTGTCCTCCACAAATGGAGGGGTTAGGATGATCCTATGGAGCTGATTTTTGGTACACCCCCTATCTATCATAAGGCATTGCAAATGAATGGTTTGGATCACCACAGAAAATGTGGGACCCATGTGATTGGGGAGCTTAAGCGCACCATAAGTTTGGTGCGCTTAAGCTCACCAACAGTTTCCTCTCTCTCTCTCTCTCTCTCTCTCTCTCTCTCTATATATATATATATATATATATATATATATATATGCACACATATACACATAGAGAGAGAGAGAGAGAGAACGGTTTCTACACACAAGTGTAGATAAGTTATCTACACACTAGCTTAAAATACAGTGGAGGGAATATTGTTTGGGTGATCCAAACCATTCATTTGATTGGCCCTCACATAGATAGGTTGTCCACAAAAAATCAGCTCCATAGGCTCATCCCAACCCTACGATTTGTGGAGGTAAAATGGACGTGTGTAAACCTTCACAAATCTGTCCATTTTTTGCCTCCACGGTTCGAAGGGTTAGGATGATCCTATGAAGCTGATTTTTTGGGCACACCCTATCTACGTGAGGGCCCATCAAATGAATGGTTTGGATCACCCAAACAATGTGGGCCCCCACTGTATTTTAAGCTAGTGTGTAGATAACTTATCTACACTAGTGTGTAGAAACCGTTTTCTCATATATATATATATATATATATATATATATATATATATATATATATATATATATAGAGAGAGAGAGAGAGAGAGAGAGAGAGAGAGAGAGAACGGTTTCTACACACAAGTGTAGATAAATTATCTACACACTAGCTTAAAATACAATGTAGGCCCACATTGTTTGGGTGATCCAAAACATTCAATTGATTGGCCCTCACATAGATAGGGTGTGCCCAAAAAATCAGCTTCATAGGATCATCTCAACCTTAGGATTTGTGGAGGTAAAATGGACGTGTATAAACCTTCACAAATTTGTCCATTTTTTGCCTCCACGGTTTGAATGGTTAGGATGATCCTATGGAGCTGATTTTTTAGGCACACCCTATCTATGTGAGGGCCCATCAAATGAATGCTTTGGATCACCCAAACAATGTGGCCCCCACTGTATTATATGGGCATATCTAGTTTGGGAAAAAAATGGGCAGATATTGTTTGTCCACAAATCTGCCCATTTTTTCCCTCCACAAATGGACACCCTTAGATGATCCAATGGAGCTGATTTTTTGTGGACACCCTATCTATGATAGGGCCCATCAAATGAATTCTTTGGATCCACAAAAAATGCGGGCCCACCCCGACTAACGTTAGCGCTAGTTTAGCTGCTAACGTTAGCAGGAACCCTTTCCTCATATATATATATATATATATAATTTAAATTTAGAAAATTTTATTTTATTCAAAAATTACCGAATCTGAATCCTACTTTGGGGGGTTTGCCGAATCCTACACCTGGAATCCATGTCGGATCCCGACGTGCGGATCCGAATCCCTGCCACACTGATGACAAGGAAGCAACAATTAAGAACGCTAATTTAGCTTAAGTTCTAGATTATGAGTTTTTTTTTGGTTTTTTTTTTTTTTTGGAGGGAGAGAGAGAGAGAGAGGAGTCCTATAATAGTTACATAATGGTTCCCAGTTATCAACTAACCACGGCTAAGTAAATCCCTTAAAGCTAGATATAAGTAACCCTTAACTATTCAAATCAGTGTTCTAAAACTTGCTGCCTGACCATTCAAAAATTTTTTTTTTTTAAAAATTGCTGCCTGACTCTGCCGAGTTGACTCAGTATGGTCAGGCTCCGAGTGGTGAGTCCAACCTCTTATTTCGTAAATAGTTAGCATGACATGATTGAGTCAGATTTTCTTTGAAAAATAAATCAGTTTTCATCGACTGTGCTTTACCAAAAATTGCTGCCTGACTCTGCCGAGTTGACTCAGTATGGTCAGGCTCCGAGTGGTGAGTCCAACCTCTTATTTCGTAAGTAGTTAGCATGACATGATTGAGTCAGATTTTCTTTGAAAAATAAATCAGTTTTCATCGACTGTGCTTTACCAAAAAAGAAAATGCTTATATCTGAGTCGAGTGAGTTGGCACAAGGAGTCGACGCGCACATATTGCATCCAAGGGATCATCAGGCAGCTCTTTCGCTCTGTAGAGATTCGAGGGAACAGAACAATTCTTCTTGGAGAAGAGTCAGTTTGGTCCGGTGACTAATTTTTTGGAGTTTCCAAATGTAACTCCTACAACTTAGCAATATCTATATGCAAAAACATAAAACTTATGCTACTGCTCAGAAAGTTCAATTCGTTCACCAACATAGTAAAGCAACTAAAATAAAATACATTATTTTTGAGGTGCCTGAATTTCTGCCGTCGAAAACTGCAATAACCAAGTTTTAAGCAGCTACTCGTTAATAAGATCTTTCAAGATGAAAAAGTGCAGACCTTGCGGTTCATCAAAGCTTGAGGCACATCCCCTTGCACTATTCTCTGGGCAAGCCTGTTGAGAAAGTAAAGATTATATAAGCGTCTATTGCAAGAGAAGGGCTTCCCAGGTCATAACTTCAGGGAAGGAAAAAAATATTGTTCCACTTATCATTCATGGGATCTGTTACATCAAAAAGAATTCAACAGGCATGACAGCCTTTACCCTTCAGAAATTGCAGTTTTACCAACACCTGGTTCACCAATCAGTAGCGGATTGTTCTTCGTTTTCTTTGAAAGAATCTGCATGCATCTACGAATTTCATCATCCCTTCCTATGACTGGGTCGAGCTTCCCTTCCCGTGCCATAGCCGTCAAATCCTTTCCATATTTATCTAAGGCCTCATACTTCCCCTCAGGATCTGTAACATATTCAAAAAGTGAGACATCAAAAATAACCTTCCAGTTTAAAATTAAAAAATCTTAAGCATCAACACAACATAAACAAGAAGTTCCAAAATGCACGGGGAACTGGTTCCAGTATATAATAGCAACTACAGCATTTAAAAAAAAAAAAAAAAAAACCCAAGCAACTTTAGCATTACACTTAATCTAACCCATGGTGGTTACCGAAAACTTTCTAGACGAATGGCAAGCTCGCTTTGGAAGTTAAGGTCTTCTCGTTTCCCAAATTTAGCGGAAATGCACTCTTCACACACTTCTTACATGTTTCCTCATGATTAAGATTGTGCCTTCGATTTAGGTCGTTATTTTTTTTCTTAAAAGAGTAATTTCATAATCCTTTCCAATCAGAGAGACCATAGTTTTTAATAGTGTGAGTGCCATTATCAAGTCAAGGGAGTATACAACCAATAAGGGTGTATTTGGCACTAGATCCAATAAGTGTGGGTTGGGTCTGTAGCTCAACGGTTGAGGCTTTGTTTCTCAACCTTGAGGTTGCAGGTTCAATCCCAGCTTACCTACCAAAAAAAAAGATCCAATAAAGTATATATATATATATATATATATATATATATATAACCATACCAATATACCATGTTCTTTTTCATTTTTATTTTTTAATATTAGATGCAAAAGATCATAGAAGATCCAATAAGTGTGTATTTGGCACTATATCCGTGCGTACAAGATGTATACAACCAACCGATGACAGCCTAATATTTACTAGAAAATCCAGTATTTGTTTTTTGAAGAATTTTTTTTTTAATGATGAAAATATATATTAAAGAGATAAGGAAAGAACAATGACCCCAATGACCGACACGGTCAAGAATTGGGATTGGACCTCCACCTCAATGGTCAAGGCTTTGTTCTTCGACTTAAGAGTACGTAGGTTCAATCCCAGCTTACCCACCCAAAAAAAGTCAAGAATGGGGGAAGAGAACAAGAGAATATAAAATACATAAATAACCCTTCAAGGGGAAAGGGGGAGGAAAATCAAAGAACTAAAGACCCTCCCTAACAACACCATCCCTTGCTAGTATATCGGCCTCCAAGTAAGCCGATCTGCTAACATGGTGAAAGGCTATGGAATGTCCCTCCACACGATGTTGGATCTCGTCAAACCAATGCGTGAACCTCCATGGAATCAGGTGACTTCCCTCCAACCATCTAATGACATTGAGTGAGTCACCCTCAAGTATGGGACTATCAAATAGGCTCACGTAAACTCCTCAACCTATGATTAATTGCTCCAACTTCCACGTCATTAGAGTCTGCTATCCTGTTAGGCCCCGAAATGCCCATGATGTCATTCTCATCCCTTAGTAAACGACCGATACCTACCAGCCCAGTATTACCAAAGTTGGATCCGTCGAAGTTCAAATTTCTCCAAACCGTATCCAGTGGCATCCATTCTGGGGATGGAGTCTCAATATGATGACTACTATTGCTGATTTCCTCCAGCCGAAAATCCACTAAGTATGTTAAAATTAAATAATTTTCAAATGCCTGCAACATGTTTTGCTTAATTTACCCTATTTCCTGTATTTTTTGGCTCTTGGGGCTCACCGGACAAGTCTATTCAGCCGAGTTCTAAGCTGATCAGCAAGCTTTCCAGCATTAGATTTTCAAGATACAATAAAATGCTAATAACTTTGAAACCCATCAATAATCATAGACACCAAAGCATATAGAGAATAAAAAGTCACGAGAAATTAGGTTGATGTATAGAATGACATGGTAAGCTGTAGGAGCAATTGCCACCATAGGGTGGAGGTGGAACAAGGAAAGATGTTATCACCTTGGTCAATAACTTTCTGAGATCCTTATGGCTTGTATGGCAGATGTCAGGGTCTTGAGAGAAATTTGAAAATCCTTAAATAGCTGTTTTCCAAATCGAGTATCTTGTGTGAAAGCAAGTACTAAGTGTTCAACTGAAGCGAAAGAGTCGCCATATTCTTTCATGTACTCCCTGGCTCGCTGAATTAGAGCTTCCAACTCCCTTCCTAACATGGAACCAGAAGATTCACCTAGAACCAGTGATCAATAGCCAAATAATGTAAGTCAAAATGGGGGAAACAGTAGAAAGTATTGTAGAGAGAAAAGTAAAAACAAAGGACTACATAATAAATTTAAAAATATAACATTGAAGGAAAAATTGTGGATATAACTCCAGATAGTAGTTCTACCCTGAACATTGAATGAATATCAAGTCAAGAAAACACATCTTCATTATTCTCAAGATAATCAAACAAGATATGATATACCCACAAGAATAACTTCTAAAGATATCAAGAAGCTTTAATTGGTAAAATTGGAAGTTGGAACAGAACCAAATCCTGTGGGAGCTAACTATACTCCAATCACGAAACGAAAGGACAAGAGAAGGAAAAGACAAGGAACATATAACAATTGATGTAGAGAAGATATTGGTAGACGAATACAGACAGGGCCACCCTATCGTCCAAGTCTTGGAAGCACCCAAAAAGTTGGGGCTTGGGAGAAAATCCACCATGAGGTTCATGCTTGGCACTAAGAACATTCAACCAATACAGGTAACATTGGAAATATAGTAATATACACTATTAATCAGGATCCAATTGAGTTTAGATAGGCAAGCATCATACATCATGCAGTATACCATGCAACTTAAACAATAGACTGGTCAATACCATAAATCAGTGTAGAACCCAGTTGTAGGATGAGAGCATTTTGACCACAGGATCAAAATGAAGTGGTATAAGCAATATCCATCAACATAACCATATGATAAATCCAAGCCATGGTCAAAACCCAAATCTAAGAAAGTTAAAAATTGTTTCTCAGATGCAATTTTTGGGATCCTCTTATGGCTTGTATGGCAGATGTCAGGGTCTCAAGAGAAATTTGAAAATCCTTAAATAGCTGTTTTCCAAATCGTTGATCTTGGGTGAATGCAAGTAAAAAGTGTTCAACTGATACGAAAGAGTCGCCATATTCTTTCATGTAGTCCCTGGCTCGCTGAATGAGAGCTTCCAAGTCCCGTCCTATCATGGAACCAGAAGATTCACCTAGAACCTATGATCAATTGCCAAATAATGTAAGTCAAAAGGGGGGGGACAATTGAAAGTATTGTAGACAGAGAGTGAAAACAAAGGACTCCAAAATAAATTTTAAATATAACATTAAAGGAAAAATTGTGGACCTAACTAAAAATATTACTTCTACTCTAAACATTGAATGAATAACAAGTCAAATAAACAAAGCTTCATTATCCTCAAGAAAATCAAACAAGATATGATACACCCACCATTATAGGTTCTAAAGTTTTCAAGAAGCTTTAATTGACAAAATTGGAAGATGGAGACAGAACCAAATGTTGTGGGACCTAAGAAAGGAAAGGACAAGAGAATGTAAAGACAAGGAACATATAACAATTAATTATTGTAGAGAAGATTCGGGTAGATCATGCTTGGCACTAAGAACATTCAGCAAAGTCAGGCAACATTGGAAATATACACTATTAATCAGGATCATTTTGAGTTTAGATAAGCAAGCATCAAACAAGGGGTGTTCAATCGGTTATAACCGAACCGAAATAACCGAAATAATTTCGGTTATCAAATTTCAGAAACCGAAACCGGACCGAATTTTACGAAAACCGAACCGAAACCGAACCGAATAGTGATAGAAAAAGACAAAAAAATCTATTTGGACTTTTTGAATGGAGGGCTATGATCAATCTATCGAAACGGTTTTTTAGGCACAACCTATTGAAGTTGTGATAAATCAAATGGACGGTTTGGATCATCCTACGGAGTGCCCAAACACCAGTTTTTTGAAAAAATAAGTTTATTTTTGGTTAATTTCGGTTATTCAGTTAACCGGTTTTTTTTCCCAAGATAACCGAAACCGAATAACCGAATTAACCAAAAATAAAAACCGAAACCGAACCGAATTAGCAAAAAACCGAACCGAACCAGTTAAAACCGAATAATGAACACCCCTATCAAACATCATGCATTATACCATGCAACTTAAACAATCGACTGATCAATACCATAAATCAGTGCAGAACAAAGTATTAGGATTTAGGATGATAAAAGCATTTTGATCATAGGATCAAAATAAAGTGGTACAAGCAATATCCATATGATAAATACAAGCCAAGGAAATCTAAGAAAGTTAAGCTGTTCTCAGATGCAAACCACGTTCTTATAGTATAACACTCTGCCTCGAGGTCAGTCCAATAAATAATTAGATAGAGAGGCCCTACAACACATAACTTGTCTTATCCACATGATGAAATTATGAATTGACAAGAGCCTACATCCTATAAAAACATAGAACATAAAAACAGTAGAAATTACCTCCGGTTGCCGCTGAATATACTCATCGGTAGCTTCAAGGAGACGGGTATTGTCAACTCCTGCCTTGGAAAAGATGCGCCGAGCAAGCCCATTCTTCTGTTCCAACAGCGCCTTCATCAAATGCTCGGTCTCCACTTTTCCCACTTCTAGATATGAAACAACCCCTTGCCAAGCCATCTCTGTGAATTCGTGTTGAGTTATCATGAAATCCAAACCCAAATCAACGCCGTGAAATCTCATCAAGTTCGAACAATCGTATACTTAACAAATTTCAAAAAACGTGAAATTTCACCAAACTCGTATAGGATATGCAAAATTTCTCATATTTGATGATGAAAAACAGCCTAAAGATTAATCATAAACACAAATAAATAAATCAAATATGTGATTTTAGTAAAATCCATCCACTCTCTTTTATCCCTCAATTCCATGTAAATTCTTGAGTAATCTATCATGAAATTCAAATCCTAAAAAGAAAAATTATACTTTTTTAAACGCATTCGACCAAATTATACTATACAAAAAAACTAAAAAGACGGGACCTGAATAAAACCATTAAAAATTCAAAAATTGCAAAAGTCGAGAAAATGCGTACAGGATACGCAGAATTTTGATACGTACCTAGATGGGTCCCACTTAGTGGAATAGATTAATTAGATATTTTAGTGAATAAGATCATATCTTGATATATTTAGCAGTTAGGTTAGATTAGAAGGGTCTCTAATTAGCTATTTCTATTCTTATAATAAGATCTTTCTAGGTTTATCTTTGAGTGCTTTATATAAGCAGATGCAGATGTTACTGTTAATGTAAAGGAATGAAGAAATCTATATTAGAAATTGTGTCTTTTTTGACAAAGGAGGATTGATCCTTCCCTCGAAGTGGATCAAGAGGTTGATCTTCCCTCTAAGAAGATCTAATCACATTACGAACCGATTCAGGTTTGTAACAAATTTCTCTTATGTGATAGACGAAATACAGCCAATACATTAATCATAATAAATCGTGAAAAAAGGATAAATGAAAGAATATTCGAAGATTTAAGGAGAAAATTAGAGTACCCTTCCTCCATCTTTCTGAGCTTCACGTCGAATAATGACCGATCGCGAACTCTTTCCGAAACTCTCTGCACTTATCGTCCAAATAAGATCATTCTTGTTTAAAAATTGTAAAGATTTTGAAGTTTTTACGAGTTTTAGGGTTTTGGGATCCAATGTGAGGCCGAGAGGAGCAGCTAAAAGTGAGTTTTCACTGTGATTTATCGACGGCAGAAGACGAAGATGGAATCCTGCGGCGGCCATTGACGGATTCCTGCAAGAACTACTGGTTTTTTAGGGTTCTTTTTTTAGGGTATTGGTAGGGAAACCGAGAGAGTAGGATTCCTGCGAGAACTGTGGTTTTTCCGGTGAGAATTATTATTGTTTAGGTTTTTAGGGTTTTCGGTGAGAATTATTATTATTTTATATAACTAGAATATTATATTAAATAAAAACCTATGTTGAATGCGAGAAGCCCTCCGGCTATTCAAAACCTTATAAATTTTAATTTCTCTATGGATATTAAATACCCCATTCAACAAATAATTGAATTATAGGAATTTATATATGAGAAAAGGTTCCTAAGGTTAACCTCATATAACTTATATGAGGTAGCGCTCACAAAACATAAGGGGCCCACATTGGTAGGATGATCCAAAGCATTCATTTGAAAGGCCCCATCATAGATAGGGTGTGTAGAAAAAATCAGCTCCATTGGATCATCCTAACCCATCCAAAAGTGGAGGGCAAAATGGATAGACACTTTTTGTCCACAAATCTGCCCATTTTTTGCCTCCACTTTTGGAAGGGTTAGGATGATCCAATGGAGCTGATATTTGGTACACACCCTATCTATGATGGGGGCCTTGCAAATGAATGGTTTGGATCATCCAAACAAAGTGGGCGCCTTATGTTTTGTGAGCGTAACCTCAGGAACTCTATTCTCTTTATATATATTATGTTACTATAAGTATGATTTAAATATGCAATTTAATAATTTTTTTTTAAAAAAAAGTAAAAAAAAAAAGTGCATATAGGTTTATGCATGTCACATGTTTGTGAGTTGATATGGCACAACCTATACATGTCAAGGGGGGCCCAACGAATGAACGGTTTATATCTCCTAATAATATTGTGTAGTTTTTGCTAGAACCTTGATTGAATAAGGTATCCACAGTGGCACATCCAGAGAAACTAAATAATTTTGTAGGACACGTTTGGCTACCCTGAATTTTTTTCTCCGGAATATTAGCTTACCAATGGTGAGGGACGGTGGGAGAGGGATAGGTACTAGAGGAACTGGGCGAGGAGAGGGCAAGAAAAGCCTGAAAATTTAAGAAACAAAAAACTCCACTCATATTATGATTGACTGTTTACTGATTTTTTACCCACTTCTCATCCTCATTGCATTCGTTTACTCTCAAATCTCTCATCCCCGCCCGCCCCCCCATCACTTGCAGACACTAATTTATCATGAAAAAAAAAATCCAAGCTGCAAAAAGAAGAAGAAAACTTCTTATTTGATTCCTCATTTTTTCCCTTTTAGAATCCCAAAATCTACACAACAAGGGGTCCTATTAACAGTTGCTCCACTACCATCTCTAATCTGCTTATAAGGGAGGCATCCTTCCTTGCCAAAAGAGTTGTTTCAACGAAATCCTCCTCTATGAAAGTCAGCCTACCTACTATGGATTGAGTAGATTTCAAACTGTGTTTGGATACTTCCAACTGTTACATAGACTAGTTGGCTCTGTATGTTCATGCTATTGACTTAACTGGGTTCGCATCGGATTATCATCTGATGTGGTTTTCTTATTCCAATTTCCATTACTATGACTAATGGTTTATGCATCCACCCATGACTAAACAAAGATCATCCACCAAGAAGATCAAATATAATGTTCTTAAACTTGTGAACTGTAAGTAGGAACTATTTAAGGAATCTGGGATGCTGCCCTGGCTTGATATCTATCCACATCTGCCTATGGACGAAATCTTGTCGTCTGTTCTTTCTATCCTTTAAAATGCATACGCCAATTTCGCGGAAAGCCATTTCGCGGCTGGCTTTTGCATCTAAGAGCAGCCACACATGTTGACTTTTTGGGAGATCTTGTCTTGTGCATTTAATTCATCTGATGTGGCTGTTCTCACATGCAAAAGCTAGCCGTGAAATGGCTTTCCGCAAAATTGCCTAGCAAATCCCCTTTTTTTAAAATAAAACATGTTGCAATTGTTTACTAATTGAGAGATTAGTTTTGATATATGTAATGATTGGCCCTCGAAAAAGTGATGGTTTTCATAAAGTTGACCATGTCAACCAACTACATAGTGGGGCGAGCCCAGATCATTCGATTCGACATGGAACTAGGATCATGTGTGGGTCCACACAACATCAACAATCCTAATGAGACATGTCTTTGAGTGGGACACTATGTTGATTGTTTGGATATGTTAGACCGGAAATCGGTAACAGGTACGACAGTGACGTAAGAGCTGAGCTGGATGGCGAGAGGAGCTGAGTCCTGAGGGACCGGAGTGAAGTGGAGCGAAGTCGCTGAGTCCTGCTATGAGGGCTGAGTCCTGCACAAGGCAAGCGAGGTCAGAAGACCAACCCGGGTTTTACTCCGGACAGGCCCTTCGACACTCAAGTTAGTATGAGCAGGAGTGAAGGGGAGAGTCTAAGAGTTTTGGGTGGAGAAGAGGGTTTGTTCATTACCCATTGGTTTGAGCTTTGAACCCCTATTTATAGGGGAAAACCTGGTGAGGTGTTCTGTACAGGTGTCCAGGACAGGTGGCGGCCTGTGAGTGGCTGGAGTTCACCTACTCCCGGACAGGTGGTAGCCTGTGAGAGGCTGGAGTTCACCTACTCCAGGACAGGTGGCAGCCTGTGAGAGGCTGGAGTTCACCTACTCTGGGACAGGTGGCAGCCTGTGAGTGGCTAGAGTTCACCTACTCTGGGACAGGTGGCAGCCTGTGAGTGCCTGGAGTTTTTACACCCCATCAGTTGCCCCCAGTTTTCCAAGTCATTGAGTGACTTGGGAAAGTGTAGTTGATCGATTATCTGGACGAGCAGGCGTGGAAGTTGAGTCCGGAGGTCCAGTCCGGAGTCAGGCTGGAGGAGGTCCAGTCCGGAGTCCGGAGTACGGCTTCAACCGGACTGCTTCAACCGGATTGGTTTTTGACGTTTTGCTGAAACGCGTCATATTCAGTCCGGAGTACGGAGTACGGAGTCCGGAGTTCGGAGTACGGCTTCAACCGGACTGCTTCAACCGGACTGGTTTTTGACGTTTTGCTGAAACACGTCATATCCAGTCCGGAGTACGGCTTCAACCGGACTGGATTTTGACGTTTTGTAGAACGCGTCATATCCAGTTCGGAGTACGGAGTCCGGAGTCCGGAGTACGGCTTCAATCGGACTGGTTTTTGTCGTCTTGCGTCCAGTACGGCTTGGGCCGGACTGGTTTTTGTCGTTTTGTTGAAACGCGTTATATCCAGTCCGGCTTGGGCCGGACTGATTTTTGTCGTCTTGCGTCCAGTACGGCTTGGGCCGGACTGGTTTTTGTTTTTTTGTTGAAACGCGTTATATCCAGTCCGGCTTGGGCCAGACTGATTTTTGTCGTCTTGCGTCCAGTACGGCTTGGGCCGGACTGGTTTTTGTCGTTTTGTTGAAACGCAGTATATCCAGTCCGGCTTGGGCCGGACTGATTTTTGCTACGCTTTAAAAAGCAAAAGATTCGGTAGTTTGTCAAGTCTCGAGTCTATATTCCGCAATAGATCAGGCATCAAGGCATTTTATGGTAGATTTCATCTCATTTTAGGTGTTTGGAAGTTGATTCGCAATCCTAAAGGTTTCTAGGGTGTTCCAATGGTATCTGGAAAATGAAAGTTCAAGTTTTCAAGCAAGTGAAAAAACCTGCTATTTTTAGAATTTCCAGGGTTTCCCTCATTTTTGCCCATTTTTGCACTTCAAGGGTATTTTGGTATTTTCCTTTGTTATTCTTTTGATTCTCGAAATGTGTCTGAGAGATTATAGATGATTTCATGAATTTTGAAAAACCTGCTAAATTTAGAATTTCTCAGGGGTTTTACTTAACTTGGAAATTTTGTGTGCGAAGGGCATTTTAGATATTTTCAGGGGGTACCAAATGATCATGTTTGATATTGCCCACCAAAAGAAGCAAACTTAAAAACTTTCTATTTTTTAGGTTTGACCATGAAGACTTTCTATTTTTAACTTTCCCCTTTGGGGGCAATCCAATTTAAGGTCATTTTGGTCACTTTTGGGTGTTTTGATCGAATAAGGGTATTTTGGTCCGAAAAATTATTTTTCTAAAGGGGATGGTTCGACCATATGTCGAGGGTACACCATGAATGTCATATGGGTTGAGTTCATCAATGAAAAAAATTGAATTTAAAGGATTTTATTGAATTTTCATTGAAAAAAAACCCGAAATACATGTCATATGGCCCATTGGGCTAAAGCCCATGAGGTGGGGGTCCATGTGGACCCACCCATGTGGGTTGGCCACATAAGTGGGTGGCCCACATGGGGAGGCCACATGCAAAAACGTCCAACATGGGATGAGGTGGTTGGTGACATCATATTTGCTTTAAAAAAATAATAAAGAAAAGAAGAGTTATAATTAGAAAGGGCTAGTAAAGTCAGGTTAGTAAAATTGCCATAACTTTTTACTTTCTTATTCAAAAAATTCATAATTATACTTGTTTCGAACGTCTCAAAAATATCTACAACTTTCTAGTTTATCACTTTTTCTGAATCAGCCCCTAAATAAGTCGAAAATGAGCTCAAACGTGGACAGCCCTCTTTGGACGAAAATCATTCATAAAAGCTAGTTTCCTATGTGAGAAGGCTTCTAGATTAATCTTGAAGGATCTATATTGTGTAATTTAGCATGTCTTATTTGACAAGAAATTAAGATTTGAATCTAATTAAATTTGAAAATAAGAAAGAAAGGAAGCAAGAAGCACAAATTGGAAACATGCTAAAGAAAGAAGCTCTCACATTGGAAACTACTAATTTTCTCTCAACCCTAATCTTTTCTATAAAAGCAAGCACACACAACCTTTGGCCTTCTTCTTGAAACTTCATCTAACCCTAGGGGAAGATCTGAAAATTCATGCATCTCTCTTGCTCCTTTCTTGGAATTTTGTTCCATTCTTTTAGTGTTCATCTCTTCTACTTGGTTCTTCAAAAAGAATTCTCATATTTCTTCGACATAATCAACATATTGGAGATATTCTTTGGGGGTTTTCTTTGCTAATTGAAAGGGTAAGACAAAGCGTATATCCGATGATTACTTACCCTAGAGACAAGGAGAGCTAGCAAGGTTGGTATTCCAAAACCCTCTTTCATATATCTTAAACTAGAAGCATGCTATGATTGAATTTGTGATTTTTTTTTAAAGTCATGAATATTAAAGAATTTGAATGTGAAATTTTAAGGAGATTAGATCAAGTTTAAGTTATTTCATAATCTGAAATTTTTCTTGGAAAATCTATTTTTTATATTAAAATTGAATTTTCGGAAAGAAAAGGGTTTAAAATCCAATTTACAAAGCAATTATAACAAACCTTTACAACTTTTTGAATTTTTCAATCTCTGAGTGTTTTGCACATTAAAAAGTGTAGAAATCTGGAATTTCGAAGAATTTTGACTTCGTTTTGACCGCAATTTGACCTTTTGAACTTTACCCTCAAAGGGGTAAAATTCTAAAGATTGAATTTAAAAAGATGTCAAAACAGATCCAAAATCAATGAAAATTTAAAAATAACATAATTTTAAGATTTTAAATTAGTACGAATTTTTTGATGAATTCTTGATTTGATTTAAAGGGTTTAAAAATTCATTTAACTCTAGGGGTATTTTTGGAAAAAACTAATTTTCGAAAAATCTATAAGGTTTTCAAAAGTGAAATTTGGATGAGAAGCAAATTAAATCTAATCTAATCTCCTGTGAATTTTTCAAGATTTTTGGTTGCTGTTGGATATTTGTTTATGATTTTTATGTCAAATCATGCATGCTGTATTAAATCTGAGAAAAATAGTAAATTGCAATACAAACTTCTGAAAATATTTTTTTGATAATTATTACTGGAATTACAGTTTTTCATAAATTTAAACTGATTTGAATTTGATTTACTATGTGTTTCTTTGTTAATTCATAATCTAGATAGATATTTGTAAAATCGTAAATTAATAGTAAATCATTCTTAAAATTTATGAAACTTTTACAGTAATCCTTTCTGATTATAATAAAGTTACTGTAGAAGTTTCATATTGTTTTGAATTGATTTGCTATACGTTACTGTGTTAATTTACAATCTGGACAGAAACTTTCAACATTGAAAAACTAATAGCAAAACACATTTAAAATCTATGAAATTTTTATAGTAATCTTATCTAATTAAGGAGAAGTTACTGTAAACATTTCATCTTGTTCTGAAAAGATTTGCTATATGTTGATGTGTAAATCTACAATCTGAATTGAAACCTTTTAAAATCCTTAAGTAAATCGAATTAAAATCAAATTGTTTTAAAAATTTCCAGATGATCATAATATTCCATCACATATTCAATCATTAAATTATCAAAATAGAAATCTTAGGAATCACTGATTTCCTTTATAAAATCCTGTTGCTGTGATAGTTTAATGGTTGAAATCGCATTCATAATCGTATACTAATTGTGATCAATCCTTGACAATTTGAGCATGTAAATTATAGTACGATATTGGCTCCGAGGTCTACTGTCCACGGAAATCCTGAGAAACATGCCAGGCAATAACGTACTATAACTTAGATGTTAAATTGTGCGAGGTGAGAGCGCACGATTCCCTTTCATGAATGCGATCTAAGCATGAATTTTATCAAGCCTTAGAGCCTTTGGTATTCCTTAGATGTTAGGAATCAGAAACCTTTTAAAGAGCTGAAAATCTTTCATTTCAACAAACTGAATTGATTTAATCCATGTCTTTGGAACCGTTGGATTGCGGTCTCCCATCGTAGGATCCTTTAGAGCCCTTTAGGAACACTCACGTCACGTTGTGTTCTAGGTTTTAGGGAGTCCTAGAGTTAGGAGTTCATCCTCATCACGGACGCTTGCTATGGATAGCAACCGTGCCATAGGTCTAGTTACACTAGTCACCCAATCTTTCCCTAGGACAAGCCTAGTAAACTAGGATGTAGGCTAACCTGCATTAGTCTAAGGAACAACTTGCATTTAGATAAGAATCATATAGCATCTTAAATGAAATCCTAAGATAATAAAATCCTCAACTTGAATTAAATAACTTCTCCTAAAACTGTTGAAACAATCAATCCCGTCTAGGTCGGTGTCTTAGTTGAGTTAGGCATAAGTAGCTTAGCTTAGGTGCACCGAACTACGTCGACTCTGATCCCAGTGAGGCTTGGGTACGTAGGCAGCTTGGATGTCTGATGGCATACCAACCGCGAGTCGGCACTACAACAAATTGTGGTGTTTTGTATATTAATTTTCTTGTAAATGCTTAATCAAATCACTTAGGATTTTTCATGAAATTAGAATTTTAGGAGAACTTTCACTTAGATTGAATTCAAACAAATAAAGTAATCAATATACACACTTAGGATCTACATTGAAATTAGATCATAGGATGCATGTCACATAGTTCGCACGTTAAAAGAGAGTTAAATGAGCCATTTAAAAGGAATTCAAAAGAGTTAACTTTTGGAATCGAAGACCGATTATCGGGCAGGAATGGTGCATGTGGTGGATAACTCCCCATACCTTCCATTCTCGTAACCAGGTAGCGAGTCTAGATTTCTGGTTAATTATGGGTCTTAGATCCCACATCTAGGTGGCGACTCTGTCAGTCTCTTTTGTGTGGAATTCGGATTGCCTTAGTGATCCCAAGTAAACATAAAAGACGAATTAAAATCAACAATAAAAATGCACAAGCCAATCGCGTGGGTACGAGAGACCAAGAGAGATCGTGGCGGCTCGCGCCCCACCCCTCTCGCGGGATCGGGTCCCACAGTTATATCCAGTCCGGTTTGGGCCGGACTGATTTTTGTCGTCTTGCGTCCAGTACGGCTTGGGCTGGACTGGTTTTTGTCGTTTTGTTGAAACGCGTTATATCCAGTCCGGCTTGGGCCGGACTGATTTTTGTCGTCTTGCGTCCAGTACGGCTTGGGCCGGACTGGTTTTTGTCGTTTTGTTGAAACGTGTTATATCCAGTCCGAAGTCCGGAAATCCAGTGCGGAAATCCAGTGAGACCCATTCTGAAGATGCGAGTATTTACGCGCGCAGGAATACCCGCGTGCTTGATCGTATTCTCGAGTGGGAGAATGTGCCCGTCATTAATGAGGGACACGTGGCACCATTTGGGTGCCTTCGAGATGCGTGCTTCGCATTTAATGCCCCACCGCTCTTGAAAAGTTATAAAAGGAGGTTTTCACCTCTCATTTTTCACTTTCCACTTTTTATCTTCTCTTCTTTTCTTGCACTGTGAGTTCGACTTCGCAGTTCGTGGTTGGAGTTGCGCACGGATTCTATGAGCTCCCTACTCACCGGTATTCTTCTCAGCCCTTCTTTTTACTACATGTCTGATAGTAGTTTCAGTTCCGAGTCCGGCTCTGAGTCCTCCACCAGTAGTAGTTCAGGATTTAGGCCGCCTCAGGAGCCCGTCATGGCTAATCCGTCCGTTAGAGTAGACATTATAGATAGCGACGACGGAGGGGATCAGGACGAGGTGATTTTAGACTTAAACACCACCCCTCTTCCGACTGAGAGCCTCCCCCGAGCAGAAGGGAGTGTTGAAAGCGACGTTGCTGAGGCGTCCACAACATTCCTTCCTGGCCGGGCAGTGGAGGTCATCGCTAGAGCGCGAATGGATGCCAACCCAAAGTACAACCTGCGAGCTCTAGTCGAGGAAAATCACCTCACCAAGTCCATGCTGGGGGACATTAGAGATAAATACTGCGTGCCCCCAAGATTTGAACTGAGGGCAGCTATAGAGGGAGACAGAGCCTGTAACGAGAGCCAGGATCTCTGTATTTATGAGGAGTCGTTGAGGGCAGGACTCCGATTTTCTTTGCACCCATTTTTCACAGCGGTGCTTCGATACTACGGACTGGCCCCCGCCCAAGTTGCTCCAAACTCGTGGAGATTACTGACTGGGTTCCTATATCTTATCCACGGCCGGCTAGAGAGAAGGATGACTTTGCCGCTATTCCGTGCTTGTGCACATCTGAAGAGACATAAGGAAGGGGGCTGGATCTACATCAGCCAGCGCCCTGATCTGAAAGTAATTACTGGCATCCCCTCGTCGATACACTCGTGGAAGAATATGTTCTTCTACGTCGAGGATAAGGAAGCCAGTGAGCCCTGGCCTGTTCCTTTAGTGTGGGATACTCCGGATGCCACCGGACTAAGTCGCAAACCACTTCTTGAGGGAGAAGACGCGAAGACATTCGCCTTGATGCGGAAGGAGGTTGAACAAACAGGCGTTATCCGCTGCTCGGAGTTTTCGAGAGAGGAGATGCTGGTCGGACTGGGTATAAGTGCCGCGACTCCGGAACGTATGTAGCTAGACTTGTCTTTGAGATCTGTTTGCTTTTGTTTGCTGGCTTCTCACTGCTTTCTTACTTGCAGAGATGAAGAAACAATCGACTGTTGAAAGAATAAGACAGGGGGCTCAGCCACGGGCGCAAGAAGGAGCTCAACAGGCATTCCAGGAGCGCCAAAAGAGAAAAGCGGCTAAACTGGCGAGTCCAGCCCCATCGCGAGACACTCCCCCACCCCCTGCTCAGAGGGCAAAGACTACAGTGCGGTTAGTTGGCCCCTTCGCTCAGGCGGGTGGGTCTTCTAAATCCGGTGGCACCTCCACTGGAGCTGGAGCGGGAGCCCGTCCTCCTGCGAGGTTGAGTGACAACGTCTTTCGACCCAACTGGGCCGTTCAGAAGGACGATACTGCAATAGGCGAGAGCCGGGTAGCGGCCGAGATTATGACCAAGTGTCTTCTGCGGAAGGACAAGTAGAATGTCCTCCACGAACCGCCGGCTACTGGTGAAGAGGCGGTGTTCTCTTCTCTTTACCAGGTAAGGAGATGATGGTGACGGATTTGTTTACTTTCTGTCCATCTTTACGTTCTCCTTTCTCTGATATTTGTTTATCTGTAGATTGGGATTTACTACAACGATCTCAACCAGAAGAGCAAGAAATTCTCTGAGGCCATCACCAAATCTGAAGAGGTGAATGGAAAGCTGGCCCGCGAGGTCCAAGAGCTCCAAACGAGCATCGGACGGGTTGAGGCTGAAAAGAAGCTGCTGGCGGAGGATTTGGCCCAAGAGAAGCAGAAGTTAGACAAAGCTGCCGAAGCCATGGACTCTCAGAGGAGGAGAGCCAAGGAGAGGCAAGAGGTGGCAGTTAAGGAGACCGCAGAGGCGAAGGAGGCTGAACTCTTCAGCTTGTCGAGTGAGGCCTATAGTCTCGGATACTACGACTGCCTCCAGGAGTTCCAGGCATGCAACCCGAACCTGGTGTTGGCGAACCTGACTCTCCCTGCCAGGCCGAAGATTGCTGATGAGGAGCCAGATTCTGCTGCTGAGGCTCCCGCTGACGTTACCTCTCTTTCAGATGCCTCTTAGCATTTTTTCTGCTTTACTTCTCTTCTTTTTCTTTTGTAATGGTCCTTGAGACCCTGGAATTTTGACAGCCTTTTGAGGCTAATTTTGTAATGGCCCTCGAGGCCCTACATTCTGATCAATGAAATCATACTTGTCCATATCTGATCTTCTCTTTCCGATAAGCTTTAGCTGAGTAACTTATTCTGCTTGACTGAGAGCACCCGTATTTTATAAACTGGGTTTCCAGTGAGTACCCAAGTTTAAGAACTGGGTTTCCAGTGAGTACCCAAGTTTTGTGAACTGGGTTTCCAGTGAGTACCCAAGTTTTGTGCACTGGGTTTCCAGTGAGTATGTGAACTGGGTTTCCAGTGAGTACCTAAGTTTAAGAACTGGGTTTCCAGTGAGTACCCAAGTTTTGTGAACTGGGTTTCCAGTGAGTACCCAAGTTTTGTGAACTGGGTTTTCAATGAGTACCCAAGTTTAAGAACTGGGTTTCCAGTGAGTACCCAAGTTTTGTGAACTGGGTTTCCAGTGAGTACCCAAGTTTTGTGAACTGGGTTTCCAATGAGTACCCAAGTTTAAGAACTGGGTTTCCAGTGAGTACCCAAGTTTTGTGAACTGGGTTTCCAGTGAGTACCCAAGTTTTGTGAACTGGGTTTCCAATGAGTACCCAAGTTTTGTGAACTGGGTTTCCAGTGTATAAGGGTGAAACTGAGTCTGCAAAAAAAATTTATTTATTTATAATAACAAATTTACAAATTTACAAAGTCACCTTTTTACGCCGGGCAATTTGACTATTGATAATAGTTCCTGAGATTTTTGGAGTTCCATGCGTGGGGTAATAAATACTCCTCCAGTGTCTCTAGCCTGTAGCTTCCTGGGCGGATGACTTCTTTCACCCGATATGGTCCCTCCCAAGTCGGGGAGAGTTTTCTGACTTTCGTTGGCTTGGAGACAGCTGCCTTCCTTAGAACCAAATCTCCTGTCCGGAATTCTCTGGGACGTATCTTGGAGTCGTGGTAGTTAGATACTTTCTGCTTATAAGCGGCGACTCGGATTCGAGATTCTTCCCGGATCTCCTCTAGTAAATCGAGATTGGCGCGGAGCCCGTCGCTATTAAGCTGCTCGTTGAAGCTGGTGACTCTGGAAGATGGAGTGCCTATATCAACCGGTATCACGGCTTCTGTACCAAAGGAGAGGTTGAATGACGATTCACCAGTCGGCGTTCGAGGAGTGGTGCGGTACGCCCATAGAACATGGTAGAGCTCGTCTGCCCAGCGACCGGCTTTTTCATCCAGTCTTTTCTTTATCCCCTGAAGCAGGATCCTATTAGTCACCTCTGTTTGCCCATTGGTCTGGGGGTGAGCTACTGAAGTGAACCTCTGTTCAATTTGTAAGTCAGAGCAGAACTTCCGAAAGTTCCGGCAGTCGAACTGTTTGCCATTGTCCGTTATCAAGGCGCGGGGGATCCCAAATCTGCAAACTACCGATTTCCAGAAGAAGTTCTGCACATTTTGCTCAGTGATCTGCGCTAGAGGTTCTGCCTCCACCCACTTGGTGAAATAATCAATCGCCACTACCACGAACATGCGCTTTCCGGAGGCCGGTGGGAAAGGACCTAGGATGTCCATCCCCCATACTGCAAAGGGGAGTGGACTGATAATAGGGGCCATTGCTAAGGCGGGCTGGTGGATGGTGGGAGAGAATCTCTGACACTTCTCACACCTTTTAACCAGGCTCAAGGAGTCCTGCCTTATGGTGGGCCAATACAGACCTCTGAGTAGCACCTTGATCGCCAGGGCTTTGCCCCCCAGATGCTCTCCACAGATTCCTTCATGAGTCTCCTGCAGTGCATACGCGGCGTCGCTCGGTCTCAGACACTTCAGATATGGGAGAGTATATGATCTTTTATACAAAATATCGCCACTGAGGGAGAATCGGGCAGCTCTCTGTATCACTTTGCGGGCTTCCTTCTTCCCTTCGGGGAGCTTATCGTCGCACAAGTAACTAACGATCTCATCCATCCAGCACGGCTCATCCTCCACCTGCATTATCTCTGCAGCTTTACTTTCGATGCTGGATCTTTGTAGGAACTCCATGCGTATGCTTCCAAGAGTGGTATATCCAGAGGCAGCTAGCTTCGACAGTACATCTGCTTTGGCATTTTCTGTTCTGGGGACTCTGATGACCTCAAAGCTTTCGAACGTGCTGGCAAGTTGGCGAACCCTGGTGAGGTACTTAATCATACGCTCGTCTCGGGCTTCATAGACCCATTGAATCTGGTTTACAACCAGTTGAGAGTCGCAGTACGCTTTTAATTTCCGGGCGCCGATCTGGATTGCTAGGCTCATTCCGGCAAGGAGGGCTTCATATTCTGCCTCATTGTTGGACGTACGGAATCCGAATCTCAGGGCGTAATCCGCAGTGAACTCATCAGGCCCAGTGAGGATGAGGCCGGCTCCACAGCCATTTTTATTTGAAGACCCGTCGACATATACTTCCCAAGTCGATGTGCTGGCTATGGAGCCCTGCTCGGCTGGTGGTTGCCTGATTTTCGTCTGAATTTCCCCTGATATACATTCTTCAGGAACTGCTTTCTCTGCAACTGGGAACTGCACAGCTTCAGGATCGGCGACCGGCTGGGGGATGGTGCACTCAGCTACGAAATCTGCCAGCACTTGAGCCTTGATGGTTGGCCTAGGTGCGTACTGGATATCGAACTCGCTCAGCTCCACGGCCCATTTCACAAGTCGCCCGGAGATATCTGGTCGATGGAGTACTTGCCGGAGTGGTTGATCAGTCAATACCTTTATAGTGTGGGCTTGGAAGTACGGCCTCAACTTCCTGGCCGCCATTACCAGCGCATAAGCCAACTTCTCGACCCGCTGGTACCGTGTTTCTGCGTCGTGAAGAACCTTGCTGACATAATAGATAGGTTTTTGCTGGCGATGCTCTTCGCGGACAAGGACAGCTGCCAGAGCCGTGGAGCTGATGGAGAGGTAGAGAAATAGCTCCTCGCCCGGCTCCGGCTTTGTTAATAGTGGCGGGGAGGACAGATACTTTTTCAACTCTTCGAACGCGGTCTGGCACTCCCCCGTCCAGGGCGCAGTCTTGAGTTCCTTGACTGCGCTGAAGAAGGGCAGGCACCTCTCCGCTGATTTAGAGATAAAGCGCCCCAGTGCGGCTATCATTCCCGTGAGCCGCTGGACTTCTCTGATAGTTTTTGGGACAGCGAGCTCCATCACGGCTCTAATCTTTTCCGGGTTTGCTTCTATCCCCCGCTGGCTTACCATAAACCCTAAGAATTTCCCTGAACTGACACCAAAGGTGCACTTGGTGGGATTGAGCTTCATGCTGTGCTTTTTCAGGACCTGAAATGTTTCTCTGAGGTCAGATACATGGTCCTGCGCGCTACTACTCTTGACCAGCATGTCGTCTACATAGACTTCCATATTACGGCCGATCTGGTTCTGAAAGAGTCTGTTCACCAGCCTTTGGTAAGTAGCTCCGGCGTTTTTAAGGCCGAAGGGCATAACACGGTAGCAGTAAGTCCCTTGATCTGTGACAAAGGAGGTTTTTGGTATATCTGATTCGTACATCCTGATCTGGTTGTATCCGGAGAAGGCGTCCATGAAGCTCAACAATTCGTGACATGCAGTAGCATCGATAAGCTGATCGATCTTCGGGAGCGGATAGTTGTCCTTAGGACAGGCCTTGTTCAGATCGGTGAAATCGACGCAGGTTCTCCATTTTCCATTCGTCTTCTTGACTAGGACTACATTTGCCAACTAGTCGGGATATCGAATCTCGCGAATGAAGTCGGATTTCAAAAGCCTCTCCACTTCTTCCTTTATTGCCTGTCGCCTTTCAAAAGCGAAATGTCTCCTCTTCTGCTTGACCGGTCTACAGGTTGAATCAACACCAAGCCGGTGTGTGCTGATCTCTGGATCAATGCCTGGCATATCAGCAGGAACCCATGCAAAAACATCTGCATTCTCTTGGAGAAACTCAGTAAGCTGATACTGAATACTACTGCTGAGAGAGGAACCGATCAGAGCCACCTTCTCACTATCTTCTGGGCATAGTGGGATGGAGATGAGATCTTCAGCGGGTTGGTTCCCCCTGAGTTCGTCCCTTACATCGAGCAGTTCGATTGGCAGTGATTCTACTGCATTTTTTCCTTTGAGTGCCATCGCGTAGCACTCCCTGGATTGAGGTTGATCTCCTCGAACTTCGCCCACACCATGGGGCGTTATGAACTTCATTTTTTGGTGATAGGCCGAGGCCACTGCACGAATCAGGTTCTGTCCAGGCCGTCCCAGGATAGCATTATAGACCGAAGTAGCCCTTACTACCAGGAAGTTGACCATGGCGAACGCTTGGCAAGGTTGGTCTCCGACGAGAACGGGGAGCTCAATCTGCCCCACTACTTTCACGACCTCTCCGGAGAAGCCAAATAGATCTGAGTTCGCTGGCTTCAAACGGTCGTCGCCTATCATCATTTTCTCGAAGGCATGATAGTATAGAATGTCCGCTGAGCTTCCATTGTCTACGAGAATTTTCTTCACCTCCCAGTTGGCAATGAGCATGGTTAAAACCAGTGCATCGTCGTGGGGTAGAATAAGGTTGTCCAGATCGGCATCTGAGAAGGAGATCTCATTATCCGTTCTCGTCTTTTTGCTGGTTGTGTGCACGGCGTTAACTCGTCGCGCATATGCTTTGCGGGCAGCAGAGGATGTGCCCCCAGTGGCTGGTCCACCCATTATTGTACCGATGACCCCCCTTGGCTGAGATCGAGGTGCCTCAGGATGCGCATTAACGGGCTGAGAGGTCTTGTCCCGAGCAGAGGGTGGCTGCGATCTCCGAGGACTGCGGCTCTGGGGACTCTTTCCTTTGCGCTCCGGCTTGCGGCCGTCAGTTCGGATATACTTTTTCAAATAACCGCGGCTGATGAGTTGCTCAATTTCCTCTTTGAGCTGCCAACAATCATCTGTGTCGTGGCCGTGGTCCTTGTGGAAGCGACAGTACTTTGAAGGATCTCTCATGTTTCCTTTGGAGATCATTCTAGCGGGCCACTTAACGAATTTCTCTTCACTGATCGCCGCCAGTATGTGCTTTCTGGAAGTGTTGAGAGGCGTGAAGTTTTCTTCCCTTCTCTGAGGAGGCGGAGACTTCTCTCTCCGGGGAGGTTTATCCTCCCTGCGTTGCTTAGGGAGATTCTTCTATTCAGAGGTTATCCTCCGATTTGAATTAAGAGCTGCTAGTGTGTCTTCCACCGTTATATACTCCTCTGCCCCGGCCATGAGGTCCGCCAATGAGTGCGGATTTTGTCGAGCTACAGCTTGACGGAAATCATTAGACCTGGCACCCGCGAGGAGCGCGTTCATGGCTGCTGAGGGATCTAGATTTGGCACTTGAAGTGCCTCCCTGTTGAATCGGCGGACGAACACTTTCAGAGGCTCATTGTCGTCCTGCCGCAAGGCCATCAGGGATGCTGTCGTTTTCTTCGGCCTGCGGCTACTCATGAAGTGGCGGACCAAATCCTCTCCAAAATCGTCGAAGTTACTGATGGAGTTCGGTTTGATCCTGGAGTACCAGTCTCTTGCCGCACCAGTTAGCGTTGTTGGAAACGCATTGCAAATAAAGCCGTCGGAGGCGCCATGGAGGAGCATCATTGTTCTGAATATCTCCAAGTGATCCACGGGGTCAGTAGTACCGTCGTACTGCGGGACGGCTGGCATTTTGAACCCTCTGGGTGCTGGGGCACCTAGGACATCATCAGTGAATGGCGTTCTACTTGAGAACGCCCTGGAGGCGGTCCGACTCTAGTCCTTCGCCAGTTCCTCTATTCGGTGGTCCATTTCCTCCATTCTCTGTAGTAGCGGATCCGTTCTGTGGTCCAGGGACCTGATTCTTCCCACAGACCGGCTTGCCGCGGAGCCGGACTGACTCTCCGGACTCCTACGACGAGGCCGGGACCTTACTTGTGGTGCATGCTCTTCGTGAGCTCGGCGCCTCTGTGCAGAGCGGGACCGCGACCTTTGACGGTGATGGGGCTCCGTCTGTGCGTGCCTAGCTGCGGGGTGATAGGCTTGTCTGGTGGAGTAGTGAGTTCGGTCCTCACCATGGCGCGATGACTCTCCTCTGAGAATATTCGACCTTTCCTGCGCAGGTCGCGGAGCTTCCGGAGGAGGTTGGGGAGGTGTCTGAAGTAGTTGCTGGTACTGCCCAACGAGGGCTGTCATTTGCTGAAAAAGAGCTTGAACTTGCTCCGGAGTGGGGAGAGGATTCAGGTGTTCTGAGCGAGCAGGGCTATGCTCGGCTGTAGCAGAGGCTGCTACTACCAGCGAGGCGATTCGCTCGCTCCGAGTTCTACGGGGTAGCATGGCTTGATCAGTCCGTGCAGTAGGTATCCGCGCACTCTTACACCCTGCCATTTTTATGAGATGTCTGAGAACAGCTTTTAGTTCTAGGGTCCCACGGATGGCGCCAATCTGTTAGACCGGAAATCGGTAACAGGTACGACAGTGACGTAAGAGCTGAGCTGGATGGCGAGAGGAGCTGAGTCCTGACGGACCGGAGTGAAGTGGAGCGAAGTCGCTGAGTCCTGCTATGAGGGTTGAGTCCTGCACAAGGCAAGCGAGGTCAGAAGACCAACCCGGGTTTTACTCCGGACAGGCCCTTCGACACTCAAGTCAGTATGAACAGGAGTGAAGGGGAGAGTCTAAGAGTTTGGGTGGAGAAGAGGGTTTGTTCATTACCCATTGGTTTGAGCTTTGAACCCCTATTTATAGGGGAAAACCTGGTGAGGTGTCTTGGACAGGTGGCGGCCTGTGAGTGGCTGGAGTTCACCTACTCCAGGACAGGTGGCAGCCTGTGAGAGGCTGGAGTTCACCTACTCTGGGACAGGTGGCAGCCTGTGAGTGGCTGGAGTTCACCTACTCTGGGACAGGTGGCAGCCTGTGAGTGGCTGGAGTTTTTACACCCCATCAGGATATGACTGAATGGACACTAAATATAGGGAAATGATATCAGCAAGCTAATTTAGAAAGAAAAGACAAGGTGAGTTTGTGCAATTATTAAAACATGGAAATGCGTGGGCAGCCATGGATATTGAAATCTCAACTTGACGCTGATATTGCAATATCCAATGTTTTCATTCGATAATTGCACTCATCACTTTGTTAACTGGGAATTGCTAGGGTCCATCGCAAAAGGCATTTTACAGATTCTCTATTTCATGTCAGAGCAGCCATAGAGGCATTCACAAGGAGGCTGCTCTAACATGAGACATGACACAGCATCTGCGGCTTTTTGTCATCATTCACGAGGTGGTTGCTCTGACATGCGACATCACAGAGCATCTGCTAAATGCCTTTTGCGATGGACCCTAGCAAATCCCTTGTTATGGAGTTCCCAAATTTATCGTCAATTGCTTCTTTTTTTCAATTGTTGTGACGACTGCGTACACCAAAAAGAATTCAGTACCATTTTCAAAACAAAGGAGTGCACAAAAATCCAACCCATATGAATACATCCAACTCAATAATTCACTACTTTCCAGAGACCGGTTTCACCTAAAAATCCAACCCATATGAATACTTTAAATGCTTTTTGACTTCAAATGACATAAGGGGGGCGTGTAATCTTACACGGGGGGAGGGGGAATCATCTCCCTAAACATTTAGAGATCTTTCTCCAACTCCATAGGGTAACCCTGAAAATTCAATCACGGATAGTATTAATTTGTATACAAAATTTAAGTTCTTAGAGCAATGCCATCTTTGTTCCAACACAAAATATGACTAAGTTTAGGTTCTTTAACTGATGAGCACATTTATGTGTGAATTGTATGTAGGAAAAGCATACATATTTTACTGTTTACAACGGTACTACTAAGGTATTTTCCTTGTTTGTTGTGTTTCAAGTTGTTTTCTAGATTTCCACGGAAAATATAGCTTAAAAGATAGAGTTTCAAGGGAAAAAGCAAAGCTTGGAAAACATGAATAAAAAACAGGGTGGTGTCATTATCAATTTGCAGCTACAAGTGAAAATTCCGAAGATTCTATGTTGACCGAATGAAAGAAGGGCCCACCAAGTGGACGGATGGGATAATTCTATGGTATTGGGTTCATTTTAAAGAAATATAAGTGGGGTCCACTCTTAGGTGGTTGACACATGTGGCATACACCATGCAATCTTCTTATTAATCCTTTGACTATTCCCATCACCCTTTACCCTCACCATGGCCCACACTTACATGTATTAACCCAACAGACACTCTTGTGGTCAACATTATATCCCCTGTTCTTTTATAATGCTCCATAAAATACCCACCTTGGTCGAACCTTATTCCCAATCTATGGACAAAATTCTTTGAGCCTAATCCTTTAGAATCATAGCTCCCAACTTTCGATACCAATTTGATTATTCCATCAATTCAACAGATCGGATGACCCCGATTCAATTTTTTTCCATTTTAAGTGTCCAAATTGGATAAGCAGATTGGATGGTTCGAATCATTTTATGGAGATGATTAGTGGGCGCATTTTATCTTAGCCGTGACTTATAAATTGGGTGGTTTGGATTAGCTCACGAAAATGACTTAGTTGCAGCCCATCTATTTGACGATTTTTTATCACCCAATTGAGTGTACTGCTTATACCATGGATGATCCAGATCAAGCATGGAATGGGCTACAATTTTTATTGTTCGGATCGACCTACGGAAATGGATAATGGGCGATAATTAATTCACTATCCTTTGCCACCAAGTGGACGGTTGGATCAGTTCATGGATATAAAAAAAAGGGGGAACATCCAGTTTTGGAATTATCACATGCACATATCCCATGATCTCACGTGAAGGAGATGCCATTAAAGAAGAAAAGAAGAACTAGACAATATTATAATGTTGTGTGTCCAAGATTTAACTTGTGCAATGGGCTTGTAAATGAACGGTGTTGATCATCTAACTACAATGGGCGTGCATCACTTTTTGGTAAAAAAAAGGAAAGTGGGGTCCACTGATTTATATGCCATGGGTTGGCAACTTCCAACGTTTTTTTTAGAAGGCTGCAAGGTGACACAAGAAATTTTAGTATCTTGCTATTCACGTACAGTGGGCATGCGTGCAATTTGTTTTTATATATGGGTGGGACCCACTTTAAAAAAAATTAGCAATTAAACACACGTCTAAAAATTCAAGAGGCTTGTGTATTTTAATTAGAAAGATCTTTTGGAAAGTCAGTAGCTATGCAAGCCATGCACAACTCTAAATAGAAGCTTGAATTTCATAGAAATACATGTGGGACCCACTTGCTAACTTGGAATTTGCTTTTTGGCAATATATGCATGTTCCAAACACAGCAGCCATTCCCACGTTTTTTTATTAAAAATTAGTAATTTCTATTTGAGTGTATGGCAAATACATGCAATAACATGTGGGACCCATCAAGAAAAGAAGAAAGTAGTTGAATATATTACACCCATTCCTACGTTGCAAAACTAAAAAAGGAAGATAAGAGTTACAAAAAAGGATTGCAAGGTTGCTGAAATAATGAAGAAAGAGAAGAGGAAGTTTGCCATTACCAACAAATACTGAAAGTTACAAAATTGCCAACTACAGGTGATGATTTTCAAAAATACAATACACTTTCCAAGTTGGTGTTTCTCTTTAGTGTTGAAGATAGAAAGGAAAAAAAAGTTATATATTATATATTGAAGAGATCTGTCTCCTCTTACTCTCTTACACTCTCTCTACTCTCTCTTTACTCTCTTGTTCTCTCTTGCTCTCTTTCAAGTTCTTTTTCTTTTCAACTCTCAATCCAAGGCATTATCATCCCCCATTCAAATTAAAAGTGACATCAAAGCTTGAAGGAGGAAGATTCAACAAAAGATTAGAGGAGAAAAAAGACTAAGTCCTTTTTTTTTTGTTATTTTATTTTCAAGTTTAAGTTGATGTACTTTTGTTTCAATTCAAATTAGTGGAGTATTTTGCTTTTGTTTCTTTTCTTTCCAAGTTCTATATGACACTCTTTCTCCCATCTATCTCTTTTATTTTTGTTTTTCTTCCCTTCTTCATGAATAACTAAATCCTAATTACTTATGGTTTATTTGAAGCCAGGGGGAAGGAGAAATATTTATAATTAAATCAATCTACGCAATTAAAAAATTGTGTAGGATTTTGTGTTTGGAAAATCCCAATCATTCATGCCATTGGCTTTTCTCTTTCGTATGAATGACTGTTGATTAACAAATATAAAGTTATATATAATTAATGTAAATTGGAGAGTGGATTTGATTAATTACTTATAAGGAATGACATCCCTTTGATCTTATTCCTTATTGACTAGTTAATCGAATTTTCAACCCAATTCAAGAGTTGTTTTAATTAATGAATCTAATCCAAACCCACGGTGGATTCTTGCCCCAAGTAGTTTTCTATATTGAATCAAATCTTTTTCACTACTTTTAAATCAATTTCTTTTGCAAATTAATTTCATTAGTTTAGTTTTCTAATTAGATTAGAGATAATCAATCAAATCATTAGAACTTTGCCTAAATTAAGATTTCTAAATCGCGATCTTATTTGTGTTCGATTCTTAGATTGATTAGAATACAAACTTATAGATATTGTTGGCTCTGAGGTACGTCCACGGAAATCCTGAGTAAATGCCAGGCAACATATATCATAGTTTACATTCTAAGTGATACAAGAACATGATTAACAAACAAGATTTCTCTTCCCTGAGTTCGACCCGTGACTACATGCGATCTGTGCACTTGCGGTTATTTAATATCATTTACCATATCCAAACATGACTAAGTTTAGGTTCTTTAACCCTTGAAGCCGCACACTATCACTTTTTTTATATGAAAGCTGGGATTACCTCTAAGGTTGGGAAACAAAGCCTCAACCATTGAGCTACAGGCCGAAACCCCACCTTCACACCTGCATAGAATGAAAAAAATATTAGAAAATGCCAGGGAACGACGATTACCAAACTTGGTCGGTTATACCAATTTCTTCAAATCTTTAATTTCACATGGCTAAAACTGTTGACTAATTTTTTTTAAAAAAAGCTCTCCACAATTCTAGTCTGCCTGTTTCGCTCTAGAAAGCAGAAAATGAGAAGCATTGAAGATTATAGAGTAACAGATCATTTTCATGGTTCAATCAGCATATCCACTTAATCAGAGCAGAGAGCCAGAAATCGTAAGAATTGTTCTTGACAAGAAACCCTCTGAAGGGAATTTCCTTAGACTTATCAAATAAGAATGTCTGATTTTGTTCTTTTTTATTTTCTCTTTGATACAACTATATCCTAATAATAGAGAGAATCATGAGAAGTTCAACATTCCTCTTTCCATTTTTCTTGAAAATATTCTTGCTGAACCAAATCTTGCGGCAGGAGAAGAACAAGACAATACAGAAAGAGATGATAATGATAATGATGCAGAAGATGATAATGATAATGATGAGATTTTAAGGCAGCAGGCGCCTTCTTAACAAAGCAACACACGACACTAAAGTAAAAATCAACAAGTGCAAAGGTGGGGAACTGACAACACAAATTTTCAGCATAACCCAATTCTTTTCCAACAGAAAATGCGAGTATTCTTCCAGCAAATTGCATGAGAATCACTCAAATAAGAGAAGCTTATATATGCTGATTGGATATGCTGAAGCAGAAAATCATTACAGCTTCTTCTGTAGAAAAATATTTTCTTCCACATTTCAAACTCATTCAAGGGCACAAAAGATATAGAATGCATAGATGATGAAAACTAATTACAGTGAAGCCCTCAGTTTTCTCTAACCACCTTAATTTCTCGTCTTCAATAGATCTCACTAAACTCTAACTCCTGCCGCAGTTGGGTTGTATATGACAATAATTTTCTACTTATCAAATCTCAATCACAGAGCACATACACAATGAAAGAATGTGTTACGACTTGATTCGTATATAGATCTATTTTGTGTCATTTTGTACTCAATATGGCAGAAACAATTCTCCTCAGATTTCCAATTTGATACAACATAAGAACAAGATATTGTATACAAAGAAGATTTGAGAGTAATTTCTACGAGGTGGATACCTTTTATCAGAGCTTTATATGTGGCCTATGATGGAAAATAACAAGATCAGAGACTCTCTGAGAAGGCTCTCTAATCTTCTTCAGCCAGAAACCGAATTCAATTTCTTGAACACTAGCTTTTGTTGGGGGAGTTGGCCATTGGAGAATGCAGTGACCTCCGTGTCTATGTAAATGGTGTCCCCGTCCTTGAATTCTCCTCTCAAAATGCCCTTGGCCAACTCGTTCTCAACGTGCTGTTGGATCACACGTTTTACAGGCCTCGCACCATAGTTGGCGTCATATCCAAGACTACCCAACAGCTCAATTGCAGCTTCGCTCACCAGAATTATGATCTTCCGATCACTGATTCTCTTATGTACTCGTTGAAACTATAATGCAGAATGTAAACATATGGTAAATCAAAAGCATATTAAAAGAAAACTAGAAAAAGCCCAAAGGAAAAAAAGATCCAAAAATAATAAATTGCCAGAAAAAAAGAAAATACCACAGATTCCAAAACTGACATGGAGATTCCTCTATTAAGGAATAAAAGTACAGAGGTGAACAGACATTCAGATTTAGCAGCGTACACAACATGAGCCTAAAAGCGTGGTTCTCTGTATCTTCCTTAGACTAATCAAATAAGAATGTCTGTAACTTCCTTAGACTTTCAACTTCTAATCCTATTCAGAATCAAAATAAATCTATAACTTCCTTAGACTTATCAAATAAGAATGTCTGGTTTTGTTCTTTTTGATTTTCTCTTTGATACAACTATATCCTAGTAATAGAGAGAATCATGAGAAGTTCAACATTCCTCTTTTTATTTTTCCTGAAAATATTCTTGCAGGCCCAAGTGTTGTTGCAGGAGAAGAACAAGACAATACAGAAAGAGATGATAATGAAAATGTTGTAGAAGATGACAATGATAATGATGAGATTTTAAGGCAGCAGGCACCTTCTTAACAATGCAACACACGAGACTACAGTAAAAATCTACAAGTTCAAAGGTGGGGAAATGACAACACAAATTTTCAGTATAACCCAATTCTTTTCCAACAGAAAATGTGAGTATTCTTCCTGCAAATTGCATTAGAATCACTCAAATAAGAGAAGCTTATATATGCTGCTTGGATCTGCTTAACCAGAAAATCATTACAGCTTCTTCTGTAGAAAAATATTTTCTTCCACATTTCAAACTCATTCAAGGGCACAAAAGATATAGAATGCATAGATGATTAAAACTAATTATCATAAAGGCCTCAGTTTTCTCTAACCACCTTAATTTCTCTTTCTCAATAGATCTCTAAACTGAAACTCCTACCGCAGTTGGGTTGTATATGACAATAATTTTCTACTTATCAAGTCTCAATAACACTCTGATGAGAAGAGCACATACATAACGAAAGAATGTGTTACGACTTGATTCGTATATAGATCTATTTTCTGTCATTCTCTTCTCAATAGGGCAGAAACATTGCTACACAGATTTCCGATTTGATACAACATAAGAACAAGATATTGTATACAAAGATGTGAGAGTAATTTTTATGACGTGGATACCTTTTATCAGAGCTTTATATGTGGCCTAGGATGGAAAATAACGAGATCAAAGACTCTCTGAGAAGACTCTCTGAGAAGGCTCTCTGATCTTCTTCAGCCGTTACATCAGAAACCGAATTCAATTTCTTAAACACCAGCTTTTGTTGGGAGAGTTGGCCATTGGAGAATGCAGTGACCTCCGTGTCTATGTAAATGGTGTCCTCGTCCTTGAACTCTCCTCTCAAAATGCCCTTGGCCAACTCGTTCTCAACGTTCTTTTGGAACACACGTTTTACAGGCCTCGCACCATAGTTGGGTCATATTCGAGACTACCCATGCAGCTTCACTCATTTGAATTACGATCTTTCGCTCACTGACGATCATTCGCTCACTGATTCTCTTTTGTACTCGTTGCAACTGTAATGAAGAATGCAAACATATGGTAAATCAAAAGCATATTAAAAGAAAACTAGGAAAAGCCCAGAGGGCAAAAAGATCCAAAAATAATAATTTGTGAGAAAACAAGAAAATACCACAGATTCCAAAACCGAGGCACATGGAGATTCCTTTATTAAGGAATAAAAGCACAGAGGTGAGCAAAGCTTCAGATTTAGCAGCGTACACAACATGAGCCAAAAAGCGTGGTGCTCTGTATCCGAGTGATGCTTCAGACATTCAGATTCAACAGTGTACCCTGCATCAGCCTGTCCCTGCCGCAACTGCTGTAGGGTACGACAGGTGCGGCAGAGCGGGAATCATCTACCTAAACATTTAGTGATCTTTCTCCAACTCCATAGGGTAACCCAAAAAATTCAATCATAGATAGTGTCAATCTGTATACAAAATTTTAGTTCTTAGAGCAATGCCCTCTTTCTTCCTACACAAAACATGACTACGTTTAGGTTCTTTAACCTTCTCCAAACACGGCTAAGTTTAGGTTCTTTAACCCTTAAGGGTGCACACTATCATTTTTTTATAGGAAAGCTCAGATTACCTCTAAGGTTGGGAAACAAAGCCTCAACCATTGAGCTACATGCCCAAACCCCACTTTTACACATGCATAGAATGAAAAAAAAAATCAGAAAATGCCAAGTAACGGCGATTACTAAACCTGGTCGGTTATACCCATTTCTCCAAATCTTTAATTTCACATGGGTAAAACTGCTTTTTTTTTACAAAAAAAGCCTTGCACAATTATATTCTGCCCGTTTTGCCCTCGGAAGCAAAAAATGAGAAGCATTGAAGATTATATAGTAACAGACCATTTTCATGGTTCAATCTGCATGTCAACTTAATCAGTGCAGAGAGCCAGAAATCGCAAGAATTGTTTCTTGACAAGAAACTGTGGACCTCGATCCTGAGAGGACGAGTGCGACAAGGGACGCGAGGTCCCCATGCAATCCTCAAAGATCTCCACATGTGAAGAAGAACTCTACCAAGGAACTCTCAAAATAGGTGCCACTCTCACAGCATAGCATGAGTGGCGATACATAATGAATGAGATACATCTTGATCCGGAGCCAGGGCTCGAAACCGAGATGTCCCTAAAAATAACTCAGAGTAGCCATCCATGGATACGCCATGGAACCAAAACAAATGCTCTGTCTGCAACGGATAACCAGAGATACAAAAGGTCCGTGCCTGATTACGAATGGGGAAGGTCTGAAGAGCACCCCAAATTCGTCCGAGTGCAAGCACTTGGTCTCTTATGCCATTTATTATTAACCTTGAAGAGTTTTGGGCGAAAATCATCTGAAATGGGAACAAATATCCCCGAGAAGACGTCTACCTAATCATGCATGACTCATGGATGAAATAATAAGCGCACACAACATAAATGAAAGAAGGGTGTCACCTAAGCATCTTTAGGTTGTGTGACATGCCTAATGGGTGTCTAAGTTCTGGTGGGCAAACACATGCATGCTACAGCTAAAGGTATAAGGTCTGCGCATGAAAGTAAGAAAACATAGCAAAACACACAACATAACAAAACAACAAGTCCTAAGACTATAAACGGTTTAGCCTGAGTCCTCGGATGGTCTGATGTTCATCCAAGGAAGCCTACGTATCCCCGCCTCCACGAGAATCAGAGCAACGTAGTTCTTCGCGCCTATTCTAAGCTATGATGCCTAAGACACCTAGACCTCTATCTTAGACTCGATCTAAAAGACCGGACTAGTTATTAAAGCTTCTTGAACGATTATTTAAATTCCAGTGAATTGTAGATTTTAGGACACCCTATATGCCCTAACTAAATGCAGGTTAGCCCTAAGCTAATGCAGGTGGTTCCTACAACCTATGTGTAACTAGGCTGTATTTCCTAAGGAAAACAAAGGGTTGACTAACGCATCTTATTCTAGTCATCAGTTAGCGATGTGAATCACCCACTGACCGGACAGAGGCGCTCCTATAACTCTAGGACAAACCCCTAACTCTAAAACAAGTACACAACAACCACAACAAATCAAGGACAAACCCCCTAACTCTAAAAGAAACTCTCTATCTATGAGAAACTCCTAACTCAAAAGGAAAAGCTTTTGAAAACACGGTTTTAAAGAAAAAGGGTTAAAGTATATTTATTTACAAAGTTTGGCTAGACTTGGGACATGGATCCCGAGCTACGCTACGTACCTCGTGGAAGAGGATCAAGCCAACGTAGTTCGAAACGAACTCTCCTAATACGCTATAAAACTCAACACTTTAGCTGATTTAAGGTTTTTTAATGTTTTTCAAATATTTTTGATATTTTTTAAAATTCTAATGTTTTTTGGATTTTAAAGCTTTTCCAATGTTTCGGACCTTTAAATGTTTTCACCCTTCAAGGGAACACGCAAGCATAACCACAAACTAGGGCAAAGCCCTAAATCTAAAGGGGAAACCCCGAACAAACATAAAGTGTCAAAGACACACGAATAAACCACAAACAAGTAAACAAGTGCCCCAAGAACAGAGAAAATGATCTAAAATATCCCAAGCAGGTAAGCTCCAATAAGACTGAGTTAGTCTCTAATGGAGAAACTTCTAACTAACCACATTAAAAGGGGAGCGCAAATGAGTCAGAGACTCTCTAATAGCACTATCAAAAGAGAAGGCAAATAAGTCAAAGACTCGCTATTAACACTACCAAAATAGGGGGAAAAACGACTCAAAGACTCGCTAGAAGATGGGACCACTCTAACATGAGGCTAGGTAAGCCTCCTAGAGGGAAAACTCTCTAAATGAGACAAGGCTTGTCTCCAAATAGGGGCTTTACAAATGAGGCAAGGCATGCCTCCTATACACAAAGGTGGGCTCCAAGTATCCCTATCATCGCCCTTCTTCTCCACTTAGGCGCCACAATCGAAGCCACCTTCCCAAGGAAATCAAATTTGGAGGCCAAATCTTAGGTCTTATTGGTTCAAATACACATATCCAAAGTCAAAGAGTACCGAGAGAAACTTGAAGCGCAATTATCCGTCTTCAAGCCCATACTCACACTAGCAATTAGAGCTGTTTGAATGAAAGCTGTGAGCGAGGAATAAATTCTGCCCTCAAATCATAAGAATGTGCGTAGGGAATTTCAGAATCTAAATAAAATGAAACCGGAAATGAAGTCTCGACCTTTTCAATTCTTATGATCATAGCAGTGCAGCATTGAACAAACCCAAGTGTTTGAACCACCATTTTACACCAGAATACAGGGAGAAGTAGGCCTACATATAAATTTCAGTCTTTGAAATCGCTAGCTGACATGAGAAATCAATAAAATCGACTCTCTGATCAAGTGAAAAGTAATATGGGTACCATGGATCGAGGTTATCAGTTCTAAGACATTTTTTTTACAGCAAGTATTGAACTATCAAGTGATCAAGAACCAACCTCGAACTATGATTGTCAAAAGGCAGATTATCATTGAGGCAGTAACTCAATCAGAAGGCCCAATTCTTTTTTGCTAAATTATCAATGTATACTTATAGGAGAAAAGAACCTAATGAAAAATATTATTACCAATATTGATTTAACGCACAACAGAGAGCAATCAGGGACATGTGTAAGGGTTGAAATACAAAGCAATGATAGACCCCAAGATTGAAAACTCAAAATATTCAAATCCAAATAAAAGTATCAAGACATGTCCTCTTCTAAACCCCATAAATTGTGATGACAGGTCTACAACTCATGCTATCAGAGCAAGAATAACATCTCAAGAACAAGTAAATACACCCAGTAGCACCATAAACACTAGGAATTAAAAGGGAATAAAATGCAGAAGCTTGAGGGAATGAATCATACCTACAGAATGTAGGGAATTACACTTGCAATGAAACAAAGTGTCGGTGATTGCGAGATTGCCAAAAATGACGAAAATGCAGGTAGTAAAAATGACAAAAATGGGTTTTACCTGGAAGAAGGTGAGATGGGTTTGAGTAGGTAGCAAAGGTAGAGGGAAGAAAGAAAATGATTAAAGGTGGGCGGCAATGACGGAGGTGGGGATCCGGTACCGGCGAGATTGCCGGAGAAGAGATGAGGTGGGTTTGGTGGTAGTGGAGGAGGCACGGCTGGATGGTGGTGTGACGGTGGTACAATGGCCGGCCAAAATCGGAGCTCGAGGAAAATCGACAACAACCAAAACCCCCTTTTCTTCTTCAACCAACATACAAAAGACCTGATTTGCTCCTTGAAACCCTAGAGATAAAGCTCATTTTTCTTCCCTTTTCAATCTATCTCAACCTCAAAATGAAGATAATGGAGGTGGGTTTTAGACTTTGCTGAGAGGAGGGTCTGCAAGATGGGGAATCGGTAGCAAAGGAGGAGATAGGGATGGTCGGATCCATGGTGGATTTCAATGAAAGTAGTGGATGCAAATGGAAGAGAATCTATGTGGGTTTGATGGGGGAAATGAAGGTAGGAGATGAGGAAAAGGGTGGATGGGGTGGCCGATGGAGATCGTCGGATTCCGGGCCGGAATCTACCAATTTCACCGGTAGAAGAGGTGTTGGGGTTGAAGGAGAAATGATGTGGAGGTACTGTGGTGGTAGGTGAAGTGGAGCTTGGCTCCGGTAATGGAGGAAGCCTCGCCGGATTCCGGCTTGAAGTGGGGGTGGCTAGAGGTGGTTGAGCGAAGGTGGAAGACGAATTGCCGAGGACGGAAGTTGGGAGGTGGGGTGAAAAATGGAAGAAGGAGATGATGATGATGGTGGCTGATGGCAAGATAGAGGACACCGGAGCTCCAGGAGAAGTAGCTGATGGATTAGATCTAGGGTTTAGGAACGATGGTGAAGAGGGTTTGGGTGAAATGGGTTTGGAAAAGGGAAGAAGAAAAAGAAGAAGAAGAAGATTTAAGAAGAAGATGGTGGTGGCTCCTCTCCTGTCTCTCTCTCTCTCTCTCTGTTTTTCTCTTCCTCCCTCTCTGCTTTTTCCAGAAAATGGGTTTTTTTTTAAAATAAAAATCAATGGAATAGAAGGGATTTAATGGCTGTGAGGTTGAATGGGTCTTGCCGGATTTAATGGCGGCCGGCCGGAATCCGATGGGTTTGAAGGTGGAGATGATAATGGAAATGGGGGTTTGTGATTTGGGTTTAAGGAGAAAATGGGAATGGGTTTAAGAAGGAGATTTTGGTGGTGAGGGTGAAGGTAGCAGAAAAGGGGAGATGGTGGTGGAGGTGGAAAAAAAAATCTCTCTGTATCTCTCTCCCTCTCTGTATCTCCTTTGCAAATGATTTTTTTCCTTTTTCGTTTTTACGAGAATGGTTTTCATTTTATACACATAAAGGGAAATTATGCTTTCACTCCCCTCCTATTCCCAGGACAGCCACCTATGGTGTATTTTATATCTTTTATTCTTACAAAAAAGGGGGGGCCAAGGTGAAAAAGGGAAACGATATATTTGTACTCCCATTCTTGCTCTAGACAGCCCTCCTCTAGTGTGATTTTTGACAATTTCTAACCTATCAGGGGGGCCAAGTAGAAAACAGGGGGAAAAAAATTTGTGAAAATATCTTCTCTCTCTTTTGATCTTAACCCTTCAAATCACCTTTTGATTCAAGGGTTAAGATAAAAGAAATCCTAACCACCTTCCTAAGATTCTCCCCTAACTAATTTTGTTACACACTAATCCGTATACCCCCCCGTATCTCCCTGGACAACCCATCACGAAAAATTTGAACTGGTATTCCAGATTCCAGCGCACCCCTATTTCTGGCTAAATCGCCACCCATATTCCTACACTACACTACACTACAAACCTCGTCCGTTTGCTAGGCAAATCGCGACGGATTCGGACGAAATTTCACGGGGACCTAAATGAGACCCTAACCTATTCTAGGAACAAATTTGGGACATTAAAACAATAGTTTGAGAGGGTTTCTATCCTAACGACTCTATTAGGGTCCGATCAAAATGGGGTGTCTACAGAAACCCTCTGAAGGGGTTTATATAACACACTACAGAGAAAAAACATAACCATTATAATCCTATTCAGAATCAAAATAACTCTGTAACTTCCTCAGACTTATCAAATAAGAATGTCTGTAACTTCCTTAGACTTTCAACTTCTAATCCTATTCAGAATCAAAATATAACTATAATTTTCTTGAACTTATCAAATAAGAATGTCTGATTTTGTTCTTTTTTATTTTCTCTTTGATACAACTATATCCTAGTAATAGAGAAAATCGTGAGAAGTTCAACATTCCTCTTTCCATTTTTCTAGAAAATATTCTTGCACGCCCAAATCCTGCAGCAAGAGAAGGACAAGACAATATAGAAAGAGATGATAATGATAATGATGTAGAAGATGACAATGATAATGATGAGATTTTAAGGCAACAGACACCTTCTTAACAAAGCAACACACGGGACTACAGTAAAAATCAACAATTTCAAAGGTGGGGAAAAGACAACACAAATTTTCAGTTTAACCCCATTCTTTACCAAAAGAAAATGTGAGTATTCTTCCAGCAATTTGCATGAGAATCACTCAAATAAGAGAAGCATATATATGCTGATTGGATCTGCTAAGCAGAAAATCATTACAGCTTCTTCTGTAGAAAAATATTTTCATCCACGTTTCAAACACATTCATGGGCATAAAAGATATAGAATGCGTAGATGATGATGAAAACTAATTACCGTAAAGCCCTCAGTTTTTTCTAACCACCTTAATTTCTCTATCTCAATAGATCTCTCTAAACTGTAACTCCTGCCGCAGTTGGGTTGTATATGACAATAATTTTCTACTTATCAAATCTCAATCACACTCAGATGAGAAGAGCACATACACAATGAAAGAACGTGTTACGACTTGATTCGTATATAGATTTATTTTGTGTCATTTTGTACTCAATAGGGCAGAAACATTTCTACACAGATTTCCGATTTGATACAACATAAGAACAAGATATTGTATACAAAGATGTGAGAGCAATTTCTATGAGGTGGATACCTTTTATCAGAGCTTTATATGTGGCCAATGATAGAAAATAACAAGATCAGAGACTCTCTGAGAAGGCTCTCTGATCTTCTTCAGCCGTTGCATCAGAAACTGAATTCAGTTTCTTGAACACCAGCTTTTGTTGGGGGAGTTGGCCATTGGAGAATGCAGTGACCTCTGTGTCTATGTAAATGGTGTCCTCGTCCTTGAACTCTCCTCTCAAAATGCCCTTGGCCAACTCGTTCTCAACGTGCTGTTGGATCACACATTTTACAGGCCTCGTACCCTAGTTGGGGTCATATCCAAGACTACCCAACAACTCAATTGCAGCTTCCCTCACCTGAATTACGATCTTCCAGTCACTGATTCTCTTCTGTACTCGTTGCAACTATAATGCAGAATGCAAACATATGGTAAATCAAAAGCATATTAAAAGAAAACTAGAAAAAGCCCAGAGGGAAAAAAGATCCGAAAATAATAAATTGCAAGAAAATTAGAAAATACCACATAAAAGCACATGGAGATTCCTCTATTCAGGAATAAAAGCATAGAGGCGAACAGAGCTTCAAATCCACCAGTGTATACAACATGTGCCTAAAAGCGCGATGCTTTGTATCCGAGTGATGCATCGGACCATCAGATTCAACAGTGTACACCACATCAGCCTTTCCCTGCCGCACCTATTGTAGGGTGCGGCAGAGCGGGAATCATCTACCTAAACATTTAGTGATCTTTCTCCAACTACATAGGGTAACCCAAAAAATTCAATCATCTATAGTATCAATTAGTATAGAAAATTTCTTAGAGCAATGCCATCTTTTTTCCTACACAAAACACGACTAAGTTTAGGTTCTTTAACCTTCTCCAAACACGGCTAAGTTTATGTTCTTTAACCCTTGAGGCCGCACACTTTCACTTTTTTTATAGGAAAGCTCGGATTACCTATAAGGTTGGGAAACAAAGCCTCAACCATTGAGCTACATGCCCAAACCCCACTTTTACACCTGCATAGAATGAAAAATAAAAATCAGGAAATGCCAGGGAACGACGATTACCAAACGTGGTCGGTTATACCCATTTCTCCAAATCTTTAATTTCACATGGCTAAAACTGCGGATTATTATTTTTTTTTATTAAAAAAGCTCTGCACGATTATATTCCGCCCGTTTCACTCTAGAAAGCAGAAAATGTGAAGGATTGAAGATTATGTAGTAACAGACCATTTTCGTGGTTCAATATGCATACCAACTTAATCAGTGCAGAGAGCCAGAAATCGTAAGAATTGTTCTTGACAAGAAACCCTCTGAAGGGGTTTAAATAACACACAACAGAGAAAAAACATAACAATTATAATACTATTCAGAATCAAAATAACTCTGTAAATTCCTTAGACTTATCAAATAAGAATGTCTGTAACTTCCTTAGACTTTCAACTTCTAATCCTATTCAGAATCATAATAAATTTATAATTTCCTTAGACTTATCAAGTAAGAATGTCTGATTTTGTTCTTTTTTATTTTCTCTTTGATACAACTATATCCTAGCAATTGAGAGAATCGTGAGAATTTCAACATTCCTCTTTCCATTGTTCTTGAAAATATCTTCCACGCCCAAATCTTGCAGCAGGAGAAGAACAAGACAATATAGAGAGAGATGATAATGATAATGATGCAGAAGATGATAATGATAATGATGAGATTTTAAGGTAGTAGACACCTTCTTAACAAAGCAACACACGGGACTACAGTAAAAATCAACAAGTTCAAAGGTGGGGAAATGACAACACAAATTTCCAGTATAACCCAATTCTTTTCCAACAAAAAATGCGAGTATTCTTTCGGCAAATTGCTTGAGAATCACTCAAAAAAGAGAAGCTTATATATGCTGATTGGACCTGCTAAAGAAGAAAATCATTACAGCTTCTTCTGTAGAAAAATATTTTCTTCCACATTTCAAACACATTCAAGGGCACAAAAGATATAGAATGCATAGATGATGAAAACTAATTGCCGTGAAGCCCTCGGTTCTCTCTAACCACTTTAATTTCTCTTTCTCAATAGATCTCTCTAAACTGAAACTCCTGTCGTAGTTGGGTTGTATATGACAATAATTGTCTACTTATCAAATCTCAATCACATTCAGATGAGAAGAGCAAATACACAATGAAAAAACGTGTTCAGACTTGATTCGTATAGAGATCTATTTTCTCTTCTTTTGTACTCAATAAGGCAGAAACATTTCTACACATATTTCTGATTTGATACAACATAAGAATAAGATATTGTATACAAAGATGTTGTAACGATCCAGATTTTTACTGCACGGATCGCTACGGGCAACAAAACATATTTATTCTTGTAATTACGCAGCGAAAGGTTAAAGTACGTCCTGAATTTACAAAAAATCCCAAGTATGACATATTTAAAACCTTTTTAGATTTGAGGAGATTGACTAGGTTCATCATTTCCGTATTTCCTCAAGTGGCTTTCACACTTCTCATAATTAAGGTTCCTCATTGACAAATACTCCCGCATCCAAATTTTCAAATCCTGGTGGGAAAAAGTGGGTTAGGAGAGTAGGTATATAGAGGCTTTGACAAGTAGCTAAAATCAATAATAAGAGACAGTTCTATAAAAATATGCAGTATTTTGTATAGAATATAATATGAATTTAAAACTAATACTAATAGGCTTTTTTTATAGAAACAATTTAACCAGATAGTAAAACAAACCATTTAAAGCCTAATAGTTTCCAACTGTTTCTATTTCTGAAGAAGTTTTCTGTAACGATCCGCCTCACTCTCGTATTGTCCGCTTTGGACTTGGCCCGTTTCCGCTTTTGGGTAAGTCGATGGCTCAGAGGTACAAACACGTCACACGAGAGAGACTATCGCACATTGACATCTTCCATTTCTTTCATTTCTCATTTTTTTTCAAACTTTTCGTGCATGTGAAATCCAACATTTCATTTCATTTTCCAGAATGAAACATATTTCATCAATTTGAAACAAATATGAATTGATATTTCCCAAATGTAAACAATGAATGTTCGAAGTAAAACAGATAAGAAATATCTGAATAAAACAACATACAATCATATCCCCATCGCTTTCTTTGAGAAAAGATACCAGTCGAGTCTAGTTATCACCTGCCTTATCAAACCTGATAAGTGGGAATTTGAAGATGCTTGACCTTGAAAATGACAACGATCATGGAGAAGTGATCTCCCAGCCTTTTCTTTCTTCTCCCTCTCCTCCTCCCATTTCTTTCTCTTTCTTCATTTTCTCTTCCTGGCTGCTCTATTTATAGGAAAAACTGAGGAGAATAGTAATATGTGAATAGTTTTTATGCAAAATAACTATTATTTGTACCGGGTATTATAGATGTGACAGTAATTTCTATGAGGTGGATACATTTTATCAGAGCTTTATATGTGGCCTATGATGGAAAATAACAAGATTAGAGACTCTCGGAGAAGGCTCTCTGATCTTCTTCAGCCATTGCATCAGAAACAGAATTCAATTCTTGAACACCAACTTTTGTTGGGGGAGTTGGCCATTGGAGAATGCAGTGACCTCCATGTCTATGTAAATGGTGTCCTCGTCGTTGAACTCTCCTCTCAAAATGCCCTTGGCCAATTCGTTCTCAACGTGCTGTTGGATCACACGTTTTACACGCCTCATACCATAGTTGGGGTCATATCCAAGACTACCCAACAACTCAATTGCAGCTTCCCTCACCTGAATTACGATCTTCCGGTCATTGATTCTCTTCTGTACTCATTGCAACTTTAATGTAGAATGCAAAAATATGGTACATCAAAAGCATATTAAAAGAAAACTAGAAAAAGCCCAGAGGGAAAAAAGATCCAAAAATCATAAATTTCCAGAAAAATAGAAAATACCACAGATTCCAAAACTGAAGCACATGGAGATTCCTCTATTCAGGAATAAAAGCACAGAGCTGAATAGACCTTCAGATTCATCAGTGTACAACACATGAGCCTAAAAGCATGGTGCTCTGTATCCGAGTGATGCATCGGACCTTCAGATTCAACAGTTTACACCACATCAGCCTCTCCCTGCCGCACCTGTTGTAGGGTGCGGCAGGTGCGGCAAATGGGGAATAATCTCCCAAAACATTTAGTGATCTTTCTCCAACTCCATAGGGTAACCAAGAAAATTTAATCATGGATAGGATCAATTTGTATACAAAATTTTAGTTCTTAGAGCAATGCCATCTTTGTTCCTACACAAAACACGACTAAGTTTAGGTTCTTTAACCTTCTCCAAACACGACTAAGTTTAGGTTCTTTAACCCTTGAGGCCGCATACTTTCACTTTTTTTATAGGAAAGGTGGGATTACCTCTAAGGTTGGGAAACAAATCATCAACCATTGACCTAAATGCCCAAACCCCACTTTTAAACCAGCATAGAATGAAAAAAAATCAGAAAATGCAAGGGAACGGCGATTACCAAACCTGGTCGGTTATACCCATTTCTCCAAATCTTTAATTTCACATGGCTAAAACTGCTGAATATTTTCTTTTATGAAAAAGCTCTGCATGATTCTATTATGCATGTTTCGCTCTAGAAAGCAGAAAATGAGAAGCATTGAAGATTATAGAGTAACAGACCATTTTCATGGTTCAATCTGCATATCAACTTAATCAGTGCAGAGAGCCAGAAATCGCTTGTTCTTGACAAGAAACCTCTGAAGGGGTTTAAATAAAACACTACAAAGAAAAAACAAAACAAAACCATGACAATCCTATTCAGAATCAAAATAACTCTGTAACTTTATCAAATAAGAATGTTTGTAACTTCTTTAGACTTTCTACTTTTAATCCTATTTAGAATCAAAATAAATCTATAATTTCCTTAGACTTATCAAATAAGAATGTCTAATTTTGTTCTTTTTTATTTTCTCTTTGATACAGCTAAATCCTAATTATAGAGAGAATCATGAGAAGTTCAACATTCCTCTTTACATTTTTCCTAAAAATATTCCTGCATGCCCAAATCTTGTGGCAGGAGAAGAACAAGACAATACAGAAAGAGATGATAATGATGCAGAAGATCATAATGATAATGATGATATTTGAAGGCGGCAGACACCTTCTTAACAAAGCAACGCACGGGACTACAGTAAAAATCAACAGGTTCAAAGGTGGGAAAATGACAACACAAATTTTCAATATCACCCAATTCTTTTCCAACAGAAAATTCGAGTATTCTCCCGACAAATTGCATGAGAATCACTCAAATTAGAGAAGCTTATATATGTTGATTGGATATGCTTAAGTAGAAAATCATTACAGCTACTTTTGTAGAAAAATATTTTCTTCCACATTCCAAACTCATTCAAAGGCACAAAAGAATAGAATGCATAGATGATGAAAACTAATTACCGTGAAGCCCTCAGTTTTCTCTAACCACCTTAATTTCTCTTTCTCAATAGATCTCTCTAAACTGTAACTCCTGTCGCAGTTGGGTTGTATATGACAATAATTTTCTAATGATCAAATCTCAATCACAGTCGGATAAGAAGAGCACATACACAATGAAAGAACGTGATATGACTTGATTTGTATATAGATCTATTTTCTGTCATTTTCTACTCAATAGGGCAGAAACATTTCTACACAGATTTCCTATTTGATACAACAAAAGAACAACATGTTGTATACAAAGATGTGAGAGTAATTTCTATGAGGTGGATACCTTTTATCAGAGCTTTATATGTAGCCTATGATGGAAAATAACAAGATCAAAGACTCTCTGAGAAGGCTCTCTGATCTTCTTCAGCCGTTGCATCAAAAATCGAATTCATTTTCTTGAACACCAGCTTTTGTTTGGGGAGTTGGCCATTGGAGAATATAGTGACCTCCGTGTCTATGTAAATGGTGTCCTCGTCCGTAAACTCCCCTCTCAAAATGCCCTTGGCCAACTCGTTCTCAACGTGTTGCTGGATCAAACATTTTACAGGCCTCGTACCATAGTTGGGGACATATCCAAGCTACCCAACAGCTCCATTGCAGCTTCCCTCACCCGAATTACTATCTTTTGGTCATTGATTCTCCTCTGTACTCGTTGCAACCGTAATGAAGAAAACAAACATATGTTAAATCAAAAGCATATTAAAAGAAAACTAGAAAAGCCCAGAGGGAAAAAAGATCCAATAGTAATAAATTGTAAGAAAACTAGAAAATACCACAGATTCCAAAACCGAAGCACATGGAGATTCCTCTATTCAGGAATAAAAGCATAGAGGTGAACGGAGCTTCAGATCCACCAGTGTACACAACATGAGCCTAAAAGCGCGGTGCTCTGTATCCGAGTGATGCATCGGACCTTCAGATTCAACAGTGTACACCACATCAGCCTCTCCCTACCGCACTGTTGCAGGGTGCGGCAGAGGGGGAATCATCTCTCTAAACATTTAGTGACCTTTCTCCAACTCGATAGGGTAACCCAGAAAATTCAATCATGGATAGGATCAATTTGTATGCAAAATTTAAGTTCTTAGGGCAATGCCATCTTTGTTCCTGCACAAAACATGACTAAGTTTAGGTTCATTAACCTTCTTCAAACACGACTAAGTTTAGGTTCTTTAACCCTTCAGTCTGCACACTTTCACTTTTTTTATAGGAAAGCTGGGATTATCTCTAAGGTTGGGAAACAAAGCCTCAACCATTGAGCTACATGCCCAAATCCCACTTTTACACCTGCATAGAATGAAAAAAAAAATCAGAAAATGCCAGGGAACGGCAATTACCAAACCTGGTCGGTTATACCCATTTCTCCAAATCTTTAATTTCACATGGCTAAAACTGCTGATTAATTTTTTATATAAAATAGCTCCTCACGATTCTATTCTGCTCGTTTCGCTCTAGAAAGCAGAAAATGAGAAGCATTGAAGATTATAGAGTAACAGACCATTTTCATGGTTCAATCTGCATTTCAACCTAATCAGTGCAGAGAGCCCGAAATCGTAAGAATTGTTCTTGACAAGAGGGGTTTAAATAAAACACTACAGAGAAAAAACATAACCATTATAATCGTATGCAGAATCAAAATAACTCTGTAAATTCCTTAGACTTATCAAATTAGAATTTCTGTAACTTCCTTAGGCTTTCTACTTCTAATCCTATCCAGAATCAAAATAAATCTGTAATTTCCTTAGACTAATCAAATAAGAATGTCCAATTTTGTTCTTTTTTATTTTCTCTTTGAGACAACTATATCCTAATAATAGAGAGAACCATGAGAAGTTCAACATTCCTCTTTCCATTTTTCCTGAAAATATTCTTGCAGGGCCAAATATTGCGGCAGGAGAAGAACAAGACAATACAGAAAGAGATGATAATGATAATGATGCAGAAGATGATAATGATAATGATGAGATTTTAAGGCAGCAGGCACCTTCTTAACAAAGCAACACACGGGACTACAGTAAAAATCAACAACTTCAAAGGTGGGGAAATGACAACACAAATTTTCAGTATAACCCAATTCTTTTCCAACAGAAAATGCGAGTATTCTTCCGGCAAATTGCAAAATCACTCAAATAAGAGAATCTTATATATGCTGATTGGATCTGCTTAAGCAGAAAATCATTACAGCTTCTTCTGTAGAAAAATATTTTCTTGTACATTTCAAACTCATTCAAGGGCACAAAAGATATAGAATGCAGAGATGATGAAAACTAATTACCGTGAAGCCCTCAGTTTTCTCTAACCACCTTAATTTCTCTTTCTCAATAGATCTCTCTAAACTGAAACTCCTGCCGCAGTTGGGTTGTATATGACAATAATTTTCTACTTATCAAATCTCAATCACACTCATATGGGAAGAGCACATACACAATGAAAGAACATGTTACGATTTGATTTGTATATAGATCTATTTTCTATCATTTTCTACTCAATAGGGTAAAAACATTTCTACACATATTTTTGATTTGATAGAAGATAAGAACAAGATATTTTATTCGAAGTTGTGAGAGTAATTTCTATGAGGTGGATACCTTTTATCAGAGCTTTATACGTAGCCTATGATGGAAAATAACAAGATCAAAGACTCTCTGAGAAGGCTCTCTGATCTTCTTCAGCCGTTGCATCAGAAACCGAATTCAATTTCTTGAACACCAGCTTTTGTTGGGGGTGTTGGCCATTGGAGAATGCAGTGATCTCCGTGTCTATGTAAATGGTGTCCTCATCCTTGAACTCTCCTCTCAAAATGCCATTGGCCAACTCGTTCTCAACGTGCTGTTGGATCACATGTTTACAGGCCTTGTACCCTAGTTGGGGTCATATCCAAGACTACCCAACAACTCAATTGCAGCTTCCCTCACCTGAATTACGATCTTCCAGTCACTGATTCTCTTCTGTACTCGTTGCAACTATAATGCAGAATGCAAACATATGGTAAATCAAAAGCATATTAAAAGAAAACTAGAAAAAGCCCAGAGGGAAAAAAGATCCGAAAATAATAAATTGCAAGAAAACTAGAAAATACCACAGATTCCAAAACTGAAGCACATGGAGATTCCTCTATTTAGGAATAAAAGCACAGAGGTGAACAGACCTTCAGATTCAGCAGTGTACACAACATGAGTCTAAAAGTGCGGTGTTCTGTATTCGAGTGTTGCATCGGACCTTCAGATTCAATAGTGTACACCACATCAGTCTCTCCCTGCCGCACCTGTTGTAGATTGAACCTGTAAATTAAAGAAACTGAGCATCCGTAAGTTTTGTATTCTGACTGTCATTTAATGAAATTGTGGTTTGGCCTGCTGATTTTAAACCTGATCAGCGCACTCAGATGAAGCACTCAAATGGTGAGTTTTGTATTTTGATGAAATTTCTTTTGCCTGGATGGAGAAGAAAAAAAGGGAACTTGATATTGCAGAATACATGGTATTTTTACTGCAAAGAAAATGTTATTGGAGTGAAATTTAGAGTTTCATGGCACTAGAATGTGGTAAATATGAGCAGCGCAAATGAGAAACTTTCTTTAGTATTGTCAAGTGAAATTTCAAAAGTTCACTTCCCAGACTCCTTTTTAGGACTTGTTTCCAATGTTTTCAGTGAGATTTCAATAGATTACTTCCCAAACTCATTTTTTAGGATCACTTCCCTCTTTCGTTTAGAACTTTTTATCTTTCTATTGCATTAGTTTTTGCTTCAGTTACTAGTTTTAATGATGTAGACACCCCATTTTGACTGTGCCCTGCACCTCCATGTTTTATGCTTAACCTCGTCAAATCAGTGAGTTGGGATCATAAATTAAACCCTGGGGTGGCTTAGGGTCCCACCGAGGTCCCCGTAATGTTTCAGCAAAATCTGCCGAGAAATGGCAGATAGGGCGAGCCAGGAAAGAGGCGTGGTTCGAATGTATAAGGGGGGGTGAGCTATCTGCAGAGGGGGCTGTCCACGAAGTAGTGGGTGTGAGAATTTATCATTTTCCTTATAAATACCAAACAAACTAGGGTTTTAAAAAAAAAGAAAAAGAAAGGGAGAGGAGGGCAGCCGCATAGCAAAACCAGAGGGAGAAAGAGCATCGTCTCCACCTCCGGTAAGCCACCCACCGACCGGCCGCCACCGCCTCCATCAACCCCCCTCTCTCAGCCACCACTTCCACCCTCCTCAATCCATCTACCATCATCTTCTTCTCTAAAACCCAATATCCCAAACCCCTTTGTTTTCTTCAACCCCAAAACCCAGCCGAGCTTTACCCATCGCCACCACCACAGAGCCGTCGGCCAATCACCCTCCCTTCAACCTCCTCCGGTGACCCGCCACCAAGCTACCTCCAACCACTATTGATCTCTTCCCCTTCAATCATCTGATCCACCATAACTTGATTTTCATTTTCATATCTCTCAAACCCTAGGTTCAAAACTCTAATCCATCTCCCCTTTTCTGATACTTTCATCCCCTCCACCTCTTCCCCCACCATCTTCTCCGGTGAGAAAACCTCTCTCTCAGCCACCTCCCAAGCTGCTATCCGCGCCCATCTCCTCCCTCAAAACCCCATTTTCGTGAGAAGCAGAGAGGAAGAATCGGATTTTTTCGCCCAAAAATATCCTAGCAGAGGGAGAGGTAGAGAAGAGAAGAAAGAGAGATCGATCCCCAACCTTTTCTTCCTCCGGGGATCTCTCCGATTCTCCTCCGGCAAAGATCCTTCTCCGGCAATCTCTCCGATCATCGATCCACCCTCTTTGATCCTTTTTCGGCAACTTTTTCTGCTCCAATCCCTCTACGATCTTCTCTAATCTTCCGGCCGTGCTCCAACTCCACTCCTTCGTCTCCGGCAACCTCCATCTGCTCCGGTGATCTCACTTTTTTCGGTTGATTCATCTTCTCCGGTTGCAACTCCGGTGGATCTTACTAGTCTCCGATCATCTTCCCGATCAAACTCCATTTTTTTCGGCCACTTCGCCGGCCATCGTCGGCGAAGGAATTTAGTTCTTGAAAATTCCGAGGATTTGAATTAGTATATTTTACAAGAATTGAAGAGATCAGCTCTTTCCGCTGGCTTTCTCAAGCTCTGATATGACCGAAACTTGAGATTTGTTGATTCTAAGGTGCAGTGAAGAATGGGATTAGAGTAAGAAAAGAAGAAGCTCGAATCTGCTTGGTGTTCAGATAAGTGGATCCATTTTTGCAGGTACTTTTCTTTTGATTAATGCTTCTTATGGTTTTGAAAATGTTGTCATGGCTTCTAATTTCTTAAAATTCCTTGTTCATCTCGCTCATCGGGTTATAGCATTTGATTATTATTACATCTTGATTTTTCTTTGGTTCTTGATGTCTGCCTAGAGATGACTCGTTTTAAGATTTTGTCCTAATCTTGGTATATTAACCTTGCTAATGTGAATATGAGTATCTGGCTTATAGCTAAAAATTTTTTAGTATTCAGGGTCTTATTTGTAGTTGTATTTAGAGCATACAGTGTCAGAATATGGATACTCATTTTGGTGGTAGTTCACTTATTTGTTTATATGAAGCTTCAAGTAGGTTGATTCTTCACCCCCCCGGCCTGTTCTAATTTTATGATTTTGATGTGTTTACCCAAACATTGCAGACCTCAGATGAAGTGTTTAGTGTTATTTCTTTTATCATTTTGATTCTGGATATGCATATTTGAGCTAAGTTAAGGCAGAAGCTTGGATATTCTAGTTAGGTGGCATGGTTGTTGATACTGATAATATTATCCATCGGATTTTCTTAAGTCTTATGGCTTATGTAAATGATATATATAGTTTTGATGTAAATATTCTTCAAGTATCTTTTCATCAGAATGTCATAGCATGGGTCAAAGTCATAAGCTTGCCTTGTATTTTCAATAACTTTGTGAAAATTCTAAGCAATTTAAGGACAAAGTGAGTAGATGTAATTATAAAGGTCTGAGAATAGCCATAGTTGATTAATCATATGAGCATTGTGCTGAAATGAAATGACCATGGTTGAATTGTATGTTCCTGTATCAGCCCCTGTTGGCATTAAAACCTGCACATATGTTGGCCCCTTTATGCACTAAAATCTGTCTATTTTCAGCTCCACTCTTTTACACAGATTTGTCCACATTTCACCCTCACTGTTTAGCACAGAATCTAGTTCATTTTCACTAGTTCATTTCTACTGGTTCAGTTTCACTGGTTGATATACACTTCACTGATTCATTTTCACTGATCTATTTGATTGTTCACTGGTTCGATCTTTCACTAGTTTAGGATGCTATTGTGTTAAATAAATGAATCAGGTAGAACATTAAAGAAGTGTATTGTGGCACAACACAAGTGTTTGTTTGACATAGCATAAGTTCCTGTTTCATGCCCCTTGTTATGCACTAAATTTTTTTTACAAATGGGGAATATCATTGAATATATTGAAAATCTAATATTCTTCTTATATTAAGCATTTGAGTTAGGTTGGAAGATGGTGATAAATGAATTATTCATGTGAGACTATCTAGAAGTTTATTATATTCCTTCCTTTTTATTTTATATTGTTTAGGGAAGAAGGAGATCAGATGACTGCTCTATTCGATATTATCGACATGAGTACTGTCTGATTTCAAGGCGGGATTAGAAATATTATCATGTGTATTATGATATCAGATGATTACTTTAGCATCATCTGATTTCATCCCCATATTGGGGTGGTGTTTGTGTTTGGGCATAGAAGTGTTTGATATTGTTTTTTGCTTTATTAGGCTATCCAGCGGCTGGTCTGGACTAATTAATGTGGTTAATCATTTTATGATTGCTACAGATTGTGCACTCTTTAGTTGTAAATCATACTTTGCTAATACTTGATTTGTTTTTATAATAATTGAATGGAAATTTGAGATTATCTGGTAGCCTTTTCTTCTCTTTTTGATAGACTAACACAGTCTTATAGATTTCTGTTAAATTTTCCTTAGATACTAGAATCCCCTCTCATTGCGAGGGCGATGAAGGCGCTAGCCCAAGCCCATCCTTAGGGGACTTGCTCAGTCTAAGTAGCATACCCCTCCTTTGTATATAGGAGACTTGCCCAGTCTCATTTCTCTTGCTAAACCTCCTCTTTGTGCGTCGTTTGGTTTTGGGAGAACACCCTGCTCGGCTTGGCAGCATACCCCTACCCTTATGGGTATTGGGTTGCACATTTGTTGCACCCTAGGGCTAGGTAGCTGTCCGGCCCGGCTGGGTGTTTTACCTTTGCCAAATATGCACAAGGTCTCTTATTCCTTTTGCTTGTAAGCTTCTCCTTAGTCGATATTCCATTCGCATAGGAGTCAGCCTTGATTAGAGAGTCTTTGACTCATTTATCTTTTAGATAGTGTTATTAGAGAGTCTTTGACTCATTCGCCTTTTAGGTGGTGTTATAGGAGAGTCTTTGATTCATTTGCCTTTTCGGTGGTGTTATAGGAGAGTCTTTGACTCATTTGTCTTTCAGGTGGTGTTATTAAAGAGTTTTCGACTCAATCTTTCTCTTATTGGTTTTTCTAGAGAGTCTTTGATTCATTTATCTTTTAGTTGGTGTTAGTGGAGTCTTTGACTCATGTTCCTTTTCTTTTAGGGAGTCTCTGACTCATTTATCCTTTAGTTGGTGTCAGTGGAGTCTTTGACTCGTGTTTCCTTTTCTTTTAGATAGTCTTTGACTCATCGATCCTTTAGTTGGTATTAGTGGAGTCTCTGACTCATGTTTCCTTTTCTTTTAGAGAGTCTTTGACTCATCTATCCTTTAATTGGTGTTATTGGAGTCTTTGACTCGTGTTTCCATTTCTTTTAGAGAGTCTTTGACTCATTTGTTTGTGTGATGTTGTTATCAGTGGAGTCTATCCTTGTGTTGTTGTTAGTGGAGTCTTTGACTCGTGTTTCCATCTCTTTTGAAGAGTCTTTGACTCTTGTATCTCTCAGTTGCTCCTTTTGAAGAGTCTTTGACTCTTGTATCTCTCAGTTGCTCCTTTTGAAGAGTCTTTGACTCTTGTATCTCTCAGTTGCTCCTTTTGAAGAGTCTTTGACTCTCGTATCCCTCAGTTGCTCTCTTTGAAGAGTCTTTGACTCTTGTATCCCTCATTTGCTCTCTTTTGAAGAGTCTTTAACTCTTTTATCCTTCGGTTGCTTTTATTAGAGAGTCTTTGACTCATTTATTCGTCAGTTACTGCTATTAGAGAGTCTTGGACTCATTTGCTCTTATAATGGTATTATTAGAGCCTAGTTTATCCTTTTAACTCTAGGGTTCGTCCCTAAGTTGTTGTTTTGTATTTTCCCTCCGGTCTTTGACCAAAAGGGTGAAAACATCAAAAACCTTTAAAAAAATCTAAAGTGTTGAGTTTATAGCGTAGTTTGAGAGTTCGTTTCGAACTACGTTGGCTTGATCCTCTTTCACGAGGTACGTAGTGCAGCTTGGGATACATATCCCAAGTCCAGCCAAACTTTGTAAATAAATCTTTTAACCCTTTTAAAAAATATAAAAATCTTCCAAAATATTGTTTTTCGAAAAGATCTTCCTCTAGAGTTAGGACTTTGTCCTAGATAGAGAGTTTTAGAGTTAGGAGTTTGTCTTTTGTTGTGTGCTTGTTGTGTGTTTGTGTTAGAGTTAGGAGTTTGTCCTAGAGCTATAGGAACGCCTCCGTCCGGTCAGTGGGCGATTCACATCGCCGACTGATGACTAGAATAGGATGCATTAGTCAACCCTTTGTTTTCCTTAGGAAATACAGCCTAGTTACACATAGGTTGTAGGAACCACCTGCATTAGCTTAGGGCTAACCTGCATTTAGCTAGGACATATAGGGTGTCTTAAAATCTACAATCCATTTGGAATTTAAATAATCGTTCAAGAAGCTTTAATAACTAGTCCGGTCTTTTAGATCGAGTCTAAGATCGAGGTCTAGGTGTCTTAGGCATCCTAGCTTAGAATAGACGCGAAGAACTACGTTGCCTTGATTCTCGTGGAGGCGGGGATACGTAGGCTTCTTTGGATGAATACCAGACCATCCGAGGACTCGGGCTAATAATTTAGAGTCTTAGGATTTGTTGTATTGTTATTATATGTTTTGATGTGCTTTCTTACTTTCTTGTACTGATCCTGTACCTTTAGCTATAGCTTGCATGTGTTTGCACATCAGAACTTAGACACCTGTTAGGCATGTCACTCATAACCTAGTTGTCATTAGGCGACACATCTTTCATTTTATTTTATATGTGTTTTTTATTATCTTTATCCTCAGGAAATGCATGCTTAGGTAGATGACTCCTGAGGATTGTTCCCATTTCACATGATTTTTGCCCAAAACTCTTCGAGGTTAATAATAAATGGCATAAGAGACCAAGTGTTCGCACTCGGGCGAATTGGGGGCGCTCTTCGGACCTTCTCCATTCGTCACCAGGCACGGACCTTTAGTATCTCTGGTTTTCCATTGCAAACAGAGCATTTGTTTTGGTTCCATGGCGCATCCATGGATGGCGACTCTGAGTTATTTTTAGATCTATCTTGGTTTCGAGCTCTGGCTCCGGATCAAGATGTATCTCTTTCCTTTTATATCGCCACTCATGCTATGCTGTGAGGGTGGCATCCGTTTCGAGAGTTCCTTAGTAGAGCTCTCCTTCACGTTGTGGAGATCTAGAGGATTGCAGGAGGGATCTCGTGTCCCTCGGCACCGTCCTCGGATCGGGGTCCACAAATGATACAATTTATTTTAGGAATATCATTTCCCTTTAGGCCCTGTTTGCATTGCAAGAAAAACATTTCTTGTGGATTTGTTCTTTTCAAACCTATTCTTTTCCAAACTTTTTCAGAAAATTCATGGAATCCAAACAGGGCCTTATTGTATATCTTCTTCTTCGTAATGCATTAAGTTTTGGGCAATGATTAATCGACCCCCCATGTGTCGTCTGTTTTTCCCTCTCCTCTTTCTCTCTCTAACACAGAGGAGAGAGAAAGACACATGGGGAGTCGAATTAAGATATATGGGGGTCGATTTATCACTCCCCTAAGTTTTTGCTTAGTATTAATTTTAATGTTACAATTAATTGAATCGAGAGTTTGGGAATATCATTTCCCTTTATTTTATAACGTTTTCTTTCTTTTTCATTTGTAATTTTCCTATGATGTTATCTGCCCATTTCACTTTATTTTATATATTTTTTTTTCATTTTCATTTGTAACTTGTATTGAATCAAGGGTGTGGAAAATTATTATTTAGTTCCCTTTATATTTTCAGAATTTCAGCGGTTTAATCTTTGAGAATTTTATCTCAGCAATTTCATTGTTACTAGTTTCAATTTTACAGTTCTCTTTTATGATTCTCCACAGCTACTACTGCCTTTTTAATTAGGGCCCGTTTGGATACCCATTGGATTTGAATTTGGAGGTGAATTTGGATTTTTAAATCCAAATTCGGCGTTTGGCAAGCCTTTATGACATCTGAATTTGGATTTGAGTGAAATCCACAAGATTTACAAATTCCTCATGTTAGTGTAATTTTTTGGATTTATAAACCCATTCTGCGAGAGGTTATTTATAAATTTAAATCTCACCCGTAAGGGGTTAAAATGACCAAAATTTACCAGAGAAGTGTTAAATGACTTAAGTATCCACATGACATTAAAAACTGAACAAAATACATCGTATTATGTAAAATGACTAGAAAACCCCGAGTCAGGCAAAATGACCGAAATACCCCTATACAGGTAAAAATGACAAAATACCCCTGAGTTGTGCAAAATGACTAAAATACCCTTATGACATAAAAATGATCAAAATAACCTCATACAAGGTGAAATGACTAGAATCCCCAATATCATGGAAAATTACTAAAATATCCCTAGATCAAGTAAAAATAACCCATGGCTCATAAAAAATGACTAAAGATACCATCATGAGATAAAATTGATAAAAATACGCTATATTAGGTAAAATGACTAAAAATACCCCTAAACCAGGTAAAAATGACAAAATACCCCCGAGTCGTACAAAATGACTAAAATACCCTTATGACATAAAAATGATCAAAATAACCTCATATAGGGTAAACTGTCTAAAATACCCCAAGATCATGGAAAATTATCGAAATACCTCTATATCAAGTTAAAATGACCTATGGCTCACGAAAAATGACTAAAATGACTAAAAATACCCTCATGAGATAAAAATGATAAAAATACGTCATATTAGGTAAAATGACTAGAATAACCCCCGGGTCATGCAAAATGACCGGAATACACCTATATCGGGTGAAAATGACCAAATACCCTGAGTCAAGGAAAATGACTAAACCACCCTTATGACATAAAAAATGATCAAAATACCCCCGTAAAATGACTAGAATACCACTGGATCATGGAAAATGGCTGAAATGCCCCTATGTCAAGTATTTTAGGGCTTTTTGGTTTTGTTAGATTTCAAATTCAAATCCAAAGAACATCCAAACAAAAAAAATTAATTTAGATTTGAAATCCAAATCTATACGTGGTCATCCAAACGTAATTATTTATAAATTTGTGAATTTTAAAATTCTTGATTTCAAATCCATGGATTTTGGAAATCCAAATTCCCCTCCAAATCCAAATCCAAGGGGTATCCAAACGGGCCCTTAGTGAATTTACAACATTTCATCTCACTTGAATTTTCAATTGTTATGATTCATCAGTTTTATTGGTAGTTCAAGATGAAAATTTGGAAACCCAAATTTATGTGCTCTCCGTATGCCTTAATCTTGCTGCTGGATGTTCTTTTTACATGTTCGCGTCATTGGGTACCTTAGATCAATGGTCTGGTTATACACATCTCATGTTCGACCCATTCTTTATGGCTAGGATTCAATTCCAACAGCGATTGTCTGTAGTCAGACTCAGACTCATTCTATTTACAGGAAAATCAGAATAAGATGTCGATTCTGATTCCTGATTTCGGCAATCCAGAAACATCGCCACCCGGATAGTTGGGGTGGGGGATACCCTGTTGGGAACTATTATCAAGGTGTAAGTGTGGCCGTGTGGGTGAGGAATTTAAAGTATCTCCTTTAGCTTTGAAGGGCCCAGCATATCTAATATTCTCTTTGTATTTTACTATCTATTCTATCGGTTCTGATGAATTCACTTTCTTGAAGAAAGGGATGCGGGATGCATCCACCCGAGAGTCTCTTGCTTATTGTTTCACTTTAAGAAATGTGTAAAGTCTTGAGATATTTGGTGGACATGACCTTGACCGGTAAGGATTTAGGCCCTGTTTATTTTGGATTTTGAGAACTGATTGTGAGTCAAACTGATTATTTGACTCAAATTTACGTTTGATTTCAAAATCCAGAACACAGGGCCTGGTTTTGGAGAGGTTTACTGATCCCTCTTTCAGATTTGATCATTTGTAGGAATCCCATTCACCAAGCCATCATTTGAAAATTGTTAGAGAGGGATGAAATGGGGGTTATCAAGTAAGTCATCGCACAAGGCATTTCGCATATGGGCTGTTGCATTTGAGAGGAGCCACCTCAGATGAATAAATCAAATGACAAAATCTGCTCCTGTGAATATCTATCGATAAAAATCACTCACCCTTTTCTTTCAGCATTTTTCCCATGTGTTAAAATACTCTGTAATGCTTCAACTGATGTGGGTTTTCTTTCATGAGGACGAAATCACATATTTCTTCACGGGTTTCAAGCTATTAGGTTTCCCAAGTGATGTGGGTTTTCTTCCATTCATCTAAAACTCTCTTATTTCTTCATGTTTCAAGCCTTAATTTGCTTCATGGTCTAAGATTGTAAGTTATTTAATAAAGGGGGGCTTCCCCCTCAATTGTTTAAATCCAAATTTTCTGGGTTTTTGAGTTTGGAAGACCCCTTCAACTGGTCACTGATATTGAGCTCTCTTTTCCAAGATTAGTCTTTCTCTTACTGTTCTAACGTTGAGTTTTCATATTTTATTACTTTCTCCTTTTGGTTTGAAATTATGATACAAGTATTAAGGAGTTCCTCCTCAATTTCCATCACACCAAATGGGTTTCCCTCCCCGCACCACTTAAGAAATCACAAAAATAAAAAACTCGTAGGAGCTTTATACTGTAACCTAGATTTTAGTTCAGCCAGAAGAAAAACAAGTAGAAAAACTGCTGTAAATAATGACTTAGAGAAATATGGTAATTGGACTGGAATCCTGCCACTGCAAATTAAAGCAGTGAAATGTGGATTTGGGTCTGCAAGAAAAAAGGGTAATTTTGTCAAGGTTGTTGGTTTTGAATCTGGGTTGGTTTGTGAAGAAGAGGAACTCAACAATTCAGTTCAAGAGAAAGAAGAAAAACTTAATATGAGTGCTGATGAACAAAGATTAGAACATAGAATTGGCCCATCTTGTCCTATTCTAGAGGGAACTTTATGTGCTTTTGATACCAAGCTTCATTTTTTAGAGGAAAGGGATGAAGAGGTATTATCAAAAAGGATGTTGACACTAAGCAGATCAAACAAGGTTAGGAGTGCATTAGAATTGTATATGTCAATTGAGGCGTCGGGTCTTCGACCCAGTATACATGCTTGTAATTCTCTCCTTTCGTGTCTTTTGCGAAATGGGTCTCTCAATAATGCATTGAAAGTGTTTGATATAATGAAGGAGAAGGAAACAGTTACAGGTCATACATATAGCTTGATCCTCAAAGCAGTTGCAAGTGCTCAGGGTTGTGATTCCGCTTTGAAAATGTTTGTAGAATTGGAAGGGGAACGAACGTTGAAGAGGAGTTTTGATGCTGTTGTTTACAACACAATGATAGCAGTTTGTGGAAAAGCAAATAATTGGGTTCAAATGGAGGGGCTGTGGAGAAAACTTAAGGAGGATGGTTATTGTGGAACAATGGTAACTTATCGAGTGTTGATCAGTACATTCGTACGATGTGGTCAGACTGAATTGGCACTTGATGCTTTTCAAGAAATGGTTCAGAATAAACTAAAACCATGTGAGGATGTGATGAAAGCTATAATTGGTGCATGTGCAAAAGAGGGGGAAAGTGGGCTTTGGCACTTGATGTTTTCCAACTTATGTTGGATGGTGGGCTGAAGCCAAATGCTATTGCATATAATGCATTGATCAATTGTCTTGGGAAAGCTGGGGAAGTTGATCTTGCATTTAGAATTTATAATCTAATGAAATCTTCACGTCATGTAGCTGATGTTTATACATGGAATGCATTGCTTAGTGCCCTGTATAGGGGAAATCGATATGCCGATGTCCTTCAACTTTTTGAGAGCATTAGAAGGGAGAAAAGCTCTGATTTGAATGCTCATCATTATAATGTGACTCTAATGTCATGTCAGAGGCTTGGTTTATGGGATCGATCCTTGCAACTTTTGTGGCATATGGAAGCAAGTGGAATTCCAATTTCGACTGTGTCGTATAATCATGTTATTGGTGCCTGCGAGGCTGCAAGGAAGCCACAAGTTGCTTTGCAAGTCTACAAACATATGATCCATCAGAAACGCAACCCAGACACGTTCACTTATTTGTCATTGATAAGATCTTGCGTTTGGGGATCTCTATGGGCTGAAGCGGAGGAAATCCTTGATGTAAGTTTCCATTTCTTGACATGTTACATTATCTACATATTTTTAGTTTTCCCTCTATGATAAGTAGAAAGCATCTGGACATCCTATCAGCTATTCTTGTTTCCTAAATTCTGAGCCAAATCTTTCACATTCCTATCAGCTATTCTTGTTTCCTAAATTCTGAGCCAAATCTTTCACATACCCACAATTGAGTCTGCTAGCTTTGCTTCTTGCTGTTCTTTTGTTTGTTAAAATTCCATTACTGTTCCAAAAAATTGTTCACTCAATTGTTCATTTCTTGATTTTGGGGAGTTAACATATTGTAGATATCAAATATCAAAAGGTTTAGTTTATTGATGCCTCTTGTTGTAAAACTTTGACAGAAGGATATGGATTACTAAAAACGAGGGCGAGGTAGCAAAAAGTAGAAAGTACGCTAGTTTGAAACCCAATAGTGTCTGCAACTCATCATAACAATTGAAAATTCAAGTGAGATGAAATGTTGAAAATTCTCAAAGATTAAACCGCTGAAAATATAAAGGGAACTAAATAATAATTTCCCACACCCTTGATTCAATAAAAGTTACAAATGAAAAACCTTCTTAAAAAAAAATAGTGTCTGCAACTCATTATTATGGAGTGGGATGTTGAGTAACTGGGAGTAGAATATTCATGCAACTATAGAATAGATAAAGAAGCTCTCAGAACAGTAACTTTTATTGATACCACAAAATTGGCAGATTACAACTGCACACAGGAGACAAGTTGTCGCTTGACGTGATTACAATTTCTGTATTCCATAATAGGCAATCATTAGCATTAATTTCTCTGTATTCTGTGTTGTGCTCCTAATATAGATGGTCAACATAATATGATTGTTTTGGAGTGGATGGGTCACCCCCTTGTATGTGTTTATGCCCACCACACCCACACAAATTGGTACCCATGAATTTGTTTTTCTATCTTATAATTTTTTATTTATTTTTGCAGTATGTCACGCCAGATGCATCTCTTTATAATGCACTTATCCATGGCATGTGCCTACGAGGTCGAACCACATTGGCAAAGAAGCTGTACAAGCGAATGCGCAACAGCGGGCTTAAACCTGATGGTAAAACATGGGCATTGATGCTTCAGCACCTGCCAAGGGACTCCTAGATGGTAATCAGGTAACCCATAAATGAAGAATCAGAACCCATTTCTAATGTAAAAAGAAAACGCTTATCTATTGTCAAACTGATGTAAGTTGTAACTAAAGCAAAATGCGACAGCATATAGTGATTGTGTTTGGAAAATGGAATGAATGTCAGCTGAGATATTTTGCTTGTACAAATAAATAATAAGAATCATTATTCTGAAATCGAATTGAATTATTATCACTCCTTGAAAAATTTATGATTTAAAAAAAAGTACTAGAAAATGATTTAGAATATAGGAAAAGGCAGGCACTACATGCTTGTTCCGAATCACGAACAAAGTTCCCAGTCGTTTTTGCATGTCCTCCACACAGCTAATAGTGAGGCGTATCAGCTGGATCGATCCAGAGTGGAGAGATAGGATTTTGATCACTTTCCCCTTGAGGGTGATTGTACTTGCATCTTTTGATTTTGTTTGGGTGTAGCCCTTGAACATCGCTTGGTCAAGGTTTCTAATAAAGGTTCTCCATTAAAAAGCAAATTCTCAATCTTGTTGGTGGCATGGTTTTAAATTTCCCCAAAATGACCGAAATATTTCCATTTCCATCCCCACTGAAACAAAATCTATATGATATCGTTTTCCATTCATGTCTTTATTTCCCCGAAATTTTGACCAAAATTCTTGAAATTAGACCGAAATTCCCAAAATTTGACGGAAATTCTCAAAATTAAACCGAAATTCCCGAAATTAAACCGAAATGGCCGGAACAAAAAAAAAATAGAAAGATGTTATTCTTTGCATTTCATCCGTTTCGTTAATGTAGAGAATGGTATTTGACAGGCAACCTCATTGAACTTCACAGTAAAATAGTCGTATCTTATGCATGGGATGTCAGATCGACATGGGACTAATAATACCTCGTAACTCTATGGGTATTGACATAGAGTTGGGGTCCTTAGATGGGCGACTGGTCATTGTATTTTCTTATACTTCATTACATTGTACTTCTTTATTGACTATAATGTTCTAGACATGTGCGACAACGCAAGTCACTAGGTGTTCGATGTGAATAAGCCATTATAGACAATTTTGTTATTTATGTGATGGTTTCTTAGTATGTATTTGTGCTTATTATAGCATTTCCTAAAGTTTCGACTTAAAATTTCATCATTTGCATAGGTTTCCATGTCTCCGTGAGTTTACAATATTTCCACCGAAATCAAAATGTTTCCATTTCCGTGCCGGCTGAAACCAGCACCGAAGCCAAAATTTAAAACCTTGGTTGGTGGAAGCAAGATGGGACCTGCAGAATGATTCATAAGCCAATTGACATATTGGTAATGAATCCCTTCACATTCACTTGTATGAACAGGTATTTGTTCCCGAATCAGAATGAGCATTATATCGCTGAACCAGTTGTCTTGAGAAAATAAGATATGGGTCAAATTGACCATAATCTTACATTTCATGACAAATTGTTAATTTGTGATAAATCATGCTAGGTAAAAACAGAAAAAGGAAAACTGAGTCCTCATTTATGACTGATCCCAATCACCAGGGCAGTTTTTCCTTTCCGTACCCCATTTTTTTACTGCATTCTAAGAATCCCAATGAGAGTGGACTCTTGCTTCTACCACCAACTGACCATCAAAGTGCGATGCGAAAATCTGTAATTCAATCGATAGAGCTTTTGCTTCCACCACGTTAGAATTCGTAGTGCCAATGGGATGACATACTGGAAATCAATATGTTTTAGCTGGCATTAAGAGTCCTCATACAATGAGAGAGGACTCTTTGCATTCTCTTACTTCTCATTGAATTCTGTCTGAAAAAAATTACTAGCAGATGCTATTGCCACTGCAACCACCCATCTTGTAGGTCATGAATCTAATTTTAGAACAATGGCCTTTTCTTAGATTTTTATTTTTTTATTCATGTGTACATGTAAGATTATATACTAGGACTGGTCTATCATGCTATGCTTTTACCAACAATGCTCACTCTTGTTTATTGTTTATGCTATAGTTTGTAAGCTTACTACAACTGTTTTGTGGGAAATGAATGACAGCTTAAACTTCAGACTTTTGGTTCTGGAATATGGAGAGATTTTAGTTATCCCAAGATCCTAATGGTACGGCAGTTGCCGCTATGACCTGAACAGCCATTATTATATTTTTTTCTGAAGGAATTTTCTCAGCAGAGAATCCTACAAAGTTATATTCAAACAATATTGCTGTAATTCAAGTGTTAAAGTATAAAAGATAAATAACGCCTTTCTCTAACAGCTTAAGCGATTGGAGAAGTTGGTAAGTTAACTTGGTATCAGAGCTCTAGGGCATGGATGCCTAGGGCTATTTTTTTTTTTTCTTTTCTTCTTTTTTCCCTAACCCTAACCTCGACCTCCACCTCCATCTTCTCCATCCCTAACTCTAACCATAACCCCTCCATTCTTTGCTACAGTACCCGCTACAGTACTGCTACAGTACCAATTACAGTACATCGCTACAATACTGCTACAGTAAATCGCTACCGTTCCTGCTACAGTACCCTCTTTTCCCCACTCTTCCATGCCCTAATCTGATCCATCATAATCTCTTCTTCCTCTTTTGGGTCATAGCTATGCCCTAGATTTTCTTGCTCGGCTTGATCACTATCTTCATGGTGTTGTTCTGGATTTGTACTTACATCGTTGCGATGTTTGTGGCTCGGAGTTGTCTCAACTTTCTCTTTATGTCGTGAGGCTATCTCATGCCTCCCTTATGCATATGTTGTCCTCACGAAGCCGCGGTCTATTAGCTTGCTTATAGTCTTCATCATTGTCTCTACTTGCTCGTTGTTGGTCCTCTTCAGTCTTCTTCCCGGTCTCTTATGGAAGATACCCCTCGTATTGAGGACCCTATTATTCGTACTCCAGCTATGGCTACTAGTTCCCAGCCGCGTCAGGCTGCGTCGTCGTCTTTGTCTTCGGTGGATTCGTCATTCCCACCGATTACCACTTCCCGTCTTGATGGATCCAACTATTTGACTTGGAAGATTGCTGTGGAGACATATCTGAAGGCCCGACAAAAGATTTCTATTATTCGTCGTGATCCCCCTCCTAAGATTGTGATGTAGATGATGCCCTTGTTCGTACACTTCTATGGCAGAGTGACCCCTGCCATTGCTAGCACCATGATGGATCTCCTTACTGCCAAAAAGGTATGGGAGCACACTGCGGCATTAAATTCTGGTGAGGGGAATGTCGCCCATCTCTGCGACACTTATTTGCGCTGGATGGGTCACAGGCGCAGTGATTCTACAGTCCATGATTACTACATATAGTTTGTCTCCTATTGCCAGCAGCTGGATGCTCTTATGCCTCTAACCACTGATCTTACCACGGCAGCCAGACAGCGGGATCAGCTCCGTGTTGTTCATTTCCTTGAGGGTCTTGGATGAGAGTTCACTCATCTTCGACAACAGATTCTTGGGTCTAGTACTGTACCCACTCTTCAGGAGGTATTTTTATGAGCTCAGCAGTATGCACTTGGCATTACTGTTCCTACTCCCGTGGATGTCTCGACTACTGCTACTTATGGAGTTGCTGACCGCCCTTCCCGAGGAGGAGGCACTTTTGGTCGCGGCTGTGGTCGAGAGGGTGGCCGTGGAGGTCGAGTTCGGCCCTATTGTACTCATTGTAGGTGTGAGGGTCACTATCACGAGACATGCTTTGATCTCCATCCTGAGCTGCGTCACACTCCAGATCCTCGTCAGGGCTGTACTGCACATCTTGCCCTTCCAGATTCGCCTGCTCCTATTGACAACCCCTCACAGACACCACTGGCTACTCTGACAGATCATATGGTCGTCTCTCGTGCCGACTATGATGAGCTACAGCGTTTCAGGTCTGCCAGCCGCCCTCCTACTGCTGGTCTTGTTCAACCAGGTAGTTCTCCTGCTTGTTCCTCTCTAGTTCTAGCTCCTGGATTATTGATTCGGGAGCATCTCATCACATGACAGGTACCCAGTCATCCTTACCCAGTCATCCTTACATGATTTTCATCATGTTGTTTCACGTTCTGTTACTCTTGCTGATGGGAGTACCTCTCCTATCACTGGTGTTGGCAGTTGTTCCCCTTCACCAGGCGTTACATTATCATCTGTGCTCTGTGTCCCCAAGTCACCTTTCAGTTTACTTTATGTTAGTCAATTAACAAAGCATATTCATTGTTCTATCTCATTTTTTCCCTCATATTGTCTTTTTCAGGATCTCTCGGCTGAGAGGATGATTGGCTCGGGCCGTGAGGTGGATACCCTTTATCGTCTCAACTGCACTCCGTCCCATCCGATTCTACATGGCTCGGTCGATGCATACCAGTGGCATTGCAGTCTAGGTCACCCGTCTATGGAGCGTTTACGCAGGATTCCCTTCGTTCCTTCTTCATCTGTTAGGTCTTTTCAGTGTGAGGCCTGTGAACTTGGGAAGCATCATCGTGTGCCATTTCCCTCTATGACTGTTAGTCGGGCTTCACACCCTTTCGCTCTTGTTCATTCTGATGTATGGGGTCCTACGAGGACTACCTCTTTATTTGGATTTCGCTATTTTGTGGTCTTTATTGATGACTATTCATGTATGGCATGGACTTATTTAATAAAATATCGTTCTGAAGTTTTTTCTGTGTTTCGTGATTTCTATGCTGAAGTTAGTAATCAATTCTCATGTGTTATCCAATGTCTTCGCACTGACAATGCAAATGAATATTTCTCTTACTCAAATGGTTTTCAGGAATTCCTCTCTTCGCGAGGCATTCATCATCAGTCCTCATGTGCTCATACCTCTCAGCATAATGGAGTGGCTGAGAGGAAGCTTCGCTCCTTATTAGATGGGGCCCGGACACTACTCTTTCAGATGCGGGTCCCTAAGACTCTTGGGCTGATGCTGTACTCACAGCATGCTACCTGGCGAATAGGCTTCCCTCTTCGGTCCTTGGAGGCACCTCTCCGTTCTCGATTCTCCGTCCTACCTCTGACCCTTTCCCTCTTACACCTCGAGTTTTTGGCTGTCTCTGTTTTGTCCACGTTCTTGGGTCAGGATTAGATAAGTTGGATCCTCAGGCCGAACGGTGTATCTTTCTAGGTTACTCTCGGACCCAAAAGGGTTATCGTTGCTACAGTCCTCGCCTGCGACGATCCTTTTCTCGGCGGATGTTACATTCTTTGAAACTCAATCTTTTCTCTCACTCTTTACTCTCTCTTTTCTCTACCTCTCTCAACATGGTATCAGAGCCAAAGGTCTCGAGTTCAAACCTCCTGGATAGTAAAAATCCACATGCGATGGTCGGCTCAAAGTGGGACCACATGTGCCACGTGTTTGCCAAGTGGGCCACACATGCGGGGAAGTGTTAAAGTATAAAAGATAAATAACGCCTTTCTCCAACAGCTTAAGCGATTGGAGAAGTTGGTAAGTTAACATCAAGTAAAAGTGATATACTCCCTTTAAGACCCAAAGATTCTAGCTTGATTGGAAGCCAATTACCAACTCAAACTGAAAAAGTAAAAAAATAAAATAACACTTCTTGTTTGATTCCTCATTTTGCTTTTAGAATGCCAAAATCTACACCACAATGGGGGTTCTATATAAGGTACGGCTGCCTCTAGGGTTCTACATAAATGCCAAAACAATTCAGTTGCTTCACTACCATATGTAACATTCACAAATCGTGGAAATCCCCACTGGGTAGCACAAAGAATGGCTCATTCGCCGAATCACTGTAATAATGAAAGCAAGTTCTTCCATGCATTGAATCAAACTTCAAATTATTTACTACTGCTTGTAGGAGCTTCTGAACACAGCTGATTTTTTCCATGCATTGCAGCCAACATAAGGGGAATTTGTTTATGAAAACTCAAGACAGCTGGATGAACAGATCGATCCAAAACTGTGTTGCGTGGATTCTTTGCCCCCTATGTAGAATCAGTGTCGACACGTTTCCACACGCGAATCGGACATGGATTCGCGTGGGATGCACCTGGATTCTTGTTGTAGCTGTGTCCCGCACGAATCCTATTTTTTCGGGTGAATCCGACACATCATTGTCTGTTTTAAAATCCAAATCTTGTATATTTTCCTTCTAAAATTATTTTCTTTGTAACTTTTTAATATAAAAGCACAAAGCACAATCCTTACTCTTTTAATACAACCCCAGCGCCTCGCCCCCCCCCCCCCCCCCCCCCCCCAAGACTCTCTCAATGATAACTCCAACCCTTCCACCCTCAAAATTTTCAATGGGGCCCACATTGTTTGAGAGAGAGAGAGAGAGAGAGAGAGAGAGAGAGAGAGAGAGAGAGAGAGGAGTTCCTACTCCACAGAGTAGATAACTTATCTACTCTGTAAGCTTAAAATATAATGAGGGCCATATTGTTTGGGTGATCCAAAGCATTCATTTGATGGGCCCTGACACAGATAGGGTGTGCCCAAGTAATCAGCTCCGTAGGATCATCGCAACTGTTCGATTTGTGGAGGCAAAAGTGGACGGGTATAAACCTTCACAAGTCTGTCAATTTTTGCTTCCACAAATCGAAGGGCTAGGATGATCTTATGGAGCTGTTTATTTGGGGACACCCTATCTATGTGAGGGCCCATCAAATAAATGCTTTGGATCACCCAAAGAATGTGGGCCCCACTACGGAGTAGATAAGTTATCTACTCGGAGGAGTAGGAACTCTTTTCTCTCTCTCACACACACATATTTAAATTTTTAATTTTTAAAATTTATTTTATTTAATAAAAATAGCCACATCCTACTTTCGGGGGTTTGCCAAATCCGACACCTCTAATCCGTGTCGGATCCCGACACAAGAATCCGAATACATGCAACAAAGATCCAAAATCATGGAAAGCACCTCAATCCGACCATTTTCAGCAGCAATATGCAGCGCAGAGAGCCAACCACACACCGTAGTATGTTCCATAACGCTTGGTTCTCTGTCTAACAGAGCTTCACGCATCTCCAAATCTCTCATCTCTCGCAACCTCAAAGAACCCATGTTCTTGGGTCACCCTGCAACTCAAATCTCTGATCCACGAAGAGCCCAAGATGAGAACAGCCATTCTAAGGAAGAACATTGGTGAATGAGTGAAAAGGAAGTTCTCCTATAAAGCACTGAATCTCAGAGATGGGACACGAAGAACTAAATTACAAGGCATAGGCCTGAATCCTTCTTCTTCTTCTTTTTGTTTAAAAATGACAATTTCATTAATGATTAAAATAGGGACAAGATGTCCCATGCCCAGTACACCGAAAGGAAATGAATACAAATACAAGAAACTTCAGGCTCTTCAGCAGTAGATAGTTTAAGAAGCAACGACTTTACTTGAATAGGACTGAATCCTATAAAAAGTCTTTTTTTCTCTACAATTGTAAGTACGCTACTTGATTGGCTTCCCTGTGATCATGCAAGATTTCCATCTACATCAATAAGAATCTCCTTGTAAGGGAGGCATCCTTCCTTGCCCCAAAAGAATTGTTTCAAGGAAATCTTCCTCTATGAAAGTCAGCCTACCTTCTTTGGATTGAGTAGATTTCAGACTGTGTTCGGATGCTTCTAACTGTTACATAGACTAGTTGGCTCTGCATGTTCATGCTATTGACTAAACTGGGTTCATATCAGATTATCATCTGATGTGGTTTTCTTATTCCAAATTCTATTACCATGAGACTAAAGGGTTAATGTATTTACCCATGACTAAACAAAGATCCTCCACCAAGAAGATCAAATCTAATGTTCTTAAACTTGTGAACTGTGTAAGTAGGAACTAATTGAGGAATCCAGGATGCTGTCATGGCTTGATTGCTTGATTTCTATAAACAGACAACATCTCGACCTTTGTTCTTTCTATCCTTTGCAATGCAATATCAGTTTTTTTTTTTTTTTTTTTTTTTTTTTTCCGACAAAAAAAAAATTATCGGCTTGTAAAAGCATCTCATGATGTTTTAGTGCTTTGGCTCTCTGTCTCTCTCTCTCTCTCTCTCTCTCTTGTTTTTTAAATAGAATCCACTGCAAATGTTTACTAATTGAGGAATTAGCTTTGATTTATGCGATGATTGGCTGTGATGATTTTTATACAGTTGACCATGTCAACCAACTACATAGCGAGGGACGAGCCCTGATCATTGAAGAGTAATCAAAATCCAAAACGTGCAACAGCCCTGATCAGGGACGAGCCCTGATCATTGGGGGGAAAAAAAATCATTGGAGAAAATAGTTGGTGGCTTCATGAAAATTTTTCTTTCGATAATAGCACTCCTCACTTCATTAAACAATTCCAAAATTTATTGTCAATCTCTTTCCAATTGTGGCAGGTATAAAAGTGTACACAAAAAAGGGAGACCATTATCAACACAAAAGAGTGCACTAAAATCCACCCCAATAAGAATATTTCTAACTCAACAATTCACTTATTCCTGCTTCCTAACTTTCAGAGGCTGGTTTCAGAGCTAGAAATGATATTTACTCGTTCCTGCTTTCAAACCTTCAACAATGATAATTTCTCATTTTCCTCTTTTCTCAAATTGATCCTTCCCCAACTCCATAGAGTAATCCAGAAAATTCAATCACGGATAGTATCAATTTGGAAAGAACATTTAAGTTCTCAAAGCAAATCCATCTTTGTTCCTACACCAAGCACGACTAGGTTTATGTTGTATAACCTTCGGCCGTGCTTTTACTATATTTTCATTGTATAGATTGAAAAAACCAGAAAACTCGTGCTTTGGAAAGCAGAAAATGAGAAGCATTAAAGATTATAGAGTAACAGATCATTTCATGGTTCAGTGTGCATAACCACTTAATCAGAGAAAATAGAATCACTCAAATAAGAGAAGCTAATATATGAAGATTGGATCTCAGTACAGCTTCTTGTGTAGAAAAAAAAAAATTCCACATTTCAAACTGATTCAAGAGCAAAAAAGATATAGAATGCAAAGATGATGAAAAGTAATTACTGTGAAGCCCTCACAGTGTTCTCTAACTACTTTAATTTCTCTTTCTCAACAGAACTCTCTAAACTGAAATTCTTGCCGCAGTTGGGGTTGTTTACGACAACAATTTTTCTACTAATCAAATCTCAATAACAATCAGCTGAGAAGAATCAATACACAGTGAAAGAACGTGTTGACGACTTGATTCGTATATAGATCTACTTTCCGTCATTTTCTACTGAATAAGGCGGAAACATTTCTACACAGATTTCAGATTTGATAAGACAAAAGAACAAGATATTGTATACAAAGATGTGACAGTAATTTCTATGAGGTGGATACCTTTTATCAGAGATTTATATGTGGCCTATGATGGAAAATAATAAGATCAGCAACTCTCTGAGAAGGCTCTCTGATCTTCTCCAGCTGAAACTGAATTCAGCTTCTTGAAGGCCAGCTTTTGTTGGGGGAGTTGACCATTGGAGAACGCAGTGACCTCCGTGTCTATGATGATGGTGTCCTCGTCCTTGAACTCTCCTCTCAAAATACCCTTGGCCAACTCGTTCTCAATGTGCTGTTGGATCGCACGTTTTACAGGCCTCGCACCAAAGTTGGGGTCATATCCAAGGCTACCCAGCAACTCAATCGCAGCTTCGCTCACCTGAATTACGATCTTCCGGTCACTGATTCTCTTCTGTACTCGTTGCAACTGGAACACAGAATACAAGCATATGGTAAATCAAAAGCATATCAGCCTAGAGGTGCAAAAAAATCCAAAAATAATAAATTGCTAGTAATTAAAAGATTTAAAATATGGGATTTGCTAGGGACTTTCGCAGAAAGGCATTTCTCGTCTGGCTGTTCATGAGAGAGCAGCCACCTCAGATGAAGTAAATGAATAAGACAAAACTTGCTGAAAAGTAGCCTGTGTGGCTGCTCTCTCATGCAACAGCCAGCCGCGAAATGCCTTCCTGTTAAGGTCCCTGGCAAATCCCTTGAAATATAGGTTGAAATTACAAGACCCATAAAATCCAAACAGAAACATCAAACAATATCAAGAAAATCAAAAGCTTCTAAATATAAGCTTGATTGAAGACGTAGAATAATGAAAATTCAGCATAAGTCAAGTTCTGAAATATATGCTGAAAATCTGAATACTCCAACGAAATCATACAAAAGAACGATAAACTGCTGGAAGAAAAAAAAAAGATATACTGAAACCTAAGATTTTTTTTTCATATAGAGGTGTCAAGTGCAAAGTCTGGAAATTGATTAGAAAAACTGCTCCGAGATGCACATTTTGACACAAAATAAATCTTTAAAGTTCTAAAAAAATGTTTGCAAGGAAGGATCACCATACCTGTAACCCCACAATACTATTTATCTGCTCACGGTCCAGAGGCTGGAATACTATGTACTCGTCAACACGATTCATAAACTCGGGACGAAAGATAGATCTCGCAGCATTCATCACCCTTTGCTTAATGGTTTCATAACCCGAATCCTTGGACTCAACTTCGGTATTGAGTATGTACTCTGAACCTACGTTAGATGTCATGATAATGACAGTGTTGGTAAAGCTCACAGTGCGACCCTGCGAGTCAGTCACCCTACCATTGTCCAAAACCTGAAGTAAAACATTGAAGACATCCGAATGAGCTTTCTCAATCTCATCAAACAAGATAACAGCATATGGCCTCCTGCAAACCGTCTCTGTTAGCTGCCCGCCTTCTTCATAGCCAGGTGGTGCTCCTATCAATCTGGAGACTGAATGTTTTTCCATGTACTCACTCATATCAATCCGTACTGGAGCTTCTTCAGTGTTAAACAAGTATGAGGCAAGTGCTTTGGCTAGCTCTGTTTTGCCAACTCCAGTGGGACCCATGAACATGAAACTTGCAATAGGGCGGTGAGGATCTGAAAGACCAACCCGAGACCGTTGGATGGCCTCGGCTACGGATTTCACAGCTGGGTCTTGACCCACAACACGTCTATGGAGTTCATCCTCCAAATTTAACAGTTTTTCTCTCTCAGACTGTTGAAGCTTGGAAATGGGAATACCTGTCCATTTGCTGACTATTTCAGCAATGTCGGACTCAGTTACCTCTTCCCTTAGCATGGACTTCCTAGAATTTTGATATTCATCTGACTCCTTTTCTGCAACTTCTAGTTGGCATTGCAAAGACATAATACTCCCATACTTCAATTCAGCTACACAATTAAGGTCATAGTCACGTTCCGCCTGTTGAATCTCTAGATTTACCCTGTCAATCTACACCAGGAAAAGCCCAGTCAATAAAGTGGACAATTAACATTCAATTTCAGTAATTAGAAACCTAATGGAGTACCTAAAAGCCAGCGGAGACTTGGGTTGGGTTAAACAAGATTTGCATTGAGATAAACGGAGCTCGATTTCCATAAAACCCAAAAAAAAAAAAAAGCTCAATTAGTTCGAATTTTCAAAATTTTTGTTACACCGAAACCTCTTTACTGAGTAACTAGAGAGAAAAAAAAACCCCTCAATTAAATATTAAATACTACCATTCAAAAAAAATATTAAATACTAAACTCAACTGAATACTGCAAAAACAAACTTGCTAGAGACTCAAAACTAGAAAAAATCAGACAAGCTTTTCATACTTGCATAACTCATCACTCAAAAGAGTTTTGAGTCAAACCTGTACTCAGGCCTTCAAAGTACGAATCATTTCAGGTTTACAAACCTTTTCTAAAAATTTTATCCACAAAGAAGGTTATGAAGTTATGAACTGGGGGTGGAACCTGGGTCAGGTCGGATTGAGCTTTTGCTAGAAAATGAATTGGAATCACCCCAAACCCGGCCCAATTTTATGGTAAAAACTCAACCGAATTCCTAAAAATGGACCCGAGTTGCACCCCTGTTATGAACTAATGAATATATTTTTAATCTGAACAAGCTCAAGAATACTAAAGCAAGACACAGAAGAGAAGGATACCTCTTCCTTGATGGACTGAATGCGGGTCATTACAGATTTCTCATGCTCCCACTGCTCAGTTAGCTCTGCTTGCTTTTCTTTTAATAGAGACAGCTCTGCCTCAATGCGACTCAACCTATCTTTGGAGGCTCTGTCAGTATCATTAGTAAGAGAAAGACGCTCCATCTCTAGTTTCAAAACAGAGCGGTCGATTTCATCGAGAGCGGTTGGCTTTGAAGTGATCTCCATTTTCAGTTTGGCAGCTGCCTCGTCAACTAGATCAATAGCTGCAACAAATATAGATGTGTTACAACTTGGCAAAAAGCGTCCACTAATGTAACGATCCGAAAGAACTGCAGCTGCTACAAGTGCACTGTCAGAAATGCGGACTCCATGGTGTAACTCATATCTTTCACGCAATCCACGTAGTATAGAGATTGTATCTTCCACAGAAGGTTGATCAACAAAAACTTGCTGGAAACGTCGCTCCAGGGCTGGGTCTTTCTCAATATATTTGCGGTACTCATCAAGGGTTGTTGCTCCAATACATCTCAACTCTCCACGACCGAGCATTGGCTTCAACAGATTCCCCGCATCCACGGCACCATTAGTAGCACCTGCAATAAAAAATTAAGAACACATTAATCAGAATTTCATTCTACTTAAAAGATTCAGAGAAATCACATTCAAGACTGTGTTGCTGTCATTGTCACAAATACTTGTCTCAGGAATTTCCTCGGGATATTTAAAAAAAAAAAACTATTATGTTTGGGTTTATATCAGGAAAAAAGTAGAAAAATATTTAAATATAGAAAAACATTAAATTTAAGAACAAAGGACAACAAATAATATCGTGAATTTATTGCAATATTTTTGTGATATTTTTGTAGTAAAATTAAAGGCATATGAAGATATCTCGATTTTAAAAAAAAAAAAAACTAGGGAAAATATCTCCAGTTTGTTGTTTTATCAAAAAATTGCAAAAAAAAAGAAAAAACATGATATTTAAAAAAAAAAAGTCAGAGATATTTGTACTATGGTTGATGTTTAAGGAATCAAGACATAGATGCACTTAAGACATGTAACACGTGTCATTTGAGACCTAACATAAGAAGAAAATTCACAGAGAAGCATCTGTCGGAAGAATTCCATCTACTCAAGTCCAAGCTGAGCCTTTTTTTCTTTTCTTTTTTAATGTTAAAGTCCAAGCTGAGCCTTGAGTGATAACTTTTTAATCATAAAATGATTATATAACTATGATGGATGAAATTGTACAAAATGAAAGAGGGAAAGAGCCATCAGCAAGCATGTCAAAGAACCTCAAGAATTATGACATTGAAAAACTAGATAACCATGCATGCTAACTATAGTGACCTGCCCCGACAACAGTGTGGATCTCATCAATGAAGAGGATTATTTGTCCATCTGATTCAGTCACTTCTTTCAGTACAGCTTTCAGTCTATCCTCGAATTCTCCCCTAAATTTCGCTCCAGCAATGAGTGCGCCCATATCAAGAGAAATCAACTGCAAAAAGAAAGCTAACAAGATAAGGATTTAAATTAAATCAATTGTAGGTATTAATTAAAGCATCCTGCACTAATAAGAATTCAAACATACTCAACAGATTTCAAAGGTAAATAAGGTCATTTCAAGAAATATTGGTACCACAATAACTTGACAGAGAAAATTGTCAGCTTCAACATTAAAAAACTCAAGCTCAAGTGGGAAATTGGTTTTTCTGCTTCCGAGTTTGACTGGGCCAAGTTAGTCAGAAGAAACTTTATCATTTATACACCCAATGGACCACTAAAATGATTGATTCAGCCAATTTTTGAAGACATATTTCGGACTTACACAGCCCGGCCAGACTTAGCCCAGCTGGCCTAGTTTTGAATAGACCAGTAAGTTTATGAACATAGTCGGCCAAATAAATAACAGAAAGAAAAAATGAATATTGTTATTAAAGATTAATCAGCTCAGCAATCAATCGTTCATGATTTTAAATCATAGAAATGCCACAAGTAGATTAAAATGACACCATCACAAGCCATAACAAGTAAAGAGGAGAAATGTAAAACAATAACATGACTAGATATCCAAGACAACTGAATGTGAAGAGTTCCACAAGCCGTTTGAAAAGTCAACTAAGATGTCATATCATGTCAGACTTGCATCCCATCCAATCCAGTCAGACAAACTGATTCTCCAGTCATAAATTTTCACGAGGTAGTACATGATTTATAAAGTAGGAATTGTAATTTTAAAAAAAATAGGAATCCAGATGGTCACAAAGAAATGCTAATTTCTAAGTTCTTAGCCAAATGACAAGCACGACCAAGAGTGGAATAAGCAACCATGGATGGTACAGCCCGCCTTAGCACCAACGCTTGGAGGGCAGTTAGTAATCAACCATGCTTCAGAATGAGTTGCCATTATGGCACTCATGAAAATGAGTACCCAGAATCCCTGATTGGACCAAGTAACTTGGACACAGACAGACATGTGCATGTCGACAGGGTGTTAGGGTGTCAGAGATGGCAAACAGAACAGAATGAAATTTAGGCATTAAAATCGAAAAATAAGGAAAATGGAAAGAACATCTAACATGAGATTTTCCCCTCTTTTGAATGATAGAGCATAATAATCAAATATATGTCTAAAGCATGCCAGGCCATCATACATTTGATGTTGATACTTGAACATGTCAGCATGCAAGGTTATAAATTTCGGTTTCGGTTTCGGTTGTGGCGGAAACGGAAACGTTTCGATTTGGGTGGAAATCCTGTAAAATGAAGGAAATGTATAAAAAAAATACGCAAATGATAGAATTTAAAGATGAAACTTCAGGAAAGGCTAGAGTAAGCAGAAATACGCACTTAGAAATCATTATATAAGCAAGACGACCATCCATAATGGTTTAAAAACATCAAACACCTAATGACATGCACTGTCGCGCATGTCAAACAATTTAGTACTTGTCAAATTTCACTTGTAATTCATATAAAAATTTATAAATAATGCATGTACCACATTTTGCATTCACTACTTATAAATATAATTATATAATACATACTAATATCATATATACCTATTACACTTACGATTTTGGTTTATGTGTTTCGGTCATTTCGGTTTCAGTGGGGATGGAAGCGGAAACATTTTGGTAATTTTGTGTCGGTTTCGGTGGAAATTTAAAAGCATTTTGGCTCAAGGGTGTCAAGGAGCTGACTTGACTAATCGTGCCAAAAGTGACCTTGTAATTGCCAGGATGGGTCAGGCTCGAGCTGATTCATCTTTCTTTTTTTAATCAAAAGGTCGTAACCAACTTTCTTTTTTTATTTAGATTGGGCATAAAGAACTTCTACCCACTAACACCTAACATCACCCCAGCCTTGCTGCAGCCCTGAATTACATTAAACCCTGCAACTATACAGCTGTCAAGAACCTGTGAAACTTTGCCTGTTCCACCCAAAAATCCTGCAAACTAACCCAGCAGCCAAACTGAACCTGCGTTCCTTCCGAAAACCCTACGAAAGATCAGCTTGAACTAAAACCCTTTAATCCTATTGCCCCGCACAGAACCCTATCTTTTCCCTATCTGAAACCTGCAACAAACCTGAAACCATATCCCATGCCCATCGTAAGCTTCTACTGGTTCAAGAAAACAAGTCTACTACCTGTTGCTCATTTGAAACACGCCCAGTACCTCACCTGCACCTCGTAAACTTCCACCAGTTTCGTTATTGACCCCTCCTGCAACCAACAAACGCTGGTAGAGTGCATCTTTGTGGACTGTCCAGTTCTTAACACTAGCTACCATTTAACCTGTAACCCGTAAACACTTTATAAACCCTACATAATTCCTTAAGTTATTACTTTTTTGAACCAGCAACCTCGCTGTTAACTTACATGCCCCTACAGTTCATATTATTTGACTGTAGAACATCCATGTTACACAGATTCTTCTAAATGGGTGAGTACCATTATTGGATGTGTCGGATTCCAATGCTTCGGGATTCACTGTGATACTTCTAGATCTCTTTTATCTGTTTTTCTCTAAATACTCCCACCACAACTTTACAATTACCGCATGTTTTGATGTTCATCCATCCTGATAGTAATTTTTTTATATGGAAATAAAACATTATATTTACTAAACCTATTAAAAATTTCTTGTTATATTTCTTTATATTAATTGTTATTATCAGAATTTTATGTAAAAAAATTAAAATTTGATAATTGATTAAAATATTCTGGTGAATCAGCGAATTATTCTTTTTTGAGGTTTGCTGAATCCGACACCCGATACCCATGTTAGATTCCTACACTCGTACCCTAGCTCTTAATAGTCCATGCACATACCAGTTTTCTCCTATATACCCCCCAATCATCCCACTAAACATAAATCAGTCCTTTAAACCGTGTTACAGAATTTTCCTATGTCCGTTACCAGGCCCCATCAGTCCCTTCAGTAACCATATCCAGCCCCTGAAAGCCATTTACAATCCTCAACTGTGAATTGTTCATTTCCCAATCCTTTACGTCTAGTCCTCTTTTACACCCAAAACCCTTCGCAAGCCTATTATTCTTAACTAGAAATTATTCTTTAGTTTTGGATTGATCCTATTCCCCTAAAAACTGCCTGGTCGTCCATAACAGTTCACCTACCACCAATCACAAACCGTCATAACAATCATTGACTTTTCATAACCCAGTTTGCTCAAACCTACTTCCCTAATCCTTTTGATTAATCTGAGTCTATCAGTTGGCTGTCTTACGTCAATGGCGCCCTAAGTGACAATTTGAGCAACTGTAAATGAAGGTCCTTATCAACTCGTTCCAATAATTCTTGCACATTGTAGAAACTGGTTCTTTTAGTTGGAACTAAAAGTTGAAAATGCTGAACAGGCATCTGTGCGCTGAACAAAATTACATAAGCATCTCAGTCCTTTTTTGTAAGGAAAGTTACGACGGACAATGACTACATTAAGGATGACAAGGAAGCAACACATAAGAATACTAATTTAGCTTTCTTCTATATTAGGAGTTATATATTAGGTTTTTTTTTAAATGAAGAGTGATATAATAGAAACATAATGATTCCCAGTTATCAACTAACCACGACTGAGTAAATCCCTTAAAGCTAGATATAGAAATTAGTGTTCTAAAACGTGCTGCCTGACTCTGCCGAGTTGACTCGGTATGGTCAGGCTTCGAGTGGTGAGTCCAACCTCTTACTTCTTAAATAGTTAGCAAAACATGATTTTGTTAGATTTTCTTTGAAAAATAAATGGTCAATTTTCATCAGTAAACTCAGGCTCCGAGTGGTGAGTCCAACCTCTTATTTCATAAATAGTTAGCAATTTAACATAACATGATTGAGTCAGATTTTCTTCGAAAAATAAATTGTCATTTTTATTGACTGTGCTTGACCAAAAAAGAAAACAATTATTTCTGAGTTGGCAGGAGGAGTCAACGTGCACATATTGCGGCCTAGGGATCACCAGGCAGCTCTTTCGCTCTATAGCGATTCGAGGGAATAGAACAATTCTTCTTGGAGGAGATTTTTGTTTGGTCAGAATACTGGTTTTTTGAACTTTCCAAATGTAACTCCTACAACTTAGCAGTATCTATATGCAAAAACGTAGACTTATGCTACTGCTCATAAAGTTCCATTCCTTCACCGACACATGTAAAGCAACTAAAGCAAAACACATTATTTTTTAGGTGCCTGAGTTTCTGCCGTCGAAAACTGCGATTACCGAGTTTTAAACAGTTACTCATTGGTAAGATCTTTCAAGATGAAAAATTGCACACCTTGCGGTTCATCAGAGCTTGAGGCACATCCCCTTGCACTATTCTCTGGGCAAGCCTGTTGAGAAGGTAAAGATTATATGAGCGTCTATTGCAAGAGAATGGCTTCCTAGGTCGTAACTTCAGGAAACCAAACAATTTTTTTCTACTTATCATTCATGGGATCTGTTACATCAAAAAGAATTCAACAGGCATAACAGCCCTTACCCTTCAGAAATTGCAGTTTTACCAACACCTGGTTCACCAATCAGTACCGGATTGTTCTTTGTTCTCCTTGAAAGAATCTGTATGCATCTATGAATTTCATCATCCCTTCCTATAACTGGGTCGAGCTTCCCTTCCCGTGCCATAGCCGTCAAATCCTTGCCATATTTATCTAAGGCCTCATACTTCCCCTCGGGGTCTGTAACATATTCAAAAGGTGAGACATCAAAAATAACCTTCCAGTTTAAAATTAAAAAATCTTAAGCGTGCAATCACAACATAAACAAGAAGTTCAAAAATGCAAAAGGAACTGGTTTCAGTATATGACAGCAACTACAGCATTACACTTAATCTAACTCATGGTCACCGAAAACCTTCAAGCCAGATAGGAAGCTTGCTTCCCCAGAAGCTCGCTTCGGAAGTTAAGTTCTTCTCGTTTCCCAAATTTAGGGGAAATTTGTTTCTCACACACTTCCTACATGTTTCCTCTTAATTAAGAGTGTGCCTCCAATTAGGTCATTATTTTTTTTTCTTACAAGATTATTTTCATCATCCCGTCCAATCAGAAAGACCGTAGCCATTATCTAACTCAAGGGAGTATACAACCAATATGGAGTATTTGGCACTAGATCCAATAAGTGTGCATTTGGCACTAGATACAATAAGTGTGTATACCACCATACCATGTTCTTATTTTATTTTATTTTATTTTTATATTAACATGCAAAAGATCATAGAAGATCCAATAAGTGTGTAAGTGGAACTAGATCCATGCATCTACAATGTATACAACCAACCGATGAAAGCCTAATATTTACTAGAAAATCCAATATTTTTTTTTGAAGAAATTTTTTTTCTTGGATCATAAAAAAACATATTAAAGAGAAAAGGAAAGAACAGTGACCCCCGTGTCCGAGAAGGTCAAGAATGGGGGCACAGAACAAGAGAATATACACAAAAAAATTTAAAATAAGAAAAAAAAAACCCTCAAGGGGAAAGGAAATCAAAGAATTGAAGAGCCTCCCTAACAACACCATCCCTTGCTAGTCTATCGGCCTCTTGAGTAAGCCGGCCTTCTAACATGGTGGAAGGCTATGAAAGATCCCTCCACACGATCTTGGATCTCATCAAACGAATGCGTGGACCTCCATGTGATCGAGTGACTTCCCTCCAACCATCTAATGACACTGATTGAGTCACCCTCAACTATGAGACTATCAAATATGCTCCACTCTAAACTCCTCAACCCATGATGAGCTGCTCTAACTTCCTCTTCATTATAGTCTACTAACCCAATAGGCCTCGAAAAGGCCCATGATGGTGTACCATTCTCGTCCCTTAGTAAACCACCAATACCCGCCAGCCCAGGAGAACCTAAGCTGGATCCGTCGAAGTTAAACTTTCTCCAACCCGGACACGGAGGCGCCCATTCTAGGGATGGGCTCTAAATATGCTCACTACCATTGCAGATTTCTCTCCAGCGGAAAATCCACTAAGTATGTTAAAATTAAATAATTTTCAAATGCATACAACATGTTTTACTTCTTTTCAATTATACCCTATTTCCAGTATTTTTTGGCTCTAGGGGCTAACCAGACAAGTCTATTCAGCCGAGTTCTAAGCTGATCAGCAAGATTTCCAGCATTAGAACTTCCAGATACAATAAAATGCTTATAACTTTGAAACCCATCAATAATCACAGACACCTATGCCTATAGAGGGGAAAAAAAGACTCTAGAAATTGGTTAATGTATAGAATGACATGGTGAGCTGTAGGAGCAATGGCAACCAAAGGGTGGAGGTGGAACAAGGAAAGATGTTATCACCTTGGTCAATAACTTTCTGAGATCCCCTTATGGCTTGTATGGCAGATGTCAGGGTCTTGAGAGAAATTTGAAAATCCTTAAATAGCTGTTTTCCAAATCGAGTATCTTGTGTGAAAGCAAGTACTAAGTGTTCAACTGAAACGAAAGAGTCGCCATATTCTTTCATGTAGTCCCTGGCTCGCTGAATTAGAGCTTCCAACTCCCGTCCTAACATGGAACCAGAAGATTCACCTAGAACCTGTGATCAATTGCCAAATAATGTAAGTCAAAAGTGGGGGACAGTAGAAAGTATTGTAGACAGAGAGTGAAAACAAAGGACTGCAAAATAAATTTAAAATATAACATCAAGGAAAAATTGTGGACCCAACTCCAACTAGTAGTTCTTTCATGAAGTCCCTGGCTCGCTGGATGAGAGTGGAACCAGAAGATTCACCTAGAACCTGTGATCAATTGCCAAATATGTAAGTCAAAAGTGGGGGACAGTAGAAAGTATTGTAGACAGAGAGTTAAAACAAAGGACTCCGAAATAAATTTAAAATATAACATTAAAGGAAAATTTGTGGACCTAACTAAAAATAGTAGTTCTACTCTGAACATTGAATGAATAACAAGTCAAATAAACAAAGCTTCGTTATCCTCAAGAAAATCAAACAAGATATGATACACCCACATTATAGCTTCTAAAGTTTTCAAGAAGCTTTAATTGACAGAATTGGAAGATGGAGGCAGAACCAAATGTTGTGGGACCTAACTATACTCCAATCAAGAAAGGAAAGGACAAGAGAATGTAAAGACAAGGAACATATAACAATTAATCATTGTAGAGAAGATTCGAGTAGATCATGCTTGGCACTAAGAACATTCAGCAAAGTCAAGCAACATTGGAAATATACACTATTAATCAGGATCCTTTTGAGGTTAGATAAGCAAGCATCAAACATCATGCATTATACCATGCAACTTAAACAATCGACTGATCAATACCATAAATCAGTGCAGAACACAGTATTAGGATTTAGGATAAAAGCATTTTGATCATAGGATCAAAATAAAGTGGTATAAGCAATATACATATGATAAATACAAGCCAAGGTCAAAACCCAAATCTAAGAAAGTTAAACTGTTCTCAGATGCAATCCACGTTCTTATAGTATAACACTCTGCCTCGAGGTCAGTCCAATAAATAATTAGATAGAGAGGCCCTACAACAAATAACTTGTCTTATCCACATGATGAAAGTATGAATTGACAAGAGCCTAGATCCTATAAAAACATAGAACACAAAAACAGTAGAAATTACCTTCGGTTGCCGCTGAATATACTTATCAGTAGCTTCGAGGAGACGGGTATTATCAACTCCTGCCTTGCAAAAGATGCGCCGAGCAAGCCCATTCTTCTGTTCCAGCAGTGCTTTCATCAAATGCTCCACCCCCGCTATCTGATGCATGCTCTCTTTTGCCACTTTCATAGATGAAACAACCGCTTGCCAAGCCATCACTGTGACTTCTTGTTGAGTAATCTATCATGAAATCCAAACCCAAATCAACGCTGTGAAATCTCATCAAGTTCGAACAATCGTATACTTAACAAGTTTCAAAAACTGTGAAATTTCACCAAACTCGTATAGGATATGCAGAATTTCTCATATTTGATGACGAAAAACAGCCTAAAGATTAATCATAAACATCAAATAAATAAATAAAATATGTGATTTCAGTAAAATCCATCCACTGTCTTTTATCCCTCAATTCCATGTAAATTCTTGAGTAATCTATCATGAAATTCAAATCCTAATCAACGCCATGAAATCTTATATATTTAGACCAAATTATACTTTTTTTAAATGGCATTAGACCAAATTATACTTAACAAAAAAAAAAGAAAAAAAGACAGGACTGAATAAAACCATTGAAAAATTCAAAAATTGCGAAATTTCAGAAAACTCGTACAGGATATCCAGAATTTCTCTTTCCTGATGACGAAATACAGCCAATACATTAATCATAAAAACATAATAAAGCGTGAAAATTCAAAGATTAAGGAGAAAATTAGAGTACCCTTCCATCCTTCTGAGCTTCGCATCGAATAATGACCGATCGCGAACTCTTTCCTAATCTCTCTACACTTCTCGTCCAAAAAAGATCGTTCTTGTTTAAAGATTGTAACGATTTTAGGGTTTTGCAGTCCAATGTGAGGCCGAGCGAGAGGTGAGAGACAGCTAAAAGTGAGCTTTTACTGTGATTTATCAACAGCGGAAGACGAAAATGGAGTCCTGCGGCGTCCATTGACGGAATCCGGCGAGAATTACTTTTTTGAGGGTTCTTAGGGTTTTTTTTTTTTTGAGATATTTCCTTTCCGAAGAAGGAAAAATAAAGAGAGAGAGGCGGGAAGAGAAATCCTCGGAGGTTGTTAGTAAGAAAAAACGAATGAGGTGGGACCCAATGACCAATTTCTGGAGATCATTGATCGTGCGGTTTAAAGATTTTCTAGACGTATATAAAATGGGAATTGCTAGTGTCCATCGCAAAAGGGTTTTCGTGGCTGGTCTGTCGCACATAAGACCAGCCACTTCGTTAATTGAGACAACAGCTTTTGTCTTCATTCACGAGGTGGCTGGTCTCACGTGTTACAGACCAGCCGCGAGAAGCCTTTTACGATGGACGCTAGCAATTCCCATATTACTAGATTGCCTAATAAGATTACGAAGGCACAACCTATCTATGTTATGGCCCAACGAACCAATGGTGAGGGATATATGCTAGAGAGACTTGGTGAGATTAATATGATGAGTGATCTACCATACCCCATACCACATGTATGTTATGCCATACCCATAGTTTGCAAAAATGTATGATGGCAAAAAAAATGCACTTTCAGACCAAAATGTGGTTTAAAATGTCTATGGGTAAAAAAAGGTCTAAAAATGTTGGAAAAAACCGAGAAGTGAGAGAGAGAGAGAGAGAGAGAGAGAGATTAATATGATGAGTGAAAAATATTTCTTACTATGCCAGCTTGAGAAAAGAGGTAATTAAAATTAAAAATGACAGAAGTGAAAACATGAAAATAGAGAAACCAATTAAAATTAAAAGCTGAAAAATTGAAGGAAGATTTTTCAAAATTTTATTTTCAAAATAACATTAATACTTAAATTTTTTTATACATATTCTCTATTAATCAGTGTTTTTAAAGTTTTTGAAGAAAACGGGGTTTAATTTATTTTTTTTCCAAAGCGACATCCTTTAAGGTATGAAATCACAATAAAATGTGAAGTTTTGCTACCTAAAGTTTATCATTAAAATCTTAACAATGTTTGTTTGAATAATGAGCTCTATATATACAGAGAGGAAAGTGTCTCTAGTCTGCCGACCAGAGATCATTCTCTAGTCTGCCGACCAAAAACACATGGGTCCCACCTTATTTGTGGTGATCTAAAGCATTCATCTGATAGGCCCTATCGTAGAAAGGGTGTCCACAAAAAATCAGCTTCATAGGATCATCTTAAACCCTTCAATTTGTGGAGCTGATATGATTTTAATGAGAAACTTTAGGTAGCAAAACTTAATATTTTAATGATAAACTTTAGGTAACAAAAAATCCTGGCCGCTATATATTCCCACCCTCTTTTATTCATCTTTTCTCTAAAACAAAGGAAAAGACAGTTAAAAGAAGTACAAATGCAGCCAATTTCAGGAAAAAACAAGAACGAGAGGAGTAGAAATGCTAAAAAGGAAGTAGAATTATTATTTCTCATATATATATATTTTGTGTGTGCTCTTTTTCTAATTTTCATTTACAATTTCCAAGTTACTCCCCGTAGCCGATAAGCAAAGTGCTCTCTAATCATTTTGACCTCTAGTGATAACATTTCCAATTTTTCAGCCAAAGCTTTGTCAATTAGGGGATGGTAAAGAGCCTGAGTTTTCTTCACCATATTGTTCATCATCTCATATCTAAACAGGGAGACAGGGACATGGAGAGTCAGTCCACTCCCCGCACGTGAGTGAGAGAGAGAGTGATACACCTGCTGCCCTTAATTTATGCATGTAGGTGTGGTTGATTTGAAAGGTGCAACAAAAAAGGAATGAGAGGGAAAGGAGAGGTAAAAGATTCAAGGAAGGAGTACATGCCCTTCTAAGGTTGGTGAGAGTATTGACCATCCAATGATTTACCTCAGTTATAATTATATACTTATACTAGATCTCTAATACATATAGAGCTAACTTTTGTAATTTGTAAAGAGAAATGAATAATTGAAGACTGATATCCACACTGCTGTATTTTTATAATGGCACTGATGACTTGTTTTGCACTATTCTATTGTTTGTTGGGAGCTTTCAGGGAAAGGGAAGTCATATATGCGACCCTTTTCTTTTCCTTAGACACCCAAATCTAGTGTATCAATGACTGGCAGAGGACAAGACTTACGGGAAGTGTTCAACGGGCCAGATTGTCACGTACGCTATTTTGGGTGTCCCAAGCAAAGAGTATGGGCGGATATATCAATTGTACCTTTTGGAAAGGGAGATGAAAAGAAAGCAATCCTTTCAAGTGTTATTGTTTGGATTTCTTAATAGATACTAATACAAGCAATACACATATTTCTAGCTTTGATTTTCTTTTTCTTTGTTTCTGGCATTGTAGGTTTTGAACATGGTCTGAGAATAAGGATTGGAGGCTCACTCCAAGACCAAGTATTGTATGACATGGGAAAGCTGGGACCTCTATGCCACCCATTTAGAAAGTTGGCAGGTGGGATGTTTGGGTTCTCCAAAGGTTGTTTGCGGATGGAGAGGTGGGATGCGCTCAACTCTTTTTTCAGAAATACAGGGTAATGCTTTTATTTCCAGAACTTCATTTTTGTTTTTGTGACTGTTTAAACATGTAGGGTATATTACCTAGACCTATACAATTTAGGGCAAGACATGCATGTTTTATAAAAATATTGAGTATTCAGTTTACCTATTAGTATTGAGTATTCAGATTACTTATTAATATGATAATCATCAACTAGTAGGCATTAGTTTATTGCTATAAGCTTCAAAAATTTAGCTTGTCCTTTGGCTGTTATCATTTGCCAAAGTAGCTCCTAGAAATATATTAGATGAAAGCCAATTGTTGTGTAATAACTGTGGAAAGTTGTGAACAATTGTTCCTACAGAACAAATGATTTTTTACGGAATTGTTGTGTGCTATGCATGGTTTATATTCTCCTTGACACTTTTTCCATCCAAGTAAGGCAGAGAATAGCTTATTCTTAGGAGTTGTGCTTTGATACCATGTGAAAACAGCCAATTACTCCAAAAGCTTAAGCTGTTGGAGATGGCATTCTTTAATATTTTATACTTTAATACTCCCCCTCATGTGTCGCCCCACTTTTTTATGGTTGGCCCACACGTGGCACCTGTGGGCCCTCTTTTGGGTTGGCCATTACACGTGTATTTTTAATATCAAGGAGGTTTGAACCAAGGACCTTTGCTCTGATACCATGTTGAGAGAAGAGGAGGAGAAGAATGTAAGTCAGGGATGGACTTCCCCTCACCTGTGTGTGTGTGTGTGTGTGTATATATATATTAATGGTATTTCAATACGCTTTTTCTCAGAGTTTCATCATGTAATTGTATATATTCTGTAAGAAGAAGAGTACAATGACCAAAATGCCCTTAGGCACACATACACCTTCTAACACTAAGCAAACTGAATTCATAGGAAAATTAGATACGCCGCCATTTAGAAGTTTATACCAATACAAATTGGTTCTTGTTACCAAAAGTGCTGCTGTGTTTGGTGTCTAACTCTTGTGGTTGCAGAGCAATTGTGACGTTTGGTCTTAACGCACTCAATGGGAGACATCAAATAAGAAAGGGTGTCATGGGAGGCTCTTGGAACTCTAGTAATGCTCACAGTTTCATAGAGCACACCATTTCAAAGGGATATCCAGTTGATTCATGGGAATTTGGTACTTCACTTTTTAAGTTTAATGCTTTATCTCTTTCACTTGAAAATCACAAGTTTAATTCTTTGTAACTTTTTAATATAAAAGCACAAAGCACAATCCCTACTCTTTTAATACAACCCCAGCGCCTCGACCCCCCCCCCCCCCCCCCTAGACTCTCTCAAAAATAACTCCAACCCTTCCACCCTCCACCCTCAAAATTTTCAATGGGGGCCACATTGTTTGAGAGAGAGAGAGAGAGAGAGAGAGAGAGAGAGAGAGAGAGAGAGAGAGAGAGGAGTTCCTACTCCACGAAGTAGATAACTTATCTACTCTGTAGGCTTAAAATATAATGAGGGCCATATTGTTTGGGTGATCCAAAGTATTCATTTGATGGGTCCTGACATAGATAGGGTGTGCCCAAATAATCAGCTCCGTAGTATCATCGCAACTGTTCGATTTGTGGAGGCAAAAATGGACGGGTATAAACCTTCACAAGTCTGTCCATTTTTGCCTCCACAAATCGAAGGGCTAGGATGATCCTATGGAGCTGTTTATTTGGGGACACCCTATCTATGTGAGGGCCCATCAAATAAATGCTTTGGATCACCCAAAGAATGTGGCCCCCACTGTATTTTAAGCCCACGGAGTAGATAAGTTATCTACTCGGAGGAGTAGGAACTCTTTTCTCTCTCTCACACACACATATTTAAATTTTTAATTTTTAAATTTTATTTTATTTAATAAAAATAGCCAAATCCTACTTTCGGGGGTTTGCCAAATCCGACACCTCTAATCCGTGTCGGATCCCGACACAAGAATCCGAATACATGCAACAAAGATCCAAAATCATGGAAAGCACCTCAATCCGACCATTTTCAGCAGCAATATGCAGCGCAGAGAGCCAAGCATCTCCAAATCTCTCATCGCTCACAGCCTCAAAGAACCCATGTTCTTGGGTCACCCTGCAACTCAAATCTCTGATCCACAAAGAGCCCAAGATGAGAACAGCCATTCTAAGGAAGGACATTGGTGAATGACTGAAAAGGAAGTTCTCCTATAAAGCACTGAATCTCAGAGATGGGACACGAAGAACTAAATTACAAGGCATAAGCCTGAATCCTTTTTTCTTTTTTTTTGAAAAATGACAATTTCATTAATGATTAAAATAGGGACAAGATGTCCCATGCCCAGTACACCGACCTTACTTGAATAGGACTGAATCCTATAAAAAGCCTTTTTTTCTCCACAACTGTAAGTGAGTAAGCTACTTGATTGGCTTCCCTGTGATCATGCAAGATTTCCATTTACATCAATATGAATCTCCTTGTAAGGGAGGCATCCTTCCTTACCCCAAAGAATTGTTTCCAGGTACTCTTCCTCTATGAAAGTCAGCCTACACTTCTTTGGATTGAGTAGATTTCAGACTGTGTTCGGATGCTTATAACTGTTACATAGACTAGTTGGCTCTGCATGTTCATGCTATTGACTAAACTGGGTTCATATCATGTGGTTTTCTTATTCCAAATTCTATTACCATGAGACTAAAGGGTTATTGTATCCAAGGTTTAAAATTTCGGTTTCGGTACCGGTTTCGGACCTTGAAATTCTGAAATTTCAAATTTCGGTCGAAATCTGGAACAAAAAAAAAAAAAAACAATATTTTATTCATTATTAAATTTCGGTGAAATATTAAATTAATATTAAAAAAAACAGATTTTTATGTCAAATTTCGGAAAAACAGAAATTTCGGCCGAAATAAATGACCATTTCGGTTTTGTGTGGTTCGGTGTCCACCGAAATCTGAAATTTCGGATTTCGGTCGAAATTTAAAACCATGATTGTATCTACCCATGACTAAACAAAGATCGTCCACCAAGAAGATCAAACCTAATGTTCTTAAACTTGTGAACTGTGTACGTAGGAACTGATTGAGGAATCCAGGATGCTGTCATGGCTTGATTGCTTGATTTCTATAAACAGACAACATCTCGACCTTTGTTCTTTCTATCCTTTGCAATGCAATATCAGTTTTTTTTTTTTTTTTTTTTTGAGAAAAAAAAAATTATCGGCTTGTAAAAGCATCTCATGAAGTTTTAGTGCTCTGGCTCTCTCTCTCTCTCTCTCTCTCTCTCTCTCGTTTTTTAAATAGAATCCAGTGCAAATGTTTACTAATTGAGGGGATTAGCTTTGATTTATGGGATGATTGGCTGTGATGATTTTTATACAGTTGACCATGTCAACCAACTACATAGTGAGGGACGAGACCTGATCATTGAAGAGTAATCAAAATCCAAAACGAGCTAGGCCTTGATTGGAGGGAAAAAAAAAATTCATTGGAGAAAATATTTGGTGGCTTCATGAAAATTTTTTCTCGGAATAATGGTTTATGGAGAGGGACAGAATAGAGGGTGAGACTTGAGAGTGAGGTACGGGTGAGAAGTAGCTGAAAAACAAGGAAAAGATATACTCTACTCAAAATAGAGTTTTAGTTTTCCGTATTTTTCTTTCGATAATAGCACTCCTCACTTCATTAAACAATTCCAATTGTGGCAGGTATAAAAGTGTACACAAAAAAGGGAGACCATTATCAACACAAAAGAGTGCACTAAAATCTAAGAATATTTCTAACTCAACAATTCACTTATTCCTACTTCCTAACTTTCAGATGCTGGTTTCAGAGCTAGAAATGATATTTACTCATTCCTGCTTTCAAACTTTCAACAATGATAATTTCTCATTTTCCTCTTTTCTCAAAGTGATCCTTCCCCAACTCCATAGAGTAACCCAGGAAATTCAATCACGGATAGTATCAAATCCATCTTTGTTCCTACACCAAGCACGACTAGGTTTATGTTGTATAACCTTCGGCAGTGCTTTTACTATATTTTCATTGTATAGACTGAAAAAACTAGAAAATTCGCGCTCTGGAAAGCAGAAAATGAGAAGCATTGAAGATTATAGAAGATTATAGAGTAACAGATCATATCATGCTTCAGTGTGCATAACCACTTAATAAGAGAAAATAGAATCACTCAAATAAGAGAAGCTTATATATGAAGATTGGATCTGCTTAATCAGAAAATCAGTACAGCTTCTTCTGTAGAAAAATATTTTCTTCCACATTTCAAACTGATTCAAGAGCAAAAAAGATCTAGACTGCACAGGTGATGAAAACTAATTACTGTGAAGCCCTCACAGTTTTCTCTACCTACTTTAATTTCTCTTTCTCAACAGAACTCTCTAAACTGAAATTCCTGCCGCAGTTGGGGTTGTTTATGACAACAATTTTTCTACTAATCAAATCTCAATAACAATCAGATGAGAAGAATAATTACACAGTGAAAGAACGTGTTGACGACTTGATTCGTATATAGATCATTTTCTACTGAATAAGGCGGAAACATTTCTACACAGATTTCAGATTTGATACAACAAAAGAAGATATTGTATACAAAGATGTGAGAATAATTTCTATGAAGTGGATACCTTTTATCATAGCTTTATATGTGGCCTATGATGGAAAATAACAAGATCAGCGACTCTCTGAGAAGGCTCTCTGATCTTCTCCAGCTGTATCAGAAACCGAATTCAGCTTCTTGAAGGCCAGCTTTTGTTGGGGGAGTTGACCATTGGAGAACGCAGTGACCTCCGTGTCTATGAAGATGGTGTCCTCGTCCTTGAACTCTCCTCTCAAAATACCCTTGGCCAACTCGTTCTCAACGTGCTGTTGGATCACACGTTTTACAGGCCTCGCACCATAGTTGGGGTCATATCCAAGACTACCCAACAGCTCAATCGCAGCTTCGCTCACCTGAATTACGATCTTCCGGTCACTGATTCTCTTCTGTACTCGTTGCAACTGGAACACAGAATACAAGCATATGGTAAATCAAAAGCATATTAAAAGAAAACTAGAAACATCCTAGAGGGGGGAAAAGATCCAAAAATAATAAATTGCTAGTAATTAAAATTAAAACATTTAAAATATGGGATTTGCAAGGGACTTCCGGAGAAAGACATTTCTCGTCTGGCTGTTGCATGAGAGAGCAGCCACCTCAGATGAAGTAAATGAATTACACAAAACTTGCTGAAAAGTTAGCCTGTGTGGCTGCTCTCTCATGCAACAGCCAGCTGTGAAATGCCTTCCTGTTAAAGTCCCTCGCACATCCCTTGACATATAGGTTGAAATTCAAAGACCCATAAAATCCAAACAGAAACGTCAAACAATAGCAAGAAAATCAAAAGCTTCTAAATATAAGCTGGATTGAAGATGTAGAATAATGAAAAATCAGCATAAGTCAAGTTCTGAAATATATGCTGAAAATTTGAATACTCCAACAAAATCATACAAAAGAACGATAAACTGCTGGAAGTTTAAAAAAAAGATATACTTAAACCTAAGAATTTTCTTTCATATAGAGGTGTCAAGTGCAAAGTCTGAAAATTGATTAAAAAAACTACTCCGCGATACACATTTTGACACAAAATAAATCTTTAAAGTTCGAAAAAATATGTTTGCAAGGAAGGATCACCATACCTGTAACCTCACAATACTATTTATCTGCTCACGGTCCAGAGGCTGGAATACTATGTACTCGTCAACACGATTCATAAACTCGGGACGAAAGATAGATCTCGCAGCATTCATCACCCTTTGCTTAATGGTTTCATAACCCAAATCCTTGGACTCAACTTCGGTATTGAGTATGTACTCGGAACCTACGTTAGATGTCATGATAATGACAGTGTTGGTAAAGCTCACAGTGCGACCCTGTGAGTCAGTCACCCTACCATCGTCCAAAACCTGAAGTAAAACATTGAAGACATCCGAATGAGCTTTCTCAATCTCATCAAACAAGATAACAGCATATGGCCTCCTGCGAACCGTCTCTGTTAGCTGCCCGCCTTCTTCATAGCCAACATAGCCAGGTGGTGCTCCTATCAATCTGGAGACTGAATGTTTTTCCATATACTCACTCATGTCAATCCGCACAAGAGCTTCTTCAGTGTTAAACAAGTATGACGCAAGTGCTTTGGCTAGCTCTGTTTTGCCAACTCCAGTGGGACCCATGAACATGAAACTTGCAATAGGGCGGTGAGGATCTGAAAGACCAGCCCGAGACCGTTGGATAGCCTCGGCTACAGATTTCACAGCTGGGTCTTGACCCACAACACGTCTATGGAGTTCATCCTCCAAATTTAACAGTTTTTCTCTCTCGGACTCTTGAAGCTTGGAAATGGGAATACCTGTCCATTTGCTGACTATTTCAGCAATGTCGGACTCAGTTACCTCTTCCCTTAGCATGGACTTCCCAGAATTTTGATATTCATCTAACTCCTTTTCTGCAACTTCTAGTTGGCGTTGCAAAGACATAATACTCCCATACTTCAATTCAGCTGCACGATTAAGGTCATAGTCACGTTCCGCCTGTTGAATCTCTAGATTTACCCTGTCAATCTACACCAAGAAAAGCCCAGTCAATAAAGTGGACAATTAACATTCAATTTCAGTAATTAGAAACCTAATGGAGTACCTAAAAGCCAGCGGAGACTTGGGTTGGGTTAAACAAGATTTGCATTGAGATAAACGGAGCTCAGTTTCCATGAAACCCAAAAAAAAAAGCTCAATTAGTTCGAATTTTCAAAATTTTCGTTACACCGAAACCTCTTTACTGAGTAACTAGAGAGAGAGAAAAACCCTCAATTAAATATTAAATACTAAACTCAACTGAATACTGCAAAAACAATCTTGCTAGAGACTCAAAACTAGAAAAAATCAAACAAGCTTTTCATACTTGCATAACTCATCACTCAAAAGAGTTTTGAGTCAAACCTATACTCAGGCCTTCAAAGTACGAATCATTTCAGGTTTACAAACCTTTTCTAAAAATTCTATCCACAAAGAAGATTCTGAAGTTATGAACTATGGGTGGAACTTGGGTCAGGTCGGATTGAGCTTTTGCTAGAAAATGAATTGGAATCACCCCAAACCTGACCCAATTTTAGGGTAAAATCTCAACCGAATTCCTAAAAATCAACCCGAGTTGCACCCCTGTTATGAACTAATGAATATATTTTTAATCTGAACAAGCTCAAGAATACTAAAGCAGGACACAGAAGAGAAGGATACCTCTTCCTTGATGGACTGAATGCGGGTCATTACAGATTTCTCATGCTCCCACTGCTCAGTTAGCTCTGCTTGTTTTTCTTTTAATAGAGACAGCTCTGCCTCAATGCGACTCAACCTATCTTTGGAGGCTCTGTCAGTATCATTGGTAAGAGAAAGACGCTCCATCTCTAGTTTCAAAACAGAACGGTCGATTTCATCGAGAGCGGTTGGCTTTGAAGTGATCTCCATTTTCAGTTTGGCAGCTGCCTCGTCAACTAGATCAATAGCTGCAACAAATATAGATGTGTTACAACTTGGCATCCCAAATGGACTATGAAATAGTGCTACTTGAATTCTTTTTTTTTTTCTTCCTTTTTTCTGATGGGTAAGCTGTGATTGAAGTTAAAATACAACCTCAAAGGTTGACAGTTGCAACAATAAGAACCTTGAGTGTTTTTTTTTTCTTTGAGGAAAACTGTTTGCTTTCCAACTTACACATTGGCACGTGCGCAATGTCTTATATATGATGTTAGTTAGACTAATATAGTGGGTACATATATTTAATTGATAAAAACACAACCAAAAAAAAAAAGTTCCCAGATAAAATATGATTGCGTTAAAATTAATAGAATCTGTATAATTAATAAATACAAGCTAAAGAGGGTATATTGTTTAAGGTAATGCAACATCACTTCAGGGACAACACGTCCTGCAGATTGCTTCTGGTTGTAAATTTTACACACTGAATTGAATAAGGTTTCGGCTTGGGCATCTATCATCGTAACCAAAGAAATTTCAGTTGAATTCCTCCAAATTTTTTTTTTTTTTTTTTGAATGGTGAATCCTCCAAAAATTAAAACCACAAAAACATATGAACATACGCAAATAATAAAAAATTTAAAATGAAACTTCAGGAAATTCTAGAATAAGCACTTCATTATAAACTCAAAATGCATACAACCGAATAAATATATGCTTCAAAAAAGCACAAAATGTAGGAAAAGAGCCATTCAATACATTAATTCTATGAAGAAAGTACAATATAAGGAAGATCAACGGACGATCTCACATTTGTGCCTCATGATGCACCACAAGATCAACTGTTTGCTCTCACATACATGCCACCCAATAGCCTCTTGTAGGACTCAAATATGAGAAGATCGAGATCAATCTTGATCTCACATAGATTTTAAATTTTGTTCTTAAATTAACTTCTGTCTCATTTTCATGATCAGATCTATTCATCCAAAAAAGAAACAATAGACCAGCCAAATGGCGTTGAGATCACCTTGATCATATGATCCGAGGCCCTTGATTCATCAATCCTATTTCAGTTTCCGCCAAAAGTAACAATTGTAGATTTTTTTCGATCTTTGGTCATCCGGAATGGGATCAAGACCATTTGAATCTACAAGATCAACGACCATGATCCCACATATGTGCCACCCTATAGACCCTTCTTTCTTTCTTTACTTTTTTTTTTTTTTTTTTTTTTTTTTGAGTCGGACTTTAATGGCACTAACGAACCCATGTGTTTGCGTCGGTTAGTTGCGGCTGAAACCTTAAACCATGAATGGAATAAGACTCAGGTTTATCGCTCTAAAAAAAAGGATATATTTTGTCCTAATAAGCATGTCAGGGCACGTCCAAAACGTCTATCACATGTGTTCAGCCAGCACTATTTTGAAAATTATAGGATTGTTAGATGGTTACCTTTGTCAGGCAAAAAGCGTCCACTAATGTAACGATCCGAAAGAACTGCAGCTGCTACAAGTGCACTGTCAGAAATGCGGACTCCATGGTGTAACTCATATCTTTCACGCAATCCACGTAGTATAGAGATTGTATCTTCCACAGAAGGTTGATCAACAAAAACTTGCTGGAAACGTCGCTCCAGGGCTGGGTCTTTCTCAATATATTTGCGGTACTCATCAAGGGTTGTTGCTCCAATACATCTCAACTCTCCACGACCGAGCATTGGCTTCAACAGATTCCCCGCATCCATGGCACCATTAGTAGCACCTGCAATAAAAAATTAAGAACACATTAATCAGAATTTGATTCTACTTAAAAGATTCAGAGAAATCACATTCAAGACAGTGTGTTGCTGTCATTGTCACAAATAATTGTCTCGGGAATTTCCTTGGGATATTTAAAAAAAAAACTATTATGTTTGGGTTTATATAAGGAAAAAAGTAGAAAAATATTTAAATATAGAAAAACATTAAATTTAAGAACAAAGAACAACAAATAATATCGTGAATTTATTGCAATATTTGTGATATTTTTGTAGTAAAAATAAAGGCATATGAAGATATCTCGATTTAAAATTAAAAAAAAAAAAAAAAAAACTAGGGAAAATATCTCCAGTTTGTTGTTTTATAAAAAAAATTGCAAAAAAAAATAAACATGATATTTAAAAAAAAAAAGGTCGGAGATATTTGTACTATGGTTGTTGTTTAAGGAATCAAGACATAGATGCACTTAAGACATGTACCACGTGTCATTTGAGACCTAACATGAGAAGAAAATTCACAGAGAAGCATCTGTCGGAAGAATTCCATCTACTCAAGTCCAACCTGAGCCTTTTTTTTTTTTTTTGAATGTTAGAGTTCAAGCTGAGCCTTGAGTGATAACTTTTTAATCATAAAATGATTATATAACTATGATGGATGAAATTGTACAAAACAAAAGAGGGAAAAGAGCCATCAAGCAAGCATGTCAAAGAACCTCCAGAATTAAGACATTGAAAAACTAGATAACCATGCATGCTAACTATAGTGACCTGCCCCGACAACAGTGTGGATCTCATCAATGAAGAGGATTATTTGTCCATCTGATTCAGTCACTTCTTTCAGTACAGCTTTCAGTCTATCCTCGAATTCTCCCCTAAATTTCGCTCCAGCAATGAGTGCGCCCATATCAAGGGAAATCAACTGCAAAAAGAAAGCAAACAAGATAAGGATTTAAATTAAATCAATTGTAGGTATTAATTAAAGCATCCTGCACTAATAAGAATTCAAACATACTCAACAGATTTCAAAGGTAAATAAGGTCATTTCAAGAAATATTGGTACCACAATAACTTGACAGAGAAAATTGACAGCTTCAACATTAAAAAACTAGAGCTCAAGTGGGAAATTGGTTTTTCTACTTCCGAGTTTGACTGGGCCAAGTTAGTCAGAAGAAAATTGATCATTTATATACCCAATGGACCACTAAAATGATTGATTCAGCCAAGTTTTGAAGACATATTTCGGACTTACACAGCCCGGCCAGACTTAGCCCAGCTGGCCTAGTTTTGAATAGACCAGTAAGTTTATGAACATAGTCGGCCAAATAAATAACAGAAAGAAAAAATGAATATTGTTATTAAAGATTAATCAGCTCAGCAATCAATCGTTCATGATTTTAAATCATAGAAATGCCACAAGTAGATTAAAATGACACCATCACAAGCCATAACAAGTAAAAAGGAGAAGTGTAAGACAATAACATGACTAGATATCCAAGACAACTGAATGTGAAGAGTTCCACAAGCCATTTGAAAAGTCAACTAAGATGTCATATCATGTCAGACTTCCATCCCATCCAATCCAGTCAGACAAACTGATTCTCCAGTCATAAATTTTCACGAGGTAGTACATGATTTATAAAGTAGGAATTGTAATTTTAAAAAAAAAAATAGAAATCCAGATGGTCACAAAGAAATGCTAATTTCTAAGTTCTTAGCCAAATGACCAGCACGACCAAGAGTGGAATAAGCAACCATGGATGGTACAGCCCGCCTTAGCACCAACGCTTGGAGGGCAGTTAGTAATCAACCAAACTTCAGAATGAGTTGCCATTATGGCACTCATGAAAATGAGTACCAAGAATCCCTGATTGGACCAAGTAACTTGGACACAGACAGACATGTGAGTGTCGACAGAGTGTTAGGGTGTCAGACATGGCAAACAGAACAGAATGAAATTTAAGCATTAAAATCGAAAAATAAGGAAAATGGAAAGAACATCTAACATGAGATTTCCCCTCCTTTGAATGATAGAGCATAATAATCAAATATATGTCTAAAGCATGCCATGCCATCATACATTTGATGTTGATACTTAAACGTGTCAGCATGCAAGGTTATAAATTTCGGTTTCGGTTTCGATTTCGGTTGTGGCGGAAACGGAAACGTTTCAATTTGGGTGGAAATCCTGTAAAATGAAGGAAATGTATAAAAAAATACGCAAATGATATAATTTAAAGATGAAACTTCAGGAAAGGCTAGAGTAAGCACATATACGCACTTAGAAATCATTATCTAAGCAAGACGACCATCCATAATGGCTTAAAAACATCAAACACCTAATGACATGCACTGTCGCGCATGTCAAACAATTTAGTACTTGTCAAATTTCACTTGCAATTCATATAAAAATTTATAAATAATGCATGTACCACATTTTGCATTCACTGCGTATAAATATAATTATATAATACATACTAATATCATATATACCTATTACACTTACAATTTTGGTTTATGTATTTCGGTCATTTCGGTTTCAATGGGGATGGAAGAGGAAACACTTCGATAATTTTGTGTCGGTTTCAATGGAAATTTAAAACCATTTTGGCTCAAGGGTGACAAGGAGCTGACTTGACTAATCGTGCCAAAAGTTACCTTGTAATTGCCAGGATGGGTCAGGCTCGAGCTGATTCATCTTTCTGTTTTTAATCAAAAGGTCGTAACCAACTTTCTTTTTTTATTTACATTGGGCATAAAGAACTTCTACCCATAACACCTAACATCACCCCAGCCTTGCTGCTGCCCTGAATTACATTAAACCCTGCAACGATACAGCTGTCAAGAACCTGTGGAACTTTGCCTGTTCCACCCAAAAATCCTGCAAACTAACCCAGCAGCCAAACTGAACCTGCTTTCCTTCCGAAAACCCTACGAAAGATCATCTTGAAATAAAACCCTTTAATTCTATCGCCCCGCACAGAACCCTATCTTTTCCCTATCTGAAACCTGCAACAAACCTGAAACCATATCCCATGCCCATCGTAAACTTCTACTGGTTCAAGAAAACAAGTCTACTACCTGTTGCTCATTTGAAACACGCTCAGTACCACACCTGCCCTCGTAAACTTCAACCAGTTTCGTTATTGACCCCTCCTGCAACCAACAAACACTGGTAGAGTGCATCTTTGTGGACTTTCCAGTTCTTAACACTAGCTACCATTTAACCTGTAACCCGTAAACACTTTATAAACCCTACATAATTCCTTAAGTTATTACTTTTTTGAACCAGCAACCTCGCTGTTAACTTACATGCCCCTACAATTCATATTATTTGACTGTAGAACATCCATGTTACACAGATTCTTCTAAATGGGTGAGTACCATTATTGGATGTGTCGGATTCCAATGCTTCGGGATTCACTGTGATACTTCTAGATCTCTTTTATCTGTTTTTCTCTAAATACTCCCACTACAACTTTACAATTACCGCATGTTTTGATGTTCATCCATCCTGATAGTAATTTTTTTATATGGAAATAAAACATTATATTTACTAAACCTATTAAAAATTTCTTGTTATATTTCTTTATATTAATTGTTATTATCAGAATTTTATGTAAAAAAATTAAAATTTGATAATTGATTAAAATATTCTGGTGCATCAGCGAATTATTCTTTTTTGAGGTTTGCTGAATCCGACACCTGATACCCATGTTAGATTCCAACACTCGTACCCTAGCTCTTAATAGTCCATGCACATACCAGTTTTTTCCTATATATCCACCAATCATCCCACTAAACATAAATCAGTCCTTTAAACCGTGTTACAGAATTTTCCTGTGTCCGTTACCAGGCCCCATCAGTCCCTTCGGTAACCATATCAAGCCCCTGAAAGCCATTTACAATCCTCAACTGTGAATTGTTCATTTCCCAATCCTTTACATCTAGTCCTCTTTTACACCCAAAACCCTTCGCAAGCCTATTACTCTTAACTAGAAATTATTCTTTTGTTTTGGATTGATCCTATTCCCCTAAAACTGCCTGGTCGTCCATAACAGTTCACCTACCACCAATCACAAACCGTCATAACAATCATTGTCATAACCCAGTTTGCTCAAACCTACTTCCCTAATCCTTTTGATTAATCTGAGTCTATCAGTTGGCTGTCTTACGTCAATGGCGCCCTAAGTGACAATTTGAGCAACAGTATATTAAGGTCCTTATCAACTCGTTCCAATAATTCTTGCACATTGTAGAAACTGGTTCTTTTAGTTGGAACTTGGAACTAAAAGTTGAAAATGCTGAACAGGCATCTGTGCGCATCTGTGCGCTGCGCTGAACAAAATTACATAAGCATCTCAGTCCTTTTTTGTAAGGAAAGTTACGACGGACAATGACTACATTAAGGATGACAAGGAAGCAACACATAAGAATGCTAATTTAGCTTTCTTCTATATTAGGAGTTATATATTAGGTTTTTTTTTTAAATGAAGAGTGATATAATAGAAACATAATGATTCTCAGTTATCAACTAACCACGACTGAGTAAATCCCTTAAAGCTAGATTTAAGAAATTAGTGTTCTAAAACTTGCTGCCTGACTCTGCCGAGTTGACTCAGAATGGTCAAACTTCGAGTGGTGAGTGCAACCTCTTACTTCTTAAATAGTTAGCAAAACATGATTTTGTTAGATTTTCTTTGAAAAATAAATGGTCAATTTTCGTCAGTAAACTCAGGCTCCGAGTGGTGAGTCCAACCTCTTATTTCATAAATAGTTAGCAATTTAACATTACATGATTGAGTCAGATTTTCTTCGAAAAATAAATTGTCATTTTTTATTGGCTGTGCTTGACCAAAAAAGAAAACAATAATTTCTGAGTCAGCTGAGTTGGCAGGAGGAGTCAACGTGCACATATTGCGGCCTAGGGATCACGAGGCAGTTCTTTCGCTCTATAGCGATTCGAGGGAATAGAACAATTCTTCTTGGAGGAGATTTTGGTTTGGTCAGAATACTGGTTTTTTGAACTGTCCAAATGTAACTCCTACAACTTAGCAGTATCTATATGCAAAAACGTAGAACTTATGCTACTGCTCAGAAAGTTCCATTCCTTCACCGACACATGTAAAGCAACTAAAGCAAAACACATTATTTTTTAGGTGCCTGAGTTTCTGCCGTCGAAAACTGCGATTACCGAATTTTAAACCGTTACTCATTGGTAAGATCTTTCAAGATGAAAAATTGCACACCTTGCGGTTCATCAGAGCTTGAGGCACATCCCCTTGCACTATTCTCTGGGCAAGCCTGTTGAGAAGGTAAAGATTATATGAGCGTCTATTGCAAGAGAAGGGCTTCCTAGGTCGTAACTTCAGGAAACCAAACAATTTTTTTCTACTTATCATTCATGGGAATTTTTACATCAAAAAGAATTCAACAGGCATAACAGCCCTTACCCTTCAGAAATTGCAGTTTTACCAACACCTGGTTCACCAATCAGTACCGGATTGTTCTTTGTTCTCCTTGAAAGAATCTGTATGCATCTACGAATTTCATCATCCCTTCCTATAACTGGGTCGAGCTTCCCTTCCCGTGCCATAGCCGTCAAATCCTTGCCATATTTATCTAAGGCCTCATACTTCCCCTCGGGGTCTGTAACATATTCAAAAGGTGAGACATCAAAAATAACCTTGCAGTTTAAAATTAAAAAATCTTAAGCGTGCAATCACAACATAAACAAGAAGTTCAAAAATGTAAAAGGAACTGGTTTCAGTATATGACAGCAACTACAGCATTACACTTAATCTAACTCATGGTCACCGAAAACCTTCAAGCCAGATAGGAAGCTTGCTTCCCCAGAAGCTCGCTTCGGAAGTTAAGTTCTTCTCGTTTCCCAAATTTAGGGGGAAATTTGTTTCTCACACACTTCCTACATGTTTCTTCTTAATTAAGAGTGTGCCTCCAATTAGGTCATTATTTTTTTTTCTTACAAGAGTATTTTCATCATCCCTTCCAATCAAAAAGACCGTAGCCATTATCTAACTCAAGGGAGTATACAACCAATATGGAGTATTTGGCACTAGATCCAATAAGTGTGCATTTGGCACTAGATACAATAAGTGTGTATACCACCATACCATGTTCTTTTTTTATTTTATTTTATTTTTATATTAACATGCAAAAGATCATAGAAGATCCAATAAGTGTGTAATTGGAACTAGATCCATGCATCTACAATGTATACAACCAACCGATGAAAGCCTAATATTTACTAGAAAATCCAATATATTTTTTTGAAGAAATTTTTTTTCTTGGATCATAAAAAAACATATTAAAGAGAAAAGGAAAGAACAATGACCCCCGTGTCCGAGAAGGTCAAGAATGGGGGCACAGAACAAGAGAATATACAAAAAAAAATTAAAATAAGAAAAAAAAAAAAACCCTCAAGGGGAAAGGAAATCAAAGAATTGAAGAGCCTCCCTAACAACACCATCCCTTGCTAGTCTATCGGCCTCTGAGTAAGCCGGCCTTCTAACATGGTGGAAGGCTATGAAAGATCCCTCCACACGATCTTGGATCTCATCAAACGAATGCGCGAACCTCCATGTGATCGAGTGACTTCCCTCCAACCATCTAATGACACTGAGTGAGTCACCCTCAACTATGAGACTATCAAATATGCAGATTTATAAACTCCTCAAGCCATGATGAGCTGCTCTAACTTCCGCTTCATTATAGTCTACTAACCCAATAGGCCTCGAAAAGGCCCATGTTGGTGTACCATTCTCGTCCCTTAGTAAACCACCAATACCCGCCAGCCCAGGAGAACCTAAGCTGGATCCGTTGAAGTTAAACTTTCTCCAACCCGGACACGGAGGCGCCCATTCTAGGGATGGGCTCTAAATACGCCCATTACCATTGCAGATTTCTCTCCAGCGGAAAATCCACTAAGTATGTTAAAATTAAATAATTTTCAAATGCATACAACATGTTTTACTTCTTTTCAATTATACCCTATTTCCAGTATTTTTTGGCTCTAGGGGCTAACCAGACAAGTCTATTCAGCCGAGTTCTAAGCTGATCAGCAAGATTTCCAGCATTAGAACTTCCAGATACAATAAAATGCTTATAACTTTGAAACCCATCAATAATCACAGACACCTATGCCTATAGAGGGGAAAAAAAGACTCTAGAAATTGGTTAATGTATAGAATGACATGGTGAGCTGTAGGAGCAATGGCAACCAAAGGGTGGAGGTGGAACAAGGAAAGATGTTATCACCTTGGTCAATAACTTTCTGAGATCCCCTTATGGCTTGTATGGCAGATGTCAGGGTCTTGAGAGAAATTTGAAAATCCTTAAATAGCTGTTTTCCAAATCGAGTATCTTGTGTGAAAGCAAGTACTAAGTGTTCAACTGAAACGAAAGAGTCGCCATATTCTTTCATGTAGTCCCTGGCTCGCTGAATTAGAGCTTCCAACTCCCGTCCTAACATGGAACCAGAAGATTCACCTAGAACCTGTGATCAATAGCCAAATAATGAAAGTCAAAATGGGGGAAACAGTAGAAAGTATTGTAGAGAGAAAAGTAAAAACAAAGGACTACATAATAAATTTAAAAATATAACATTGAAGGAAAAATTGTGGACATAACTCCAGATAGTAGTTCTACTCTGAACATTGAATGGATATCAAGTCAAGAAAACACATCTTCATTATTCTCAAGATAATCAAACAAGATATGATATACCCACAAGAATAACTTCTAAAGATATCAAGAAGCTTTAATTGGTAAAATTGGAAGTTGGAACAGAACCAAATCCTGTGGGAGCTAACTATACTCCAATCACGAAAGAAAAGGACAAGAGAAGGAAAAGACAAGGAACATATAACAATTGATCATTGTAGAGAAGATATTGGTAGACCAATACAGACAGGGCCACCCTATCGTCCAAGTCTTGGAAGCACCCAAAAAGTTGGGGCTTGGGAGAATATCCACCATGAGGTTCATGCTTGGCATAAGAACATTCAGCCAATACAGGTAACATTGGAAATATAGTAATATACACTATTAATCAGGATCCAATTGAGTTTAGATAGGCAAGCATCATACATCATGCAGTATACCATGCAACTTAAACAATAGACTGGTCAATACCATAAATCAGTGCAGAACCCAGTTGTAGGATGAGAGCATTTTGACCATAGAATCAAAATGAAGTGGTATAAGCAATATCCATCAACATAACCATATGATAAATCCAAGCCATGGTCAAAACCCAAATCTAAGAAAGCTAAAAATTGTTTCTCAGATGCAATCCTCGTTCTTATAGTAAAACACTCTCAAGCCTCAAGGTCAGTCCAAGAAATAATTAAACAGAGATGCCCTACAAGGCTACAACAAATAACTTGTCTATCCACGGGAGAAAAGCATGAATTGACAAGAGCCTACATCCTATAAAACCATAGAACCGAACAACAGTAGAAATTACCTTCGGTTGCCGCTGAATGTACTTATCGGTAGCTTCAAGGAGACGGGTATTATCAACTCCTGCCTTGGAAAAGATACGCCGAGCAAGCCCATTCTTCTGTTCCAACAGTGCCTTCATCAAATGCTCTGTCTCCACTATCTGATGCTTGCTCTCTTTCGCCACTTCTGGAGATAAAACAATAGCTTGCCAAGCCATCTCTGTAAATTCGTGTTGTGTAATCTATCATGAAATCCAAACCCAAATCAACGCCGTGAAATCTCATCAAATTCGAACAATCGGATACTTAACAAATTTCAAAAACGGTGAAATTTCACCAAACTCGTATAGGATATGCAGAATTTCTCATATTTGATGACGAAAAACAGCCTAAAGATTAATCATAAACATCAAATAAATAAATAAAATATGTGATTTCAGTAAAATCCATCCACTGTCTTTTATCCCTCAATTCCATGTAAATTCTTGAGTAATATCATGAAATTCAAATCCTAATCAACGCCGTGAAATCTTATCCATTTAGACCAAATTATACTTTTTTTAAATGGCATTCGACCAAATTATACTTAACAAAATAAAAATAAAAATAAAAAGACAGGACTGAATAAAACCATTCAAAAATTGCGAAATTTCAGAAAACTCGTACAGGACGAAATAGGATAAATGAAAGAAAATTCAAAGATTAAGGGGAAAAACATTAATCATAAAAACATAAAAAAGCGTGAAAATAGGATAAATGAAAGAAAATTTAAAGCTTAAGGAGAAAATTAGAGTACCCTTCCATCCTTCTGAGCTTCGCATCGAATAATGACCGATCGCGAACTCTTTCCTACTCTCTCTACACTTCTCGTCCAAAAAAGATCGTTCTTGTTTAAAGATTGTAACGATTTTAGGGTTTTTAGCGGTTTTAGGGTTTTTAGGGTTTTGCGATCCAATGTGAGGCCGAGAGAGAAGTGAGGGACAGCTAAAAGTGAGCTTTTACTGTGATTTATCGACAGCGGAAGACGAAGATGGAGTCCTGCGGCGTCCATTGACGGAATCCGGCGAGAATTACTGGTTTTTCCGGCGAGAATTACTGGTTTTTCTGGCGAGAATTACTTTTTTTTTAGGGTTTTTTTTTTTTTGAAATGTTTTCTTTCCGAAGAAGGAAAAATAAAGAGAGAGGAGAGAAGGGAAATTCTCGGAGGTTCTTGAAAGAGAGATAAGAGAGAGAGTGCGAGAGTATTCAAGAAGGTGGACACGTGTACAAGGGATAAGCCGAGTGCGTAATGCGCATCCTTGCTTTCTAGAGAGTGTTAGTAAGAAAAAACGAATGAGGTGGGACCCAATGACTAATTTCTGGAGAATGGAGATCATTGATCGTGTGGTTTAAAGATTTTCTAGACGTATATAAAATGGGAATTGCTAGCGTCCATTGCAAAAGGGTTTTCACTGCTGGTCTGTCGCACATAAGACCAGCCACCTCAATCTAAAAAGGAAGTAGAATTATTATTTCTCAAAAAATCAGCTCCATAGGATCAATCTAAACCATTCATTCCTATGGATCTGATTTTCTAGACGTATATAAAATGAGAAATAATAATTCTACTTCCTTTTTAGATTGATCCATAGGATCATCCCAACCCTTCAAACTTAAGCGCACAACACCCCTCCCCCTCTCTCTCTCTCTCTCTCTCTCTCTCTCTCTATATATATATATATAGGAAACTGTTGGTGAGCTTAAGCTCACCAAACTTATGGTAAGCTAGCTTGCCCAATCACATGAGGGCTCACTTTATTAGGATGATCCAAACCATTCATTTGAAAGTCCCTTACATAGATTGGGGGTGTACCAAAAATCAGCTCCCTAGGATCATCCTAACCCCTCCATTTGTGGAGGACAAAAATGACAGACACAAATCTGCCCCATTTTTGTCCTCCACAAATGGAGGGGTTAGGATGATAATATGGAGCTGATTTTTGGTACACCCCCTATCTATGATAAGGCCTTGCAAATGAATGGTTTGGATCACTCCCCAAAATGTGGGACCCATGTGACTCACCAACAGTTTCCTCATATATATATATATATATATATATATATATATATATATATATATATATATGTGTGTGTGTGTGTGTGTGTGTGTGTGTGTGAGGAATAAGATTGTACGCTCGACCATACCTACAGTTAGGTACGGTAGAGTGCCAAATCACATGGGTCCCCCATTTTTGGTGGGCATCTAAACCATTCATTTGCAAGGCCCCATCATAGATAGGGTGCATACCAAAAATCAGCACCATTGAACCATCCTAACCCCTCTAAAACTGGAGGCCAAAATGGGCAGATTTGTGGACAAACACTATCTGTCCATTTTGGCCTCCACAAATGGATGGGTTAGGATGATCCTATGGAGTTAATTTTTGGTATGCACCCTATCTATGATGGGGCCTTGCAAATGAATAGTTTAGATGCCCACCAAAAATGGGGGACTCATGTGATTTGGCACTCTACCGTACCTAACTCTAGGTACGGTCGAGCGTACAATCCTTTTCCTCTCTCTCTCTCTCTCTCTCTATCTCTCTCTCTCTATAATATATATATATATATATATATATTGTGTGCTCTTTTTCTAATTTTCATTTACAATTTCCAAGTTGCTCCTCGTAGCCAATAAGCAAAGTGCTCTCTAATCATTTTGACCTCTAGTGATAACATTTCCAATTTTTCAGCCAAAGCTTTGTCAATTAGGGGATGGTAAAGAGCCTGAGTTTTCTTCACCATATTGTTCATCATCTCATATCTCCACTCCCCCCACTTGAGTGAGAGAAAGAGTGATACACCTGCTGCCCTTAATTTATGCATGTAGGTGTGGTTGATTTGAAAGGTGCAACAAAAAAGGAATGAAAGGGAAAGGAGAGGTAAAAGATTCAAGGAAGGAATACATGCCCTTCTAAGGTTGTTGAGAGTATTGACCATCCAATGATTTACCTCAGTTATAATTATATACTTATACTAGATCTCTAATACATATAGAGCTAACTTTTGTAATTTGTAAAGAGAAATGAATAATTGAAGACTGATATCCACACTGCTGTATTTTATAATGGCACTGATGACTTGTTTTGCACTATTCTATTGTTTGTTGGGAGCTTTCCGGGAAAGGGAAGTCATATATGCGACCCTTTTCTTTTCCTTAGACACCCAAATCTAGTGTATCAATGACTGGCAGAGGACAAGACTTACGGGAAGTGTTCAATGGGCCAGATTGTCACGTTCACTAATTTTGGGTGTCCCAAGCAAAGACTATGGGCGGATATATCAATTGTACCTTTTGGAAAGGGAGATGACATTCTCACTCCCCCTGCATTATGCATGCGCCTCCCTTATAATGTGATTTGATGTGGGAAGTAGGCAACTATAACGCCTTTTGACGTCAAATCACATTATAAGGGGGCGCAAGCGTAATGCAAGGGGGGGTGAAAATATCATCGCCCTTTGGGAATTGTAATAGTCTTCAACAGAGTGTTAAAATAATGTAAAATTATGAGAGTAGTCCCTTATACAATAGAGCCTCTCTATAGTAGAGACAGATTATTAACTTCTATGATTTTCTATTAAGATAGAGACATACATTTTTATAGAACGGGATTTGCTAGCGTCCATCGCAGAAGGCTTTTCTCAGATGGCCTGTTACATGTCAGACCAGCCACACAGGCTCACTTCTCAGCAGCTTTTGTCTTCATTCACTAGGTGGCTGCTTTGGCATGCAACAAACCATCTGCCAATGGACGCTAGCAAAATCTCTTTTAAAAAATATAGTTCTAGGGTCCTACCAAGACAAGTAAAACCATTGATTTTGTGGTCATTTACTGTTTATGGTGGGATGAGGATAATACGGGTAGTCTTTACAAGATCCAGCGGTCACAATTCCTCTATTTTGAACCAAAAAATTGATCATTAGGATTGATCTTTACGAGGACTATTTGCTGAGTCGAACCCTATTTATATGGTGAAGAAAGTATTCTAGGAAGAAATTTTGGCCTTAGAAATGTGAACCAAACCTTACAATTAGACAATCCAGGAAATCAATAGGTGTTAACCAGCAGTAAAAACACAAGAACAAAAAAAAAGTTCCCAGATAACATATGATTGAATTAAAATTGATAAAATCTGTATAATTAATAAATACAAGCTAAAGAGGATATATTGTTTCAGGTAATGCAACATCACTTCAGGGACAACACGTCCCGCAGATTGCTTCTGGTTGTAAATTTTACACACTGAATTGAAAAAGGTTTCGGTGTGTCCAATACATCTCAACTCACCATATGAATGGTGAATTCCTCCAAAAATTAAAACCATAAAACCATATGAACATATGCAAATAATAAAAATTTTAAAATGAAACTTAAGGAAATGCTAGAATAAGCACAGTAAGGTCATTATAAACTCAAAATGCATACGACCGAATAAATATATGCTTCAAAAACGCACAAAATGTAGGAAAAGAGCCATTCAATTCATTAATTCTATGAAGAAAGTACAATATGAGGAAGATCAACGGACGATCTCACATATGTGCCTCATGATGCACCACAAGATCAACTGTTTTGCTCTCACATACATGCCACCCAATAGCCTCTTGTAGGACTCAAATATGAGAAGATCGAGATCAATCTTGATCTCACATAGATTTTAAATTTTGTTCTTAAATTAACTTCTGTCTCATTTTCATCATCAGATCTATTCATCCAAAAAAGAAACAATAAGACCAGCCAAATGGCATTGAGATCACCTTGATCATATGATCCGAGGCCCTTGATTCATCATCAATCCTATTTCAGTTCCGCCAAAACTAACAATTGTAGATTTTTTCCGATCTTTGGCCATCCGGAATGGGATCAAGACCATTTGAATCTACAAGATCAACGACCATGATCCCACATATGTGCCACCCTATAGACCCTTCTTTCTTTTTCTTTTCTTTTTTCCTTTTTTTTTTTTGAGAGGTACTTTAATGGCACTAACGAACCCATGTGTTTGCGTCGGTTAGTTGCGGCCGAAACCTTAAACCATGAATGGAATAACACTCAGGTTTGTTATCGCTCTAAAAAAGGATATATTTTGTCCTAATAAGCATGTCAGGGCATGCCCAAAAGGTCTATCACATGTGTTCAGCCAGACCTATTTTGAAAATTACATGATTGTTAGATGGTTACCTTTGTCAGGCAAAAAGCGTCCACTAATGTAACGATCCGAAAAAACTGCAGCTGCTACAAGTACACGGTCAGAAATGCGGACTCCATGGTGTAACTCATATCTTTCACACAATCCACCTAGTATAGAGATTGTATCTTCCACAGAAGGTTAATCAACAAAAATTTGCTGGAAACGTCGCTCCAGGGCTGGGTCTTTCTCAATATATTTGCAGTACTCATCAAGGGTTGTTGCTCCAATACATCTCAACTCTCCACGACCGAGCATTGGCTTCAACAGATTCCCCGCATCCATGGCACCATCAGCAGCACCTGCAATAAAAAATTAAGAACACATTAATCAGAATTTGATTCTACTTAAAAGATTCAGAGAAATCACATTCAAGACTGTGTTGCTGTCATTGTCACAAATACTTGTCTCAGGAATTTCCTCGGGATATTTTAAAAAAAAACTATTATGTTTGGGTTTATGTCAGGGAAAAAGTAGAAAAATATTTAAATATAGAAAAACATTAAATTTAAGAACAAAGGACAACAAATAATATCGTGAATTTATTGCAATATTTTTGTGATAATTTTGTAGTAAAAATAAAGGCATATGAAGATATCTCGATTTTTTCTTTTAAAACAAGGGAAAATATCTCCAGTTTGTTGTTTTATCAAAAAATTGCAAAAAAAAGAAAGAAAAAACATGATATTTAAAAAAAAAAATCAGACTTACACAGACCGGCCAGACTTAGCCCACCTGGCCTAGTTTTGAATAGACCAGTAAGTGTATGAACATAGTCGGCCAAAAAAATAACAGAAAGAAAAAATGAATATTGTTATTAAAGATCAATCAGCTCAGCAATCAATCGTTCATGATTTTAAATCATAGAAATGCCACAAGTAGATTAAAATGACACCATCACAAGTCATAACAAGTAAAAAGGAGAAATGTAACACAATAACATGACTAGATATCCAAGACAACTGAATGTGAAGAGTTCCACAAGCCGTTTGAAAAGTCAACTAAGATGTCATATCATGTCAGACTTGCATCCCATCCAATCCAGTCAGACAAACTGATTCTCCAGCCATAAATTTTCACGAGGTAGTACATGATTTATAAAGTAGGAATTGTAATTTAAAAAAAAAAAATAGGAATCCAGATGGTCACAAAGAAATGCTAATTTCTAAGTTCTTAGCCAAATGACAAGCACGACCAAGAGTGGAATAAGCAACCATGGATGGTACAGCCCGCCTTAGCACCAACGCTTGGAGGGCAGTTAGTAATCAACCATGCTTCAGAATGAGTTGCCATTATGGCACTCATGAAAATGAGTACCAAGAATCCCTGATTGGACCGAGTAACTTGGACACAGACAGACATGTGCGTGTCGACAGGGTGTTAGCCTGTCAGACATGGCAAACAGAACAGAATGAAATTTAAGCATTAAAATCGAAAAATAAGGAAAATGGAAAGAACATCTAACATGAGATTTCCCCTCCTTTGAATGATAGAGCATAATAATCAAATATATGTCTAAAGCATGCCATGCCATCATACATTTGATGTTGATACTTGAACGTGTCAGCATGCAAGGTTATAAATTTCGGTTTCGGTTGTGGCGGAAACGGAAACGTTTCGATTTGGGTGGAAATCCTGTAAAATGAAGGAAATGTATAAAAAAATACGCAAATGATAGAATTTAAAGATGAAACTTCAGGAAAGGCTAGAGTAAGCACAAATACGCACTTAGAAATCATTATATAAGCAACACGACCATCCATAATGGTTTAAAAACATCAAACACCTAATGACATGCACTGTCGCGCATGTCAAACAATTTAGTACTTGTCAAATTTCACTTGTAATTCATATAAAAATTTATAAATAATGCATGTACCACATTTTGCATTCACTACGTATAAATATAATTATATAATACATACTAATATCATATATACCTATTACACTTACGATTTTGGTTTATGTGTTTCGGTCATTTCGGTTTCAGTGGGGATGGAAGCGGAAACATTTTGGTAATTTTGTGTCGGATTCGGTGGAAATTTAAAAGCATTTTGGCTCAAGGGTGTCAAGGAGCTGACTTGACTAATCGTGCCAAAAGTGACCTTGTAATTGCCAGGATGGGTCAGGCTCGAGCTGATTCATCTTTCTTTTTTTAATCAAAAGGTCGTAACCAACTTTCTTTTTTTATTTAGATTGGGCATAAAGAACTTCTACCCACTAACACCTAACATCACCCCAGCCTTGCTGCTGCCCTGAATTACATTAAACCCTGCAACTATACAGCTGTCAAGAACCTGTGAAACATTGCCTGTTCCACCCAAAAATCCTGCAAACTAACCCAGCAGCCAAACTGAACCTGCTTTCCTTCCAAAAACCCTACGAAAGATCATCTTGAACTAAAACCCTTTAATCCTATTGCCCCGCACAGAACCCTATCTTTTCCCTATTAAAAACCTGCAACAAACCTGAAACCATTTCCCATGCCCATCGTAAACTTCTACTGGTTCAAGAAAACAAGTCTACTACCTGTTGCTCATTTGAAACACGCCCAGTACCTCACTTGCACCTCGTACACTTCCACCAGTTTCGTTATTGACCCCTCCTGCAACCAACAAACACTGGTAGAGTGCATCTTTGTGGACTGTCCAGTTCTTAACACTAGCCACCATTTAACCTGTAACCCGTAGACACTTTATAAACCCTACATAATTCCTTAAGTTATTACTTTTTTGAACCAGCAACCTCGCTGTTAACTTACATGCCCCTACAGTTCATATTATTTGACTGTAGAACATTCATGTTACACGGACTCTTCAAAATGGGTGAGTACCATTATTGGATGTGTCGGATTCCAATGCTTCGGGATTCACTGTGATACTTCTAGATCTCTTTTATCTGTTTTCTCTAAATACTCCCACCACAACTTTACAATTACCGAATGTTTTGATGTTCATCCATCCTGATAGTAATTTTTTTATACGAAAATAAAACATTATATTTACTAAAACCTATTGAAAATTTCTTGTTATATGTCTTTATATTAATTGTTATTATCAGAATTTTATGTAAAAGAATTAAAATTTGGTAATTGATTAAAATATTCTGGTGAATCAGCGAATCATTCTTTTTTGAGGTTTGCTGAATCCGACACCGATACCCATGTTAGATTCCAACACTCGTACCCTAGCTCTTAATTGTCCATGCACATACCACTTTTCTCCTATATATCCACCAATCATCCCACTAAACATAAATCAGTCTTTTAAACCGTGTTACAGAATTTTCCTATGTCCGTTACCAGGCCCCATCAGTCCCTTCGGTAACCATATCCAGCCCCTGAAAGCCATTTACAATCCTCAACTGTGAATTGTTCATTTCCCAATCCTTTACATCTAGTCCTCTTTTACACCCAAAACCCTTCGCCAGCCTTTTACTCTTAACAAGAAATTATTCTTTTGTTTGTGATTGATCATATTTCCCTAAAAACTACCTGGTCATCCATAACAGTTCACCTACCACCAATTACAAACCGTCGTAAGAATCATTGACTTTTCCTAACCCAGTTTACTCAAACCTACTTCCCTAATCCTTTTGATTAATCTGAGTCTATCAGTTGGCTGTCTTACGTCAATGGCGCCCTAAGTAACAATTTGAGTAACTGTAAATTAAGGTCCTTATCAACTCGTTCCAATAGTTCTTGCACATTGTAGAAACTGGTTCTTTTAGTTGGAACTTGGAACTAAAAGTTGAAAATGCTGAATAGGCATCTGTGCGCTGAACAAAATTACATAAGCATCTCAGTCCTTTTTTGTAAAGAAAGTTACGACGGACAATGACTACATTAAGGATGACAAGGGAGCAACACATAAGAATGCTAATTTAGCGTTCTTCTATATTAGGAGTTATATAGTAGGTTTTTTTTTAAATGAAGAGTGATATAATAGAAACATAATGATTCCCAGTTATCAACTAACCACGACTGAGTAAATCACTTAAAGCTAGATATAAGAAATTAGTGTTCTAAAACTTGCTGCCTGACTCTGCCGAGTTGACTCAGTATGGTCAGGCTTCGAGTGGTGAGTCCAACCTCTTACTTCTTAAATAGTTAGCAAAACATGATTTTGTTAGATTTTCTTTGAAAAATAAATGGTCAATTTTCATCGGTAAACTCAGGCTCCGAGTGGTGAGTCCAACCTCTTATTTCATAAATAGTTAGCAATTTAACATAACATGATTGAGTCAGATTTTCTTCGAAAAATAAATTGTCATTTTTTATTGACTGTGCTTGACCAAAAAAGAAAACAATTATTTCTGAGTCAGCTGAGTTGGCAGGAGGAGTCAACGTGCACATATTGCGGCCTAGGGATCACCAGGCAGCTCTTTCGCTCTATAGCCATTTGAGGGAATAGAACAATTCTTCTTGGAAGAGATTTTGGTTTGGTCAGAATACTGGTTTTTTGAACTTTCCAAATGTAACTCCCACAACTTAGCAGTATCTATATGCAAAAACGTAGAACTTATGCTACTGCTCAGAAAGTTCCATTCCTTCACCGACACATGTAAAGCAACTAAAGCAAAACACATTATTTTTTAGGTGCCTGAGTTTCTACCGTCGAAAACTGCGATTACCGAGTTTTAAACAGTTACTCATTAGTAAGATCTTTCAAGATGAAAAATTGCACACCTTGCGGTTCATCAGAGCTTGAGGCACATCCCCTTGCACTATTCTCTGGAAAAGCCTGTTGAGAAGGTAAAGATTATATGAGCGTCTATTGCAAGAGAAGGGCTTCCTAGGCCGTAACTTCAAACAATTTTTTTCTATTTATCATTCATGGGATCTGTTACATCAAAAAGAATTCAACAGGCATAACAGCCCTTACCCTTCAGAAATTGCAGTTCTACCAACACCTGGTTCACCAATCAGTACCGGATTGTTCTTTGTTCTCCTTGAAAGAATCTGTATGCATCTTCGAATTTCATCATCCCTTCCTATAACTGGGAAGAGCTTCCCTTCCCGTGCCATAGCCACCAAATCCTTGCCATATTTATCTAAGGCCTCATGCTTCCCCTCGAGGTCTGTAACATATTCAAAAGGTGAGACATCAAAAATAACATTCCAGTTTAAAATTAAAAAATCTTAAGCGTGCAATCACAACATAAACAAGAAGTTCAAAAATGGAAAAGGAACTGGTTTCAGTATATGACAGCAACTACAGCATTACACTTAATCTTACTCATGGTCACCGACAACCTTCAAGCCAGATAGGAAGCTTGCTTCCCCAGAAGCTCGCTTCGGAAGTTAAGTTCTTCTCATTTCCCAAATTTAGGGGAAATTTGTTTCTCACACACTTCCTACATGTTTCCTCTTAATTTAGAGTGTGCCTCTAATTAGCTCATTATTATTATTTTTTATAAGAGTATTTTCATCATCCCTTCCAATCAGAAAGACCGTAGCCATTATCTAACTCAAGGAAGTATACAACCTAGATCCAATAAGTGTGCATTTGGCACTAGATACAATAAGTGTGTATACCACCATACCATGTCCTTTTTTTTTTTCTTTTTTTTTATTAAGATGCAAAAGATCATAGAAGATCCAATAAGTGTGTAATTGGAACTAGATCCATGCATCTACAATGTATACAACCAACCAATGAAAGCCTAATTGTTACTATAAAATCCAATATTTTTTTTTGAAGAAAATTTTTTCTTGGATCATAAAAAAACATATTAAAGAGAGAATGAAAGAACAATGACCCCCGTGTCCGAGAAGGTCAAGAATGGGGGCACAAAACAAGAGAATATACAAAAAAAAAATTAAAATAAGAAAAAAAAACCCTCAAGGTGAAAGGAAATCAAAGAATTGAAGAGCCTCCCTAACAACACGACCCCTTGCTAGTCTATCAGCCTCTCAGTAACCCGGCCTTCTAACATGGTGGAAGGCTTTGAAAGATCCCTCCACACGATCTTCAATGTCATCAAACGAATGCGCGAACCTCCACGTGATCGAGTGACTTCCCTCCAACCATCTAATGACACTGAGTGAGTCACCCTCAACTATGAAACTATCAAATATGCTCCACTCTAAACTCCTCAACCCATGATGAGCTGCTCTAACTTCCGCTTCATTAAAGTCACCTAACCCAATAGGCCTCGAAAAGACCCATGATGGTGTACCATTCTCATCCCTTAGTAAACCACCAATACCCGCTAGCCCAAGAGAACCTAAGCTCGATCCGTCGAAGTTAAACTTTCTCCAACCCAGACACGGAGGCACCCATTCTAGGGATGGGCTCTAAAAATGCTCACTACCATTGCAGATTTCTCTCCAGCGGAAAATCCACTAAGTATGTTAAAATTAAATAATTTTCAAATGCATCCAACATGTTTTACTTCTTTTCAATTATACCCCATTTCCAGTATTTTTTGGCTCTAGGGGCTAACCGGACAAGTCTATTCAGCAGAGTTCTAAGCTGATCAGCAAGATTTCCAGCATTAGAACTTCCAGATACAATAAAATGCTTATAACTTTGAAATCCATCAATAATCATAGACACCTATGCCTGTAGAGGGGAAAAAAAGACTCTAGAAATTGGTTAATGTATAGAATGACATGGTGAGCTGTAGGAGCAATGGCAACCAAAGGGTGGAGGTGGAACAAGGAAAGATGTTATCACCTTGGTCAATAACTTTCTGAGATCCCCTTATGGCTTGTATGGCAGATGTCAGGGTCTTGAGAGACATTTGAAAATCCTTAAATAGGTGTTTTCCAATTCGAGTACCTTGTGTGAAAGCAAGTACTAAGTGTTCAACTGAAACGAAAGAGTCGCCATATTCTTTCATGTAGTCCCTGGCTCGCTGAATTAGAGCTTCCAACTCCCATCCTAATATGGAACCAGAAGATTCACCTAGAACCTGTGATCAATTGCCAAATAATGTAAGTCAAAAGTGGGGGACAGTAGAAAGTTTTGTAGACAGAGAGTGAAAACAAAGGACTCCAAAATAAATTTAAAATATAACATCAGCTAGTAGTTCTTTCATGAAGTCCCTTGCTCGCTGGATGAGAGTGGAACCAGAAGATTCACCTAGAACCTGTGATCAATTGCCAAATAATGTAAGTCAAAAGTGGGGGACAGTAGAAAGTATTGTAGACATCGAGTGAAAACAAAGGACTCCAAAATAAATTTAAAATATAACATTAAAGGTAAAATTGTGGACCTAGCTAAAAATAGTAGTTCTACTCTGAACATTGAATGAATAACAAGTCAAATAAACAAAGCTTCATTATCCTCAAGAAAATCAAACAAGATATGATACACCCACCATTATAGCTTCTAAAGTTTTCAAGAAGCTTTAATTGACAGAATTGGAAGATGCAGGCAGAACCAAATGTTGTGGGACCTAACTACACTCAAATCAAGAAAGGAAAGGACAAGAGAATGTAAAGACAAGGAACATGTAACAATTAATCATTGTAGAGAAGATTTGGGTAGATCATGCTTGGCACTTAGAACATTCAGCAAAGTCAGGCAACATTGGAGATATACACTATTAATCAGGATCCCTTTGAGGTTAGATAAGCAAGCATCGAACATCATGCATTATACCATGCAACTTAAACAATCGACTGATCAATACCATAAATCAGTGCAGAACACAGTATTAGGGTTTAAGATAAAAGCATTTTGATCATAGGATCAAAATAAAGTGGTGTAAGCAATATCCATATGATAAATACAAGCAAAGGTCAAAACCCAAATCTAAGTTAAACTGTTCTCAGATGCAATCCACTTTCTTATAGGATAACACTCTGCCTCGAGGTCAGTCCAATAATAACTTGTCTTATCCACATGATGAAAGTATGAATTGACAAGAGCCTAGATCCAAAGGTAGAAATTACCTTTGGTTGCCGCTGAATATACTTATCAGTAGCTTCGAGGAGACGAGTATTATCAACTCCTGCCTTGTAAAAGATGCGCCGAGCAAGCCCATTCTTCTGTTCCAGCAGTGCTCTCATCAAATGCTCCACCCCCGCTATCTGATGCTTGCTCTCTTTTGGCACTTGCATAGATGAAACAACCGCTTGCCAAAGCCATCACTGTGAATTCGTGTTGAGTAATCTATCATGAAATCCACTCGTATAGGATATGCAGACTTTCTCATATTTGATGACGAAATACAGCCTAAAGATTACTCAACACGAATTCACAGGGATGGCTTGGCAATCCTCGTTCTTATAGTAAAACACTCTCAAGCCTCGAGGTCAGTCCAAGAAATAATTAGACAGAGATGCCCTACAAGGCTACAACAAATAACTTGTCTATCCAAGGGAGAAAAGTATGAATTGACAAGAGCCTACATCCTATAAAACCATAGAACCGAACAACAGTAGAAATTACCTTCGGTTGCCGCTGAATGTACTTATCGGTAACTTGCCAAGCCATCTCTTTAAATTCTTGTTGAGTAATCTATCATCAAATTCAAACGGATGATGGATTACTCAACAAGAATTATAGAAATAGATAACGGTAAAATGGGGAACGAAGAAAAACCTGGAAGCATGGAGGATGGATTGCTGAAGGGAGCTTCGCGGGCTTGGAATTGGGCATCTTTTGGGAAGTGGGCTTGGGCTTGACATTGGGAACTTGATCTTTAGCCATTGAAGGAGAAAGGATGATCTTCTCTTTCTTCTTTTGGGAACGGAAAGACAGAGCAAATGGTTGGAAATTTCTGACAACGGACAGTTTGTATTTATAGGGTGAAGAAACTGTTTGCAACGTGGACATTTGTTATTGGGTGTTTTGAATTGTTGCGGATTGAGGTGAATGAGGTATTTTTGACCTTTGGATTTGAAAATAATCGGACGGTTGTTTTGTTTTGTGAGTGTGAAAGAAAGGATTTCGAGCGTTATGGTATACGAACTGACTTTTACTTTTAGGAAGAAATTCAAATTTTGTGTTTCATTAATGAGCGGGACATTTGTACATGGGGCCGTTATGGGCACCATGCTTATTTTGGAATGCTATTTAAAGGGGGGGATTTTATCCGTCGAAGGGGGGGGGAGAGGGGGAAATATAATCTCGTTTTAAATGACTAATACCAATTTCCATCTAAAAACTCTGTATTTTGAAATCTAACCATCTTAGACTAACAAAACTACTATAATCTACATCAAACCTATTGAAATAAACTAATATTAGGAAGAAGAAGTCTACAATATTGTAAATAGATCATCTAGACCTTAAGCATGCAAGAAATTAAGACATGGTTATCAGTTCGGTTTAATCGCCATCTATCGACTGTGGGTCTCCATAGATTCTGATTTCTTTTGTTTAGTTCCTTATTTTCCTATTTTTGAAAATTTATGCATTATAGTTTATGTGCATACTTTCATGCATGTTCAACAAGGTTCTTGTTATTTTTCATGCTAGTTAATTATACATTCATGTAGTGTCTGGTTGATTTCGGTTCAAGTTTTGTATATGTTTAATCGCACCCCCTATGGAATAAGTCTTTCTTGATTCAAGCATGATTTAGACTTCATTCACAACAGGCTATAAGGTCAGGGACAATAGTATAGACCGATGATAGTTGGATAGGAATGGTGCCTAACACTTCAGAGCAGGGGCGATGCCAGAAATTTTGCACAAGGGGGGCAAAAATTATAGTAATTTTTTATCTATCTTGAAATTAAGATAGAAAAAATTTCTATCTGAAATTTTGCACAAGGGGGCAAAAATTATAGTAAATTTTGCACAAAAAAGAGAGATAAAAATGGTAAAATTAAAATTTTAAAATTATTTTCTATCTTAGGGATGATTGGAAAGGGGGGCATATTTTTTAAAAAGGGGGGTAAGTATTAAAAAGTTATTAAAAAATAAAGGCATATTTTTTTTTCCAAAAAAATAAGGGGGGCAATTGCCCCCCTTTCCTCTCATGTGGCATCGCCCCTGCTTCAGAGCTCGTAACCTAATTTACTAAACTGTCTTAATCACACATGTATGTTATGCCATACCCATAGTTTGCAAAAATGTATGATGGCAAAAAAAATACACTTTCAGACCAAAATGTGGTTTAAAGTTTTTGAAGAAAACGGGGTTTAATTTTTTATTTTTTATTTTTCAAAGCGCCATCCTTTAAGGTATGAAATCAGAATAAAATGTGAAGTTTTGCTACCTAAAGTTTATCATTAAAATCTTAACAATGTTTGTTTGAATAATGAGCTCTATATATACAAAGAGGAAAGTGTCTCTAGTCTGCCGACCGACCAAAAACACATGGGTCCCACCTTATTTGTGGTGATCTAAAGCATTCATCTGATAGGCCCTATCATAGAAAGGGTGTCCACAAAAAATCAGCTTCATAGGATCATCTTAAACCCTTCAATTTGTGGAGCTGATATGATTTTAATGATAAACTTTAGGTAGCAAAACTTAATATTTTAATGATAAACTTTAGGTAACAAAAAATCCTGGCCACTATATATTCCCACCCTCTTTTATTCATCTTTTCTCTAAAACAAAGGAAAAACAAAGTACAAATGCAGACAATTTCAGGAAAAAACAAGAACGAGAGGAGTAGAAATGCTCAAAAGGAAGTAGAATTATTATTTCTCATATATATATATATATATATATATATATATATATATATATATATATATATATATATATTTTGTGTGTGTGCACTTTTTCTAATTTTCATTTACAATTTCCAAGTTACTCCCCGTAGCCGATAAGCAAAGTGCTCTCTAATCATTTTGACCTCTAGTGATAACATTTCCAATTTTTCAGCCAAAGTTTTGTCACTTAGGGGATGGTAAAGAGCCTGAGTTTTCTTCACCATATTGTTCATCATCTCATATCTAAACAGGGAGACAGGGACATGGAGAGTCAGTCCACTCCCCCCACGTGAGTGAGAGAAAGAGTGATACACCTGCTGCCCTTAATTTATGCATGTAGGTGTGGTTGATTTGAAAGGTGCAACAAAAAAGGAATGAAAGGGAAAGGAGAGGTAAAAGATTCAAGGAAGGAATACATGCCCTCCTAACGTTGGTGAGAGTATTGACCATCCAATGATTTACCTCAGTTCTAATTATATACTTATACTAGATCTCTAATACATATAGAGCTAACTTTTGTAATTTGTAAAGAGAAATTAATAATTGAAGACTGATATCCACACTGCTGTATTTTTATAATGGCACTGATGACTTGTTTTGCACTCTTCTATTGTTTGTTGGGAGCTTTTCGGGAAAGGGAAGTCATATATGCGACCCTTTTCTTTTCCTGAGACACCCAAATCTAGTGTATCAATGACTGGCAGAGGACAAGACTTACGGGAAGTGTTCAACGGGCCAGATTCTCACGTATGCTGATTTTGGGTGTCCCAAGCAAAGAGTATGGGCGGATATATCAATTGTACCTTTTGGAAAGGGAGATGACATTCTCCCTGCATTACGCATGCGCCCCCCTTATAATGTGATTTGATGTGAAAAGTAGGCAACTTTAACGCCTTTTGACGTCAAATCACGTTATAAGGGGGCGCATGCGTAATGCAGGGGGGAGTAAAAATATCATCGCCCTTTAGGAATTGTAATAGTCTTCAACAGAGGGTTAAAATAATGTAAAATTATGAGAGTAGCCCCTTATACAATAGAGCCTCTCTATCGTAGAGACTAGTACAAGTAGGACATAGAGACAGATTATTAGCATCTGATGATTTTCTATTAAGATAGAGACATACATTTTTATAGAAAGGGATTTGCTAGCGTCCATCGCAGAAGGCATTTTCTCAGATAGTCTGTTACATGTCAAATCAGCCACACAGGCTCACTTCTCAGCAGCTTTTGTTTTCATTCACTAGGTGGCTGCTTTGGCCTGCAACAAACCATCTGGGAAATACCTTTTCCGATGGACGCTAGGAAAATCTCTTTAAAAAAATATAGTTTTAGGGTCCTACCAAGACAAGTTAAACCATTGATTTTGTGGTCATTTATCTTTATAGATGGGATATCCGTTTATGGTGGGATGAGGATAATACGGGTAGTCTTTACAAGATCCAGCGGTCACAATTACTCTATTTTGTACCAAAAAATTGATCACTAGGATTGATCTTGATGACGACTATTTGGTGAGTCGAACCCTATTTATATGGTGAAGAAAGTATTCTAGGAAGAAATTTTGGCCTTAGAAATGTGAACCAAACCTTACAATTAGACATTCCGGAAAATCAATAGGTGTTAACCAGCTGTAAAAAAATGAAATTGAAACAAAAAAAAGTTTCTTAAAAAATATAATTCTCCATATTTTTCTTTTCCTTACATCCTAACATGCCCTTGGTCCCATCCTAATTGATCTAGATGATAAAAAACGATGTCGTTTCAAGATGTCTCGAAACTGTTGATTCAATCTTATGAATGGGATGTTCTGAAGTGGATGAATGGAATTTCTTTTCTTTGGATTGCAAGAAAAACAATTGTGACGGAATTCCTTTTCTCGGCAATTTTTTTTCTTTTGACAATTTAGAGGGAAACAATATGATTATGATTATGATTATGATTAATTTAAAGGGTATCATCATAAATTGAACCTTCATAATTGAGCTGGTTCAAGTTATATTTTTGGGAAAAATACAGTTACACCCCCTCAACATTCCGACACATTAAGCGAAAACCCTATAGTTTGAAACTCATCAACTAAACTCCCTGACTTTTCAATGTGTATTAGGTAGACACAATCTTTTGAAACACTAACAATGCTAATTACGATCTCGTCTCTAGTCGATCAACTAGAGAACCTTCTCTAGTCCGCTGACCAAAAATATAGTGGGCCCACGTTGTTTGGATGATCCAAAGCATTCATTTAATAGACTCTGACATAGATAGGGTGTGCCCAAAGATCAGCTCCATATGATCAAACCTAACCCTTCGATTTGTGGATAGACCGTCAACTGAAGGAGTCTACCTTATATACATTGAAAAGTCAAGGGGTGTGGTTGATGAATTCGAAACTACAGGGTTATCCTTGAATGTGTCAGAAAGTTAAGTGGGTGTAACCCTATTTTTCCCTTTATGTTTTTTGCGTGTAATAAAGTAGGGAATTTTAGAAATATTTTTCTTTTCCAAACTTTTCTAGAAAATTCCTATAGCAACAAGGTGCAAGATAACACAATTGTGAACTTTCCCATTCTTTTATAATCATGGTTTTAAATTTCGGCCTTTACCAAATTTCGGTAATATCGGTCTGAAATTTCGGTAATTTCGGTCCGAAACTTCGAGAAAATGCCCTTTAAAAAAAAAAAAAAACGTTACCAAATTTCGGAAATTCGGTTTGAAATTTCGGAACGAAGTACCAAATTTCGGATTTCGGTGGGGTCCGAAATTAGTACCGAAACCAAAATTTAAAACCTTGTTTATAATTATTTATTTTTATTTTTATTTTTTGACTAAAAAATTACAAGAACAAATCTACTGTAACTGAGTCTGACTTGATGAGTCACTGAAAAAGATAGACCAGAATCTTGAACATATTTTACCTGAGGAACTTTCCCATTCTTTTATAATTATTTATTTTTTGACTAAAAAATTACAAGAACAAATCTACTGTAACTGAGTCTGAGTCGTCTGACTTGATGAGTTACTGAAAAAGACAGACGGTTTAAGACGGACCAAAATCTTACTGAAAACATATTTTACCATGTTATCATGTTAAAAGTTAAAACTATAAAGCTCCAAATATCTTAGGTTTGTTGCTTTTTGTGGGTTTTATTCTTTCTTCTTATTTCATGGAAAAAGCTTACTACTTGAAGCACAAAGACTGATGTGTTACAAGAAACATCTGTCAAAATGGAGAGATTTCTACTCTAAGAGAGTCTTTTGTAGTGGATCTATGGCGAAAGAGAAAAAAGCTATATTCTAGCAGAAAAATGATTGTTTTGGGCTCAAATTCCTCTTCAAAAGGTCTCTCCAAATCTGGTAAGAACCATACAAGTCATTGATAGTGGTTATTTGGGTCTCTAATTATTTGGGTCAGCTTGGGTTTCTCTTAATATAGTCTAGTTTTTATGTTAGTAGCTTTATTTTTTGTTCTTCTTGTATCTGTTACGAAGAAGATGAAAAGGCAGAGTTTAATGGGCGAGAAACACAAAGTTTAGCTCAAATGTTTGAACCCATTTCTTCTTTTTTTTGGTTTTTTTTATTTGTAGCTTTGATTTTACTTCTTACATCTGTTATGAAGAAAAGAAAAACCAGATTTGTAATGGAGAAGAGAAACAGAACTAAGAGAGAATCTTTCTTTCTTGATTTGTTTTAACAACGAATTTTAAAAAGATGTTTGCTTTTTAATTGGCAGAAAAAAAATTCTGTTTTTGCTTTTATTGATTTTGCTTGTTTTTTTTCATAATTTTTTTAAATGCTGCTAGGTGCTATCTTCAACTTTTTTCTTAGATCTGTTACAAAGGGCAAAAAAGGAACTTACATTTTATTGGTAAGATAACACAAATTTCATAAATAATTTCTCTCCATTGATATTTTTAAAGCCCAAAATTTGGACCTTTTTTACTAATGATAGCTTTGGTTCTAGGCCTTATTGGATCACTTAGAGAGATCCATATTTTTATTGAGCCTTAAATTTATGGCAATTTGAATTAATTTAGTTCGTTATCTTTCTTTTTATGGGCATTTGGATTAGATGGTTAAAGTTATGTTTAATGTACTTTTTTCTCTTTGCAGATTATTTAATTGGGTTGCCTGAGTGTTGAAATTGTTATGGTAGATATGGGAATGGGCCTTCAGGTGTTCTTGCTTCTCATTCTATGCTCTGTTCCCAAGATTTTGGCCCAACAATTTGTTGATGAAACCATTGTTGTCAAGGGGGTTACCCCAATAGCCGAGACTAATGATCGTTTTATCTGTGCTACTATTGATTGGTGGCCACCTGAAAAGTGTGACTACGGTCAATGCCCGTGGGGGCAATCTTCTGTTCTAAATCTAGTAGGGATTCAGACATGTTTCTTTTTATTTGTTGTTGAATTTCATCTGCTTTTTAGGAAATTAAAGCACTCCTATTTGGTTTTCAGGACTTGCACCATCCTTTTCTTGCCAATGCCATCAAAGGTACATTTTATCTTGACTATTTAATTCAGTTCTGTTTATATAAAATCATTTTTCTGTTCAAAGTTCTTCATTGTCCTCATCATCACTGTGATTGTCGCTATTATCCCACCATGCTGACAATGATACTCACTTTTCTTTTGTCTGGTTCATGTGAAATTTCTTTACTTGGAATAGTCAAGATGTTTTTGCAGTACATTGACATTTTACAGGTATAACATTGTAGCTTGCAGCTTATATATAAAGACAAAGTTATGATAAAAGAATCTGGAAAGGAAGCACTTCTGGGTCGTCTCGGTTAAACCATTTTTCATAGCCTTGTCGATCACTTCCCTAATATCGCCGCTAGAAGAATTTGGAGTTTGCTTGCCCCTCCCAGAGTAAAGGGCTTATTCTAGCTTGGTTGTCTGGATAAAATTCTTACCATTGACCATCTCTGCAGTAGGAGACTTTTAATTGTGAATGATAGTTCCTTATGCCTTGGCTGATGGAGAATTGGTAGAGAACCTTCTTATTCACAGCGACTTTTCTAGATCGATAGGGTTATGTATTTAGACTTTGGGGGATAAGCTGGGTCCTTCCAAAGGCATTTGTATGAGCTGATCAAGACTCGGGCATTTGTTCCCTGAGGCTATAGGGTTCAGATCATGTGGAATCTTCTTTTTGAGGATTCTATATGGCTAATCTGGAAAGAAAGGAGCATGAAAATCTTTAAATGGTTCCAGATTGTTGTCTACATTCAGAGATAAAGCTTTGCTGTTGTGGTCCATTTGGCATTCTGCCTCCCATCGTTTAAAAGCTATCCTACTTCTTCCGTTTACAAATCTTGGGATGAGATCCAGATGAGTCATAGCTATTATGAGTCCTTTAGCTTCTTGAAGCCTAATTTTGACGGATCAAGTATCAGTAATCCTGGACTGGTTAGCAATGGTGATCTCCTAAGATATGAGGAGAGTGGGACTCTTTGGACGTATTTAGGTCTGATTAGAGTGAAGGAATCTGATGAAGTGGAAGTGCTTGTGTTGCTTCATGGTTCCCATCAGATTCATCAGGAGTATCTTGGCCGTATTATTATTGAGGGCGATCCACTTAATTTCACGGGATAAGAAGAGCTTCCAATTGAGGTTTACTTATTATTTGGCGGAGATTTTCAATTTGCTGAGAGAGTGGATATTATTACTAGGCATGTATGGAGGTCCGTAAACAGTGAAGCGGATTGTTTGGCTAGGACTAGTTTAGTCAGAGATCAGATCACTTTTCCTTAAAATTCGTATGTACGGCTTGGAGGGAGATCTTTCATATCTTTTGAGATCCACCCTATTTCCTCTCTTTGTGAGAGTTGAGGTGTTTTTTTTGTGTTTTGTTCTGTTTTTTTTTTTTTGTTGTTGTCTCCTATGTTGTTTTTTGTGACTTTCTCGGCCTCAGCTTGAGCCATCGAGCGTGCACTTTATTGAAAACAGCAAAAGGAGATACAAAATGTTACAGAGTGTGCAGTCCGATGATCCCAGCTTACTTTCCAAGAAGGGAAGGGAAAAGAAAGCAATCCTTTCAAGTGTTATTGTTTGGATTTCTTAATAGATACTAATACAAGCAATACACATATTTCTAGCTTTGATTTTCTTTTTCTTTGTTTCTGGAATTGTAGGTTTCGAACATGGTCTGAGAATAAGGATTGGAGGCTCACTCCAAGACCAAGTATTGTATGACATGGGAAAGCTGGGACCTCTATGCCACCCATTTAGAAAGTTGGCAGGTGGGATGTTTGGGTTCTCCAAAGGTTGTTTGCGGATGGAGAGGTGGGATGCGCTCAACTCTTTTTTCAGAAATACAGGGTAATGCTTTTATTTCCAGAACTTCATTTTTGTTTTTGTGACTGTTTAAACATGTAGGGTATATTACCTAGACCTATACAATTTAGGGCAAGACATGCATGTTTTATAAAAATATTGAGTATTCAGTTTACCTATTAGTATTGAGTATTCAGATTACTTATTAATATGATAATCATCAACTAGTAGGCATTAGTTTATTGCTATAAGCTTCAAAAATTTAGCTTGTCCTTTGGCTGTTATCATTTGCAAAAGTAGCTCCTAGAAATATATTAGATGAAAGCCAATTGTTGTGTAATAACTGTGGAAAGTTGTGAACAATTGTTCCTACAGAACAAATGATTTTTTACAGAATTGTTGTGTGCTATGTATGGTTTATATTCTCCTTGACACTTTTTCCATCCAAGTAAGGGAGAGAATAGCTTATACTTAGGAGTTGTGTTTTGATACCATGTGAAAACAGCCAATTACTCCAAAAGCTTAAGCTGTTGGAGATGGCGTTCTTTAATATTTTATACTTTAATACTCCCCCTCACGTGTCGCCCCACTTTTTTATGGTTGGCCCACACGTGGCACCTGTGGGCCCTCTTTTGGGTTGGCCATTACACGTGTATTTTTAATATCAAGGAGGTTTGAACCAAAGACCTTTGCTCTGATACCATGTTGAGAGAAGAGAAGAGGAGAAGAATGTGAGTCAGGAATGGACTTCGCCTCACCTATATATATATATATATATATATATATATAATGGTATTTCAATATGCCTTTTCTCAGAGTTTCATCATGTAATTGTATATATTCTGTAAGAAGAAGAGTACAATGACCAAAATGCCCTTAGGCACATATACACCTTCCAACACTAAGCAAACTGAATTCATAGGAAAATTAGATACGCCGCCATTTAGAAGTTTATACCAATACAAATTGATTCTTGTTACCAAAAGTGCTGCTGTGTTTGGTGTCTAACTCTTGTTGTTGCAGAGCAATTGTGACGTTTGGTCTTAACGCACTCAATGGGAGACATCAAATAAGAAAGGGTGTCATGGGAGGCTCTTGGAACTCTAGTAATGCTCACAGTTTCATAGAGCACACCATTTCAAAGGGATATCCAGTTGATTCATGGGAATTTGGTACTTCACTTTTTAAGTTTAATGCTTTATCTCTTTCACTTGAAAATCTCAATGTGTTCTCTCACCATTGCCACCTTTGCCTGATGTCAGGAAATGAGTTGAGTGGGCACGGCATTTGGGCAAGTGTTGATGCTGAAGAGTATGCAAAAGATTTAATTGGCTTGAAAGCAATTCTCAATAAGTTATATGAGAGGTCCCACTCAAAGCCATTGTTAGTGGCACCGGGAGGATTCTTCGATCAGCAGTGGTATACTCAGCTTCTTCAGTCTTCAGGGTCGAACGTGGTCAATGTCATGACTCATCACATATACAATCTAGGGCCAGGTGGGTAAGGTGATAGTTGTCTCATTAAACATGGATCCAAATTTCTGTGTTGGACAGATGTCAATCATGATTATTCAGAGAAAACTTTACTTTATCTCCCGTTTCATTCTTTCGTTATGAATTTGTCAATTTTTATATTGTCATGTGATTTTATGTAATTGGATACATGTTTCTTTTGTACTTAAACTAACATTTTTGCAATAATATATCTTTCAATATTATCATATGATATGACCATCCAATACTGATATGCGTCGCACATGGTTTAAATTTCCACCGAAACTGAAACGAAACTACCGAAATGTTTCTCTTTTCATCTCCACCGAAACCGAAATGACCGGAATACATAAACTTAACTCGTAAGTGTAATAGTGGTATACTATATCAGTATACAACTCAACTCAACTCAACTGAGCCTTTGTCCCAAACTAGTTGGACATTTTGCATGCAATTCATATAAATATTATTATGTAGTATATACTGATTATGTAGTATATATCAGTATGTACATAATAATATTTATATGAATTGCATGCAAAATGTAGTGCTTGTATTATATTTAACATTTATATGAAATACAGTGAAATTTGTTCTATAGTAAATTATCAGACATGCGTGATAGTGTATTTCACTAGGTGTTCGATGTTTTTAAAAAAATTATGGATTGTTGTCTTGCTTATGTGATGTTTTTTAAGTGTGTATTTGTGTTGGTTCTATTTACCAATTTACCATTAAAAAAATTGTGTTTGTTCTAGCATTTCCCAAAGTTTCATCCTTAAATTCTATCATTTGCATATGTTTCCATTTGTTCCCTAATTTTATAGGATTGCCACTGAAATTCTCAGCCGAAACCAAAATGTTTCTGTTTCTGTGGCGCCCGAAACCTAAAACTGAAATTCAAAACCTTGGCGTAGCATGTCTGATACAGACATAGTAAATTGAGCTCCCCGAGGACTTTGTCAGAATATATGTCTGTCCAAGTCTGATACATATAAATATATATGTGTGTCTGTGCGCATGCGCGCGCACACGCATGTTTGATTCACATAGTATGTGCTTGTATTGTTTATTGTTTGAACAACTAAGAACCTAGGAGCTGATGGCATCTTTAATTCTTCTTTCTTGTCAGGTGTTGATCATAATCTTGCAAGTAGGATCTTGGATCCCCATTTTTTAAATCATATAGCTGGAACATTCAGAGAGCTCCAACTTACCATACAAAGACATGGGCCATGGGCTTCTGCTTGGGTTGGGGAATCTGGTGGTGCCTACAACAGTGGTGGCCGTTTGGTATCAAACACCTTTGTGAACAGTTTTTGGTATGTTTGCTTCTTTTGTTCGCATTCTAGGTTTGGGCTTTAAATTTTCTATCATCCTGGATTCTTCATTTTTATCGTGAGATTCAATGCAAATTCTGAGATACATATATAATGTAGGTACCTAGATCAGCTTGGAATGGCAGCCAAGTATGGTACCAAGGCTTATTGTAGACAGACTTTAATTGGCGGCAACTATGGGCTTCTCAACAAAACAACATTCATACCAAATCCTGATTACTACAGGCAATAATCACTTATGTGACCCAAAACTATAAATTTTGTTTTCATTAAAAAAAAAAGCTATAAATTTTGTTTTTGAAGGACATTTTATTCTGAATCATGATTATGTTGGCTTGCTTGCAATCAGTGCACGGCTATGGCATCGATTGATGGGAAGAGCGGTTCTTGATATTGATTTCAGCGGTTCTCCATTTTTGCGTACCTATGCCCATTGTTCAAGACAACAGGTATGGCTAATCTAATTTCTTGACCTTGCTTCCAAATTACCTCTGAAATTTCTATGTTCTTCAGCTTCTTGATTTGCTGGTTGTCAAGTTTTATTAAAAATCTCAAGACTTGACTTCGATTCTTGCATGTGTTAAATCGAATTAACAAGGTTGAATAGTGAGTTATATTGACCAAAATTTTAAGTTCTCAGAGTGCTTGAGTCGACCTGTTTAGAGTTCAACAGGTTTATCATTGAGCTACCTCTTCAATAGTGCTTGGCGTCCTTAGTGCCTTCATACCCACAAATAACATAGATGAGGTTTTGGAATTTCTAATATCAACATCCTCTTTCTGCAGGTAGGTGTAACTCTACTTCTGATCAATCTAAGCAAAAACACTGTGTTCCAAATTACAGTCCTAAGCAAAACGAACATCAGTGTGCACGTAGGAGAGACCACACATGGCAAAGGTTCTTTCATTCATGGCCTTAAGAGAACAGTTTCATGGGTTGGAAGGACAGCATCATATGGAGCAACACAGAGAGAAGAGTACCATTTAACCCCCAAGGATGGGGACCTTCAAAGCCAAACCATGCTCCTCAATGGGGTTCCTTTGGAGCTCACTGAGGATGGAAACATCCCCAATTTTAACCCTTATCTTGTTCATCCAAAATCTCATATATCCCTTGATCCTTTGTCCATTGCATTTGTCCGATTGCCAAACTTGGAGGCTCGTGCTTGTTATTGATCCCTCAAGTCCTCTACTTATAATGTCACATATTGTATGGTTGTGGTAGATGTATTAATGCTTTGAACAAGTAGTTGAAGAGTTTTATGAGTATGAATGTATGTATTTATACATGTCTTAACTTATGGGAATAATCTCTTTGGAGTGGTGTAAAACATTTGAGTTAAATCCACAATCTTTCTTAATGATGAGAATATTTATGGCTGTATACAAGATCTTCGATTTAATAATTTAATACATTGTTGTTTAGATTATTTCCTGCCTACGCATTTTGAATCCCACCTATGTTTCTTAGATATAATTTGTTAAAAAAAGCGCATGGTTTGGCCTAATTAAGGAAGGAGTAGTAGATGGCAGGAGTCCTCCAAGTTGTAATTGGTTCCCACTGTGAAATAAGCATTTGTATCTTATGTACTTCAGTTATATTGTTCATATCACTTAAATCTAGGGGTGCAACTCGGTTGACCCGACCCGACCCGAGTTCCAACCCGAAGAGGTTCAACCCGACCTGACTCAAGGAACCCTTTTTCCAACCTGAAACTGACCCGACCCAAGTTCAACCTAACCCAATCAGACCAACCCGAGTTTTTAAGCTTACTAAAAAAAAAAAAAAAAATTTGTCGGGTTTCACTCGGGTCAGGTTGCCCAAGCCCTCAACCCGAACTCAACCCGAACCCTACCCGAAGGTTACCCAACCCGACCCGACTTTTTTTTTCAGATTGAACCCTACCCGTGGTGCACCCCTACTTAAATCAGGAGAAGTACATATCCGATGATATCACTTAAGTTGGGAGAACTTTTCCCTTTTGTCACTATACATCATTGTAATTCACTTAGGGCCCGTTTGGATACCTCATATTTTGTATTTGGATTTGGAATTGAGTTTTGAATACAAAATAAATAGATCCGTCAGCTCATGTTGAGGGGGAGAGAGAGGGGGGAAGGGGGTACTTCCTAGTGGAGGGGAGAGGTTGAGGAGCAAAGAGGGTGAAGGAAACTGCTAGATCTGTGGATTTCCAATTTTTTATTTCCACAGCTTATTTGGAAATCTGATTTTTTCCACTGTCAGTCGCTGATTTGGAAATCCAAGGATTTGATCTGGATCCAAATCACAATGCAAAATGGGTTGCAAATGTGACAAATCCAAATCAAAATCCTCTTGGCATCCAAATGGGCCCTTAAGGTCATATTTGTAAATTGCCTTATTATTAATTTCAGAGGGGAGGAGACAACTGGTGAGGTAAGACTTGAACTCCTATTCCTTATCGGAATTCCATTTTTGTATTTTCGTAGAAGGCATGGTAATGATGGATGGCTTTGTTTTGAAACCAACAGTAGAAAAAGAAAAAGAATTGGTGCTGTGGAAGATGAAGGAATATCATCACCTGGATTCTCAATTCAGTCGAGCCCCCTATTGCTATAAATGTATGGCCCAACACCATCTACGAGCATGGATCAGACCCTGGATTCCCAACCCATTCTTACACCATCTGGGAGCATGGATTAGACCCTCTCTTAATACCATTGAATGGATGATTCAGGACATTAAGGGGCCGTTTGGATATGCGGATTCTAAAAACCAGGTTTTTAGCTTGAAATCAGTGTAAAAGAGGGTTCATGATCAGGCTGTTGTGTGCTGTCATGGCAGCGTTTCTTGGATTTTAAGCAAGAAAATCAGGTTTTAAAAATCTCTCCTGCAACCTGAGATTTCTAAAACCAGGAAAATGGGAGGATCTTCTACTCTCTTGCTGATGGAAAGAAGGGAGAGAAGTAAAAAATGAGTCAAAAACGACGGCTGGTAGTTCTGGTCAATTCTACAATCCGGGTTAAAGTATAAAAGATTAAATAACGCCATCTCCAACAGCTAAAGCTTTTGGAGAGTATCGCAACAACACTTCTCGGCGCCACTCTTCTATTGGTTTCTTTGGTAGTTCTGGTCAATTTTTTTTGTTCCTTATTGTGTTTGAATTCTGGTGCCTCAAATCATATGACTAGGTGCAAATGAATCTTTCTGCCATTGAGAAGTATTGTGAAAGTTTGCAATAAAAAATCGAATTAATTCTTCATAAATCTTGGATTAAACAAAATAAAATGATTTCGGAAACCTTAACTCGTGATTTTCATGTATTTTGGTTACAAATTGATGGCATGACCTGATTTGCAAAATTCACTCAAAATGTGATAAGACTATTTGCAAATTGTCAAACTAGAAAACTGTTTTTGCAGGACTTCTGCAAAAACCCAGTATATAAAAATTAGGAGAATGCATTTGAAGAGCAACCCATGTAAACAGGGGCCTTGAAGTCATTCAAATTAAATGGGTTAGCGTTTAGCAGCTTGGTAGTGCTCTCAAGACAATCTTTGGCACTCAAATGGTACTATTCTCTCTGTGATTTTAATCAAACTTTCTCATCCGTAGCAGCTTGATGTGGATCAAATTAATATGATTATGGTTAATTTAGAGGGATATTATCATAAATGGAAGGTCCTTCCAAGTAAGAATTGAATATGGTTGACTCAATTTATCTTTCATTTTTTGAGTAAAAAAAGGAAGAGAATTTAACAACTATTTTTCCATTTCAGAAAATTCTCGCAACATGACTCATGAACTTACCTATGCCAATCCCAAAATATTATTTCAATAAATTTTGTACTGGAACAAAGCTTTCAGGCCTTAAATTCAGCTAAGCCAACTCAATGTCCCTGTTTTAGTTATCTAAATTATAAAAAATTGGTAGTTTTAACGATAAATACAGCATATCTTTTTCATAAAAATAGACACCTATTTAGTTTCTTTCTTGATTGTTGTGAAGGATGGTCTCCATATTTGATGCAGTTTTTGGGTTTTTTTGCAATGAGTTCTAAACATCCAACAGCTTGGGAGTTGAAGTTTATAAGTTCCTGATTAAACCAAACATAGGCCAAGTTGAATCAGTTTGTAAACAAACCAGATAAAAGATGTGGTTTTCATTTTAGACTTGTAAATTATCAAGGCTTTCTGGATGTTCAATGGTTTAGGAATTCATATCCAGAAACTTACTGATCAATCCAATTGGACAAGTCGACGCATAAGCAAACAACATAAGGTGACTTGGCTTTCTAGTATATGAGGCCTTTCTTTCAGGTTTTTAAATGTTTTAGGAGTTGACGTTCATAAACTCATCGATCGATGATAAGTGGTTGATTATGCAATTCTTCTGATTACACACACACACACACATTATGCAATTCTTCTGAATATTTGAAAGTTGTATATTTGGACTGGACACTGATAAAACAATGTGAGGGAGAGGCAAACCCTAAATCTGACAAAATAAAATTTGAGATACAGAGCAGAAATGTAACATCTCACCAACTGTAAGAATCAATAAATAGCAAATCTATAGAATAACAACAGCACTCTTACAAAGAAGACATTGGCCTGTGTAGAAACCTGTAATGATCTGAGGTGCATCATATCAACAACCCATCAAATACTCTTTAGTCACTGGAAACTCACCGATCGCCAACTCCAATATCTATACCAGCTCCAAACCTCTTATCAATGAAGAAAAACAGAAAGTACTATTAGATTTAATAGCCCAAGGTGCAAATAGGGGTGCAACTTGGGTCGGGTCGGGTTGAGCTTTTGCTAAAAAATGGAATTGAATCAACTCGAACCCTAACCCGATTTAGAGTAAAAACAAACGAAATCTCAAAAATCGACCTGAGTTGCACCCCTAGGAGCAAACAACACAACATAGATGCTTGATAAGCTAAACTCACCTGTGAATCCTGCCGCTTAGAGTCTTAAAATTGCACATTACAAAATAACACACCTGCAGTTGCTCTGCTTCGGATGATTCGATGGTTTCTTTTCTATTTCATGATAAAATGTTTCAGATGAATCAGAAGCTTAGATAGAAAGTGCAAATATAAATAGCTGATTGAAATAGAAATGCATAGTATACCGGTTTCTTTTTCTGAAGGAGGTCGAACAACTACATGCATAGTTGTAACTCCGCCGCCAATATCACATATTGGGCTTCTGCACTCTCCCAAGGTTTTGCTGTTCTCCAATATTTTTCCAGCATTAATTAACTTGACATCATTTACGGTTCTTGGACCGTTCTCTTTCTCTGGTAAAAAAATGTGTTCTAATAGTGTAAAGCTTTCGATATTTGAGAACGGAAACAAATCATCCAAGGATAACTACAAATAAATATGTAATATGTGATAAAAATATGTAAGAAATGGCAGAACAGACTAGAGACAATGAGGACGCGTGCATCAATTTAATGAGGATAACCCATATTTAATTAATTAGCTCATTGGGCAAGCATCAATAGACCAATACCATAATTACCGGAAACTTCCTAGTTTGATGGGAAGCTTCCCCAGAAACTCGCTTCAGAAGCTAAGTTCTTCTCACTTCCCAAATTTAGGGGAAGCACGCTTCCCATACACTTCCTACGCATTTCCTCCTAATTACGAGTGCACTTCCTATTTAGGTGATTATTTCATCCTAAAAGAATATTTTCTCCTATTGATAATGCTGAAGGATCTTTTTTTTTTTTAAAGTGCATTTAAGACTTGAAAATTAACTCATCTTAATTTTCAAATGAAAATTATGCCAAAGTTTTTTCCAAAACCGTAACATTACATAAATATGAATAAAATGTGTGAAATTGTAACTCTTAAAATTAGTAATTCTGATCAGTCACGAAGTCTTCTTTTCTACTTGTAATCTCTATCTTTATTAACCATTCCCCCTTAACCTACTACAGTTCTACTCTTTTTTTTTTTGTACTTCTTGTTCGCTTCCAATGAGGCTTATTATATGCTTCGTGTTGACTTTCAACGACGCTTTCCCCATATTTTCTCTATTTTTTTAAAAACTTTTCGCTTCCTGCTTTTTATCTTTTCTAAACCCCTTGCTTCTTGCACTCGCTTCCCACCAGAGCAACTATGGCCAATACAGCTTTAAGAAAAGAACTTAGCTCATGTTTTTAATAGGTATAATCTTTTATTTATACAGGGTAATCATATTCGTACATTTCTAGAGACATTTTTCTATATCTTAAGTTTATGATGTATATTTGCATAATAATGCCTCTCAAAATTTCACGTAGTCATCTAAGTCTATCCAAGTTCACCATTTCAGACACCAACACATAATCCACACCATTTCAAACACCAACATATAAACCATGACTCAGTCATATTAGGCATGAATAACCATATCAATGCAGTAACAGTGACTATGTATTTGCTACGAGATTAGGATAAATTCAATGGAGATATTGCTCGGATTTTGCCTATGATTTAGCAGACACTTTGAATTTATTGCCGACACACGTGTCCCGCTGTGTCCGAAACGACACGGGTGTCCAGCCGTGTTGACACTCCTTTGGACACTTTTAAATATATTGCTAGGAGTGTTAGGGTTAATGTGGGCGAGTGGACACATATACGTGCAATAATCAATAATTTTGTGTATATGTGTCACGATTTCAAGATTTTTAGATGTTTCCATGTGAGACAATTCATATTCGCGTTGAAACTCAACACATGTATCCATATCAACAAATTATGATTATATATACTTTCTATTTTAGCAGTGTCCCCATTTCTAAATTCTGGAGGTTTGCCGTGTTCGACACTCCGTCTCCATGTCGACACGCGACACTCGTGTCCGCGTCCACAAATCATAGGATTTTGCTAAGTTTCACACTAACAGAGAATCTAGGTGGTTAACAATTTATCTAAAACCCAAGCAACATCATTCAGCCATCAATAAAAGGTTTGCAGTGTTCTCATTTTGGACATAAGGTTCCCGGGTTTGGCTGAACTGATAGTTGGGAGCATCCCATTCCCACATTGCCTCTCATCATTTTTTTTAGTATTAAAATTTTATTAAAGCAGAGGGGCAAGACCATAACAGCCGAGATGGTCAAAATTTCCTCAAGGGGGAAGTGATCAAGTAATAATATTGATTCTGAGTCTCTATCTACCCCCCAGCGAACAAATCCACATCACAATTTGCCGATTGCCAAACGTGTCGAAACTCTATAAACTGCCCCTCCATCACGTCCATAATCTCCTCTATCGCATCCGCAAATCTCCATGGATAGCTAGCAACATCTATGACTCACCTGACCACATTGAGAGAGTCTCTCTCGATAATAATGATTCGGCTGAGTTTGCTCCAACCGCATAACACCATGAAATAGAGCATAAACCTCCACCTCCTTAGAATCCTTTACCCTATAGATCCCAACATATGCATAATGATACACCATCCACACTTATTAGGAGACATCCGATACTGGCCAGACCCTGGTTACCAAGAATCGAGCCGTTGAAGTTCAGCTTCAACTTCCAAAGAGGAGGTGTTCCCCATCTGGGTCGTGGACCCTCTAGTGGCATCTGCTCAACCTAATCTCCTCCCATGACCCATGGAAAGTGTCACCTAGATTCTTCTAAAAGAAGGGAGTTTCGTTGCCCAGAAGACAACCACATACAAAATTTGTCTTTTTAAAATACATACTCCTTTCGATACATCTTTGAAAGCTCTCAAAATGATCAATGATATGGCCAGGGAGAACCCAACTAACTTTGAGGAGACCAAAAAAACTACCAAAGTTCATATGTGAAGCTGCAGTGAAGCAAGTGATGGTCAACAGACTCAGCGTCAGCCATGCTAATGCCCAATGATACAATAATCTTTTGTCAACAATGGGGATGATCGACGGTAAGAATCTTATCAAGCCATGCAGTCCAACAAAAGGCATTTAGTCTCATAGGAGCTTTAACTCTCCAAGCTCTCCAAGCAGGAAAAGGGTTCGAAATAAGAATTAGTCGATTGATGAAGGATCAAACAGTGAAGGTGCCAACCGAGGCCCATCTCCACATTCTTTTGTCCCCATCCCTTGATATATAATGAATTAATTCTAGACAGGAAAGTGGCTACAACATCAATCTCCCAATCAAAGAAATTTCTTCGGAATTCAAAATTCCAGACCACCATCCCATTAGATTTATGGTAATAATCAGCCAAGTAGCTTCTTTATGGGAAACTATATTAAAAAACAGAGAGAAGCCCTCCTTTAAGGTTCAATTCTCACACGATTTGTCCAGCCAGAATCTTATCTTCTCCCCATCTATAACACTCTGGAACGGATTCTTTTCTGAAATAGGATCTTAGCGCTTATAAAATCTCGCCAAACTCTAGTCCCTTGGTTCCTGTAAACGTTCAATTGACCTCACTCTCCAAAACTAGATCCATATTTAGCGTTCATCGTAGATATCCATATGTGTTCTCTATTTTCTCTAAATTTCCAGAGCCATTTACCCGACAAGACTTTGTTCACCAATTTCAACCTTCTATTGCCCATGCTTCCCTCTTTTAGTGGTTTGCAAACATTATCCCAATTAACTAGATGATGCTTACTGCTGTTTTCTTTATCATTCCCCAAAAAAATTCGTTGAAGTTGTTCAATCCTGTGGATGACTGACACTGGACATAGGAACAATGACATGAAGTAAATAGAAAGGTTTGTTAGGGCAGCCTTTGTAAGAGTGATTCTATGGCCTAGGGAAAGCAAACTTTTTTTGTCATGGAGAGTCTTTTATCCACTCTCTCGATCTCCAAATCCCAAAGACTTCTAGTGGGTTTGTCGATAGATAGAGGGAGGCCTAAATATAAAATAGGGGTGCCTTGTATCTCTTTTACACTCCAAGATATCACAGAACTCTCTACCTTCTGTTCCTGATTCATAATTCCCATGACTAAAGATTTAGAAAAGTTCAATCCTAAATCTGTTCCATGACATCGCTTCATAGCATCTAAGAATAGCCTTTAAGTTCTTAACCTTCAAGATGTCAGGGCTGCAAAACAATAAGATATCATCTGCGCATTGGAGATGAGAGATTTCTACCCATGGCCACGGGTGACCAATGTGGAAACCTTCAATCAAACCTTTGGATCTATGTATAAATTATTCTACTCGATGACTTTGACAAGATATTAAAAAGGAATGGAAATAGAGGGTCTCTAGTCGAAGTCCCCTAGATGCCTTGAAGCCTTTCGGCGACCTGCTCACCAAATTCGAGCACCATGCCAATGACACATTTCGACATCCAATCACTTCACTTCCTACCGAATCCCATTCTACTCATGAGGTAATCATTATGGAGCTGGATCTCAACAGCCAGCCCATAAAGTCTGACTTCTAGATTTATTAAGGTTGTCTTGACTTACTGAGTTCGTGAATAGGCCTTTGTGCTTCTTTCTTCTTGGCCTTCTTGCTAGAATAACATGACATGTTCATGTTATCCTCTGCATCTGTTTGCTATTGCTTTTCTTCTGAGCAATGCTTATCGGTTTATATCAAGTCTGTTGAAATTTAATCCAATCTTCATTTGAATTTCTCAACCATTGCTTGGAATAGTATGTAGATCAGGGCAGAAATCCTATCATCCTGACAACTATATTTGGTTGCACACATGATCAGCATTCATTGGAATTTCAAATGCCAATGAATGCCGATTCCTTGTTTGGTTGCCAATATTGCATTGAAGTTCCATTTGACTCCCCAACATGTTCTAGACATCAACATTGCTTTTTTGCACATGTGGCGCCCATGTGGCACTAATGTCCCCTCTACTCATCTTCCAACCAAATTCTACCAAAATGTTAAATTTTTGGTAGAAGAATAGTGGGAGAGATCATGTCTTTTCTATCTTTCTCTCTCTTCTCTATCTCTCTCTTCACTCTCTTGTTTTTGGTAATGACACCCCTACTTTTTCCACTACTCTCTGAGAGAACTGCCGTGCAATCTTCTAGACAAATCAAATGCTTGTCTCCTCCCTTTTGACTTCTTATTCTACTATTCTGCGAGCCACCCCCGGCACAACCAAACATAGCCACGGGCAATTATTTGGTGACTGCTATATTATTGTCTTACAATCCAGGCCCACATATTGTCCCTGTAAAACTTAAAAAATAAGGCCGGAGTAGTTCTATTTCTTAAAGCGGAATGCATTGAGCTAAAGCCATATTCTGAAATGAGATCAGATGTAAACTAATTAGAAGGCCATACCAAGTTGAATTGCAAATCAGACTGTAGATAAGAATTTTTTCTTTTTTAAGACCAACATGAATATTAACGATAAAATTAGGAGATTTTCACTAACTATTGGATACTTCACAATGAACCCTAACCGTGCTTATATAGAGCACATAAGGGATAAACAAAGAAAGGTAAAGATAACAACATAAAGATATTATCCTAATCTAATTCACCTGCCTAAGCTAATCCAACTACTTCAATCTATTCCAATCAATCCAACAATCAAATCAAATCTTTTAAGATTTGATCTTATTCTAACATGGCCCCTCAAACGTATGTGGATTGAAAATCTACGTACGTTTGACTACAATGAAATTCCCCCAATAAAATGAATATAAACATTTGATGCACCGCCAAATTTTCTGTATGCTTGTAAAGATCCCCTGATGATTGTGACTTGAGGTTGATCGCCGAAGAAGATGATGATTCCTGCCATTCATTGAAGAATATGTCGCTTGGAAGATGAGCCACGAAGTGGGCTTATGATCCTCAACAAATGATTGCCTCAAAGAACTGGATTGGACTCAAGCCGGAATGGGTGAGTCTTTAGGCCGGTTTTGAATACCAAATCTTCTAGAAATGGGTCACTATGGACCAATGCCAGAATGGGCAAGAAATGGGTCCATTTTGTCACTATGGACCAACGCCGGAATGGGCAAGAAATGGGTCACAAATGGACCAATGCCGGAATGAGCAAGATGGGGTCTCAATAGGCTAGAATGGGCCTCGATTGGGCAAGACAACATTGGTCGGTTTTAGAGTACCGATCCTCATGGGAATTTGAAACTACTCCTTGGGGCACGCATCTCAAACTGAGGCACCTCAACCGAGTAGAGCACTATTTCAGGCACGCACCTTAAGAAAAGGTACTTCAACTGAAATAAAAAGATGAAAATTTGAAAAATGAGAATATGGGAGAAAAGGAAAATAACATGAGCGACAACGAACGACTAATGATGGGGGCAAATATTAGCAGACAAACAACACGGCCGAAAAGGGGCAATAATTTTAGGATAATTAAGTGCAACGATGACAACACATATTATTGGGGTGAAACTATTAAATTTAAGGGGTATTTCAATGACTACAAGGTGAGATGGTGTTTTTGGAAAGATGAAATAGAACTGAAGGCAAGAGAAACAAGATCCTATAATTAGAATGCAAAGGGGTGCCCATATCAATTTCAGGATGTATTGTTTGGCTAAAGACAGAAGAAAGGGGCTGTAAGAGATAAAATGAGCAACAGTAGACTAAGGCTCCATTCCAATTTCATGGTGAAAGCTTTGTTCATGGATTCCAAGGTTTGGATCCCAAGTCTGCATTTTTTGCTTGGTTGGCTTTATCTATCATAAGTTGTGATGGGAAGCCCACAAAGAACAGACCCACTGGAATCTAAAGAATCTGAGGGCATCTGCTCCTACACCTTTCCATCAGAACCAAGCTACCGAACAGGCACCCAAAAGCAAAGCAAAACAGTTCCCACATTGAAAGCGAGCAAGGTATATCGAGAGCAAGACCTTAACAGAACCAAAGGAACAAAATCAGTACATAAACTACACTCAATGCCCGGCGTACGGCTAGATCGGCCGTCCGCCGGAAAATGGAATTGTAATCAGGGCCAGATTGGCCACTCCGATACCATGATAAAATTAGGAGATTTTCACTAATTCTTGGATACTTTACAATGAACCCTAACCGTGCTTATATAGAGCACATAAGGTATAGACAAACAAAGGTAAAGATAACAATAGAACGAGATTATCCTAATCTAATTCACTTGCCTAATCTAATCCAACTACTTCAATCTAATCCAATCAATCCAACAATCAAATCAAATCTTCTAAGATTTGATCTTATTCTAACAATTAAGATAACTGAAATTTCTGAAAAAAACATATTATAAAATTCTACATCACATTTTAGCCAATTTAGAACACTTCATGTCATTTTAATGTAATAATGAGCTACATACTGCACCTAGAACATTCAGAAGAAACAAGTCAGCCTTAAAATGATACCAGAGAAACCAACTTTAAAACCATCAAGAATCACAAAACACTACATGTTCTATTCTTTTGGTAAATCTTCAAACTCATGTTAAATAATAAATCATGTTTTTCTTTGCTAGATGATTCCCGAAGGTGTAGCAAAGCACTCCTCTGGCGAGGGTCCTTACGATTGGCTTTGTGAGATCATGAAAGGGCAATTTCAGGAGGGACCAGGACAATTATTCAATTTTGAAACAGTCCAAAGACAGAAAAATCTAAATATCGGGGTTGGAGGTTGATCGATTAATTAAAAAAGCACAAATCTCCTCATTAGGTTTAGCCAAGAGTGGCAAGAACCAGTATCCTCGTCGGTAGTCGCCACTCTGAGTGAACAATCAATATAAAATCAATATTTCCAAGAGAACCACTGCCTTTTCTAGCAGAGAAACCAATCAATATCCAAAACAAGGAAAATTAGTCTACCAGACTTCCAACCAAATGCATATCCATTACAAAGATACAAGTTTAGAGAAATAAATGTCAAACCATAATGCTATATCAGAATGCTATCATCCAACATACACTACAGATATATTCACCAAGACTTCTCTCACAGAACAGTAAAGTAATCAACATCCAAAACAGGGAAATCATTCTCCCTAGATTTCTAACAAAATTCACATCCATTACAGAAATGCTGGTTTCCATAAACAGCTAAAAGAATCCTAACATCATCATCTAACGTCAACAAAGGCACAGTATCATTCCACATACTTAGCCAAGATTTCCAACAGAACCAGAACCATTCCTAGTAGAAGTAAATCGATATACAACGTGAGGAAAACTATTACATTAAGATTTCTATCAAAATCAATATTCACAACAATAATCTTTCAAAAAAAAGTTCACTACAATAAGTTAATCAAACACACCTTTAGGCCATTGAGAAAGAATGCTTTCTTTAACAGTGGCCACACTGGTAGCAGCAGTGAATCTCTTTGGACCAATATCAGAACCATCATGTAACCTAAACTTGATTTCCAACTGCTCTTGTCCGCCAGACATTTCCAAAGATCTCACAGCACTTCTGAACACAAAAACAGCCTTCCCCAAAGCTATAACAGTACACAAACCCTCAAATGGGTCTTTCCAGAAAACACAAAAACACCCTAAATCTTCCCTTGGACCTTCTGAAAAAAAATCAAACCCCACCCAAATCTTGAAATTGGGTTCTCTGCAAAGATGCAAAAAAACTAAATCTGCAAACTGGGTCTCCTAAAAGAAGCAAATTCACCCAAAAGTCATTAAAGATTTCTTTCTTTCCTCTAAAACTGATCTGGGTTTCCTTCTTTTCAGCAAAATTCACTCAAATCCTTCACTGGGTCTTCATAAAAGCCCAAAAAAAATCTTGGGTCCTCTCCCTTTCCTCTGAACTGATCTGGGTTCTTTTCCTTTTTTTAGTTTTTATTTTTCAGGTGAAGAAATCCAAGAAGAAAGCTGATAAGGCCCTTAAAAATGAGTCTATTTTGGAGTTTTCAAAGTCATAGAAATCAGGGGTCAATGAATCCGCCCTGCCATCTCCTTCCAATCTTCCTAAGAAAATGGAAGTGGACGATTTGTGTTTTGTTTTCTTTTGGAAAATTCTTTTGACACACCTTTGCTAACTTGCACTGCAGAAAGGTTCCAAGAGCTTAACCTACACCCCCCCCCCCATACGAATGTTATTTAATGAAAATAGAATAAAACAAGGGAAATGTTATCAGCACTACAGTATTTTGATGATTGCACTCCTCACTTTATTAAAAGTACGGTATGGCCCGCACCATAGGATGATCCAAACCATCCATTAGATGGGCCACACCCTGAATAGGCTGTGCCCCCAAAAATCATTTCCACAAGTTGATCTTAACCTTCCGATCTGTAAAGGGGCTGAATGATCCTAACCCTCCGATCTATGGAAATCATTTTTGGGGCACAACCTATCTAGGGTGTGGCCCATCTAATGGGCGGTTTGGATCATCCTATGGTGCGCGCCATATCGTACTTTTAATAAAGTGAGGAGTGTGATCATCAACATACAGTAGTGCTGATAACATTTCCCTAAAAAAATAAACATATTATGAGGTTGTTGTGATGTCATTTGAAACTTTCGAATTCTTTTATTGCAATAGTATTAGCTTACATCATCAAGAAAAAGTCCAATTAACAAGATATAAATGAGTAATTATCTTTCGAATTAATGGGGATTAAAACCCATTTTCATGAAGTGCATGCATGCAAGGGAGATACATGCATCTATGTAGTGGAGAAGAAGGATCTTTCATTCTTTTTTTCTGGAAGGCCAACCCATGAAGTATCTCTCTTTGGTTGCACAAAAACCCGGCTTTTGTAGGGGTTTTACTTGGGTTTTGGGTGTCACATAATAAAAAAACCTCTGTTTGGTTGCCATTAGACAAATGAAATCCCAAGAGACTACCAGGGATGTCTCATAATTGTCTGGTGACATGTCATCTTTGTCTCTTCCCAATGAAATCCAGCCAAAAAATTGGTTTTTTGATTTGGGAATGATGCTTTTTCTCTATTTCTCTCTCTTTTCTCTCCTAATGACAATCCTTGCCACTACTCTACAAGGTTGACAACCAAGCACTACTTACCACTATTCTACGAGATAAGTTCCAAGCAAATCCAAGGCTTGTTCCTTCCCTATTAGCTACTTACACCACTACTCTACGAGGTAAATACTTGCAACCAAATAGAGCCCGACATCGAATGCATTCGTCTCTTTCTTTCACTTTTTTCTAATTAAATAGTAGAGCCTGTTACCAGTGCCATGTTTGGAAAGAGTTGAGAGGGAGTCATGAATTAGATGTGCCCAACCTTTTTGGGAAATATTAAAATGCTCCCTTTGTCAGGAGATTCATGAGTTCATGAATTCAAATTATCACAAGATTCATGAGTTCAAATTGTTGGCCTACACTCTGAGCATTCTATCTAATTAATTGAGTTTTAGTGCTGCAAATGAAAGTCTGAGAAGAAAAACCAAAACCTTTCCCCAAACATCTATATTATATACTATGTTTCTTTTCACAGAAAATTTTTAATGGAAAACATTTTCCATAAAAGATTTACTAGAATTTTTTCTAAGATGGATTTTCTCACACCTCATGCATAGCATGGGTGGCTCTGTCATTTTAAAACATGGTTTGATAACGTGAGGCCAATGATTTTACACCCATACAGAGCATGCGTGGGGCTAACCATTTTACACATAATGTTTTGATATATGGTAGGACCCATCATCTCTACCAAAACCTATGCATATAGTGGGGCCCAAAATTACACCCATGAGTGGGTCCATCATCTCCACCTAAATCCATGCCTAGGTACACCATGTTTTGAAGGGGTGGGGTCCCACCTAACTTTCCCAAAACTTAATTGCCTCTGTTAAGTGTCTTTCTTTCAATTTTTTACCTTCCTTCTGTTGGTAAAGCAAGACCATATTTCTCCCATAAGAACGTCTAAGAAGACAATCACCTTGGGATCAATGCAGGAGATCAAATTTTGGCCCCCACAAATGAATATTTTTACATGCAATCCAGACCGTTGATCTTGTAGAACATCGTGAGGTGACGCACATGATCTTGCTCACATGCCAATGAGTAAGACAATCACCTTGGGATCAATGCTAGGAGTTTTGCGCAAAGCCATTTTGCAGCTGAGACGACAGAATGCTGCGTAGTCATGAGGTGTCTAAATCACGCGCTAAGGCTATATAATGAGTGTAAAGCGCTAGGACATGGCGATTAGGAAACAGGATATTTGTACTCAGTAATGGTTTTGTATTCTGTAATAGGTAAATGATATCAGCACAACCATGTTTTAATGATTGCACTAACTCCTCTCGTCTTTTATCATATAAAGAACTGTCAAAGTTCATTACAGTTCCCAAAAAGCTCTAACAAGCCAATTAAAAAAGAAAACAGAAGCTGAATTTCTGCAATTATTAAACATGGTTGTGCAGAAATCCAGGTTTTGTGTACTTGCTACTCAAAAAACACTCCAGAGAAACCCAAGCTTCTCATTGCATCAGTCACCCACAAACTTGTATCACTTGCACCATCTTCAATGACTTGAGATTTGACATCTTGAACAAAAGCATGCCTATAGAACCTCAAAAGCACATTTTCTTATGCTTGAAAATGAATTTCTAAGGATCTTTCATGAATTTATGTGAATTTAAAGGACAATTTAATCAACATCTCAATGAGAGAGAGAGGGGCAAAAAGAATTATCTGCACAATTTCAATATCACGTGAATGGTAACAAATATCCTAAAAGAACCACAAATTCAATGGGATTTGTAACACAACAATCCCCATGAGCATGAAAAATCACCAAATGAATACAAAAAGACAATGACAAAATGAAAAAAAAAACAATTCAGAGGATATGGAAGAATAGGATAAGAAAAGAAAAAGCATCCGGATGACTTACAGAACAGTCCAAGCTATTCTTGCACCCATGTGATTGAATCAAGCCGCGGCTTGCTGAACTCTGACAACTTTGATCATGGGCACGTTCCGACCTGTCTGGATTCCAATTCTCTTAGCGCCAAAAAATGGGTTATGGAGATTCCTCTCAGAAGGACTAGGAATCAAGTCCCCTTCAAAATAGAACAAGGATTGCTATGTTACAGATGAAAAAGAATCTCATGCCACCAATAATGCAGTTCAGCGAAGGTGTTTCCTTTATATCACTCGCGGTGACTTTCTTGTTTTCCTTAATGAATATAGGTAACTCCCCGTATCGCAAAACTGTAATCCATCTCACTATGTCTACCAATCGCCCTCTTTCTCACTGTTGATCTACTAAGGTTCCATGATATGACAGTTTCTTATAAAGTCGTTGGAGTAGTTTACATGCTTAGTCCAAAATGGCTGAAGATGCTCAAAAGCAATATCTAACCATGGTTTAGACTGACCATTGTAGTGAATCACAGCGGCCTTCCTCACAGCCTCGAGGTCCGTGTTATTTTGGTAGCCTAAACCAAGCATGTGCCAAGATGGGTTGAGAGGGTGAACATTGCCCCTGAATGCAATCAGAGCCGGCGGTAAAGTCCCAAGCCTCCACATTGTCAAGTTTGAGTTAAGATTCTGCACCCAAAAAAGAGAGTGTAAAAAGTTATTGCTAGTTTGGAAAAATGGGTCGCTGGTAATCTATAAATGATTCGCAAAAGCTTTGTTTTCTTTTTCCATTCTTCATTGATTTATAGGAGACGATGAACAACCAGTGTTGATCAGATGTAAGAAGTAATTGAAATCATATTCTATCGAAGTTTTCTAGCTCGGAACACACCCAGTCTAGGCAAGTTGGCTAGAACAATTCAGACAATTACTCAACTAAATTGACCAAAGCCACCAAAGCAAGGAAATGATCGACAAAAGATTATGCAAAAAGTTCCAAATGATTGGGTGAAAAGAAAAGTGGTTACAAGTGAAAATAAAGTGTGGAGATGAAAATGAAGTTAGCAAAAAGATGATGAATGTGTAAAGAAGAGAGATGAAAGATAACAAAATAGGAGACTAGGCTGACGATAAAAAAATAAAGAGGACGGTACGTTAAGACAACGGAAGCTTTTGTGAGGAGAGGGAAAGATAAAAAATAGGCAAAATGCATAGTAAATAGGGTTGAGAAATGATAGAAGGCAAGAGATAAAAATGTAAGTAATTCTAAATTTGACATGTGAGGATTATTAGAGCAATCTTCAAAAGAGATAACCATCACCAATTTAGAAGAACCAGCATCATAATCTAGAGGAATTTCCATGCATGTGAGTCAGACATTACCTTCTTCAACCAGTAATGGTACGTGTCTCGGATATTTGTCTCCCTCCAAGCAGCCAAGTCGAAAACATTCATCCCATAGGCCCAAGCACACTCCTCAGGGTCTAGATTCTTTGCTATGAGGGGATGAGAAAAATTGAAGTAATTCTTGAAGTGCTTTGACATCACCCACTCATCTTTACCTTTACAAGTTTCCACAGCTCCGTTTACTTTGCCATCGAGGTCAATCTCCCATAGTGGTGACAGGTCACGCTGAATCACAACATCGTCATCTAGAAAGACCACCTTATCAAGATTTGGAAAGAGCTGTTCACATACATCAGAAAGAGTCCTGTCAACACACCACTACCCTAAGTAATTAAAAGAAAGTTGCCTTAGTTGATAGCATGGTATAGAGAAAAAGAGAAATCGAAAACCCCTTAGGAGAAAGATTTAATCTACTTGGGAAGAAGTTCTGGTTTTCTAGGGAAAAAAAATTGGCTAGTAGATGATTAAACTCCAACCTTCTCATAAACTCAGCCAAATATAAGAAGAGGGATACCAAAAGTACATTTTTTGGCTTCTGCTTACTTTTTCCTTTTCTTTCAACAGGAAGGTGCTTAAGTAATTTCAAACACCCATACCATTCAAAAAAATGTAATTTCAAACACCCAAAGTCTTTATTGTTCACTTTACTTGTTGATTCACCCTAACATAGCTTAATTGGTTTTTTTCTCCTGATTATTCTCCTCAACCATTTTCCTCACCACGTTATTTTATCTGTTTCCCTTTAGGATATTTTTTGCAAAATTGGCACTTATTTCCTTTGTTGTTTGACCATTTTCTCGCCAACCTCGACAAGTTGATCGCTTCAATGTGAAGACTAATTTACATATTGTTTTTAATCTTCTTAACACACTTTCCATGTTCAAATTTTAGATGACACAGACTTTATTCTCCACAGCTAAGAAAAGGCAAAAGATCATGTCATATCTGATTACCTCCGGAAGGTAAATGCGGAGATGGTTGAGCAGTGAAATATATTTTGGACTCCTGGCTTGCAACCTTGAAGCATAAGACCTCGGGCTTTCACTGAGAATGGCTCCGCTAATGTGGTTTCCATGGTAGTAATTTCTGATCATGTGATACTTCTCAACAGCTTCAAGCACGGGTACATTTTCTCTCGTTAACCAGTCAAACTGGTGAACACCTCTCACCTCAATGATGGCTGGGGGAATAGGGTTCAATGCAAACCACGAGTGCATACCCGCATAAGTCTTCTTGTCAGTTATGACATGAAAGACAATCTTTTTGGGGTTTAAGGATGATCTAACAGTGGAGGTGACTACAACCGAAGCCGCAAGGATGTTATCACTGGCTATAATAAAATGGTAATAAGAGTTGTCTGAAAGCAAGGGTAGTAACTCGGGAGGTGGCAACTGTTTACGTGCGTGAGCATTGGATGAATATTCGTCGGTCAAACGTAAAGAGAGACAGTGGATGCCTTTGGGAATAGAGCTCGCAGCAAAATGCTTGTTAGTTAGCTCTTGCAGCTTGGATTCCCTGGCCTCCTTCTCAAGCTTCTCAATCTGCATGTGATGTGACAAAGTACTTTGAGTCAAACTCTACTTTCCAGATTAAATGGATTAATATATAAGAACAGACAGAATGCAACTGCAACTTAATAAATGGCAGTGAATGAAAACAATACAGTGGGTTAAAAGAGTGTCAGACTCAGAACTTACAAGGAAATATTGGAAATTCATGAACCCTAAAAACACTGAATATAGGAAATATGTTCATTGCCAATTGAGTGCAAAATGGATGTATTTCCAACACTAGGGGTTGTTTGGATACACGGATTTTTGAATCTTGGATTTCCTCAAAATCCTAGATCGGAGACGAGAGAAGGAGACTGTCTGTCATTTTCTGATTTCTCGCCCTTCTTTCCGTCGAGCGGGTAAGAAATGCAGGTTTTAGAAATCTCTCCCCCATCTTGAGATTTCTAAAACCTGAATTTAGGACAATCTCCTACTCTCTCGCTCGACAAAAAGGGGGGTGATAAATCAGAAAATGACGGGACGGTTTCCTTCTTCCCTTGTCTGCCATCCGGGATTTTGAGGAAATCCAATATTCTAAAATCTGCGTATCCAAATGGCCCCTTAACTGCTTATTCAGCTATGTGAAAAAAAAAATTATCCTGTGTTTTCAGATTCCTCTTGATCACTTCTCACAAAGAGTAGTCCGCCCAGAATGTTTGTTGCAAGTAGAAAGAGCAAAGAGCTTCGCAATGCACATATACTCAAGGTGGTAGTGGGAATTCCTTAGAACTCCATCCAAAATAGGAAAAGGCAGTGTTTCAAGAACAGAGATGAAACCAAATCTTGAACACCAGTCGCTCCCAAAAAAATTTTATTCTACATATTTGTAGCGATTAGAATAAACAACAACTGAAGCAAACCTCTAAAGAATTATGGCATGGAGTCTACGGACTCCGCTCCTCTGTATGTCCAAGAGGAGGCAACATGGAATTTAAACACAAAGATCACATAACCACAGTAGTCTTCGTCCAGGAAGAATATAGCTGGTAAGTGATAACAAAAGTTCTCTGTAGTTTTGTTCTCTAGCCATCTCAGTCATGGAGCTTTTGGCTCTCCTTCAATAAAAAATTGTCAATAAAAAAGGTGGTAACCGAAGTGAAGACCAAGAGACCCCTGGAATGCAGTGACAATGACAAGTAATATCTACTCCATGCCATCAAAGAACACTTTGGACATCACAACCAAAAAGTACATGAATTCATACCACAACAAAGAGAATCACATATTGAGAAAAAGCCACGAGTCAATGATGGCATGCAAGGCCATGCATGAATTTTTAAGCAATTTGGATTGTTGACTGAAAAGGATGGCTTCAGCCCATGTGCACAATTTATGAGGCATATATGTAAACATTAATTTGAATAAAAAGGATCAATCTTAGAAGCACGAATCGTCTTCATGGGTGACGTTCCCACGCTAGAACCACGACTCGGCGCTCCTTAGGAAGGAAAGCGCCCTCATGGCGTTTCAGGAGAGACGGAAACCGCTCCCATAGCGCTCACATTATGCTCTTATTATTCCATCAATCTCATCGTCACCAACTTCCTCGTATCAAATTCCTCCAACTCTTCAAAGAACTTCATTTCAGAAGGCACAAGGAAAGAGGGCATGGAAATGAAGATGGTTAGAAATTAGTACTTTATGATGTACTTAAGTTTTGAAAGTTATATTTGAAGATGGTTAGAAATTATTATTTTTTGGTGTACTTGAATTTTGAAAAACATATAAAAAATTTTACATAAACGCTCCCATGCAACTCCAACCTTAGACTCTTCTAGACCCCTAAGTTTTCCCGCGCCCCCAAACCCACTTTGTGCTTCTAAGGAACCGATGCAATTTTTCAATAAGAACTTGAATAAAAGATTAATGCAGCCCCAAGATTCCACCCAACCGAACTCATCAATATCTTACTAGGAAAAAGGGTCAAAAGAGAGAGATCTTTGGGCTATATGGATGATGAAGTCAATAGTGGGCTCTACTCGTGTTTGGTGAGGCTGAAATTTTGAACTCTTTGCTGTTATTATTTTAGAAAAAATTAATGAGTTTTTATTTAATCAAGGTAGTTGGTTGTAAGGTTGGTATAAAGGCGCGCAGTAGTTTTATGATGGGTCTTTTCTCCGTCATTGTTGGCCCTTGTCTTTCTAATTCTACTTAGAATTATTTAGGTCTAAGGAGAGTTTGTTTTAAGGTTTTCAATGGTCACAATCAAAGAAAACGAGGATGGTTAGGGTTTCTTAGGAAGTTCTAGGATTGTTTAAACTCTAATCTTATTTTACCTTGATTAGTTCACTTGGTTTAGGTTTGGGATTGAGGTTTGCAACCAGCATATGAACCCAGTTCATTAAAGGAAGACCTTTTTGGTCTGCTTTGGTTCATTATTTTAGTTTGCTTTGGCAAAATCTTTAGTTTAACTAGTTTAGTATACTTTGGCAAAATCTTCACTTGCACTTTAAAACCCTTTCCAAATCATCATAAAAAAAAACTAAATGTAAAAGAGCAATCAATCCTTCCCTTCTTTCCCCATAGTCCGTGTCGCGGAGTTCTTTCGAATCAGCAGGTTAAAGAATTGATGAATGGTGCTTTATTGCCACCTATGTTGAACCAGATTGATCGAAAACATAGTCTGACTTGCATGTGTTAGAGTAAAAGGAAAGTACATATATATATCATTAAAAAAAAATAGAAAGTAGACATATACATCGTGCAATGGTTGGAATTAAAGAAAACGAGGATGGTTAGGGTTTCTTAGGAGGTTCTAGGATTGTTTAATCTTATTTCACCTTGATTGGCTCACTTGGTTTAGGTTTGGGATTGAGGTTTGCAACTAGCATATGAACCCAGTTCATTAAAGGTAGGTTTTTTTGGTCTGCTTCGGTTCATTATTTAGTTTGCTTTGGCAAAATCTTTAGTTTAGCTAGTTTAGTATACTTTGGCAAAATCTTCACTTGCACTTAAAAAAAACTTTCCAAATCATCATCAAAGAACTAAATATAGAAGAGGAAAATCAAGAGTCAAAGGAAAGTAGATATATATCGTTAAAAAAAAAATGGAAAGTAGACATATACATAGTGCATGAAATAAGAAAGTCAAAAGTCGAAACTAGTTGTACTGCTTACCTTACATGTCCGTTCATAATTTGCTAGTTTTGACAAATTATCGCAACCCGTAATGTGAATCCACACATGGTGTACCATTTTGTACAGTTGAGGGAACGAAGTATCCTAGGTTTAAAGCCTTACATGTTGTTTCCTTTGAGGCAACTTTTTAGTTTTTGTTGATCATGTACTGATTTTTATTTTATTTTTTGAATGGTGATCATGTACTGAATTTTGAACTTTGGGAGTGGGTTATCCATGCTTGGTGTGGATGGGGTTCCCCCCATGTTACATTGCCTCTATAGATTTCTTTATTTCACCCTGCTGAACTTGCTTGAAAAATATTTCTTCTTATTCATTGCAAATCAACTACTTTGTGAGCAATTAAAGCAGTACGGTTTTGCATAAATTGGTATCAGAGCAAGTCAAGCGCCTGCAGAGATTGTTTGAGGAGGTCATGATGCCGCCTTGAAGAACACCTTTTATCAATAGCACATTTTAAGAATTCTCTAATTCATTCATTCATGCTCATATCGATTCAATTTAGGGGTGGCAAAGGCGCAGCGTGGGGCCAGATTTGCACTCCCTGTACCTGTCCCCATTTTGGGGATGGCGGTGAATCCCCGTCCCCGCCTCGCACACTAGGGGGGAACGAGTTTAATGGATTTTTTTTTGGAAAATTCTACTAAAAATGCATTTGAGGAAGATATTAGGGAAAATTTAGGAATAACAAACGCAATTTTTTCTATGATGAGTGTGGCTACCCAAACTAAAAGTGGCAAACCCAAAATTAATAGCAGAAAATTCAATTTTTGTACGGGGCGGGGCAAGAGCAATCCCCATCCCCACCTCATCCCTGCTTCAGGGAATTTTTTCAATCCCCATCCCCCTTATATCGGGGAATCCCCCGCCCCGTTCGGGACGGGGCAGGGAGGATCCCCTTTTTTCACGGGTTTAATTGCCATCCCTAATTCAATTTTGGCCTTACCGAGTCAATCCAAAACTCATTCGACTTGCTCAAGGAAATAAAAAACTCCATGCACCAATCATTTACTCGCCCCTGTCAAACTGACTTATCTTGGACAATTTGATCGAGTCTGAGTATTTAAACATTGGCTGAAACAGATCAGTTGGAGGATCGATTGGTGCAAAGTATTTAGAAGATTAATAGGAAACTTGATCAACTTACACATCTGTAGAAACATAGGGAGATCGTGAGCAGTGTTTCAAAACTCAGAATCGGACAAGAACACAGCTCATGTAAAGGGGAATCGACTTGAGCAAATGATGTGGTCAATTTTTAATTAACTATGGTAGCCAAAATTGTTTTGATTGACTTGATAAGAAAAAACACAAGCTTGGATGAGAAATCGGCCAAGGTAAAAAGAAGTTTATTTGAGTGAGTTGACGATTGACTCGGGGAGTTTTTAAACAGTAATCATGTACAAGGTTAAAGATCAAGATGGCAATGGATTTTTTTTTTATCTAAAGTTTTCTCACAATCAAAGTCGAGGTAAAGATCTTGAATAAGGATATTAGAATCGAGATCTAGACTAAGAACATGATCTAGATCAAAATAAAGATCAAGAGTTGAGATTGAGATGCAACAAAACAATGATGGTAGACAACACCTTAAACAAAGACATATTCTACCCAATCAGGGACAAATTCAAGTCTTTGCTGAAACTTTCAAGTCTTTGCTGTTTTTATTTTATAGTTATTAACGAAGATTAATTAAATTTAGCAATGAGTTTAAATTAGCTTTAATTGCAGTCTATAAAAAATAGTATGATTAAGTTTAACTTTTTCCTTTTCCAAGGTGAGGCTTAGTCTTTCTAATTTTATTTAAGAATCTTTAGGTCAGAAATGTTTTTTACGGTTATCAATGATTGTGATTAAAGAGAATGGATGGCTAGGATTTTTTTGGATGTGTTAGGGTTGTTCAGTAATGTAAGGAGGGTTGTTTAGGACTGCACCAAGGATCAGCTCTAAGCCCTTACGTTTTTACGCTAGTTATGGAGGAGCTTACGGAGGGTATCCAGGATGAGGTGCCGTAGTGTATGTTATTTGCAGATGACATAGTATTAATCGACGAAACCAAAGCAGGGGTAAATGCTACGTTAGAGTTATGGAGAACTACTTTGGAACCCAAAGGTTTTAGACTTGGTAGGACTAAGATAGAATATATGGAATGCAACTTTAGTAATGTAAGGAGGCGGGATGAGGATGTAGTAAATTTGACTGGATAGGAGGTACCTAAGAGGGATATCTTTCGCTGTCTTGGTTCAATTCTACATAAGGAAGGAGAGATTGAAGATGATGTTAACCATAGAATAAGAGCAGGTTGGTTGAAGTGGAAGCTTGCCTCAGGAGTTCTGTGCGACTGTAAAATCCCTACCAAGTTGAAGGGAAAGTTTTATAAGACAGGAGTGAGGCCAGCCATGCTGTACGGCTCAGAATGTTGGGCCACCAAGAAGCAGCATGTGCATAAGATGTGTAGCGGAGATGCGAATGCTTAGATGAATGTGAGGCCACACAAGGTTAGATAGAATTAAAAATGAAGACATTCGTAAAAAGGTGGGGGTGGCACCAATTGAGGGAAGATGAGAGAGCACCTCCTAAGATGGTTTGGACATATCCAACGTAGGCCTCTAGATGCTCCGGTGAGAAGAGGCGACTTGTGCCAAATTGAAGGAGTAAAATGAGGTAGGGGCAGACTGAAAACAACTTGGGTAGAAACAGTGAGGAAAGACTTGATAGCTAGGACCATAACAGAGAACATGACCTTGGATAGGATAGAATGGAAGAAAATGATCCACATAGAAGAACCCAATTAGAGCCAGGATTAGAGCCGGATAGATTCCTTTCACATTCTTCATGAAACTTTTCTTCATTTAGCCGACCCCAACTAGTTTGGGACAAAGGCTTTGTTGAGTTGTTGAGTTGTTAGGGTTGTTTAGAGCTTCATATGGTAGTTTAAGATTCTTTTGAATTCTTGAGGTTTAGGATGGGATTTTACATTTGGAGGGGATTTCACATGATTTGAGGTGGATTCTCTAGATATTTTATTGACTTTCCTCTCTAGATTTCTTCATTTCATTCTTCCAAATCACTTGCTTGATTTTCTTATTCGGTAAGAATTGACACTCACACATATAGAGATGAGTGGAGAGATTGTGATCAAGGCTAATGCTCAAGACAATGATGGATTTTCTAACCTAGATCTACATCAGGATCAAAGTAGAGACAACGATCATGATTGATTCTATGATTGAGATTGTTTTCTCTGTTACACCATTGGTTAAAGAGTTTGTTATATCATTAGCTCCTTTTAGAACATGCTTTCCTCAACAAACATAAAAAAATTGTGTACAATGTGCAATCACCACGAACCCAGGCTATGATTAAGCACCAACAACATGACATCTGACGAATCGCCCTTGACCTAAAGGTTTCCATCTAACACTTCTTAGAATAAATGTAGGCAGGTGAGGAGACTGTGTTTTGGCTTAGTTGGAATCCTTGATGCATCATACATCATACCAAAACTGCACTCAGAATCTCATTTTTGTAATTGAAACTCTGCCAACCACAATTGGTACCCGGTTTCCGAAATAAGACCATCACAGTTGTACTTGATGTGTGGTAGTAGTGGTTTCAATGAAGCAGCTTTCTTCTCTTTTTGACATCTTCTATTTATCATCTTTTCCAGCCTTATAGAAGTTTGAGCTGGATATACCCAAAATTCTTTCTTAAATGTAATCAAGTAGGGGAAGGGGATTCCTTAAATGTAATCAAGTGCCTTGGTGGGAATTCAAATGTTCCGAGGAGGGGATTGTTGGAGCTGTTTGGAGGGACTGTGGTGGTCGATTGGATGGAAAAAGGTTTTATGATGGGCGATTAAATGGGAAGGAGTTTTATGGTGGCCAATTGGATGGGAAGGCGTTTATGGCTTGGGGCTGTTGGTATAGGACCCCAACAAAAGATTAGGATTTAATGTCCTGACTAATCTCACCAATGAAAAAGCACTATCCTAAAAATTATTTAAGTGTCTTTCTTGGAGAAAAAATCCAACTTTCGATGATTTTTTGCTGAAGATTTCAGCATGGTTTTCTCCAAATTCTGATGATCTTTTGCCGCATCTTTCTGCAGGGTTTTCCCAGGGACTGATTAACGATTGTAAATTTGTAATAAACCTATATTTAAACTATTTTGACTTCGACCATTCAAAAAAATATCTATTTTGACTTCAAATTTCATTATTTTGTTTTATTAATAAATAAAAGGTGAGTTGCTGTAATTTTTTTAGCAGTATTACTCAGTTGATTCCAGATCTGAATTACATTGTGGATATTTGGATTCAAGACCTACTCATCGACTCTTGGATCTTATATCTGTTATAAGCTACGTTATTTGGTATTGATGCGTTCATCGTAGAATTGTTCTGCATTATTTGGTATCAAAGCATTGAATGTAGATTTGCTCTACATTATTTGGTACCAAAACATCAATCATAGATTTGTGCTAGTTAGTATGGTTAGAGAGTATTGAATTGGGACATATTGCAGTGGTAACTAGTTTAAAGATTTGAGGCAATTGAGAAGTAAACATGTAATAAATACCACGAACCGAACCTTTGAGCCGTAATCACTACCATGAATATATAACAATGGTAAGTACATTTGAGGTAAAGGTGTCCGATCAGGTTTTAATGTTAGATCCTCTCATGTTTATAGACAGAACCCGGGGATGAGGAAAGTTACAGACACAACATAATAAAATTGTTGAATTGCAGCCCATTAGTGAAATCCCCAGTAAAATACTCATAAACAGACAAACTAGCCCAGTTGCTATTCTGAAGTTCTAATCAGAGATTTTTTTTATGTCCACCATCAATCTGTCATATTGTGTAGTTTCAAAGAGTTCCCCTGGGTGGCCATTCCTCTAGTTTATCAATTGAAACTAGTTCCTTAGTATACAGCCCAGGAAGGGCTGATCATAGTGCATTCACAAGCTCAAAGTAGTCAATAAATTTGAAAATATGGATTAAAAAAATCTGTTCCTTTCCAACAATGGAGCAAAGGTTGTCTATATAGATGATCACTAGCTGAAAAAGAAGTAACAAAAAAAGTGACTAACCATCGATAACTATAGAATAAGGACCAATGAACATGCTCCAAACAAGCAGAAGATTAAAATAAAGGAACATAAATAAGATATAAGGAATTCACTTATATCTTCTAATGTTTTTAAGGAATTCACTGATATCTTCTAATGATTTCGTAATATATCAAGAGTCTACTATCTTCTAATTCACTGATACACTTGCTAACCCCTTAACCCTTGAAATCCCGGTTACTTTGGTAGAGGAAAGAAAGAAATACCTTAAGAGTTGCCTCATTGGAAGCTTGAAAGCCGGAGATTGGCTGCTGGAAGATGTATGGGAGTGGGCTAAAAGATGTTGGGGCCTGCTGGAATTGCTAAAACCTTTCTCTATTAACCCAGTGGATATCCTTTTTTGTTTTGAGTCAAAATCACTGGCGACTGCCATCCTCAGGCGTGGAGGCTCTGGGAGGGCTTCACTTTTCCCTTCAACCGTGGTTTCCGGCTTATAATAGGGGTGCTAGAACCATCAGAATTAGATTTTACGATATTCCTCTTCATGCCTGGTCAACATCAACTGTGGAGTCTCTTGAGCAGCATCTGGGCCAGGTTATCCAAACCCAGCTTTCTGGTAATCATGACCACTGCATGTCTTTCACCTCAGCCTTGGTCATAACTCCCCTTTGGAAATCTATCACCTCTTCCATTAATCTAAGAGTGGATTCTAGCATTTATTCTGTTGGAGTTAAGATGATTTCCGAGGAACGAGGATAGCATTAATAATTTGGCGTTGTCGGTTATTAGGGAATCAAGCAGTAAGGATAATTTAGATGTTTGTGAGGGCATCGAACATATCTACGGCATCCGGCTACCGGCGATGGTTGTCCACCGGAAAAGGCGACAAGCGCTAATTCCGATACCTGCAACCCATCCAGAGAGCCGTTGGTGGGTCCCGATTTGAATTTTGAATCACCCAAGCCTTCTGCCACCAAATCGCCCAGAATGTCAGAGAGTAAGGAAAAGCTTTTCAAAAAGATGTTGCCGACAGTTGTACTCTGACTTCAGCTAATGAGAAAAAGACGTTGAAGATAAAAACTAGATTTAATAGTGAAAATAAAAAACTTAAGGAAAAGCGCTCACGTACAGGAAAAGGCATTGTACCCCGTAGAAGTACTAACCTGGAAATACAGGTACTAACTACTCGAGGTGGTCTTTCAGTGTTTACATGAAAACGTAAAGGTATCTTTAGGAAAGACTGTCATAGGAGGAGGAGACTGGTTGGCGACACTCAGAAGCTCCTTCAAAAGTTTAACACCTCCAGTTCACCAGCTATGTCAGGAAAGGGATCGGCTCAGGGTGGAAATTCTCCGACCGCCGAAGATTTTGCGTATGAAGCTGAAGATATTGAGCTCCTAAAAGATCTTCGCTATAACGAAAAGCTTGCTAGAAAGGAGTCACCTACTCCTTGTGAGGCTTCTCTTAGCCCGTTAAAAAAGCGTTGCGCCAAGTTAAAGAAAAACTTTACCGGCAATACTAGTCTCGACCTTAACTCTGAATCGACAAGTGGTAAGGAATTGTACTTACCTCCCCTTGAGCTCCCCATGTTCAGCAAAGTCCTAGAAAAGGAAAGACGCACCCTGCGGCGCCTCTGGAAGGAAGAAAAAAAGTCTGTTATCAAAGACCTGGAGGATAATCGGTCCAACCCGAATCCTAAGGTAGCTGTTACCTCGGTCGTTTCTGGACAGATTGAAGATCTGCATACTGGGGGGGGGCAGGAGAACGAGTGGGGATGCTAAAGGTAAGGCAAAACATGTTGATGATAGCTCAGACGGTTCAATGAGTCGGGGATCGTTCTCGGAAGAATTCAAAGATTTGTTATCGATGGGAGATGTATTTGGGATTGAATATGATGAAGACTTGGGGGCAACCAAAGACATGTTTCTTGCAATGGAGGTAAGAGATGAGGAAGAGAAGAAGATAAGAGAAAAAGAAATTGAAAAGAAGATTGGAGAAGGTGTTTAAGCAACTAGGTTAGAAGATGGATACTGACTTCCCCCTCAGTATAGTGCCTGATGGAGGTAATGAAGTTTTGATTTAATCTGATGGCTTTTGTTGAAGTTTCAAATTTTGGGTTGTAGAACCGTAGAGGTAAGGTCCCTCCATAATCATTCAAGATACCTACTGTTTAATAGCTTTGTGATTTGCCTGTCGTTATCAAGAAGTTTTCGATCTTCAGTAGCCATAGCTTGAGAGATTCGTTCTTTCGCTTAGGTTCCCTTATCTGGATACTCTAGTTTTGCTATATTTTATTGGAGGTCTACATCAGACCTAGAGTTTTAGAGATTAAGTTTGCAATTCTGCTCGGTTTAGAAGCTTGAAGTTTTGGTAGTTTTCAGGAACTTCAGTTTACCTGTAGTTTCAAGAGGTACTTGTCTAGAGGACCCTGAATCATTTGCAGTTCAAAAAGGTACATACGAAAGGTTTGAAAGAATGCTATGAAAGGTGTAAAAAGAGATACTATAGAAAATAGAATAGAGGAAAGGAAAGGTTGCGCTCTTCTTCAACTTATTTTGGTTACTTTTGAATTGGTCTTGGGTATGCCCGGGCCAATCCATCTTAATATTTTGTAAGGCAGGTTGGGATTCCTGGTCCCGAATGCCATCTGATGATTAATGAAATGTCATTTTTCAAAAAAAAAAAAAAGAGTACTATTTTCCTCTTAAAATGATATACGATAGGAGCATCTAATGATTTTAGAAGATAGTGACAAAAACCATAAAGAAAAATTTCCAGTGACCTAAAAAGTATTAAAAAGAATTTTCAAATAGCAAATTTCTAAACCAATCCTTGACAATCAGGTAATTATCATTGCACAGATTCATTTAGATGGGAAAAATACCCATGTTGGACACTTATTGAGTTCTGACACTACACAAATTCGAGTGGGCCATCTATGGCACTCTTTTCATAGATTAACATTTTTCCTGATTGGCCGTTACAAGCTATTATAAATCTCAAAAAGCCATCAACATCCAATTAGAAAGTGCCAATTAAAGAGGAGCGCCATTATCAAAACGAGGAATACAGATAGCATTGCCTATAAATTTTAAAATTAATTCAAATATACTGCCGAATCCACCGATCCTTATTTTTTCAGGGTCTATCAAGTTCCACACTCCATAACCGTCTCAAATTCTGACACCCATACTCATACCTATGCAACATAGCAGGTAACATTTCCTCGATATTGCCTCATAAGTTCTCTTACTTTGTTTAATAAAAGTCAGTGACCCTTGATATAAAATACACCACTTCCACAGACCAACATATTTCCTTGAACTAAGAAATATACAAAAGCAAACAGACTAACATGTTTGACATTCCATTTAAATTCAGAGATATAAGAGGTGATTTCTCAATCTAGGAAAAATTTTCTTCACTCCATATTGGATTGTACAAATCATCCTAAAAGCGTCATATGAATGAAATCAGCAACATTCTTAGAAAGTTATCTTGAAACAAGACATGCCAAATAAATAAGCTCAAGAGTTCAGGAGACAGAGGAAAAGACATACCATCGCCTTTAACTTGATAGCAAATGTCTTCGCATCATACTGGTTATTCTTTATTTCAGTAACAAATTCGCCAAAGGATGCCGGCAGCTTCATTCCATCTGGAATTTCCTCAGAACTCACTTCATTAAGAATCCTGTATAAGTCTCTAACCAGCCTCTGTGCAACCAAAACAAATGATCAAGCAAAAATCCATAATATATCTAGTTATTCACCAAAAAACTTCAAACTTTTTCACCAATCACAAGATTGATCAATTATTCAAATTTTCAAATACAACTAACAATAAATAGATATTTACCACTGAATCATCGGCCCTACCAAGAAGCCGTGGTCCCAATCGCCTTCCCAAACAATCTGAAACAAAGAAAATGCTACACATGAAAACATGCACAACCATGTACAACCCTGGTTAATATAACACTGCAATAAGCATCATTCTTTCCAAACACTGCATAAATGAGAACAATGACAGGTGCAAAAATTTAAAAAAGAACACAATATATGCAGAACCGTCATTTTGGATGGATGCAAATGTTTTCACAAGCTTAACACGGTATACATATCAGCAAACAGGAAAATCCACTAGAGTGAAACATTACTGAAAACCTAATGACCACCCAAAACAAGAAACATAAGCTGGGATAAACAACCAAGGAACAAAAGGGGACAAAGGGAAAAATTAAAAAAAATATACATAAAGATAACACTGGAAGCCCAACTCAGTTGATGAAGCATTATCTGGTAAAAAACTCCCAAGCCTCTCTGAACCAAATTACAGAAAGAAATTAAGGCCAAAATAAAAGAAAAAAATCGGAAGCCAATAACATCTATCCAGAATATTTTGAAAATAAAAATGAATTCTCAGAAACAGCAAGAAAGAACAAAGCAAAATGTCAAACTGCTAATAATTCAAGCAAACAAATCAAAACTCCACAAAATATTATACAGCAAAACACATTGTGGTCAAATCTTCCGAGAAACCAGTGTTTGACAAGAAACACAAATAAAGAACCTGAGGACATCCTAATAATAGAAAGACTTGAAGATGGTAAAACCCCAAAAGAAATAGCTAGATCAAGGATATGGTTACTAGAGCAGAACACGTATACGAGAAGCAAGAAGTAATGCCAGCTCCATGAATAACATTGCTAGATTGATTCACAAAATAGTCGCCTACAATATCACACCACGGGCTAAAAATTTTGATGTCGTGAAGCCCTTTGAAGCCTTAGTGATCCACTGCATTATGCAGAAGATTAAACTGAATTTGGGATATATTATCTTTGGGTATATGGATGAGGCGGTTAAGAGAGGACAGGGAGGACTACCTTTTGGGATGCTCATTACTAAGATGGTAAGATATTGGAAAATTGATATATCAAATGAGCCCTACAAAAACCCTGATCCCATGCTCAACTAAACCACCATTACGCTTATGAAGATCCCTACACCTGGTCAAGAAGGTCCTAGTGCAGTTTCAAGAGACGAGATTGATGATGCGGCAGATGAAGCCGAACGAGTGGCCCAGGTACAGCAGCAGAGGAGAGCACATGAGAGATCACATCATCAGGCTCCTACCCATATGAGGATTTCGCCAAAGATATCTCATCATTGAGTTCTGGATTAGATACCATCTCGACTAGACTGAAGACTCCCACGACTGGGTTTGATACGAAGTGAGATCTCAAAAAAATGTAAAAAAATGTGGGAAGTAGGGAACAACGAGGAAACCACGCAGGTAAAGTAGGGAGAGAGAGAGAGAGAGAGAGAGAGAGAGAAAGAGAGAAGAGAAATCAAAGCAGGTTACGTTACAAGGGTAGGAATCTATATTTTAAAATTTTAGATGGTCTTTTAGCTAGAAGTTATAATTGCGTTCATAGGAGTTATGATGAGTTTTAAAGAAAAAGAATGTCTAATTTTATTTGAGTGTTAAAAGGATTGTTTTAACACTCAACGGTAAGGCTGCTCCATTGTGACCTGGTAGTCATGGGTTCGAGTAAGGGAAACAACCTCTGCAAAGCAGGGGTGAGGCTGCGTACATCTAGCCCTCCCCAGACCCCGCAATGGCGAGAGCCACATGCATTGGGCCGCCCCCTTGTTAAAAGGATTGTTTTAAGTTCTAAATACAGTTGTTTAAAAGAAATAACCTTAATCGGAAAAGCACTCTTAGTTAAGGAAGCATGTTTCAAGTCGGACTGAAAGAGACTAATTGATAGAAGTGCATTGGGCCCCAGTGCTTCAAAATGCGGATGTGGGTCAAAATCCGGCCGAAGTAAATCCTAGTCGACTCAGCACAATGCGGTCAAGTACTCGGTTGACACGGCCGAGTACTTGGTTGAAGCAGTCATAACTCGAGAGAGCCACAGGAGTTTTGATTGACTTTGTAGGGAAAAACATGGACTCGGACAAGAATGCAGCTAATGTAAAAGGGAGTCGACTTGAGGGAGTCCACAATGACACGGGGGAGTTTTAAAACTATGCTTGGCACTAACTAGGAGACATGATTCTCATTAATTAAAGTGCTGTTCTTAGTCAATGTGAAATACAATTCCTAAAACTAGAAGGGCATAGGAATCACAATAAATTTTAGAAGCAACAATAGTAGATTATTTTCAGAAGTGAGCTTCTGAGTTCCGACCCTATTAGAATGCTCTTGTTAACTATGCAAAAGACTGTGGCGAAAATCTAATGCTTCAAAATCAAGCAGTCAGGTTTGCTTGGGCTGCAATAAAACCTATGATTCTTCCATGAAAATAGTGTTGAAACACAAACACAAGTACAAAGTCCGAAAATATATCCAATTTAAGGCCAAATTCAACAAATTAGGTCAGTAACCAATTGGCATCAGTAATGACGGCAACAAGAGACCAAGGCCCAAATGCTTAAGAGTTCTTTGATTTCAAGCTGAACCAATCAAACCATAAAGCATTATCAATCAGATTCTGGCAATAGAAAAAGAACTCACCCAATAACCACAATGAGAGAAAGATGCAAGCCCAAACCTAAATAATTAAATTATAGACTCAAACCAAACAAACCCCAAATTATTCAGAACCTGAGAACACGACCCCAAGTCTAATCCCAAGAATTCTAAACATTCCCAATAACCATAACTACCAAAGAATCAAACCCCAACCATTCAAAATCAAATTCAATCAATCAAACGAAACAAAATTCAATTAGTCAAAAGCTGACAAAATCATGACCCAGATCAAAGATCAAAAGTTCACCCAAGAGGTAGATCCAATGGAAACTATCTTCACAAGAGTAGGATAAAAGAAAAAACCTTAAAAAAAGAGCGATCAAGACAGGAATGGGACACAACGGTTAAAATTTAATCAGGTTACACCAAATACAATCAATCAAACCTAAATGGGATCATTATCGAGAGAGAGAGAGAGAGAGAGAGAGAGAGAGAGAGAGAGAGAGAGAGAGAGAGAGAGCACCCAACAACAGACACAAGAAAAAAGATGGGTTTTACTTGAAGAAGTTCATAATATGAAGAGCCTTTAGACAAAGAACACCCTACTAAAACAAGTCAAGGATATGATCACTACACTAATCAAGTCCAACAATTCGAATTCGAATTCATTCAAACCAACAAAACATATATTAGACACAAATCAAATCCAACAATTCAAATTCAGTCAAACCCACAAAACACAATCAGATCCAACCCCCTTCTAACATCCTCCAAAACCCTAAACAGCTAAAAGACCTCAAATTCAATTAAAACAATACATAATTACCTAGAGATCTCATTTCAATTAAACAAAACAGATAGATATAAAATCAAAAGGACTGAAACATACGTAGCGAAGAGCACTTATTGACGCCTTCTAGAGTTACAACGGCGGTGAGAATGAAGACAAAGGGCAGCAGAAAAGCGAGAATTAGGATCGTATGAAAGAGAGTCCGATAAGAAATATGGCGAGCTCCGACCTTGATCTTCATGAAGTCAAGAAACCCATTGTTGCTTGATATTGTAATGCTTCTCATACTAGGAGAAAAATGAAGCTGCATGGTCGTCTCCACCTTGCAAGAACCCTAACCCTAACCCTAACCCTAAAAACCCATCTCAGAAATTTCACGTGAGGAAATAAAAGAATCAACATCAGATCGGATAAGAGGATAACAGATCAAAAGAAGGAGAGATCTGTTATGGGTTTTGATTGGTTTTGGATTTGGGGGAGTTTCAGATTCTGACATTTGGATTTCTAGGGTTAGGTCTTGTTTTAGTACTAAAGATTGGGATGAGATTGATCGGTTGAAATGGGTTCTTTTTCTTCCATTGAGAAATCAAATGAGAGAGAGAGCTAGACTTTGTTTTTTTGCCTTTGTTTTGTTGAGCTTTTGATTAACAATTTTCACTTCTTTTTTTCAGAAGAGAGAGAGAGAGAGAGAGAGAGAGAGAGTATTTTATTTTGCTGTTTTTTAGGGAGAGGTGAGCTGGGAGTTATTTTAGGGTTATTTGGGGATTTGACCCAAAGATGGTTGGCTTAGGGACAAGAGAGAATGGGATGATTGTAAGGCCAAATATATTCATTACCCTATGTTTGAGGAGTACTTATAGGGGTTGAGAAGGACTTGTGGATGTACTAAATTATGGTTTATTCATTGAGTTTGAATGAGAGGTTAAGCTATGGAGTTGGGAATTTATTTATTCTCTGTTTAGGGCATGTTTGGATCTAGATATTTTTCTTTCTCCAAAAAAAAAAAAAAACTTATCCTAAAAAATGGGTAATCCATAGTTTGGTTAACCACAAGATTTCCAAATTCTGGGTTAAAACTAGGGGTGGCAATGGTTCGGTTTCTGTTCGGTTTGACCCCCAAACCGAACCGAACCGAAATTTGAATCGGTTTGGTTTTACCAAACTAAAACCGAACCAAAACTGAATTTTCAGTTCGGTTTCGGTTCGGTTCTGCCAATTTTGCCACCCCTTACTCATAATAATTACAAATATTCGGTTTCGGTTCGGTTTGATCCCAAACCGAAATTTGAATCGGTTTGGTTTAACCAAACCGAAACCGAATTTTCGGTTCGGTTTCGGTTCGGTTCGGCCAATTTTGCCACCCCTAGTTAAAACTTTCTACAAAAGATGGGGAAAGTAAAAAAACCCACCCTAGTCTATGAAAGGAGAGAGGATTTGGGGTTAAGCAAGGGATAACAGTAGGGAACACCAAAAAAGGGAAAGAGAGTTGCGAATAGCAATTTCATCCTATGTCTATTTTAAATCATAGATAAGAGAATACTTATAGACTAGGGTCTCCAAGATATCCATGTACATTGTCAAACTAGCCCATATGTTAATGTCATCTAGGAGTGTCCCAAACATCATATCTAGCTATTGCTCAAGGTTATGTCGGTGGGAAAGCTTATAAAATTATTGTTGGAAGTGAATTGAAAGTGCCATTATTTTGGTCTTAGGAGGGGCTTAGTAGTGGACTTTTTGGACTGTCGGACCCAGTGGCGGAGCCACGATTTAGGTATAAGGGGGGCAAGCTTATATAGGCTTATACATAAGGAGGCAGGCCTTCAAATTTTAAAGGGGATGGGCCCAATTGAGTTGGGCCTATTAAGGATTTGGCCCAACTCAAGAGGGGCAACTGCCCCCCTTATGCTACATGTAGCTCCGCCCCAACCCAAATGCCAAGCAAAACCCCTAAGCCATCCCGGCTTTTGTGCAACAGAACACACCCTTAGGGCTGTTTGGTCATTTTATGAGATAATGATATTTTGGTATTTTTTCATAACTTAAGGGCATTTTGATCATTTTCCTTGACAAAGAGGGTACTATAGATATTTTATCTATTTAAAGAAAATTTTCCATTTTTCTAATTTTTTCTATTTTCCCCATCAGATAAGGGTAGTTTGGGCATTTACAATTAGATAAGGCCATTTTGGTCATTTTTCATGAAAAACGGGGTATTTTTTATTTTATTTTTCTCTCAGTAATATTTTTCTATTGTTTTTTCCATTTTTTTTCATTTTCCACAAGAAGCTACACAACCCTGCAAAACAGAAAGGATCATCATGCATTTGATTGTGAATCATCCATTTTATACAATTCATTCAATTTTGTAAAGGATTCTATAACACATTTTAGGAGGATGAGTAGCCCTCACTTTGATAGTCTAAGACCCAGTTTATTTTGGATTTTGGAACCGATTGTGAGCCCAAGACTGATTACGGGAATCAACATTATGGCACTGTTTGCTTTAGATTTTGAGAATGGATTGTGAGTCCTAAACTGATTATTTGACCCAAACTTAGTTTAATTTTGAGTCCAATAATCAGTTATGGACTCACAATCGTTTGCTCGTTTGTTGTCAATAGTGGGAGCCATGAGAGCATCTTATCAGAGTCACTTGCGTCCAAGTTGCATATCGACATAACAAATCATTCAAAGCCCTACAAACTTGTATGGTTGAAACGAGGAAGCAAGGGTGATTTGTCGAAGGACGGTGAATTGAATTCGAGGGCGAATTCTTCTCAACAGGGGTGACTGACGCAATCCAAAAATTAGCAATAAATTTTGAGGATGGTTATTTTAAGAAGATTCATAAGTGGAAGTTTCACAAGTGGAAAATACAGAAAGTTTTCCTGAATAAGGAGGTGTTTTGGCGGAATGGAAACTTGGTAAGCTTACATGATTTTGAGATAAGGAAAACTTACATTCTTGGAGAGAGTGCAAGATTAGAAACTTTGAGATTTAACATGTTTTAAGATTTGAAAAATATGATTTCTTATTCCCTTAAGTATTTTGTTTCCTAAAAGGTTATCATTTTATAATTTAGCTATTTACTAGATTTGATAGGCTCTAGTTGCTTTTCTTATTTGTAGCTAGTTTTTAGCTAAGGAAACTTTAATATTTTAGATAGATATGGCAATATCATTTTTAGCTACATTCTAGATTTTCGAAATCTTTTGAAAATCTTTTAGCGATGTAATAAAAGAGATGGGCGATTGGAGTTGGGGGAGTTTTTTTAGATGGAGTAAAATTTATCTTCACACCAATACGTGAGATTTTTGGTGTGAAAACGTTTCTTGTTTTTGTAACTTGTTATTTGCTTGTTTGTGGATTGTTGATCTTGGTGTTTGGGCTGCGCCAGTCTCCAAAGGAATCCATGTGCATTGTCAAAGTAGCCGAGATGTGAATATCATCTACAAGCATACCCAACATCATGTCTAGCTATTGCTCAAGGTTATGTCGGTGGCATGGCTATAAAATTATTGTTGGAAGTGTATTGAAAGTGACATTATTTTGGTCTTAGGAGGGACTTAGTAGTGGAGAATACTTATAGACTAGAGTCTCCAAGGTATCCATGCGCATTGTCAAAGTAGCCCATATGTTAATGTCGTCTAGAAGTGTAATCTAGCTATTGCTCTAGGTTATGTCGGTGGCAAAGCTTATAAAATTATTGTTGGAAGTGTATTGAAAGTGCCATTATTTTGGTCTTAGGAGGGCCTTAGTAGTGGACTTTGGGGAATGTGGGACCCAAATGCCAAGCAAAACCCCTAAGCCATCCCAGCTTCTGTGCAACCAAACACACCCTTAATTAGGGCTGTTTGGTCATTTTATGAGAGACTGATATTCGGTATTTTTTCATAAAATAAGGGCATTTTAATAATTTTCCATGACAAAGAGGGTACTTTAGATATTTTATCTATTTAAAGAATTTTTTCCATTTTTCTAATTTTTTCTATTTTTCCAATAAGATAAGGGTATTTTGGTCAGTTTTCAATTTTCATGACAAACAGGTATTTTGGATTTTGGGAACCGATAGTGAGCCCAAAACTGATTATGGGACTCAACATTATGGCACTGTTTGTTTTGGATTTTGAGAATGGATTGAGTCCTAAACTGATTATTTGACCCAAACTTAAGTTGGATTTTGAGAATGGATTGAGTCCTAAACTGATTATTTGACCCAAACTTAATCGGTTCTCAAAATCCAAAACAAACAGCCCAGAACCGATTGTTGGGTCCAATATTGAACTCTTAAGACTAGCAGAAGATAGTGGGATGTGGAGAATGCAAAGAGAATGGGTTGGTTCACTGTCCTATCTGTTGTTGATCAATTGAAGGATTGTTATCTACAACCCACTGACCAAAAAGATATTTGAAGATCTCTCTTAGATGTTGGATTTTTTTTTCAAGCTTTTTGCTTTCTAGCTTCCTGTTGTCATTTGACATATATCCTCTGTTTGCTTTATTACTCTCCCATCTCTTTTTTCTTTTTAGTTTACGGATTTGCTAGGGACCATCTCAGAAGGCATTTTGCGGGTTTCACAGGCTAGCTGTTACATGACAGAACAGCCATATAGGCTCACTTTTCAACAGATTTTGTCTTATTCAATTAATTCATCTGAGGTGACTGCTCTCATGCATCAGCCGGCCCACGAAATGCCTTCCGCAATAGTCCCTAGCAAATCCCCTTTTTTAATGTACAATTGAATTGTTGGATAATTGGGGTAGCTTAGCAACTCCATTTTTTATGTACAGTTGAATTGTTGGCTAATTGGGGTAGGGAAATCTGTTCAATATAAAAAATCCCAGATCATAGTGCATGAATCCGCACATTGGTAAGCAAAATCCAAACCAAATGTGCTAGAAATTAAAAGAATTTTTGAATAATAAAGTCTGATTACTGATTTAATGCTACCTTATAATAGATTATCTCACCATCACCGTATGTTTGCAATTGAGTTGTTTGTAGCTTATCTCCAAAATACACAGCTAATTCCAGACAGCATATAAAGGGCTTGTTTGGCAACAATGGGAAAAAAATGTCATGATATTTGTTTACCCATTATGAGAGAGGGACAATGGGAGATCCTAGAGGATGATTGGGGACAACATGAGAAGTAACTAGAAATCAGAGAACAAAAATCCATGTTTAGAATAGGTTTTTTACTTTTTCAGTCTCCCTCCCTCTCTCTCTCTAGGATAATCAGGATACCATGAAAATTTTCTCATGGTTTGCCAAACATGCCATAAAGACAGCTATGCTTAACAACACAGATTACCTACAAAAGTGAAAAAAGAAGAATTGAATAACATTAAAAGACACTGAAACATTTTTCACAACATGCATTTAACTATCACTGAACTCATAAGAGATGATGTCATTATTCCTGCTCTTACTAAGCATCTACACCAAAAGAGTTAACTGGGAACCAAGAAAAAGTCAAGCACCCTTTCCAATTTCTTCTATCCATAGAGAAAAGCTCTAATAAGAGCATTCCAAAGAAACTTTAACAGCACAAATTTTCCTTGATCTGAAAACCCTGTAAAAAATTACACATCATCGTCATTGTAAATCGACAACTCTGTTGCAAGATCCTCCATTTTGCTACCCGCAGAGAGATCACAAAAGCGCTCCTTTTTGCTTCATCAAATAAGCTATGATAGCGAATAATATAACGACAATAATAACCCACATTCTCATCCCTGCAAAAACTTATGGCCCTTAGAAACAGTCTAAGCAGAACATTAAAACATTAAAGATGGATAAAATTTTATGTATAAATATTAAATCCGAAATTCGAAATAAGACAAACCATTCTTTTTCTTGTCTTTGATGAGTGTCACTCTCACACTTGAATCGAAAGATGTAGAGACCAAAGCACTGTATTTATGAAACAAGGAACACTTATTAGATATATCTGATGGATAAGCAAAATACAAGAGAGCTGTGAAGAATTAAAATATTGGCTTTGATGTAGTGTGCCGTGCGATATAAACCAATTTTAGGATAACCATTATTCAGATATGCTAAACAGACGTTTCCAAAAAAAAAAAAAGATACTACAACAGTTGAATACTGTAAGATCACAGGTCACAGGGTAGAGTTCTCGTCACCAGCGCCAGTTTTACTTCTTTTCATCTACTACTATATTTACGATTAATACCCAAATATTGTTTTAATTTGATCACGGGGTAGAGCTCTCATCATCAGAAACAGATTTATAGTGTTTTCAAGTATTTATATATGAGGAAATGGTTTGAGTGCAGCTGCACAGATAGCTTATCGGAACATGGCTGCCACAAACCATGGGGGGGGGGCCACATTTTTGGAGGGATCCAAAGCATTCATTTGGAAGGCCCTTCCATGGATAGGGTGTGTGCAAAAAATCAGCCCTATAGGATCATCCTAACCCAATCAAAGTTGGAGGGGAAAATGGACAGACACTGTTTCTGCGCATTTTTTCCCTCCACAAATGGCAGGGTTAGGATGATCCTAAAGGGCTGATTTTTGGTACACACCCTATCCATGGAAGGGCCTTCCAAATGAATGCTTTGGATCCCCCAAAAAATATGCCCCCCCCCCCCCCATGGTTTGTGGCAGCCATGCACAGATAAGCTATCTGTGCAGCTGCACACAAACCACTATCACTTACGATCAATTCCCAAATTTTGTTTTAAATCACTCCCATCTTTATAGATTTCACCTTTTTATAGTTTTTTAATTAATAATAAGAAACAGCATTACATGATGCTGACACATTCAAATATATAAAAAAAAAATCAGCACATTAATGTAATAATGTGTGATAGGTTCACCTAATAAATTGAATTTATGGGATGCACAGCATTTCATTGCAAGCTACTTCAAGAAGACAAGAACCATCAATTATGAGATCAAAGGATGTGATGATAACCTGGAATCTTGGGAGAACATCACCGCAGTAATAATTCCAAGGTGAGCTTTTCTAACCTTCATCTGCATCTGCATATTGGTGGAGTTTATTATAGCAATGTCCCCTTCAATTGTCCCACTGCATATTGATGCGAGAGAAGGTTAAGTTGGTGAAACAATTAATGAGATTAAAACATATGAAAAATTGTATTGAACGATGGAAATCATCCCAAAAGTAACTTAAAGTTGGGAGTTCATATTGGTGTTTTGTCTTCATACAGTAGCACTTTTGTTGAAAGGATTAGCAAATGATGAAAAGTTCATTTCTGATTTCAACAAGTGATGTACATTTTAATCACTATCCAGAAGTGCAATATAGAATCAAAATTGGTTAAATATATCAAAAGAGGAAATTCACATTGTGTGTGCCATAATCAACCGAAAGTTAAAGATTGACCTACAAAGTATTGCATGCTTGATCTTCAGATGGATGTCTTGGGAAACATGGAGCAGATGGTGCAAAATCATGACAAACTGTACACAATCAAGTTACCCAAATTTCTCTTGAGATATGTTTCTAAACAGTCAAGAAGAATCTGACCACAAACCATAATTAGGAAATCATTTAAATAGATAGGGAAGTCACAACTGTTTGCAGTAAACAATTTCAATATCAAGACCTGTTTGGGCTTACAAATCTGTAACACTTTATTTTACAGGGAAATCGATAGGGTGGCCTGGAATTTAGACTCTGGAATCCTACTATATTAAGAAGACGGGCAAAGACAAAAGGATTTGGATCTGGAGCTCCTCTGGGACGTTCAACGCCAAATCATTCTACAACCAAATCATGCCTAGTCCTCCTGCCTTGCATATAGCCAGAGTTTGAAGTATACCTGCTCCTCCCAAGTTTTGTGCGTTTAGACGGACAGCTATCCTGGACAAAATCCTTACGGTGGATCATCTGCAAAATTGCCAAATGCTTATTTTTGATCAATGTGCCTTACGAGAGGAAGCTGGGGAGTCCGTACTCCGTAGACCATATATTTATCCATAGTAGGGTAGCCAGGGAGAGTTTTGCACTAGCAGGGAACAGATAGAAATCCATGCCCCTAGTTGGGAACCTCTTGGTCTAGGGATGGTGAAGCTTAACTTCGATGGCTCGAGTCTGGGCAATCCATGGACCATGGCCAGCAGGAGTAGCTGGAGTTCTTAGGGATGAGAGGGGAGCGACCAGGTGGGCGTTCTCTGGCCATATTGGGAGTGCAGATTCTAATGAAATTGAAGGGCAGTTTGCAGGCCATAAGGATCATAAAAAATAGAGATCTAAACAGATTAATTGTAGAGGGCAATTCTCTTAATGTTATCAGATGGCTAGACAGAAGTCATCCTCATCCTTGGGGATTTGTGCAGATGATTGATGAGATCCGTGATCGTGCAGTATATTCCCCTTCTATATTCCACCATGTACAGAGATCGGCAAATGGTGATGCGGATCGGTTAGCTCGGGAGGGAGTGGGGATGGATAGTTTGACAACGTTTTATTCCTCCCTTCCTTGAGGGGCATGTCTCTTCTCTGTTGTTGTATCTTGTTTACTCACCTACCTTTTCTGTTTTTTGTTCTTTTCTTTTGTCCCCGTTGTATTGACCATCTCAGTCATCGCTTTCTTTGCCTCAATGAAATGATCTACCATTCAAAAAAAGTAAAGAATCGACGGTAGAACATAAATTGGATAGTAAGGATGATATTCAATCAACAAACATTTATTCTTAACCCTACAACATCCTTTACCAAAAAATGAAAATTTGGACCTAGGAAACAATTGAACACATGAAAATGAGCTATGTGAAATTGAAAGTGATGGCACTTATGATAGTGATGGAGAAGAATATATAGAAGATTAAATAGATGCAAATGAAAGAATGAAGCTAAACTCGGTTTCCAGAGCTACTTTTTGAAATTAGTTCTCTTGAGATGGAAATTATTCTTAAATCAACCGTGATTATTGAAGAAAAAGAATCCGATGAAGGATATTCAATGCCTTTCATTAATTTTGATTTTTCAAGACTGGGGGACCTTAATCCCATATTAAAAATATTCTTTGGTAAATTAAATTTGAACAATTGGCATTTTTTCAATAATGATGAGAGATGTTTTATGTGGTTGGCAGGAGGCAGATAAGAAAATTGATTTTATATTATTAGGTGGCAAAGTAAATATTTTAAAAGATAATTCAAAATTAATAACTTCCTAGTTATGCTTGGTCGATGCAACCTAGAGAGATTAAAAAAAAGGGCGGCCCAGTGCACGAGGCTCTCGCCATTGCAGGGTCTGGGGAGGGATAGATGTACGCAACCTAGAGAGATTGCAACATCATTTTTAAACTTTTCCAAAGATTGTTCATCATCACAAAACATGGAATAACAAGCCTACAATTGAAGATCTATTATTTTGAAAAGATAACTTGTGAAATTGGACTACTGTAAATAGTTGGCACTTAAAAATTAAAACTCTGAGGGCGAATTTTCTACAACGCAGGGAGAATTGATACAAGCAAAACTCATGAACAAGACTATAATTCAACAAATATGATTCGAGAGAAAAAGAGGGTTGACCGAGATCCAAAAGTGTGCCTAATGTGACCTATGTAATGAAAACGTGAATAGTTTTTAGCAAAAACTTTTAACACATTCACTGTTTTTATTTTGGGCAACTTTAAAATAGAAACTAAGGTTTATTTACGTTGATTCGAGGGCTAGAATTGTTCCTATAACTATGGTTTTAAATATCCCCAAAACGACCAAAATGTTTATGTTTCCATCCCCACAGAAATAAAATCTCAATGAATTTCTTCCCTGTAATTATTTCCGACCAAAATTCCAGAAATTCAATCGAAATTCCCAAAATTTGACTGAAATGGTCGGAACGACAAAAATAAAAATGGAAAGACATCAACATCAATGAACTAACAACAAAGGTAACCGTATCTCATGCATGGGATGTTAGATCGGCAAGGGACCAATAATTCCTCGTAACTCTATGTGGTAATGACATAGAGTTGTGGACCTTGGAGGGGAGATTGGTCATTGTACTTTCTTATACTTTATTACATTGCACCTTTTTATTAATTTTATTGTTCCAGACATGTGCGACAACACATCTCACTAGGTGTTCAACGTGAATAAGCCATTATAGATGGTTTTCTTGCTTATATGATGGTTTCTAAGTATGTATTTGTGCTTATTCTAGCATTTACCAATGTTTCATCTTAAATTTCATCATTTGCATATGTTTCCATACATTTCCGTGATTTTACAAGATTTCTACCGAAATTTCCACCGATGCTGAAATGTCTTCATTTCCGTGCCGACCGAAATCGAAATTTAAAACCTTGCCTATAACAATTCTTAGGATTACCATTACAAAAATAGCAATGCTTAGGATTAAACTAAGGTTTTAAGGTGTTTTGGCCTGTATATAAAAATCAATTTTCGATGTGCTTTTTAGGAGGTCAACAAATAGTTTCGAGCTTTCCCTTTTAGTTTTGGGATTTAGCCTACTTAGATTACGCTTTGATCAAATCTATTGTAGTTTTATTCCCCTCCAGCATTGTTTGTGAAGATTTATTGGATTGAGTGAGTGATCAATATGAAACGAACTATTTTATAGATACAAGATATTGGGTCGAAAAATAAAATAAAATGTTGGCAAGTAAAAGTCAAAAGTCTCAATAGTATGAAATCAAACTCGTATTGACAATCACAGTAAACATTTGACAGCAGTTGGAACTAGCAAAAGGAAAGCCTAGACTAATGCATTGATCAAGCAATAATATCAAAGCATGTTAAATAGAACCAAGCGAAATATTGACGATAAACATTAAATTGAAGAATTTACAGGGCAACAAGTTTTCCAGCCTAGACTAATGCATTGGTCAAGCAATAATAACAACGCATATTCAATAGAACCAAGCGAAATATTGACAATAAACATTAAATTGAAGAATTTACATGGCAAGGAGTTTTCCATCAGCTGAAACATTGAACGCAGAAACCGGATCACGGACTATTTGTTTTGATCCAGCTCTCTTCCATGAGTTAGTGTTCCAAGGCACAATACTCCCCTGCTGACCTGTGAAAGAGAGTTTCAATGCAGGTAGCACATAAAACAAAACAAAAAAAGGAGAATCCAACATTCAATTCAGAAATTTCACCTTTCATTGAAGTAACATAAAGGATCTGATTGTCACTGCTTCGGGAAAACCGGCAGAACCCAAAAATCTCACCCTGAATGGGATGAGCATATTCAGTTTACATTGAGAAATCCAAGAATGAAAAATACTAAAAACACTGTTTAGGAGTCATTACAATGTATGCTCACGTTTTCTCTGGGTAAATTGGCTACGACCGTCGATGAAGAGAGATCCCAAACCCTGCAAGGGCCACTACTTCCCAAGGATACAAGAAACTTGCCATCGAAGCTGCATGATAAATCTGACAAACAATCAGAATATACAATATAATATAAATCAGAAAAAAATGAAAGACAAAACGGCTTTCCTAAACTGTTTTTTTTTTGAATGGTTGGCTTTCCTAAACTTACGAGGAAAACTCAAATAATTCGCTAATTCAACCAATCATAATCAATCATACAAAGTATTTTTCCATATACCTGAAATCCAAATCCTTGACAGTTGCATGAGCATCAGTCTGATCAAGAATTACATCCATACTAGGCCACTTGAAAACTCTCAAATGGCCATCCTACATTGCACCGAAAGTGAAGCATTATACCACCTAATTTTGTTTAAATGAATTTATACATTTCAACTCGACCCATTATGTCAAATAATGTTAAAGAGTGTACAGAGAATAAAAATTAATGTTCAATATTGACGTGGAAGTGCACCTGTGTCCTATACACATTTTAAGACACAACTTGATACAGATATAGGTAAAAAAGAGCATAAAGGGTTAGCGTGAACAAGAAATTGAACATGCCCAAAAGAACACTAACAAGACATGAATGGGATCGAATCATTAAAAGGAATAGGATAAGCACTTAATAAGGAGTTGTAAATGTGGGTTTTGTAAAGATGTTATTTTATGATGAAAAATTGTCCTGACATTCTGAAATGTGATCCGAAGCCCTGTCAATTGATCCTGAATTTCTTCAATAGCATTAGCAAATCTCCAAGGATGCGGACACCTATGATCCAACCATCTTATCATACTCATGGAGTCACCTTCCACAATCAAACGATATGTCTCTCCACATTCTAACCCCTGCAAGACGGCCATGGCCTTCACCTCATTGGAATCCTTAATTCCAATCGGGAATCAGCCCATGCTCATCTGTTAGGATCCCTCCAATTCTAGAGGGGCCTGAGTTACCTATACTTGACCCTTCAAAGTTAAGTTTCAGCTTCCCGGGATCTGGTAGGGTCCATTTCAGAGTAAGGACATCACGCATCTCTGAACTCGGCACACTTCCCTACAATTATGGATTACATCGCAGCTAGAAACACCCCTAAAGCACGGGATACCTTGTGCCCATCTGCAAGTCAAATACATCACCTTCGAATACACAGAATGAGGCCATTCGGAGATGCTTTTGAAGATCCGGCTGTTTCTTTCTTTCTAGTTACCCACATTGTAGCCAACAAAACCAATCTTTACAGGATTCTACATATTTTAGGCCAAGAAATGCCCATTCAGTTGTCTAAGAGATCAATAAATCGGGCTGGGAAAACCCAAACCATAACAAATCATCGAAGAATGTGGTTCCAAAACTGCCTAAAAGTAAAGAAGAACAATGGCATCTCCTGCCTCTTTGTGAATATGTTAGAAAATGATGTTGAGAAGTTAAAACTCATACTAGTTAAAACTCTAGCATCGATGCAATATGTTGAGAAGGTTTTTTTTTTTTTTGAATGGCATGTTGCCTCAGGAGTTCTGTGCGACCGTAAAATCCCTACCAAGTTGAAGGGAAAGTTTTATAAGACAGCTGTGAGGCCAGCCATGCTGTATGGCTCAGAATGTTGGGCCACCAAGAAGCAACATGTGCATGAGATGAGTGTAGCAGATATGCGAATGCTTAGATGGATGTGGGGCCACACAAGGTTAGATAGAATTAAAAATGAAGACATTCGTAAAAAGGTGGGGGTGGCACCAATTGAGGAGAAGATGATAGAGCACCACTTAAGATGGCTTGGACGTATCCAACGTAGGCCTTTGGATGCTCCGGTGAGAAGAGGCGACTCGGGCCAAATTCAGGGAGTAAAAAGAGGTAGGGGTAGACCGAAAATAACTTGGGTAGAAACAGTGAGGAAAGACTTGATAGCTAGGAACATAACAGAGAACATAACCTTGGATAGGATAGAATGGAAGAAAATGATCCACGTAGAAGAACCCAACTAGAACCAGGATTAGAGCAGGGTAGATTCCTTTTACCTTCTTCATGGATTTTTTCTGAAGGATTCATTTAGCCGACCCCAACTAGTTTGGGACAAAGGCTTTGTTGAGTTGAGTTGAGGTAAGTTGAGTTGAGTTGAGAAGTATGTTAAAGGAGAGATTGAAGAGGATGTTAACCATACAATAGGAGCAAGTTGGTTGAAGTGGAAGCTTGCCTCAGGAGTTCTACCGTAAAATCCCTACGAAGTTGAAGAAAAAGTTTTATAAGACAGCTATGAGGCCAGCCATGCTTTACGGCTTAGAATGTTGGGCCACCAAGAAGCAGCATGTGCATAAGATGAGTGTAGCAGAGATGCGAATGCTTAAATGGATGTGCGGGGACACAAGGTTAGATAGAATTAAAAATGAAGACATTTGTAGAAAGGTGGGGTGGCACCAATTGAGAAGAAGATGAGAGAGCACCGCTTAAGATGGTTTGGACATCTCCGGTGAGAAGAGGCGACTCTGCCAAATTGATGGAGTAAAAAAAGGTAGGGACAGACCGAAAACAACTTGGGCAGAAATAGTGAGGAAAGACTTGATGGCTAGGAACATAACAGAGAACATGGCCTTGGATAAGCAAGGTTTTAAATTTCGACCGAAATCCGAAATTTACCGAAATTTCGGGTTTCGGTTGAGAGCGAAATCGAAAAGCACTATACTTGAAACGTTATTTTATTTCGATCGAAATTTGGTTATCCCGAAATTTCGTCCGAAATTTAAGGGATTTCACCCAAAAATATGATTATTTAATATCATCCCGAAATTACCGAAATTTCGGTTTCGGTAAGGACTGAAACGCATTCCGAAACCGAAATTTAAAACCTTGTGGATAGGATAGAATGGAAGAAATGGATCCACGTAGAAGAACCCAACTAGAGCCAGGATTAGAGCCAGGTAGATTCCTTTCATCTTTTTATGAATTTTTTCTAAAGGATTCATCTAGCCGACCCCAACTAGTTTGGGACAAAGGCTTTGTTGAGTTGAGTTGATGTTGAGAAGGTAAGTCTTACAATATGATAACACTAGCACCTATGAAGCACGGATACAGGTACGAGGTGCGGGTACGACACAATAAGGGTACGTGGATACGTGATTACAGGTGCGTTGGGGGTAAGCTGAATATAATATATTTTTATATTTATTATATATTTATAAAATTAAAAAATTAAAGGCCATGTTCGTTTGAGATTGTCCCAACTCCTAACCGAATGTGATCCAACTCAAAATTAAACATAATTTCGACTCCAATAATCAGTTTTGGGCTCTCAATCGGTTGTTAGTGTCACAATCTCAAATGAACAGGGTCTAAATGTAATTTTAAGCCCAAATGTGAGCCCCAAACAATTTTGAATTGTTTGTTGTTTGGGTGCGTACTCGGTACAAACCCAGGGAGTACTAGGGCGCACCCGCACCCAATACGCACCTGATACGGGTGTGTGGGCCTCCGGAGAGTACCCGTGCTTCCTTGACTGGCACAGTCCAACCTAGCACACAACGAAGGTGATACAAGAGAATCACGCCAGATCGCGCATATCAACGGTCGAAAGCTTTGGATGTGTGATAAAACTCTCTCATAATGTGGAAAGGAAATATGAGAGGCTATGTGAGCATGTGAGAGTTCATAAATTAGAACTAGTTGTGGTCCCTCTTAGGGGTGGTCTATCGACGTCATGTAGCGCTCAATCCAATGGTCAAATGCTTCTGCATCAGAAGGTAAGTCTCAGCCAAGAAAAGATGAAAGAAGAAGGGTTGAACTCAACCCTTATAGCTATTATGTTGAGGTCAACACAGCACCTTGCTGATGTCAGAATGAAATGAGTTATTTCTAATTTAATTTGAATTTTTGGATGGATTTTTTGTGAGTTTTAGAAAGTCTTAGTTCGACTTCTTTATGCTACGTTTGGTTGCTTGGACTGGCTCGGAGAGTAGTGGAATAGGAAGTCAAAGGGAAGAGACAAGAATTTTGATTTGCCTAGAATTAACTCGGAAAATTGTGTAGTAGTGTTTGGTTGCGCATCAAATAATGAGAGAGTAGGAGAAAAAGTAGGGGGTGTCATTACCAATATATGGAGAGAGGAGAGAGAGGGGAGAAATAGAAAGAGAGCATCATTCCCTAGAAAATTCAACCATAATTCTTTGCTTTTGGAATGAGGGGACAAGAAAGAGACAAGCAATTATTACATGAGAGAAATCCAAGAGAATCAGTGGGAGTCCAATGCATTTTGGCAACCAAACGTGGAATGGCATGCCAAATCCAAAATAGGGCAAGTATAAGGTTTATATAAGGGGACTTTAGACTGGTTTATGAAATACTATAAAAGAATAAAGTTTATACAAATAGTTACTCTTTTCTCTGATGCTTTCTCTTTGAGGCAGCACTATATTATGTTCCCCTTCTTGTCTTTTATTGAGGTATGTGCTTGTATTATTTTACGTTTAGATTTAAATTTGAAACTTGTTTCTTATTCTATATTTGATGTGTCATAATTGGTATCAGAGCCATGGTTTTAAATTTCGGTTTCGGTCTGCGTTTCGGCCCTCACCGAAACCGAAATTTCAAAATTTCGGCCGAAATCCGACGATACCTTAAAAACTAATATTTTATTCAATACAAAATTTCGGCCGAAATTACCGAAATTTCAGTAATTGCGGCTGAAATTTCGGGAAAATACTATTTAATTAAAAAATCAAGATTTTTGGGCTGATTTTCCTTAAATTTCGGACGAAATTTTGAAATTTCGGACGAAATTTTGAAATTTCGGCCGAAAAAAGTAATGTGTCGGGTATTGCTGACCGAAATCCGAAATTTCGGTCCGAAATTTTGGATTTCGGTCGAAATTTGAAATCATGATTAGAGCAAGTTTGGTCGTAAGACTTGTATTTGGTAACATGGCGGTGAGAAATAATAGTCATCAAGGTGGAGGCCATGGGAATATTAATGTTTTGAAACTGTTAACACCCTGACAAGACAAGTAGATACTTTGACAAGACAAATGGATCGTTTTTTCTTTTTTTAAGTTGTCAAATGGATCATATTTTTTTTTTGAAATGGGCAAATGGATCATATTGTGCATGAAATTCAACTCTTGTGTCAAGTATTGGCCCGCGCTACAGCAACAGAGGCCGACAATCTCATCGGAAATTCAACCTATCAAACCGTAAGGTCCAAGGTGGAATTCAAGTCCCAAGCCAAGTGGAAGTAGAAAAGGGATTCAATTTGGTGGAAATCAGCAGGAAGGAACTTTGGGAACTAAACTTAACAAGCCAAAGTAGAAGACAAAGTTTTCGACGAAGAAGAGCTCAAATTGAGATGACTTCTTGGGACAGCACAATGGCTTGGAAGATTGATTTTTCTGAGATAGAGCAGATAGAAGAGTTAGACTTGATGTGGCTGATTTCCACGGAAAGCTTCATCCAGAAATTTTCCTAGATTGACTCTCAAGTGTGGATATTTTTTTTGATTGGCATCATATGAAGGAAGAACGGAAGGTCAGGTTTGTCAAGGGAGTTGCGTCAATTTGGTGCAAAACGAATACAACAGTCAAGGGAGTGACAAGGACTGCCCCAAATTTGATGATGGGAACTGATGAAAGAGAAGCTTAGGTAAAGGTTTCTACCGGCCAAATATGCCAAAGCCTTCTCTTCAATTGGTACAATAATTTGCGACAATGAGATACGAGCATGGAAGAATATAAGAAAGCATTTGTTGAATTGGCAAGTGGCAACAAGGGCTGGTTTAGTTGAAAGTTCAAACAGAACAGCAACTTGTCGCTCGTTATTTTGATGGCCTTCAAATCCAAAGTCAGGTTGAGCTTGTGGCCCAACGAATTCAGACTATTGAAGAAGGTTATCAATTAGCCCTTAAAGTAGAATAAAAACTCAAATGACGTGGCAATCAGTGCATCGGATCAGCTGTCACTAATGGATGAAGGACTTTAGTGCCTCTCAAAACAATAAAAGTGATCACTCGAGCACGACATTCGCTGATACAATTTCAAAACCAAACCCTTGTATAGGAGGTTCCCACATATGAGCAAGCTTTTCTAACATACGGAAGCAATGCTTTAATAACACCAAGTATTATAAGTGTGGAGTTGGGTATATGTCCTCCAAGTGTCCTATAGACTGCCAAACCTCATTTTTTAGCAAGAAAAACACAAAAATGAGGACGGGCTCATGAAGAAGATTGGAAAGACGAGGAGGATCTTAATTTAGATTCAAAAAATGGAGTCGTTTGTGATCCAAAGAGTACACCAAGTGTTAGTAGTGTGGAGTTGGGCATATGTCCTCCGAGTGTCCTATAGACTCTGTTGGACTAAGCGGGTTGCTGGACCCAGATCGGAGGTTGGCTGTGTGGTCCTAGGCCTTGAACCAGCAATGCCCCTGGTCTGGACTCTTAATAAAGATAATGGTAGCGCCTTTCCCACCAGCAATTGCTTGTGGGCACAATGGTAAGTAAAGCGAGAACGCTAAGTGGTACTGTGTATTGATGAATGGCTTCTTGATCTCAAGTGCAGAAGCCAAGTATAGAGTGATGGGCACTACTATTGCAGAGAACATGAGGCTGAGACATTTCTTGCATGAACATCATCTTAGGTCATATCAGATACTCGTGTTGTTTTCTGACAACAAAATAGACAACAAACTCTTACAAAACCCGGTCTTCCATGGCAGAGCCTAACATATTGAAATCGACTACCACTTCATTAGTCAGGAAGTAGAGAGGAATGGCAAAGTATTTTCCTACTTTTGTTACAAGTCATGAATAAAACTTAGTAAACAAGCTCAACATGTCTAGAGGACCATGTTAGCTTGAAGGGGGGTATTAGAACTGGTCAAAATTCATATCATGGGTACTTTGGTCATTTTGACCAATCTCATATAAATACTACTTGTATATTGTATTTTAGACGATTATTGAATGAAAGGAATATGGCAGGAACTCCACTACGATTCATTACACTTAGAGCAGTTTTTAACATATTGGTCATTTTGTTTTCAGTATGCACGTGATGGTAATTACTCTAATTGAAGAGCTCGCACATAATGAAAGTCCTGTGTCTTTTGTTCCAACGAATAATAATATTCACTGAAGGCATCACTTTGCTTTCTTGCTTCTTTTCATAAGATGTTTTGCTTGGCATTTGGGTGCCATGTCAGCAAAACCCCTTGGCTAGTTGCCAATATATAAAAACCATGCCAAAAACCACAAAAAGTGGTTTTTTGCTTGAATTTCTCTCTCTCTCTCTCTCTCTCTCTCTCTCTCTCTCTCTCTCTCTCTGTGTGTGTGTGTGTGTGTGTGTGTGTGTGTAATGACACTCCCTACCACTACTCTACGAGGTTGACAACCAAACACTACTTAACACTATTCTACGAGGCAAGTTCCAAGTAAATCCAATGCTTGTTTGTCTCCTCCCTGTTGACTACTTACACCACTACACTACGAGGTAAATACCTGCAACCAAACTGAGCCTTAGGATTTGTTTGAAGTCTCGGGCAGTTTTGAAAAGGCTAAGCTATTTACACAAAGATAGTTTTCTAGCTATGAACATTGAAGTAATAACATTCTACTTATTCGTGTTAACCAAAAGTATATAGATTGCACATGTTTCCATCCCATTTTCCATCAATTTTTCCGTATTTAGACAATGACACATCCACATTTCCAAATAAATACAAGCTGAAATACATAAATCAACATTTTTTTTGAATGATCTAAATCAACATTATCAACAGATAAAGGATAAATGAATGAATAGAACATTTTCTACCTCACCGCCTGCAGCAAGTATAGAACCCTCTGAGTTAAAGGTCAACGCTAACTGCATCCCAACATCTTCCAACTGTGTCAGCATTTTCTCAGAAGATTTTGGGGTTATTTTATGGGTCGTTCTCTCTGGTACATCCCATTCGAACCATCTATATGAACATTGAAAGACAAGAAATTTAAAGCAAATATATAACTGCTAAAAGTATACCCTAGTAAGGCTTAAACATAAAGTGCGATAAATTATATGCTTCATTGATTGCACTTTTTCTTAAATTTTAGGGATTTGCTAGGGACCATCGCAGAAGGCATTTCACGGATGGGCTGTTGCATGTGAGAGCAGCCACCACAGATGAATTATATGAATAAGACAAAATCTACTGAAAAGTGAGCATGTGTAGCTGCTCTCACATGCAACAGCCCATCTGCAAAATGCCTTCTGCGATGGTCCCTTGCAAATCCCTAAATATTATTTCACTATCAATTGCCACAACGCCTAAAAATTTAACATGGGACAACATAACATTAATGTCAGCCAACAAAGGAGGCAGCTATTAGACATATGTAACATCAAGTCAAAAAGTTGCAGTTAACAACAATAACTAAGATAACAACAGAATAGTAAAATTATTTAAAATTTTATAAAATTGCTCAAATAGAAATTTAGGAAATGGGAAAACTATCAAATTGAAGGTATAATTCATAGCAAATTTAATACCCACAAAAAAATCGATTTTAAATCTTCCCTAGTGCCGAAGCATCTAAATGTGATAAAATGAGAACAATGCTAGAACTATCCCATCTATCTTCTCTATTTCCTAAAGGTGATATCTAATCCATCGACTTCGCTACATAACAGAAAATTGAAATTTTCTTATATCTTTTGATTTTACGCAAAGTTCAAATTTTATTTAAGGGTTTTACCAAGCATACCAGAGCGATCAATCCGATCCAATCTGATTGTGAATCCAACAAGCAGATTGATTGATCTCAACCATCAGAAATGTGAACTTCTCTGTTTTTATTTATTCCTAAGATTAAAGATTTCATGCATACTTGGGTTTTACTAAAGGATCAAGGGAATAATTTGAATGGGTCTAATAAAAACTCCTATGGTTAGAGTGATCCAATCAACATCAGATTTCTAAGTTGAGTTGATCTCAAGATCCAACGATCGGATCTACATGAATTGAAATTGGATCTTTAATCATAACCCAAAGTGAGATTCACAAAATATTTTGGATTTATTTTATTAATCCTATATCATATTTGGTATTAGAGCAACAAGGATTAATATTGGATTTACTTAAAAAAAAAAGGATTAATATTGGATCATTCATCATAGTTTCAATATGAACTAGTTAGCAGTATCTTAACTAATAGTCCTGCACCAGAAAGGCAATGACGAAACAATAAATAAGGTTCTTCTTATTTCCTGTGAACGCAATTTGAATGAGATGGAAAAAAGGTTTTCAATTCTCTAATTCTTAAGAATGCCCTATATATAGGGCTTTCCCTCCTACGCTCATCTAAATCTTGAGGAATTCTGTGGAGTTCCACAGGATTGCTCTCCGAGTTAAAGAGTTTTGACCAATTGTTCAAGTCTGAAAAAAATCCGTTTGAGAAATAAGAAGATCAATATCGGGTCGAATCAACAACCAGATTGTGTAGTTATTATTTTTAATTTTATTAATTGTCCTAGTTGCATAGGAAACAGAGAAATAACCTGCAACTTTTGGGGAAGGAACAAATAAAGCCTTCACCTCCAGGGTGCACAGACATTCTGTAAGGTACATCACCATTAGTTCCAAGCTTATCCACCTGGAAAAAGGTACACCGTTTTAATTATGGTGAACATATCCATTTTTTGGAAGCACTAAAATATTCATAGTAAAAAAGACTATCACACAACTGCAAATATTGCTTAAAATCATTGAACAAAAAGTTTCATAAACCTAAATCATAAGGGGATAGGAAATAACTTGAAGAAATATATTCATCCTATAATATGTGGCACAAAATGATAAAAAATGATTATCCATAAAAGGAAAGTATAATTCCCTTGAGGAAAGACCAGAGAAAGGGGAAATTTCGGATTTCGGTCTTATCCGAAACCGAAAGTCCACATACCCGAAACGATACTTAATTTCGCAGAAATTTCATGACATTTCGTCCGAAATTTCTGTAAATATTTAATTTCGCTCGAAATTTGTGATATTTCAAATTTTGTTGAAATTTCAACGAAATCTGGATGAAATTTTCGAAATGTCGACTGAAATTTCTAAAATTTCGACCGAAATCTCAACAGAATATTGCAGAAAAAAATAAAGGGTGTGAGATGAAAACCTACTACCCCGGTTAACCCTTTTTGCCCTCTTTCCGTCTTTTTAGGGCAAATTATCACAAAATACAGATCCCAATCACATCTTTCCATTTTCGGGAACTCCTCTCTCATATCTTTCTTAAGAATTTCGCCACTGAGGGAAATCTCAATGTAAAAGAAAACTTCGGATTACTCACCCCTCTCAAGAACGGCAATGGTCCCGTGATCGAAAGCTTCTAAATTCCTGTTTGGGGTTTACTTGATCTCTATTAGGCCTAGGTTTTTATCATGAAATCCCCGTTCGTTTTGCGATTCCTCTTTTCAATTCCTTTCTTAAGAATTTTGCTAGATAACAAAGGTGACGAAAACCTTGGCATGATAGAGAGCCTCCTTGATTCTTCATTCTTCATAGTAACAGAAAGAGTTCCACCGCATTTACAAATTCCAGAGAGAACACTAGCTATGGAAGACATGCATTCAACCAGATATAAAGAGGAAAACAACGTGTTTGCAGAGACTTGCTGGAGGTAAAAAAAACAAGAAATTTGGAAATATGATTAAACATGAGTAAGCCAAAGACTCTTAACAATATACACAAGGCTATATCACAAAAATATAATGATTGCTGGATCCTTCAAATTAAATTTAACGTGTTGTTGAAAATTCTGTAATTCAGTTCACTAAATGGATCTGAACCGTCCGATATGTAGAGTTTTGAAAAGCGTTAAAGGGGTTGAGTTTATCCTCAAGTAGTTAACCATTTTCAGTCGAAATTTAATAATACTAAATATTAAATTGGTTTTTTCAATTAAAAAGTATTAAATTGGCTTTTTTTAATTAAAAAGTATCTTTGCCGAAATTTCGGTTTCGCTGGGTCCGAAATGCATCCCGAAACCGAAAGTTAAACCTTGCTAATAACACATGATTGGTAAAAGTAAACAAATACTGACAAAGGATTAGTCTTCAAAAGTTACTCAAGTGGATCTCGAGGATGGATGTGATACACAAAACAATTAGATATAAGAATTAACAACCAACATTATGGAATATGATACATTATTCTGAAAAGAAAAGAAAATATAGAGAAGCAATAGATTTAGATTGACAACCCTTGTGCAATAAAACCCACATATCGAAAAGTGGATCTCTTTAATGATTATCAAAATGCAAGGAATGCTCAAAGCTCATGGTGACACACCAATAAAAGGCATTGTTAAATGGGGTGACATACCAATAAAAGGCACTGTTCGAGTAAATGGTGCACATAAAAACACAAATTGTAATATAGGATTTTTTCGGCACTAAAATAACATACACATAAATTGCAATATAGATTTCTCACTTTTCACAATAAAATCACGTACACACAAATTGCAATATAGATTTTTTTTTTCACTTTTAGAACAAATTGCAATATATACAAGGGAATGACACTATGTGAATCGCTTATCCAGGATACCATCCCATTTGGGCCATAGTACTCGATCAACTTACATCACACCTTGTGGGCCTACTTAGATTATATACCACTTTGACAATTCACATATCTGATGTAGTCTTTGTTCACAGACCTCAAAGGTCATATTGTAGAAACTTCTTTCTTGCCATTCAAAAAAAAAAAACTTTCTTAGATTAAGCTGGAGATGATAATTGATAAATTTGGAGTGCGATAAATCTTTAAGAGCTACATGGCTTGTGGGCTAACAAAAATATAAAATTCTTTCATGAGATGGCTAATGCTGTAAATAGATTGAATTTAATTCGCTGTATAAAGCAAGGAATGCTTAGTAAGAGAAGGAGCCAATGTATCTTGGAACATTAATTTCAGGAGAAATTTCTACACAGACTTTAGGTAGCGGGATTATCAAGTCGAGAAAGTAAGTGGCAGGATCATCTGTTAGGTACCTTACCAATACACCAAAAGCTCCCGAGCTGATGGAACACGTTAGGCAAGGCCCTTTAAACCTATCCCATACCAGGTTGAGTCCCAACCAATCCCGTAAAAAGGCAGGGCCCCATTTAGGACCGTACCATTCCACCACACTTTTGCATCCGCCGTCCTCGGCAGCCCACTCTGTGGCAACTTCACTCTAGTAGCTTTCACTCTACCAGGTAGCCCTTTTCAGATAGTCCTCTCTACAGGTCGCCCCTTCCGTGACTCAAACACGGGGCGTGGTGGATGCTCCAATACCAAATTTTAGGTACCTTACCAATACGCCAATAGCTCCAAAGCTAATGGAACGAGTTAAGCAAGGTCCTTTAAACATGTCCCATACCATGCTGGGTTTCACCCAATCCCATACGTTGGCGGGCCCCCACTTAGGACCGTAACATCATCCATCTCATTTCACTATGTGAGAAGATCGGCAAACAATGAAGTGGATCGGCTTGCTATGGAGAGAGTGGCTTTGGCTAGGGCGACCTTAGAAACTTTTGATTTTCTCCCCCCTTGATGGTTGATTGGTTGATGTTAGAGATTGGTTTTTCCGCGGTTTCTTTATTAATTTAATTCTTTACCATTCAAAAATAAGTAAAACAAAACACGACAAATTCAAAAGAATTATGAGAATTGACAAAAGGAGAAAATCATAACGAAAATGTAAAGCAACTTATGGGTTGATCAGAAAGAGAATCATCAGAGAAATAAAATTGGACAAGTAGAAGAAGAACGCAATAACTAACACCCATAACCCTAAAAACACATTCCCACAACTACATAATAACTACATTACAAGTTTACAACTACCCCATAAACATCAATAATTATAAGCACATATCAATGTAATACAACTTACAGGTTGATCAGAAAGAGAATCATTAGAAAAATCGAATTGCGCAAGTAAAAGGGCGTTTGAGATTCCACTTCTGCCTTCTCCACCCCCACCTCCCAAAACCAAATAACCCTTAGCAGATGAAAATTTCTCTTCAGAAACCTCTTTTCCTTTCCCTTCTACTTGTTCTTCCTTTGGATTATTCTCCTCAATTTTGTTAAGGGGAACCCAAGATGCACAGTAAAGGGGCAATCCATACTTCTTGCAACATGGAGGAATCACTACCCTTTTCTTCCCCATTCTCGTTTTGAATGATTTGCCCTAATTGTAAAAGAGAAATCAAATGAAAATTCAGAATATAATAAAGCATGATCTGGTGAGATTTTTCATTTTAGGTCCAGTATCCATAAAATAATCAACTGAACTAAAAAAAGATGATGATAAGAAACAGATCAAAATCGGAAACCCTAAATTAAGAAAAGGAAGAGACTGTTCTGAGAATAATTGGTGAAAGAGGATTAGAGATTCACTTACTTGCAGAGTTATCGATCAGAGAGAGAGAGAGAGAGAGAGAGAGAGAGAGATGAAAAAAACACTCTGTTTTTGTGTGTTTTATACTTTTATGGGGCTAGATATTGCCATAAGTTAAATTAGGCATTTCCACCCCTCTTTAGTCTTTACAAAATGACTAAAACAGGCTTTCTACTAGTTGCATGACCCAAAAGCCTAGAATGGTTCCTAGGTTGTGCCCCAAAAATCATTTACACAGGATGGTCCTAGCCCTCTGATCTATACAGCTTTCCATAATACGCAGTTTCTCTATAGATCGGAGGGTTGGATTCATCCTAGGTTGTGCCCCAAAAATCATTTCCATAGGATGAACCTAGCCCTCCGATCTATAGAGGTTTCCATAATATGCAGTTCCTCTATATAGATCGGAGGGTTGGATTCATCCTATAGAAATGATTTTTTAGGCACGACCTGTTTACGCTGTGGCCCTTCACATAGAATAGGTTGGATCATCTTATAGGGTGATCCGTACATACTTTTTGAAAAAATAAGGGACTATAAGGGATTACACCATATAAAAACTCCTAATATAAGCTATGGTATAAGGGATTTGCTAGGCAATTTCACGGAAAGCCGGAGAATTAAATGAATAAGACAAAAATTGCTAAAAAGTCAATCCTTAGCTATTCTCACTCAAAAGTGAGCAAGGAAATGGTTTTTCCATGAAATTGCACGGCAAATCCCTACCTCGTAGAGTAGCGGTGAATTAAAAATTTAAAACTTAAGTCAGAGAGGGAAAAGGCCAAGTAGTCTCTTCGTAGTTACCACGTAAGTGGTAAGTAGTGTTTGGATGGGTAGAATAGTGGTAGAGGTGCCATTACCAATATATAAAGAGATAAGAGATGGATTTAAATGTATAAATCCCAAGACTTTACAATAGTGGTTTTCTGTCTGGTTTTTGCTAGTAGTTTGCTAGCATGTCACGTGGGCGAATAAAGAAGATAATAACATTGCTAGAGACTGACCAAGACCGACCCCAAACCACCCCCCGCCAGCCTCCTTTGCCATTCATCTACCTAAGTTGCAAGGGAAAAAAGCTGAAAGCCAACTAAGGAACAGTAAATCTTTGCAGGGTCTTTCTAATCAGGTGTAGACAATGCTATCCGCATCTTTTATAGACATATCTATTTCATTGAGCCTCTCTCGGGGACAGTGCCCAAATTGTTACGCCTTTTTAATGGAGATAAGCCCTAAAAGAAACACGTGCTCTGTTTGGATGCCATTAATTCATTGGGAGATCTATATCCCAGCGGTCAAAGGGAAGATTAAAGGGGAGATCTAAGGCAGATCAGTCAACGGGGAGATTAAGGGTGGAAGAAAGAAACATTGTTTGGTTTGTCTTGCAAATATTGGGGGGGGGGGGGGGGGGGGGGGGGGTGGGTTGGGATAAGCGCAAAAAGATCTCCCCAAGATCTTCTCCACAAATTTCTTTGATTTGAAGAAATTTGGAGAGAAAATCTCGAGCGCGCCACATCACCCGACCGTCGCCCGACAGTGCTAGTGGTCAAAGACCTTAAAAGGCAACCAAACAATCTCAAGAAGATCTCAAGAAGATGTTCTCCCCTCAATCTCCTTAAAGATAGCCAACCAAACAGAGCTATGTGCTTGTTTGATTTTAAAGCTTGAGAAAATTGCCAATGGTAGTTGGAAACTCAGCAAGTCAACTGGACTCACTCGTACTGACTGAGGTCAGTCATTAACTAGGTGATGGGTCAGGAAAACCAAGCCAGGTTTTGCCAATTACTTGTTAAACTAATAACTTGAAAATTAATATTCCGTGGAAAATAATTTCACGGTTGCCAGATGTGGGCTTAGTGAAATAAAAACTTTTCTTTCTTTGGGATTTTTTCTGGCTTGTTTGGCGTGCAAGTGGGAAATTTTTTTCTCTCTCCGCAATTTGGAGGTAAAATGATAGTACTATGGCAACAATAGAGGGATATCATCATAAGTTGAAGATCCCTCCAAAAGAAAATAGAGGGTTGGTTTAAGGAGAAATTATATGATGGGTGGCCGTGAAAACACGTGAAGTCTGAAAAGTATGGTACGGCCCACTCCATATGATGATCCAAGCCGTCCATCTGTTAGGCCAGAACTTAAATATGTCGTGCCCCAAAAATCATTTTCATAGGATGATCCTAACCCTCCGATCTGTAGAAGATTCCATAAATTTGAGCCGGACCATACTTTCCAGACTTCACATGTTTTCACCGCCACCCATCATATAAATTCTCTGGTTTAATTTTTATTTTTCACATGTGAACAAGTAGGAAATCTAAGAAATATTTTTCCGTTCCAAAGCTTTCCAAAAAGGTTCTTGCAATCCAAACATGGAGTTATATGGTGCCCGCTCAGGCACATACAGTAGCCAGGCATCTGCCCTTGATATTTGATCCAACAGCATCCCCTTAAAAGTTGAAAAGTGGGCTGCTGTTGGACCTTGATCAGATGATCTAGGCCCTTCATTTATCATGTCTTGATTAGGGTTCTGCCAACCGTTGATTTTTTTAGTCCTTTATCTTAGACATGAGATGTCCGATTGGAATTGGACTAAGATAATGTGGGTCATCTATTGATGTCAACAGGATCAACGGTCTTGATTTGACACACATGTTCTCTCGTGGGGCCCAAAAAAATGCCATCATATGAAAGGGGCTCTATGCAATGTCTACCAAAAGGAGGAGCCGAGGATATGTTCTTTACTCTTTTGCACTATCAAATAAAAGGTGTGGGGCTAGTATTGGCATCCGAGAAAGAGGGGCACCTTCTTCACCCTTGCCGTAAAATGACCAAGATACCCTTTATCTCTTCATACTCTTATGAGCTATCAAGAAAAATACAGACACACCCCCTCAAGTCCTCAACTTTCTGACAATTTCAACTCTAACCCTGACTTTTAATAGTCACCAACTACACCCTTGAGGTTTCAATTTGTATAAGGTAGACTCTCTCAGTTGTCCACAGATCGAAGAGTTAAGATGATCTTATGGAGCTGATTTTTTGGGCTCACCCTATCTATGTCGGGGCCCATCAAATGAATGCTCTGGATCATCCAAACAATATGGGCTCACTGTGTTTTTTATAGTGTTTGGATTCAGGTATGGCATTTGGAGGGGGGTATGGGGTCTTCATTAGCAATGATAGTGCTTCAAAAGAGGGGGTCTACTTTATACAAATTGAAACCTTAGGGGGTGACTTTTAAAAGTCAGGGTTATAATTGAAAATGTCACAAAATTGAGGGGGTGTAACTGTATTTTTCCCCTGATTTTTATCAAATACAATACTAACAAGATTTAAAACAATAGAAAACTTGTGGACACGTCTCACAATGCCGGATTTATATTGTTTTAAGTCCCTTGAAAACACTCCCAACTTTAGGAAAAAAGAAAGAAAGAAGGAAGTACAGTGGGACCCACCTATTTGGATGATCTAAAGCATTCCTTTGTGGGTCCGGCTCCAGATAGGCCATGCTCCAAAAATCTTCTCCATTGGATGATCCTAACCCTCCGGTGAGTAGAGGTTCCTACATTATTATTTTTGACCTGGAAGGATCATCCCAAGGAGTTAATTTTTGAGGCACAGTCTATCAACAGCCAGGGCCAAAAAATGAATGGTTTAGATCAACAAATAGGTGGTCCCCGCTGTATTTTTTTAGTGCCTGTGTACTTCAACGGAAATAGGGCGATGATAAATTCGCACCCCCTGTAGGATAATTCACACAGTTTAAAGGAGGGCATGTGACAGATTTTAACGCTTTTTGACATTTAAAGGGGTGTGAATTATCCTAGAGGGGTGCGAATTTATCATCACCCTATATACCAATGTATCATATAAAATCTCCTCCAAACGTGAATGCCTTTTTGAAGTGCATTTCATTTAAGAGAAGTGTTGTTTGAATGAGCTGCCTTTTTTTTTTTTTTAGGGAAATGATTTATGAGCTCCATTGTTTTGATAAACATGCGCTCCAAGTTTTGTCGTGTAGTATTTAAAGGGCTGTCATAGGAATATTACGGTTCTCAAAAAAGCTCTTAAAGCCCTTAAAATACTACACGACAAACATATGGAGTGCATGTTTATCAAAACAATAGAGTGCTGATATCATTTCCCTATTTTTACTGAGGCTATGTTCACTTGTTTTCCTGGGAAAGGAAAAGAAAATGTTTCCTGGGAATCTGACGTGGCATTAGGAAAAGAAATCCAGGGAATCTGTGTAAGAAAAGGTTTCCGTGGACTGTTCACTTGCGCAGGAAAAGGTTTCCAGGGAAACTGCTTGCCCTTCTTTTTGCACTAGTTTTCTAAGGAAACGAAATCCGTGTGTTTTTGGTCGGAAATGAAATCCCTAAAGGGGAGGGAATGGGCTTTTCCATATCATTTTTTGACTTATTGTAGAAATTCCACATGTGTAATTCTATTTTCTCTGGAAAGCAAGTGAACACCAGAATTCTGTCTTGTCAAGGAAAAATGAGGCTGTTTTCCAGGGATTTGATTTCCAAGGAACGCAAGTGAAGTTCAGCGAGAAAGTTTGAAAGTATGAAATTTTTTCCTCAAAATAGATTTTATATTGTTTCAGTGATATCATGTATTGTACAAGGCTAAAGTTTATGTTGTATTGATGATATCTTAGGAATTGTTTGTCTGACAAATACACCATGTTTGAAGATTGAGAGAAACAAGAGACAAAACGGGAATCAAGAGGGTGATACAACATCACCCGAGCCAAAGACAATAGTATTTAATAAATAGAGGAGTACTAATTCTCTATTTTTATTCTTATTTATTTTTTATTTGTATACTTGTTTATTAAATTTTATTTTTTGTATATCTTTAATATTTATTTTTTATTTGTTTAGTTTTAACTGAGAAGTGATATATTCACCCCCTTTTCTTCCTCCGGCCACACGGCTTCAGCGTATTTATGACTACTATTTTTACACTACAAAGAGGTGGCCCATGGAAGAAAAAGGGGCGAATAGATTATTTCTCTTTTAAGTTCTTTTATTGTTATTATTTATTTAGAGCAGTGATAAATCGACTCCCAAATATCTTAAATCGACCCCCATGTGTCTATCTCTCTCCTCTTTCTCTTTCTAAACCAGAGGAGAGAGAAAGAGAAAGAGAGAAAGAGAAAGACACATGGGGTGTCGATTTATCACTCCCCTTTATTTATACTTAGTATTAAATTTTTTTTATCACGCACGAGCGTTGTCAGGTAAGTGCTTTTTGGGGACAGTAAAAGCCCTTTTACAGCTCTTTAAATATAAAAGGTGGAAAAGAACCGTTACATTTGAAAATGATACTTTATAAGTGGAATAGTATAAAAAAATCTGTAAACTGATAAAGAATAAAACAAAGTGAACTAAAATAAGAACTCTGAGTCAGAGATCTCAAGCACCTTGTGGGCACCCTTAGGGTTTACACCTGGCTTGAATTGGTTGCCTTCGATGTACCTGCATTGGCATATAGAGTTCTGTAAGTATTCTTTCAGAATTTCAATAGTGCTAATCTTGAAGGTTGAATGATTACAGGAACTCACAATTCTTTCAAGAAGGGGTGTTTATAGAAGGCATCTGGAATTCTTCCTATAAATAGATTGTGATCCAAATACCTGAAATTGCACGAAGAAGAGATAAGTGCATGGCACAACAACGATTCGCCGCTCAGTAATGTGTTGTGTAATTCGGGATTTCCATATTGATTCATACGTCGTACCCATGGGGTAGGGACAGAGGAAGAGGGGAAAAAATTGAAGATTTCACATAGTACTTTTGATCGAAAAATCCATGTGATTTCTTTCGTACCCTTCGTTCGATGAGAAAATATACACAAAAACATATATATTTTACATAAATATTGCATAAAAAGATTTCAGAACTCACTGACGTGCTCAGAACATGGTCAAATCAACTCGGGTCCGCCCAAGATTGCAGTATCGAGTCATCTGGCTTTTATCTTATGAAAAATCGTAAAATTGAATTGGCGAGTTTGACAATGACTTGACAGAGATGAAATCAGAAATTGCAAGACATACACATACACATACACATACACAAGCATGCATTTGCATACAAATACTTGCATGCATGTATATTGGCAAGTTCTTCATTGTTCCCAGCTGGAGTTTTAACTCTCTTATTTTATTTAAAGACACTACATAAAAAAGGGCAGCCCAGGGCACGAGGCTCCCGCCATTGCAGGGTCTGGGAAGGGCTAAATGTATTTTTATAAAAACAAAGGAAAGAATACAAATTAAGATAGGGACATAGATTGCCACACAAACGGAGAATCCATGAGTCCACACTCAGCTAGAGAGTATGCAATAGTTGACTTGACAATGACTCAGTGCGTGATAAAAAGGCATATGCAAGAATCAAGCCAATAACCTTTTGTTTAAATTTGAAGGACCTGTCCATGAGGCTACATAGTAGACTTGCTTCATATTTGTAACAATAATATAAGTACACATATATACATACGACACACACACATAAATATAATATATGAAATATGTATTTTAATAGAAAAACACCTCCAATTTTTATTGAGTCACCATCAAGTCAAGAGTCCATCAGTCAAGTTGACATGAATACACCCATTATTTAGTAAAGTTTTTTTAACGGTAGAATGAACATAATTGACAACTAACAGGTGTTCAAGAGAAGCACATGGATAAAATCAATTCAAAATTTGCACGCAATAGAATAGGGGAAAACCAAAACAAGAAATCAGTACAATAAAGAAGGGATCCTCTTTTAGAACCAAAAACAAGAAATCAGTACAATAAAGATGGGATCCTCTTTTAAATTCAAAAGTAGATAATAAAACTCACAGGTATGTCAGTTTAGGAATATGGGCAAGCCCTGAAGGTATCGTCCCAGACATCTTGTTGTAGGATAAGTACCTAGAACCAAACCATCAAAAAACTTTAGGGATTCCATGATTGAAGCCCAAAAAAGGATCACTAGAAGAAAGAAATAGAAGCAAATGTTTAAGCAATCACTCATTTGACATTGGAACACTTACAAGATTTCTAAATTTGTCAAGTTTGCAAGCTGCGCTGGTATCCCTCCAGTTAAATAATTGTTATTGAGATACCTAGATAGCAAAATTAAGGATGAATCGTCTAGAAGTTGTTAAAATAAGTAAGGGGTCTTTCCAAAATTCAACATAAGAGAATTAAAAGAAGAGAAGTAATTGTAAATACTACAGTTACGACGAGTATCTGCTTCTTCAAAGATAGAAAATAAGATGTGACTGCATTCTTTGCAGGAAGTTGACTAGTAAAATAAATAGAAGAATCTTATTGGTGTTTAAATGGAAAACATAGCTCACGAACTTATTATGTAAGGCAAAATCCCTTTTTTGAAGGATGTCAAAATCTAGAGAGAAAAATGAAGACAAAAAATCATACATTTGGGCATTAAGTGATGTGTTGTGCCTGTATAACTTAGACATAGGCATGTTTGTCTATTTGTGTCAGAGAACATGAGATGTCAGACACAGGCACACAGCAACACAGGCAATAGTGATTTGACAACAATTAAACTGTTAATTGGTAAACATGAAGGACATATTATTAAGACAAATATCAGTTAATAACATACAAAGGGAAATGATATATCCGCCCCTTTTGATCACTAGGAACACCCCCTGTCAGTGCATCAGTGACTAAAGAGGGGCTGTTGTACTTATGTCGGAAGAATTCAATGCCCCCGATTGCCACAAACACTGACAGGGGGTGTTCCTAGTGATCAAAAGGGGCGGATATATCACTTCCCCATACAAAAAGTATTTGGATAAATATAAATATGCTGCAATTAAATTAGTAATGGATAAATAATATCAAAAAAAAAAAACTTAAACATGGACATGATGAGAAGAATGAAACAAGGGGATCTAGAAAACCGAACATGATGACACGTCTGTGAAGGTGTAAACTGATAATCAAATGATAACTTACAATTTTAGTCCATAAAGGCATGAGGTATAGAAAAAATGTTAGTAGAAAACTAGAAAGACATGAGGTACAGAAGAATGTTCCAAGAAAACAAGAAAGACATGAAAGACATGAGGTACAGAAAAATGTTTCTAGAAAACAAGAAACATAATAGAACTACACAAAAGGTATACAAGTAATGCTATCACAGAAAAAGGTTAAATAAGATCTCATCCTTGTTAATAATAGGTATTTGTGTGTTTAAGAAAGAGAACCCTGCCACTAACGTCAATATTGACATCAACTTACAGGTTGCGCAGTGAAGGAAAGCTGCCCTCAATATGGATGAGCTCCCTTATGGTTCCCACTAAATGGTTGTTACCGGCATCCCTGAGAATAGAAGGTTGCAGATTAGCAAATTGCAAGTCCATAGAAGGGCCAACAAATACCAGTTTACAATAGTGAGAAAAGGATCCGATATATGATACAAAAATCATGCTCGCATATGGAAACCAGTTCAGAGAAGACATTACAAGTGCCGTAAGTTTGGGAGATTCCCCAATTCAGGAGGAATTCGGCCAGTAAAGCGGTTCTCATGAAGATAGAGATAACGCAGCTCAGGTAGATTTGCAAGCTCCTTAGGAATTTCCCCTTTGAAATTATTGAAGCTCAGGTACCTGGAAAATGTTTCAGTAAATATCCATTAAAGATACTTAAATTTAAAGAAAAAGATTACATCAATCAGTTAATTTGTGTGAAAAAGTCCGAAATACTCACAGATTTGTCAGCTTCTTCAGTTCACCAATTTCAGGAGGAATCGCATCTTGAAGCTTATTCCACCTCAAATTTCTATAAAGCAAATGATAACAAAAGAAGTACAACTAGTTAGGAAACAAATTTCTTTTGCATTGATCTTCTAAGTTCTAACAGTAACACGAAACAATTTATGCATAACATGAAATCAAATCAAAACATGAATTATTTACTTAAGGATACAAACAAAGGTATCCCCAAGAAAACCTATAATTTAGCTAACTAACATGCTTAGGGAGATCTTGTACAAAGGGCAACCTCTGCCCCGAGGTTTTAGGTTCTGGTTTCAGTATGTGTTTCAGTCCTGACAAAAATAGAAGCATATCAGTTTTGGATGGAAATTTCGATGCAAATCCTGTAAAATAATGAAAGCGTATGGAAACATATGCAATGACAAGCATTTAAGATGAAAGAAGTGCAAGAATAAGTATGAAGTAAAAAGGCGTCACATATGCAAAAAAATCACTCATAATGCTTTAGAAACATAGAACACCTAGTGACATACATTGTCATGCATGTCTGATAATTCAGTACATACCACATTTCACAAATAATTCATAATAAAAACACCGCACTCCATATGTATTTCATATGAATATAATTATGTACAACATACTTATGTAGCTTACCACTAATACACTATATACTTATATAGCAAAGAAAGATATTTTTTATTTTTAACATTTTATAAAAATTAAAACACGGATAGAAAATAGTGAGAAAATACAACAGCATATAACACCACAATAGTATGAAACTATGAATTGTGTTATATATATATATATATATTTATTTATTTTTTTTATTTTTTTTTTTTATTTTTTATAATGAAACAATAGTTGACCTCTATGTGCTTAATCCTCTAATGAAACGATAATGAAAGATTGGGTCAGAGGTAATATAAATTGCTGCTTGATTGCCACAATAGAGCTGCACGGGAGTGGAAACCCCAAGGTCCTCAACACTCATATCTATAAGAAGAGAATAAAGCCACGTTAGCTTAGATGCAGGATGAACCATCAACCGATATTCAGCATCAGTTGAAGAAAGAGCGACAACAAATTTCTTCCTAGTCTACCAGCAACGAACATATAATATCTGCTAGTAGACCTCCTATCATCAGATGAGCCAGCACAATCGGCATCAGAACACCCTCTTACATCCAAGTGATTATCATACATTAGACCTATAGACGGTGATCCTTCTAGGAACTTTAAAATACAGATGGAAAATTTAATAATAATGTTTACATAGTTTATGCATGGATTGACTAACTACACCCATGACATAAGTATTGTCCGGACGTTTAATAGTCAAATAAATGAGTTTCCCAACAAGTTGCCGATAGTGAACATCATCTCTTAAAGGCTCCAAAATATGTACATGAATCTCATGATTTAACTCAAAAGGAGCCAACAGGCTTTCCTTAGTATTTGTAAGAAAATCTAAGACATACTTCTGCTGAGAAATGATAATGACTTTCCTAGACTGAGCAACCTCGATATCAAGAAAGTACTTCAGAAGACCAAGATCCTTAATATCAAAAAATACTGCCAAGATACTTCTTAATGTTGAAAATCTTTTTAAAATAATACTCAATAAAAGCAATATCATCCGCATATAATATCAAAATAGTAGTGTGAGCCTCAGTCTTCTAAACAAACACAGAATGATCATATATGATCCTTTGAAATCCAATCTTGTTGTAAGTACTACTTAGGCAATCAAACCACTCTCGCGCTGACTGTTTCAAGTCATATATCACCTTTCTAAGACGGCACACCTTCACTATCTCCCCTGAGGATAAAACCCCAGTGAAAGATCCACATATATTTCCTCTGAAAGATCACCATGATAAAAGGCATTCTTGAAATCTAATTGTTGCAAAGGCCAAGACTGAGTCGCAAAAGGCTATCCACTTCATTGGATCTTACCCAATATTTTGATATAGGTCAGCTTCTAAAGAATCGAGTGGAGTTGGGCAAAATGCTCACGAAAAGCATGAGGTGGGAAATGGTTTTGAGCAAGGGGAAATGATTGTCAGGGCTCTAGGGTAGGGGTGCAACTCGGGTCGGGTTCAACCTGGAAAAAAAAAGTGGGATTCGGGTCGGGTTCAGGTTGAGTTTTCCCAACCCTGGTTGAATTCGGGTGAGGGTTGAGGGTTTGCGCAACCCGGCGTGAGTGAAACCTGACATTTTTATCAATTTTTTTTCCAAGCTTAAAAGTTCGGGTTGGGTCAGGTTGAGCTCAGGTCGAGTCGGGTTGGAAACAAAGGGTTCCTCGGGTCGGGTCGGATTGAACCTCGTCGGGTTGGAAACCGGGTCGGGTCAGGTTCGGGTTGGAAAAAAGGGTTCTTCAGGTCAGGTTGGCCTAAACCCGACCCAACCCGACCTGAGTTGCACTCGAATTGATGAAACCAATGTAAGTTCGACAACTTCTAGCATTGCACTGCTTGTAGCAATTGTCGCAAAATATGGTCATGTAAAGATAATGAGGCTGTTAAATAGTTTGTGGGAGGTGGCCCGAGCAGATCTTGCAGGCCAGAAGTCCCAACGCCCAACAACCCGTGCAATGAATCCAGAGCTTGTGAGTCGTGGCAAAGGCCACCCTCGCATAGGGGTGCAATTTGGGTTGGGTTAGGTTGAGCTTTTGCTAGAACCTGAATTGGAATCAACCCAAAACTGACCCGATTTTATTAAAAGCCCCAAATTTCCACAAAATAGACCCGAGTTGCACCCCTACCCTCGCATGGCTCAGGAGAAGCCCCATGGGCAACCAAGATTGGTATCAAATGAGGGCTTTATGTAGTCACCTCAAGACCACTACACATATTGGTTTCAAACTTCCATGCTTTACACGTGCACATGTGCAGGATGATTTGTACTGCCTAAAATTGTGAACCCCATAATGGGTTGGGTACAACCCAAGCATTGTACTGGTCAATGATTATAATCATCCAATCAATGGATTTTTACCCTTTTAAGGTGTACCACTGTCAATTTTTACTTTTAAATGTCAACACATGGTGTTACTTTTGATTCGGTGGAATCAAATAAATGAGTATGTCATGTGCATGGTATCTATTTTCCTCACGCAATAAAGGAAAAAAGGGAAATATAAAAAAAATCCAATCTTATGCCAACAGAAAATCTTAACAGTTGACCACCTTTGGAGTGGCTAGAAGATCATATTTAACCATTGAGCTGTGTTATGCAACAGACGAGAATGTTGATCAGTTGTTTATCCATTGTCGCTATGCGCGTGAGATTTGGGACTTCAATTTCCGTTTGTTTGGGGTGAGGTGGGTTTTGTCTGGTCACATTGCTTAACCTTTGTGGTTTTTGCACCTTGTCCTACTACAGGCCGCACTCTTTGCGGCTTGTTCCTCTTCACTACATTTTGGCTTTTTTGGAAGGGAAGGAACAGAAGGGTTTTCAAGTTTCAATTGATATCTGAGCCATTCAATACCAGATAATCTCGATCGCAGTTCAATAGGAAGTGGTGTTCTTCCCATTTTTAGAGTGATCGTTGATTCCATTTTTTGTCAATCATGGGAGGATATTAGATTGAGTTGGATTCGGGTGGAGCGTTATGGTCCCTTATGGGCGCCCCCCCTCCCTTACGACTCTTAAGCAGCACTTTGTAGGTCGAGCTTAGGAAATCTTGGCCCTACTGGTGTGTGTCTGTGGTTTTTTTTGGAGAGAGAGAGAGAGAGAGAGAGAGAGAGAGAGAGAGAGAGAGAGAGAGAGAAGAGGAGAAGAATAAGAGAAGGAGAGGGGAAGAGGGAAGCAAGAAAATTAAGGGAGAGAAGTATGTAGCAATATTATTCCAGCAAAAAACTAGTAAAAGTCTCATACATCATCCTATATAGTAAAAGTCTCATACATCATCCTATATATATATATATATATATATATATATATATGTAAAACGGAATCCTGGACGACGTGGGTGCTCCACGTGGCACCCCTCCTAAAAAAAACATAAAACTCTCTCTATTAGGTGATATATTTGGATTGTAGAAAAAATCTCACCATATCCCACGGTTTTAGCAAAATTGTTTCTATTACTCAATATCCCACGATTAGCTTTCTATTTATTGCAGAAAAAATCTCCACTATGTCCCATGATTTTAGCAAAATTGTTTCTATCTCTCAATATCCTACGTAAATGGGCAAAATTTTGGCGAATTATTTATTTTTAGCCCCGTGCATCGCATTGGTTGTCCACTAGTATGCAACTAAAAAAGAACTCTCCTCAGGAGTTTGAAGAGTTTGATACTGCTCGAAGAGGTCGGGGTCCAAACGGTGAAGCTCCTCCTCTGTACGCTAAGTAGCATATGAATCTAGTCGCCAACGCCACCTGACAAGATAGTGCTAAAATCCACCCAAGAGTGTGATAATGCTCTGATACCAATTTTATGCAGGCCAGGAGAAGAAAAGCGGAGAAGAAAAAGAGGATATGGGAAGAAGAAAGAAAAGATAAACAAGAAAATTAGGGGAGAGAAGTCTGTAGCAATATTATTCCAGTAAAAACTAGTAAAAGTCCCACAAAAAACACAAATAACATAAAATAAATGGAAATAAAATCCCTAAAAAAATCCAAAAGTCTGAAATGCCCAATATGCACCTATAGGGCACTACGGGTGCAACCCCGCCTAGAGTAGGTCTGAAGGGGTCGCCTACCATCCCCATCACTTGGCGGCTGATATCATTTGGGCCTTCTCTGGACCACTCGGAGTTATCGATTCCAATGAAGTAGAGGCATTGCTCAATGTGTCAAGGATGGTGGTGAAGAGAAGTTAGACTCGTTTAACGTGCGAGGGGATTCCCTTAGCATGATCTGTTAGGTTAAAGACGGTGTTACTTATCCCTGGAGGTTTCTTAATGATATTTAGATCTTGGACACGATTGAAAACCAAGATACGGTTTTCAGCATGTTTTTGATATTTTGATCAACAAATAGGTTGGCAGACCATCTTGCTCGATCTGAAGTTTCGAGGGCGGCTTTGGAGTTGTTAGATCATCTTCCTTTGTGAGGGAATTGACACTTGTGTGTTTGTTTTCTTATTGATGGTTTGCTTTTTTTATCTTTCTGTTTGTTTGTTGTTTCCCTCCTTAATATCAGGCTACTACTGATTTTCCCACTACCATGTTTTGATAACAAGATGAACTCACCTTGTCGTCTATTATTTAATCCGCTGTCAAGGGCTATTACAATTCCAAAAAAACTCCCAATAGCCAATTAAAAAAGAAAGTCCAAGGTGACTTCATGGTAGTGGGAATTTTAGTAGCATATATATATATATATATATATATATATATATATATATATATATAGAGAGAGAGAGAGAGAGAGAGAGAGGAAATGGTTTGTGAGCACAAACAACCCACATTTTTGGGGTGATCCTAAGAATTCATTTGGAAGGCCCCATCATGGATGGGGTGTGTACCAAAAATCAGCTCCATTGGATCATCTTAGGGAAATGGAGGGAAAAATGGACAGATATTGTCTGTCCACAAATCTGCCCATTTTTTCCCTCCACAAATGGAAGGGTTAGGACAATCCAATGGAGCTGATTTTTGGTACACACCCCATCCATGATGGGGCCTTCCAAATGAATGCTTAGGATCACCCCCAAAATGTGGGCCCCCCATGGTTTGTGAGCTCTGTTCAGATAAGCTTATCTGAGCAGCTGCTCACAAACCATTTCCTCACACACACACACACACACACACACACACACACACACACACATATATATATATATATATATATATACCCAGACACACACACACACACATCACCATTCGAAAAAATGCATTTTATACCATAAAAATGAATTGAATAAGAACAACATTCAAGTGAATAGAAGCCTAGAAAAGAGTGTAGAAAGTACAATGTTCTAAGACGTTTCAATCGGCCGATTTCAGTAGGGATTGGGCCAGTCAACTTGTTATTGTGAAGATCCCTGTCATTCAAGCACAAGAAAGCATATTAGGCATTTACTTGAAGAAGAGAACAATTTGATGGGAAATAAAACAACTTCAAATTTTAACATGTCCATACAGAATTAGATACAAAGTAGTAAGATGATTTCTTTGTCATACATGTAAACATTTGTTGTACATGTAAACATTGACATTTGTCACAAAGAACTGCAGACCAAATATTTTCTTTTGCAAGCAAAATATTTTCTAAGAGGGCCAGCAGTTACCAAGAGCCGAAAGTCTACTTACTAGAAAGCAGCATCTATGCTGTTGAAAATGAGCCATTAATTACATACATATATAACTATTAGTCTATTACAAGCTACTACGGAGAAAAAACTTACTAGAAAGCAGCTTTTATGTTATTGAAAACGAGTCATTAATTAAATACGTATATAACTATTACAAGCTACTAGGGAAAAACAATTGGAGCCCAATCCCTCTTGTATGGACTGATGTAAAGATTACCCATATAGTCCCTATTATCTACACCAAGCCAACTAGTTATATAAGTATCTCAAAACTACAAGCTGTCAAGGTATCCCCCATTTTGTTATCTATGATATAAGCATCCATTTCCTACTCGGTATGTCGAGGAAATAGCATTGCGTCCACATAGATTGCCTTGCGTACACTTGCATAAAGCAAAAGTAAGCTATTTAGCTGACAAACTGTAATGAAGACCAAAATGCAATTAAAGCATAACCTAGGGATTGCACATAAAATTAATCAAAACCTCCAATTGCCATGATAGCCTGCACATGCATACCACTCAAGCAAACTATTGACAGATTGATAATTGGCTAGGTTAATAGACAAGAAAATTGCACTGTCCATGTTCATCTTTTTAATCAGTTTTTAAATTAATCTGACAAAATGTCGGAGCAAGTCATTTATTTTCAAATCTTCCGCAATCTGTTAACCAAAAACAGGAGAGTACATTTGTTGAACCATATTAACAGGCTTAAATTCATAAACACTATCAAGAGACCTAGAAGACTGAGAGTTCTTACAGCCTTGTCAGATCCAGCAGATTGGTCACAGCAGTGGGAAAAGGCCCAACAATTGATACTGCATAAACTTCCCTGCAAATAAAGAATAAGTACCCTCAGCCATTCATACAACTCCCGCCTAAAACAACCATCCCATATACATCTTCAATGCTTAGAACTTGACAAATGTGGTATCTTCAGTTAACATAAAAAGTAAATTGCAAAGAAGCCTTTAATACACAACCAAACTTTAAAAGAAAGATCAGTCCTCCAGACCATAAGCACATAGTGATTGGAATAAAGTCAATAAACCTTTAAAGATCACAATTCAAAAGATTGATGATAAAAGACAGATGGAGGCTGGCAAATGAGATCCTTTTACCTCTCCCACCAAAAAAAGAAAAAAGATGATTTTTACTTACAGTTCTGTTACGACCCTATAATCTCCTTGACTAGAGCACGTCACACCAGACCATGGTGGTAGGTCACCATCTCCACAAGGATCATCTCCAACCCATGCATAGACCACCCTCCACCCTAGAGATGCCTTTATTTCATTCAAGGCTTTCACTGCAACCAGAATATCATTCTTGAACCCGTTACAAAGCACCAAAAGCCTTTCCTTTATCAACATTCGTATGCATTTGTTCTTCTTTCATGCTATATTAATTAATCAAAAGAAAAAAACAAGGACAACACGAGCACACATTGCACAACACATAAAATGGATAAGTTGATAAGGCAATAGACAAGTCACACATGACACCGAGGAAAATGACACCGAATCCAGATCCGCTTATTTCCATCAAGACACATTCAATAACTAGTACGGAATGTAACACAATTACTCAGTTGACATGGAAAGTTCCCCATCAGAATTAATGTAGTGGATAAATGAAAGATGATGAAGATTAAGGCATTGAGTTCAAAAGTAATTATAACAAAGAACTCACATCACAAGAAGATTGTAATGGGAAGGTGTATACTAGATTGTAGCTCTTTCTCTTTTTATATAATAAATCTGTAGAGATCCGCCCGACCCAAGCTTGCCCATTAAAACAAAGATATTGTCGACTCGCCGGTTAAAGTAGGGGACAATAGAGATTCTGTGTCCATGGGGATATCTCTACCTCTTTTGTAATCCTTTCCCTTTTCCCTTCACTTAATGAATTCTTCTTTACCATCTCGAAAAAAAAAAAGTTTTAAAGCCTAAGATTAGTCAGATCAGATGGTTTACTACCTGCTACACAAAGCCCTTTTTCTATTTCAATTTCATTACCATCTCGAAAAAAATAGTTATAAAGCCTAAGATAAGCAGATCAGATGGTTTACTGCCTGCTACACAGCTTTTTCTATCACAATTTCACTATGCTTTATGGACACGGACATGAGTGTCACATGTCGACACGGACACGGAGAGTCGGACACAGCAAACTTCCAAAATTTAGAAACGGGGACACAGCTAACATAGAAAGTATATATAATCAAGATTTGTGGACACAGATTTGTGCGCCGAGTTTCGAGGTATCTACATGGAAACCCCTAAAATCTAGAAATAGTGGCACACTCATAGACGTACATATATATAAAGTTACTGGCACTTCTAGCAGTACACTTAAAAGTGTCTAAAGGAGTGTTGACATGTGTTGACACGGGTGTCGTGTCGGACACAACACGACACGTGTATCAGCAATAAATTCAAAGTGTCCGCCAAATCATAGCAATTTCATCATTATTGATATCAAATCATGCTTGGTTTTATTTTATTCGCAAGAGGCCTTACATATCAAATAAAAGAACCCAAAATCCAAAGATAAATAGTGTTTGCCTTTCCTTACCGAGTTTAATATAATGTCCAAATTTAAGTATAATACGATTCAAAATCAGACCACATATTAACTAAAAACAAGACAAGTGTCTAAAGCTATGCAAAATAGGGTGCATCTTGCAAAACACAAGAACTTCATTTAAAATTTCAAATATCTGATTCTCAAACTCCAAGATTCAATACAATCTTTCTAATTTTTAAGCAAGCATATATGTAATCCATTGGTACTCCAAAACCTAGATTCTCAGTCCAATATCTAACTCAAAATAATATTCAACAAAACAGCAACATGCAGCAGATCCTATTTTCTGCCGACAAACTTCTTGATCTTAGTTGAGATGTCATAAAAAAGGCTATCCTTAAGGTTAGGGGAGATCGTTTGGCAACAAAAATAGCCGAATTTAAGTCAATTGACTCATAAGAAACCAAACCATGAACTAAAATTTCTTGCCTCTTAGTACATTAAGCATGCAAGAGGCAAGACAAGAAGAAAATGAGCAAAGTCAAGTCAATTAACTCATAAGAAACCAAAAAAGGAACTAAAAAACTTCTCTCCACATTTCAAAAACTATCTAATCTCCATCCAATCAATTGGAATGCCATAAACCCCTCATTTCCAAGCACATTTGAGATCAACCCACAGGAAAATGGTAGGACTCAACTTAATTCAGAAACAAGTAGCCAAGCCACTAACTCAATTTTCTCACTGGACGACACACGCGCGCGGGCGCACACACACAAAAAAAAAAAAAACTATCTAAACCTAAATTTCAATCCAAAGATTCTAAATACCATAAAACCCTAACTTTCAAGCATGTGCAAGCTCAATCAGCAACATAATCGCGGAATTCAAATAGATTTTCTCACCGGAAAGCAAAAACGAACTGAATTCACATGATACACAACAAAAACCCTAGATTCCGAAGATCGAGTTTCGAATTCAACTATCTTAAACACCGGAAAAACCTACAATGAGAAGCGATCGGCAAAGTACCGTCTCACTTTAGGGAAAGTACCATAATTTTCTCATTGTACTACAAAAAAAGTAAAAAACTAACCCCCTAACCCTAAATTTCAATCCAAAGATTCAAAATACCATAAAACCCTATCTTTCAACCATGTGCAAGATCAATCGCAATATATTGGCGGAATTCAAATTGATCTTTTCACAGGAAAGCAAAAACAACTACAAAAACCCTAGATTCCGACCATCAAGTTTCGAATTCAACTGTCTAAAACATTGTAAAACCCTACAATTATAAGCGATAGGGAAAGTAGCGTCTCTCTTTAAGGAAAGTACCCTAATTTTCTCATTGTACTAAAAATCCTAACCATCTAACCCTAAATTTCAATTGAAAGAATGGAAATACCATAAAACCCTAACTTTCAAGCATGTGTGACATATAATGGCAGAATTCAATTCGATTTTCTCACAGGAAAGCAAAACCGAACTGAATTCACTTCCTACACTACGAAAACCCTAGATTCCAAACAATTCAAATTGATTTTCTCACAGGAAAGCAAAAACGAAATGAATTCACTTGTTATACTACAAAAACCCTAGATTCAAACATCCAGTTTCAAATTCAACAGTCTAAAACACTGTAAAACCCTACAATTAGAAGCGATCGGGAAAAGTACCCTAATTTTCTCATTGTACAAAAAACCTAACGATCTAACCCTAAATTTCAATTGAAAGAATGGAAATACCATAAAAACCCTAACTTTCAAGCATGTGCGAAAAATAATGGCGGAATTCAATTCGATTTTCTCACAGGAAAGCAAAACCGAACTGAATTCACATCCTACACTACGAAAACCCTAGATTCCAAACAATTCAAATTGATTTTCACACAGGAAGGCAAAAACGAACTGAATTCACTTGCTAGACTACAAAAACCCTAGATTCAAACATCCAATTTCGAATTCAACAGTCTAAAACACTGTAAAACCCTACAATAAGAAGCGATCGGGAAAAGTACCCTAATTTTCTCATTGTACAAAAAACCTAACGATCTAACCCTAAATTTCAATTGAAAGAATGGAAATACGATAAAACACTAACTTTCAAGCATGTGCAAAAAATAATGGCAGAATTCAATTCGATTTTCTCACAGGAAAGCAAAACCGAACTGAATTCACATCCTACACTATGAAAACCCTAGATTCCAAACAATTCAAATTGATTTTCACACAGGAAGGCAAAAACGAACTGAACTCACTTGCTAGACTACAAAAACCCTAGATTCAAACGTCCAGTTTCGAATTCAACAGTCTAAAACACTGTAAAACCCTACAATTAGAAGCGATTCAAACATCCAGTTTCGAATTCAACAGTCTAAAACACTGTAAAACCCTACAATTAGAAGCGATCGGGAAAAGTAACCTAATTTTCTCATTTTACTAAAAAAACTAACGATCTAACCCAAAATTTCAATTGAAAGAATGGAAATACCATAAAACCCTAACTTTCAAGCATGTGCGAAAGATAATGGCGGAGTTCAATTCGATTTTTCTCACAGGAAAGCAAAACCGAACTGAATTCACTTCCTAAAGTACGAAAACCCTAGATGCCAAACAATTCAAATTGATTTTCTCACAAGAAAGCAAAAACGAACTGAATTCACTTGCTACACTACAAAAACCCTAGATTCAAACATCCAGTTACGAATTCAACAGTCTAAAACACCTTAAAACCTTAAAATGAGATGCAATCGGGAAAATTACCGTCTCTCTTTAAGGTTTTGCAGTGAGCAACGGCCAGTAAGAAAGAGAACCAGTAGATCAAAGCAAATGCTGAAGGATACGCCATAGAGATTCGAGATCTTTACGCAAAGTGATCAATGGGAGAACAGATCGGATCAATCATTTCTCGATCTTATAATCCGAAAACCCTAATTTTCGTTTTTTGATCTGCAAATTCGCTATTTAAAATCTACAGAAGAGAGAGAAACCAAAAAATGATTTTTATATGAAAGAAATGTTGATGAAAATCATGAAATTACCAGCTATTTTTCAGCGGAAAAAAGGGAGCTGATTTTTTCACCCCTATTTAGGATTATACGCCCCCAAGCCCCTCGCCCTAAGGGTGTGTTTGGCGTACCGTTTGAAATAGCGTTTAAAACGCCGTTTTGCAAAACGGTGTTTTGGTTCAAAACGGTGTTTTGCCAAACGGCGTTTTCATGTTTGGTTGGCCAGATCAAAACGGCATATTAAACGGCAAACGGAGGTATTGTGTGTTTGGTTGCAAATGCCACAAAACAGAGTTTTAGTGGTAAAATGACCAAAAGGGCATTGTTTGGTTGGCCTCAATGTAACTCAACTACTCTCTCATTAGGCCCAATATTAAAAGGTCATTAGGATCTCATTCAAACACTACTAAAATTAAACATCATTGCCAAAAAAATACAAAACAAAAGGTATAGGATATGCTAAAGAGGAGGTGGGGAATCATTTTCAATTCAGGAAAAAACAGACAAGTTTTCTCTTATTTCTCTTTCTTAATACCCTCTTGTTTTTTTTATAAGCACACATTTTCTCTCTATTTTAAGCTTCTTTGATTGGAATTTGCAACTCATTGGGTGGTAAAATCCAATTAAAGAACTACGGTCATGTTTGTATGGCAAGAATTTTGTAGAAAAGTTAGGGAAGGAAAAATATTTCTAAAATTTCTTACTTTTTTTAGGCTTGAAAAAAAGATAATCGGAACAAACCCAATTCAAATTTTGTTTAGAGAGACTTACAATTTATGATAATATCCTTCCAAATTAACCATAATCAGAGATTTTGTATGGTGTAATGTAAGCTCTTCCAAAAAAACAAAGGTGTAAAAATGGGTTTGGTGAGGGTAAACATGTAAAAACCCAACATCCAAAAACTCCGTTCAAAGGGTTCAAAACGGCATTTCAAACGGTGGCTGCGCACCCAAACACTCCCAAACGGTTAGTGCGTGTTTGGCATACCGTTTAAAACACCGTTTCGCGTTTGAAACACCGTTTTGGGGCCAAACGACCGTTTGGGAGTGTTTGGGTGCGCAGCCACCGTTTGAAACGCCGTTTGAAACACCGTTTTGAACCCTCAAAACGGCGTTTTGCAAACGGAGGGGGGGGAGGTCCTTTTGCAAAACGCCGTTTTGAACGGAGTTTTTGGGCAACGGGTTTTTACATGTTTGCCCTCACCAAAACCCATTTTTACGTATATGCGTGCGATTTTATGCGTTACGTCAAATATAAAAAAAGTGGAGGTGTTAATATCATTCTTGATGACACAAATTTGTTAAATTGTTAATATTTAATTCAAAAGAAGGGGCTGCTGATATCATTATATGATCTCTTAATTTTGATTTTTTAAAGACAAAAGAATTAAAAGAAACCTAGTTTCTTACTTTCTTCATCTACTTTGTAAAGTTGCAAACTCTCTCACGCCTCATTGCCTCAGTGTCTCCACTCGTCTGTCAAATCCGGCCGTTGAGAAGAAGAAGGAGAAGAACCCCAAAGATATAACCATTTTTTTTTTTTGGCAATGATGTTAAATTTTAATAGTGTTTGAATGAGATCCTAACGACCTTTTAATATTGGGCCTAATGAGAGAGTAGTTGAGTTACATTGAAGCCAACCAAACAATGCCATTTTTGGTCATTTTACCACTAAAACTTTGTTTTGGGGCATTTGCAATCAAACACACAATACCTCCGTTTGCCGTTTAAAACGCCGTTTTGATCTGGCCAACCAAACATGAAAATGCCGTTTGGCAAAACACCGTTTTGCAAAACGGAGTTTTAAACGCTATTTCAAACGGTGCGCCAAACACACCCTTAACGTGATTTGACATAAAAAGCGTTAAAGTCTACCCCAATTCCCATTAAAAGTGGGGCGCATAATCCTATTCTAGAGTGAAAAAATCATGTCCAAAAAAATTGATGAAAAGCATATTGGCCCACTCCCCAAGATGATTTTATTGGGCGATGATATTTTCACCCCGCCCCCATCATTACGCATTTGCCCCCCTTGTAATTTGTCTTCAAAAGCGTTAAAGTTGCTCACTGTTCATGCTATAAGGGGGCGAACGCGTACTGCAACGGGGGTGAAAATATCATCGTATTCCAGATATATTCGCCTCTTTTTAAACAGCTCCCTCTATATGAGTCTTATCACTTATGACTAAACTTTTACACTAGAGGGGGCTATCCATTATTTCGCACCGTTCAGTGGGACCGGAGGAATATAAAGCGCTTTGGAAAACCTAAATATATAGGGATTTGGAAGGCAATTTTGCATAAATGCATTTCGCGGCTGACTTTGCAGGAGGAACAGCCATCTCCCGCTGAATTAATTGAACAAAACAAAATCTGCTGAAAAGTGAGCCTGCGTGGCTATTCTCTCATACAAAAGTCAGCCGCGAAATAGTTTTCCACGAAATTGCCTAGCTAATCTCAAATATAAAAAGCGTGGCTTTAAGATAATTCGCACCCCTTGAACGTAAAAAAAGCACAGTCTGCCACATATCCTCCTTTCACGAGGTGCGAATTATCCTACAAGCGGTGCGAATTTATCATCCCATTTTGTAAAACAAGGCTTCATACATTCATTTAGGGCGAAAACACCGGACTTGGACTCTTGGTTGCTCTCTCTGCCCGACCCAGTTGCAACCCTAGTACTCTTGGTCTCTCTCTCTCTCTCATTGCAATCCTTGTATTTTTCTCTTTTTGGCAGTTGTGTCCCTTTGCATGTAGAGGGTTTGCCTTTTGTTTTTTGGTCTTCCCCTGCCTGATTGGAAGGGGTTGCTGTCTTTCTTCATGATGTATCTTTCTTATTATTAATATATCTGGTAGGGGTCTGCCTCCCAGCTTACCCATCAAAAAAAAAAAAATCGGAGTGTTCCCGTGGTTGGTTTGAATCTCTTCGAATGTGCAGTTTCTTATAGATCAACGGTGTGTCAGGCAGCTGCACCATGCGGGTGATTGTGTTTAGATCTGCTGCACATGAGTTAATTTAGTTTCCCCAAAGGCGCAAATTTACCACAAAAAGGTAGAGAACTAGTCCGCGCCTCATATCGCCACATCGAAAAGGTGTCGTTAACATAATATATTTTTTGTCCTATACATAAATTAGGTACGCCATATTTTAATTTGAAAAAAACCATGAATAATTATTTCAAAATTCTAATCCGAGAATGAGAAAAACAAATAAATCAAATTTGGCAAGCACGATCACAAAGTCTGGTATTCTTTAAATCCAGTTAAAACATCATCAGATATTCAAATTTCTACCCACTTTTTCAAAGCTTGGTGGAGTCGCCTTGGGGGTGCAGCTCGGGTCAATTTTTAGGATTTTGGGTTGAGCTTTTACCGTATAATCAGATCAGGTTCTAGTTGATTCCAATTCATTTTTCGGCAAAAGCTTAATCATATCTGACCCTACTTGAACCCCTAGTTCGCTTGGGCAGTTGTGATGTTCCAATTCTGCTGGTTTATACTGTAAGAGTTATAATATTTGCCGAACACACTCTATACTATTCGATGATTCAAATCATTCATTTGTTGGGCCCCAACGTAAATAGGACGTGCCCCGAACATCATCTCCACGGGACTATCCTAACTCTTCGATCTAAGAGGTTTCTATAATGCATTATTATCCCCCTTCCATCATAGAGGGTTAGATCACCCCGTAGAGTTGATTCTCCAAATTTCTAATTCCAACCAGCTAAGATCACTCAATTCGGGAAGCGAAGTGTTAAAGTATAAATGATTAAATAACACTGTCCCTGACAGCTTAAGCTTTCAGAGTAGTTGGTTGCTTCACATGGTATTAGAGCAATTACCCGAATCCTACCAAACGCTTTGGATTCGGGTATGGGCCCACATTATTTGGATGATCCAAAGCGTTCATTTTATGGGTCCTGACATAGATAGGGTGTGCCCAAAAAACAGCTCCATCGGATCATCCTAACCCTTCAATATATGGACGAACCTTCAGCTGGGGGCAAACCTTAAACAAATTGAAACTACAGGGGTCGAAGTGGATGTGGGGGTGTAAATGTATTTATCCCTTTTTTTTTAACATTAGAGGGGTGCGAATTATCTTACAGCCACGCTTTTTATATTTGAGATTAGCTAGGCAATTTGGCGGAAAACTATTTCGCGGCTGACTTTTGTATGAGAGAAAAGCCACGCAGGCTCACTTTTCAGCAGATTTTGTCTTGTTCAATTAATTCAGCGGGAGATGGCTGTTCCTCCTGCAAAGTCAGCCGCGAAATGGATTTATGCAAAATTGCCTTCCAAATCCCTATATATTTAGGTTTTCCAAAGCGCTTTATATTCCTACCGTCCCACTGAACGGTGCGAAATAATACTCTCTCTCTCTCTCTCTCTCATTGTTACTTTCTTCTCCGCGGCACTCTCTCTCTCTCTCTCTCTCTCAATCTCTTGCAGATTTGTGCCAGAAGGGTGAGACAGTTCGTGAACTACAGCAATCTCTTCTGAAGGTTAGGGTTTTTTGTTTGTTTTTTGAATGGTCTCTTCTGAAGGTTAGTTTGTGTCAAGTTTTTCAGCTACATTGCATTTCTTAGGAGATTTCCCTTCCATTGAATCAACCCACATCTTTCTTCTCCATTTCCCCCTTTTTTCCTTCATATATCCTTGCGTTTTATTGAAATCATATCAAACCCGTATAACCCATTTTAGACATAGGGAATATGCTCCAAACTTCTATTCCACTTGGGGATAGTATAGTCTGCAATCTATTTGGAACAATCCATTTAGATTGCACAGCAAACCAGTTTTCCAATACATAGCTCTGTTTGTCTCGCTAATTTATGGATAAAAATAGGGAAATGTTATCACCACTACTGTATTTTGTTTTGATGAGGTCACTCCTCACCTTATTAAAAGTGCGGTATGGCCCACACCATAGGATGATCCAAACCGTCCATTAGATGGGCCACAGCCTAAATAGGTTGTGTCCCAAAAATCATTTCCATAGGCTGATCCTAACCATCCGATCTGAATGTTAGAGGGTTGACCCTAACCCTGTATAGATCGGAGGGTTAGAATCAACCTGTGGAAATAATTTTTGGGGCACAACCTATTTAGGCTGTGGCCCATCTAATGGACGGTTTGGATCATCCTATGGTGGGGGCCATACCTTACTTTTAATAAAGTGAGAGTGCCCTTATCAAGATACAGTAGTGCTAACATTTCCCTAAAAATAGGGAAATGATTTCAGCACAAACATCTTTTGATACAAGATACTTTTGATACAAGATGCTCATGTTTCTTGTCTTTTATATTTAAAGAGCTGTAAATGGGTTTTTACTGTCCCCAAAAAGCACTTGCCGGACAATTAAATCCTAAAAGACAAGATACATGAGCGGATGTATCAAACCATAGTTCTGCTGAGATCATTTCTCTAAAAATATAAAGAAATAGGGAAAAGTGAGTATGAGTGGCTCCTTGTATAAGCTTATATGAGGGGCTAGAAACATGGTGGCCCCACATTTTTTGGGTGATCCAAACCTGATAGGCCCTGACATAGATAGGGCGTGCCCAAAAAATCAGCTCCATAGGATCATCCCAGCCCCGAAGTTGTGAAGGCTTTTGAAGAAGTTTTGATGGAAGATTTCTAGGGCTTAATCTCCGGCGTCTTCTTCTCCGGCCCCCAAGATTTTCTCCAGTAATCTCTGTCGTTTTCTTCTCTCTGGCGAAATCTAATTGGTGGCTTCGTGTCATGATTAATCCGAGGAAGAATCTGTGGATAAATCTATGAATGCCATGGAACTTGGTGGCCGCGGTGATCTTCTTCTCTGGCGTCTGATGGGTGGCTGGTAAGCACTTCGGAGAGATTCGGAGTTGGGTGGAATCGGAGTGGGAGTTCTTCTCAGACTAGCCGTTGTAGCTCGGTCTCCTCCCCTATTTCTCTCCATTTTAGCCTCGGACTCTTCCCTCTCCGATCCTGTTACTGAAGTTTCTGATGTAGAGGTTTCTACGTTGTACACATAGGGCTCATCGTATTCCTCTTCTGTTTCTTCTGTTTCTTCTACTTCTGTCTCTTCCGCTTCGGTGTCATTTTCCATTTCTGTGTCTTCGTGGGTATCAGAATCGGAGTCTGGTGGATTAATCCTGTCTAGTGCCCTGCACATTTTTCTGAAAGGAAGAGGCTTTAGTGAGGTCTGTTTAGCTCGGTGTGCCTTGCAGCTTCTATTGATGGAGGAATTTGTTAAGAACATGAACTCAAATGGGCACGAGCGGAATCTGGGTCGGCATGCCTTTCAACCCTGTACCTGGAATATCAACAGGGATTCTCTGGCAAAAGAGTACCTATCTGGGAGGAAAATATATCAGGAGGTCTGGAAAGTAAAACGAAGTAAAAGAGATGAGAGATTGGTTAGGGTGGCAAAAAGAAGAAAAGAAAGCAATTTAGGGGATTGGAAATGTTCTAAGTGTAAGTTTATCAACTTTAGAAGAAGGGTGGAATGTTACAGGTGCCGGAAAGTATGGTCGGGGTTTGACATTGACGTTCCCTATTCCTTTTCAAAATACTCCTCAGTCATCTCCTCCAAGGAGAAGTTGACATAATCTACACCTAAGGTAGCTGCTAGAGTGAAGGAGACAAAGTATACAGGGGTTTTCTCTGACGTAGAGTGTAATGAGGAGGGATTTGTTAACTATGCTGACGAGCCAGAATTTAATGAGGCTAAAGTTTTTTGTCCGGAAGAAATCTGAGCGGAATCCATCGCTTTAGCTTCCCAGTTCAGTATTGAGAGCACTCTATGGGGGAAAACTAAAGGAGAAATAACTCTTGATGCAGAGGAGATGCAAAAGTGGTTGGAAATGACGTCAGGCAATACAGGAAGCTTAAAAGTTACGCAGGTGGCTCCTCAGGAGTTTGCGATTGCCTCCTCACACATCCTCTTACTGGACTCGTATAAGGTCAATGGGCAAATGCTGAAGATAGTCCTTTCGAAAGGATATCTGTGTGGAAGGATAGATTCACAGGGAAGTTCTTATCTTCGTGGTGGTCGATTAAAGGTTTGCCTCCTCATGCTTGGTCGGTGGTCAATTTCAGAAAAGTGGGATGCATAATCGGGAGAGTGCTAGCGATAGACGGGTCTTGCGAACAGGGTAATGGGTATGAGACAGCTTTGATATTATTAATGATATCTATTTCTGCTCCCGATGTAATCAAAATTCCGGTGTGTATAGATGAAACAGTATTCTGGGTGGTGGTAGCACGATGTTCTACTCGACCTTGGCTAAATGAAGTTCGTGAATCGGAGGAGTCGGCAGAACTGTTTTTTCAACCTTGGTCTGGTTCGATCGAGAATAATGGCGGAGTCGTGCAGGAGAAGAGGGGTGCGCAATTTAGCAATCAAGGAGGAGAAAAACTTTCGTACGCCTCTTCCTCTTCTAGCATGCCTTGCGACATGTCCTATTTACGTGGTGGTAGCTTGAGCTTTAAGGGGATAGCCTACGGCGATTTGAACGTTGAGAAGATTGCCATGCAGAGGGACAGCGTGGAGGGTGCTCATTCGTCTACAGTACGGCGTGCGTCAGAAGTAGGTTTCTCGAATGTGGTGGAGGCGCATATCCCCCTGTTAAGCTTAGTGGGTCCTCAGCCGTCGGATGAGCAATATTTGCAGATGGGCCCGTTAGCACAGTTTGTTTCTTCACCTATCCCTCGGATCTGTGGATCTAGCCGTCCAATCCTTCCTATTGAATCCTCTCCGTTGGGAAGTATAGAATTATCACGTTCGGCGAACCTTTTTAACCTCTGTTGTATGGAGGCCCAAAGCCCACGGGATCTGATGGACTTTATGGATATTTCGGTCAATGGGCTCTCTATAGATTCTCCAAGCAGGGTTGGAAGCGCGGAAGATTCCCAATTTCAGTTGAAAGTCTATGAAATCTCTTCTCCCTCTCTTCTAGTCAACTGGTCTGTGCGAGCCAAGGGCTTTTCGACCTTTATAACACCAAGTTTGGGGACCCGAGGGGAAGTAGGGATTATGTGTGAATCTAAGCTTATCTCTAATCTATTGGACGAGTTTGCAGAAGCCTCCCTAGTAGCAAGTAACTACGAGGAGCGCGTTCAGGGTGATGTTTATTTGACAAAGGGGAGTCAAGGTCAGTTACTGTTGCAAAGTGAGGAGGTGAATGATGTTATTCCTTCATCAAATGCATCTTTCGATAGTTGCGTGCAGATGGATAGGTGGGAGGGTATCAGTGGGGAAAATAGAAGGGGTCACGAAGAATCATTTTGGTCCGATAACAGGCGTAATAACCTGGCTTTGGTTATTTCTCAGGAGGAAGATCCAAAACCCATTTCCTGGGTTGATCCTAAAGCTCAGATTCTGGAGGTGTTTGTTAACCACATCATTTCTACGATCAGGGCTTTGGGCTTGACTTACTCCGGACCAGAGGATCAGTTAATAAATTTGTTCAGGGTTGCAGAGGGAAGAGAGTTAGACCAGAGAATGTTATTCGACCCTTCCAGTTTAGAGGGGATCAAGAAGATGCTGCGGGAATTAGCTAAACTCAAATCCGATGTTAATTATGATGGGTCTAATGGTAGAATCTCTAAATCTTCAAATAGGAAAAATAGTAGAAGAGGAGGTCCTAGGGGTTTTGTACCTCTCCAATCGGTGTGTCCATGAAGATAATTTCTTGGAATGTGAATGGGTTGGGGTCCTTGGAAAAAAAGGCCCAAGTTAAAGCAGTTGTAAAACATAATAAACCTGTGGTAGTGTGTATTCAAGAAACTAAGTTGGGGGGGGGGGGGGGGGGTGAATAGGTCTCTAATTAAGAGCTTAGGAGCGAATGCGAATTGGGAAATTCTAGCCTTGGATGCCATTGGAGCTGCAGGGGGCGTTCTAGTGATGTGGGATCAATCACGGTGGGAAGTACAAGAATCATGGATAGGCAAGTTTTCAGTTTCAATTGTCTTGAGAAAGGTGGGGGAACCTATCCTGGTAACCTTCACAGGCATTTATGGTCCAACAGTGAGGAATGACAAGGTCAATTTATGGGAAGAATTAGCCGTAGTCAGGAATAAGTGGGGTCATCCGTGGTGCTTGGGGGGGGGGGGGGATTTTAACGAAGTTAGATGGGTGGAAGAAAGGATGGGGTGCAGAAGATCCAATCAGTATATGGGTGATTTTTCAGATTTTATTGCTAGGCATGAATTGATTGATATTCCTTTGTCGGGGGCTAAATTTACTTGGTCTAGAAACTCCAGGAAGAGTCAGATTGATCGGTTTTTGTTTTGCTCAGAGTGGTTATCCATCTTTCCGGACTCCTATCAAAAGGCTCTTATTCATTCTGTCTCGGATCACTGCCCGCTATTGCTGGATCCAAGATTGGATTCTTGGGGTCCCTCCCCGTTTAGGTTTGACCTGGCTTGGCTTGAAATTCCTAAGATGGAGGAGTTGATGGGGGGATGGTGGGTATCGCACAAGGCTGAAGGGGCGGCGGATTTTGTCATAGGGGAAAAGCTCAGAGCGGTAAAAAAGAAACTCAAAGAATGTAACTCTAATAGACTGGAGGAAAGATCAGGAAGAAAATTGTGGTTACTCGACAGTATTCGAGCGATCTCTTTGGTGGATGAGGAGGGGACTGCTTTAGAGGAAGAGCTGATAGAGTTGGGTCGATACAAGGAAGAACATAGATGCCTTTTATTGCAGGATGAAATATCGTGGAGGCAGAAATCAAGAGCTTTGTGGTTAAAGGAGGGGGACAAAAACACAGCTTACTTTCATAGCATCGCTAGTGCGAGGAGGCGAAACAATCATATAACGGCTCTTGAGGTTGACGGTGTTCCTTCATTCAATCGGGAAGTCATCACCAAGGAAATTCTGGATTTCTTTAGGTCTTTATATTCCTCGGAAGTCATTGTGAGACCGGTCTTAGATGAAGTGCATTTTAAGGTTCTAGATGAGCACAGCAGGTTGGCGTTGGAAAGACCGTTCTCGGAAGAAGAGGTGGAGATTGGGGTTTTTTCGATGGACCGCGATAAAGCTCCAGGGCCGGATGGTTTTTGTCTGGCCTTCTTCCAATCCTGTTGGGAGTATGTTAAAGGGGACATCTTTAAATTTTTCAAGGACTTCTTTGAAGGGATGGAGTTGGATAGAGGTACTGGAGCGTCGTTCATAGCTTTGCTGTCAAAAATTAAAGGCGCGGTGAAGGTCTCGGATTTTAGACCTATTAGTCTAGTTGGTTGCCTTTATAAAGTTCTGTCAAAAATATTGGCAGACAGATTAAAAGTGGTTCTTCCTTCGATCATTTCGATGAATCAGTGTGCTTTTGTGAGCCAGAGGCAGATTTTGGATTGCTCGTTGGTGGCCAATGAAACGGTGGACTGGATGGTTAAGTTGGGTTCTGCGGGGGTTGTGTGCAAACTTGACATGAAAAAAGCGTATGATAGAGTTGAATGGCATTGTTTGGACCATTTCCTTGGGAAAATGGGGTTTGGGAATCGTTGGCGGGGGTGGATAAAATGTTGCTTATCGTCGGCTTGGTTTTCCATCCTTATAAATTGTTCTCCAAAAGGATTTTTTAGATCGACTCGAGGCTTGAGGCAAGGGGACCCGTTATCTCCTTTCCTGTTCGTTATCGTCGCTGAAGTTTTGAGTCTCTTAATGGAGAAAGGCAAATCCGTGGGTCTAGTTAAAGGGATCCAATGTGGCCAGAACGACGTTGAAGTGTCTCATCTACAATTTGCAGATGATACTCTATTATTGAGTTCCCCTCAGATTTTGAAAATTCTGAATCTTAAAGCAGTGCTGAGGTGCTACGAAATCATCACTGGTCAAAGATCGAATTTTTCAAAGTCTCGAATGTATGCTGTGAATGTGGGGGAGGAGGAAGCAAAGAATTTGGCTAATCTAATGGGATGCCTTTTGGATAGGTTCCCTTCTTCTTATCTTGGGCTCCCTTTGGGAGATGGTAGACCAAAAATAGGTTCGTGGGCGCCCATTGTGGAAAGAATCGACAGGAGACTAGATACATGGAAAAGGAATTTGTTATCAAAAGGGAGAAGATTGACTTTGATTAAGGCAATGCTGTCTAATATTCCTATTTACCAATTATCTTTATTCTTGTGCCTTATTTCTATTGCAAAGCGGATCGAATTGATTCAGAGGAGGTTTTTATGGGGAGGATCGAAGGACAAGAGGAGCTTCTCTTTGGTCTCTTGGGAAGATGTTTGCAAGCCGATACTTGGCGGAGGTTTGGGGATCCGTAAGATCAAACAGGTAAATGCTGCTCTCTTGGGGAAATGGCTGTGGAGGTTTGGCGAAGAACAGTCACAGTTGTGGGCGAAAGTTATTGGTGGTAAATATGGCGCAGACGTGGGAAATTGGAGATCCCTAAATCGATACAACAAGCCAGGGGTGACTCTGTAGAGGGATATTTTGCGATTGAGTTCATGGTTCGACCGCGGCATAAGATATAGAGTATACTCAGGGGATAGAATTTCTTTTTGGAATATGGTATGGTGTTCCGTCATTCCTTTAAAAGATGTGTTCCCTGATCTATATGTTGTGGCCGGTGACAAGCAAGCTTTAGTCAAAGATTGCTTTGAGTATCGGGACAATAAGGTGATCTGGAAGCCGCTGTTCCGCAGAAATTTCTTTGACAGGGAATTGCTCTCGTTGGTCTCATTACTTCAGGTCTTGGAAGGTAACTACATTAGTTCATCAGGGGTGGATAAAAGGATCTGGGTGTGGGATTCTTCGGGTTATTTTTCGGTAAAATCTTTCTACAAAGGACTGAATCCGTGTGTGGTAAATCTTTCTGTAGCAAAAGTGTGGAAGATGAAGGCTCCCCCAAGAATTTGTTTCTTTGGATGGTCGGTGATTCAAGGCCGTATTCAAACGGTAGATTTTTTTAGGGCAAGGAATTTGATCATAGTCAATCATTGTGCTATGTGTATAGAAGCGGGAGAATCTCTTGAGCATTTATTTATTCATTGCAAAGTCGCTCGAGAGGTATGGGGAAGGGTACTGTCGAGATTTAGTATCGAGTGGGTATTCCCTTCCCAAGTGAAGGATCTTTTTGAAGGGTGGGCTTTTAGTCCATGGAGGAAAAAAGGTAAAGTTTTGTGGTCGATTTCGTTATTGGCTACGATGTGGGTTCTGTGGTCGGAAAGAAACAATAGGATTTTCGTTGGGCGTGCTAATTCTTCTTACTATCTGTATATCAAGGTAGTTGCATTATCGATTTCCTGGGCAAGGGCACTGCCCATGTTCAAATTTGTTTCGGCTTTCGACCTGTGGGCGGGATGGAAAGTGGTCTGCAACAGTCATGTACCCGTTCCTAGAATTTCTCAACAATGGGTCAATCCTCCTGTAGGATTTTCCAAGCTGAACTTTGACAGATCAAGCTTGGGTAACCCTGGTCCAGCTGGGATCGGGGGTGTCTTAAGGAATTCAGATGGGGATGTTGTGCAGGCTTATTCCGGGCCTATAGGTGTTGCAGATTCAAACGAAGCTGAAGTAAGAGCCGCATATCAAGGCATTCTACTGTTAGGGAGCGAGAGGGTAGCGAATACTATCGTGGAAGGAAACTCGTTAAATGTCATTAGGTGGCTTAAGGGTTCGGTGGTTCCTCCTTGGAGATTTCTTCGTTTTTTTATGAAATAAAGGATATAACGGTCGGGTGTTCTATAGCTTTCCAAAATGTTAGGAGATCAGCCAATGAAGTCGCTGACAAGTTGGCTAAAGCGGGTGCGGTCAAGCAGTCTCTGGAGCTTTACGACTTTCTCCCCCCTTAATTTCTTATTGTATTGTTTTCCTATTTTCCTTTCTTCCTTTGTGTAATTCTGTCTTTGTGGGGTGTGCGGGGGGCCTTTTTTTCGGTCTATCCCTTTTTAATATATTCAGTTACCATTCAAAAAAAAGAAAAGGATCATCCCAGCCCTTCGAACCGTGGAGGTGAAAAATGGGCAAAATGAGCTCCAATAAGACTTCTTTCCTTGTGTTAATCCTTATTCTTTAACCCTTCTCAGCAGTGCTTTTGTGCATTTTCATTGTAAACAATGAAAAAGATTGGTAAAAAAAAATGGAAAATGGGTTTTGCCGAGCTGACCTGTTCCACCAGTTTCTCCAAATTCCTAATTCCAAGTGGTTAAAATTGTTGAATATGGGAAGCGATTCGCTCCAAGCCAACTTGATTTAAAAAGTGGAGAATGAGAAGCGTTGAACAACACATCCTTAAATTATGTTTATTTATTGAGTTTTCAACCCGTTTCACCACCTTTTCTCAATTTTCACCCTCATGGATTGCTGGATTTTACCCCAGTTTGTACTTATTCTTTGATTCCTTTCCTTACTCTATCAAGTTATTGGCTACAAATAACTGTACTCTTTACATGATCGTCTTTAATTCCTTTTACCCATTTAACACCCTTTCTCTTGCTTACAAGTTACAACTTTACAAGGCACCAAGTTTCCTCCCTTGAAATGTTCTCTTAACTTTGTTTATCTCCCAACCAAGGTATTAGCTACAAATTACTGTTAAGTACCCTGATTTTTTCATGTTTTGAGCGTGGATTTCTAATTTTGGCAATCAGAACATGTAAAGTATTAGATGAAATGATGATATGTAGAAACAGAACAACTCAATTCAATTGTCAAAAATTCAAACCTTCAATTTTTTTCCACTGATAAGGATTATGTCCACCCCAACTAGTTTGGGACAAAGGCTTAGCTGAGCTGAGTTGAGTTGAGTATAAGGATCATGTCCATGTTTGGAATGCAGGAATTTTATGGAAAAGTTTGGAAAGGAAATTATTTATGAAATTTCTTACCATTTTTGGATTGCAGGGTGATGTGTTTTTTAATTATCTGTAGTGGGTGGTTTTGATTTTACCTTCTTATTGCAAATGGTGCAGATGGCTGCTGCTGCTTGCAAACGGATGGCACTGTTTGGGACAAATTGGGTGGCAAGGTGGACCGTGTGCAGTACAACGTTGAGCGATGGCATCACACTCGATGCGTCAGTCAGGTTTTCTTCGAGCCTCCGGTATAACCAATGTTTTAGTAGGCAGATTTCTCATCTTGTTAAACCTAACGTGAATTGAGGGTTTCTTATCAACACACTAGATCTGGTAATAATTTTTTACCATCATGTTTGCATTTGGCTTATCTTTTTCTTTTTGGATTCTTGATTATTTGTGGTTGTCTTCCCATGTAAAAATCTTATGGACTTATTCACTTTTAGGTAAGAAGATTAGAGGCATATGGTATTCCCTCAAAAGAAGCGGAGGTGGTAATTGCAGTCATCACCGACGGCATAGAAATGTTGCTCCGTCTTTTGTTTCGAAAGGAGAGATGCAGAATGTAAGTGTTTCTTGTTCAGTTTATTCTCTTTGGTTTCCAAATAATATTTGTTTGTAATTTCTATTATTATTAGACAGCTTTGAATGTAAACGCTTGTAGGAAGATTTCATATTTAATGATTGTACTATATGTATGTAATAGTCTTTCCTATTCTTTAATTGTAACCCTTTTATTGGTGTAGATTAAAATGATTCTAGATGCCAAGCTCTCCAAAATCGTATCTGAAATACAACGCTCCCAGGTAGGCTCTTCTTATTCCTTTTTCTTTTCTCGTATGGTATTGACAGCTATTTGATACATTGATAAGGTTACAAAGCTTTTAGCTTGATGTATTGCTTGCTGGAAGGAACATCCATATCTTGTAGTTTCCTCATGGCTGATGAAATGTTAAGCTAAATTACAGAAAAATGATATCTAAGCTGCCCATGATTTAATGAAAGATTTAGTATACTTTGACATATCACTTTTTAAGAAAATCCATCCTTGAGCCCTGTTCGGGTGATGCATGCAAAGAAAAGAAAAAAAAAATGGCTCCATAAATATGTGAGGCCTCTCCTCACTAATGGATTGAATTAAGGGTGTACTCTCCTTTTATAAAACTGTTAGAAGTAATATTCTAGGAGTTTGCAATGTACCTCTGGATGCTTTAGACATTCCACCATTCTCATATTTGTCTATGCTACTGGGCTAAACCACTAAAATTCCAAAAACACAATATGCACTCCAATAATGATCTATAGTGACATTGATAATGCATATCGGTGTTGGGTTAATCATACGTGAACTTCTTTGGTTAAAAATTTTAAAAAATTATAATAATTTTGGAAAATTAAGAAAAAATATGTTTTGATTGAGGTTGTGTTGGCTTTAAAAGAAGGAATTAAGTTCCTCGCTCCTTCGATGACCTCTTTATTATAGAGGTTGATTCTCTTCACAGTATAAGGTATATACAAATAGAGAAATGGTACCGATAGTGAGTATAAGGTAGACACAAATAGAGAAAGGGTGCCAATACTCAACTCAACTCAACTCAACTCAACTAAGCCTTTGTCCCAAACTAGTTGGGGTCTTCTAATGAATCCTTTAGAAAATTTTCATGAATCATTTGCCCCAAACTAGCTGGGTTTGTCTAGATGGATCATTTTCTTTCATTCTCTCCTATCCAAGGGCATTTTCTCTATTATGTGACTGGTAAATGCCGTTGAAGAATTAATCAATATTGCAACTGTTTTTAAGGTTTGGTTTCAACATTTGGGTAGATATGTGAACACAATAATGAATTCACTAGCAAAACCAGGTGTTAGAAGCCCTTATATCGACCATATGCTTTCCATTTTATGAGACCCAAACTTTCCTAAAAGGCTAATGATCCTGACCCCTCCTTACTTGAACATAAACCAAAGAACTTTTATTTATTTAGATCAAGGTCACCGAAAACTCCCTCGGTAGGTGGGAAGCATACTTTCGGGGAATCTTGTTTTGGAAGCGGTAAATGCAGCGCTTCCCAAAGACGGGTGAAGAGCGTTTCCCATTTTTGGCAAGCGCTTTTCCAATTCATGGGAAATGGGTTTCTCAGTTTTGGGAAGCGCGTCTAAATATGCTTTTATTGAGAATATACATGGATGAAATCTCCCATCTGCCAAATCTTGGTTTCCAATGAAGTTATGTGTGTTCTTGATGCAGGAGCTTCATTTTAAGTTGTTGCAACTCGAGTTGCAACCTCAGATTGAGAAATTCGAAAGTGAAGTGAGGTAAGAAATTAGAAGCCATAACTCCTATGTGTTGATTACAAAAATTCTAATTTGATAAAACCTTTGTTTTCTTACACAGGAATGAGTTAGAAAAACATACTGCTGGACATATAAAGGTGAGGGTTATGGTAGATGAAAATTGCTTGTAATTGTGTAAATTGGATATCTTCATCTAATTTGGGTGTTAATGAATCTAATCCACAGGAAATCGAGTCGTTGAAAGCCGAGCGTGCTGTAACACATAACATGATAAAATTCTGCGCAGGGACTATCTCATTTTTTGTTAGTTTTACAACAATCCTCATCCTTACGTAGAAACATTCTTCAACTCAGAGATTAGAGTTGACACAACCAAAAGAAATTGCAAACATGGTTTTACTGCAATCCTCATCCTTCGAAACATTCTTCAACTCAGGGATTAGAGGTGACACAACCAAAAGAAATTACACACATGTTTTTTTTTTTTTTTTGCCTCATGCACTGGAAGCTGAGGTTGGTGATAGATGAATTTTCTGGCACAGTTTCTGTACATATGATCATAAAAATATATATATTATGCAATGAGAACTCCATTTCCATTTTATTAGACTGCCCATCAAAACAAAAATTGTTCGCTTAGATGATTCTAACATGAGACTTGATGGAATTTCAGGACATCAATCATTCAGCTGAGTATAATTTGAATTGTGAGCATCATATTGTGATGTGAATCATCTGCACTCTTTTATTTTAAATTAAGAGATCTTTTTTTTGGTGGTATAATGTAATGACTTGAGCATAGCCTGCTGGAGTCTGCAGTAGAAAGCACATAAATGAGTGCAGATACTACTAGATGCCAATACAAAGATAAGGATTATGCTTCAAACTTCCATTGGGGATGGTATGGTCTGCAATCTATTTGGAACTATCCATTTATATTGCAGAGCAAACCAGTTTTCCAATACATAGCTCTGTTTGTCTTACTAATTTATGGATAAAAATATAAAACTTATCCAATAAGACTTCTTTCCTTGTGTTTCCCCCATGCTCAGTTTAAAAGGTGGAGAATGACAAGAGTTGAAGAACACACCCTTAAATTGTGTTAATTTATGGAGCTTTCAATCCATTTCACCACCATTTCTCAATTCTATCCCTCACAGACTACTGGATTTTATCCCAATTTGAACTTGTTCTTTGATTTCTTTCCTTACTCTATCAAACTAGTTGCAGAATTATTAGAGACAGAGACAAAGAAGGGTATAGAAAATTCCAGAATAATCTGACAATAACACGGAAAACCTAATTCCATCATAAATAAATCGTAACATAAAAAAAAACCATAACCCTAAATCCAATGGAGAGAACAATAACAAAAATATGACACTGTTAACAATATAATCTAAACCCTAAAATTATGAAAAATGAAGACATAAACAAATAACCCAAATTCTTACTGAAATGCAGAACACAAAGCAACAACAACAAAGATATAAATATAGAAGAAAATGAAAAAAAAATCAAAATACAAAAGAAAATGAAAGGCTATGTTCATCCCCTACCTCTAATTTTAGCGTAAGAACAGCTAAATGAGAAGAGAGCAGCTGTGTGAATTTAGGAAGGCAAAGAGACATTGAGATTTGGGATTTAGGGAGGAGTAGATGGTGCGAAGTCCCACGTGAAATAGGAATATGAAAATGTAGTAAGATATATGTATTGGGTTCAACCGCTCAGCATATCAACATGGAAGTCGCAGTAGTAACAGAAGTTCATTAAGCCAAATAAAGCGAGGAAGAAACAATTCACAAAATCTAAATGGAATCCACCCAATTAAAAATGAAAGAATTTTCACTTCTCTCTTCTCTCTTCTCAACAGATCCATTGATTTAACCAACCTCTCACTCCCTCTATATAACTTCATAATGGCATTGGAATTTTATCACCTGATCTGTACTCTTTACATGATCGTCTTTAATCCCTTTTACCCATTTAACACCCTTTCTCTTACTTACAAGGCACCAAGTTTCCTCCCTTGAAATGTTCTTTTGACTTTGTTAATCTCCCAACCAAGGTATTAGCCACAAATTACTGTTAAAAAGCCTGGCCTTTTCCTGTTTTGTGCTTGGATTTCAAATTTTGGCAATAAAAAAGGTCTACTTATCCTTGGATAGCTAGGAACATAACAAAGAACTTGACTTTGGATAGATTAGAATGGAAGAAAATGATCCACATAGAAGAACCCAACTAGAGCCGGGATTAGAGCCGGACAGATTCTTTTCACCTTCTTCTTGAAATTTTTCTAAAGGATTCATTTAGCCGACCCCAACTAGTTTGGGACAAAGGCTTTGTTGAGCTGAGAAAGGTCAACTTATCCTATAAATTAGATGAAATGAAGAGATATGGAAGCATAACATCTCAGTTCAATTGCCACATATTTAATTTGTGGGTACAACCTATTTACGGGCCCATCAAATGGACGCCCCACACCATAGGATGATCCTAACCCTCCCATCTATAGAAGTTTCCATAATGGGCAGTCTCTCAATAGATACGAGGGTTAGGAATTAGGATCATCCTATGAAAATGATTTGTGGGGCACAAACTATTTTCATCTTTCCTTATAAATTCGCACTCCCTCTAGGATAATTCGCACCACTTTGAAGGTGAATTGTGGGTGTGGCAGACTTTAACGCCTTTTCGTTTAACAATGGTGCGAATTATCCAACAACAGGTGCGAATTTATCATCTCCGAAATGGAGAAATTTTTACGGCACGGGAATATATCTAGAACAGTTTAGAAACAAAATTATACACTCAGGAATGTTCTTACAATAATACCCTCAAATATGCATTGAGAATTTGAGATATAAGAGGGGTATTTCTGGAAATATAGAGCAAAAATTGATTTCTTCTTCCACAAGTCACAAGTTTTCTGGTTTAACCCCCTTTTCACTATACACATCTCATCTTCTTCCCGCTAACCCTAACCCTAAAGAGAAAAACACACAGTGCGTATTCTTTTCAGTTCATTAGGGTTGATTTGGGTTTTTTTCTGTGATTTCAGCATACGGGTTTTCTATTCTCTATTTTAGGGTCCCTGTGGTTTTCATATGAGTTTTGTATTGGGAAATGTTATCAGCACAAGCTTACTTTGATATTTGCACAAACCCATCTGTCTTTTCTTCTTTAATTGGCTTGTTTACTTTGATATTTGCACAAACCCATCTGTCTTTTCTTCTTTAATTGGCTTGTGAGAGCTTTTTGGGAAAAATGTAATAATAACCTTTTGACATCTCTTTAAACACTAAAAGTTAGCGAAAATATCAAAATATATGGTTGTGCTGATATCATTTCCCCCTCTTCTTCTTTTTTTTTCTATATTTTATGCTAATACTTCTGAAATAATGTGTTTTAAACACTAAAAGACAAGATGAGTTGGCTAGTATTAAAGCTACCAATAATAGAATAAACTTAACTCTTCAGCTTGAGTGACACAACCAATAATAGAAGGTTTTAAAATGTTAAACCAGAGAAGTAGCAGCCAAAATATCATTGTTTTTGGCATAGACCTTGGTGTTGCTAGCTAAATTTTGGTTATAAATATTTTTTTTTGTTCTATGTTGTGATTAACTAAGAGGGTGAGCCTTGGCCCAACAGTAAGGTTGCTCCATTGTGACCTGGTGGTCACAGGTTTGAGTCACGGAAACAGCCTCTCTGCAAAGCAGGAGTAAGGCTGCATACATCTAACCCTCCCTAGACCCCGCAATGGTGGGAGCCTCGTGCACTGGGCCGCCCTTTTTTTATGTTGTCATTAACTACACTGTATTCTTGTATGTAATTTATATTAGTTTTATTGCTTACAAGTGTTAGTTTACTTATTTAGAAGTTTAGATTATTTATAGATACATGATTAATTTATTTGAATAAAATGCATAGAGATATAGTATTAGTGGCCTGAACATTCTAACTTCTTTTTAAAATTTTAATTGTGTATGATGTTTAGTAGGACCTACTAGGACACTCCGATGGACGGTCCGATTTTGAAATGGATTGTGACTGTGACATTGGAAGTAGGATCCGAAGAACAATCCGAATCCGATCCAGACGATAAGGAATTTAAATGGATCGTGGCTGGGTCGTCATGTTTGTATTTGGCTTACCTTTTTTTTCTTTTTAAATTCTTGATTATTTGTAGTGGTTTCCTATGTAAAAAACTTGTGGACTTATTCACTTCTAGGTAACAAGATTAGAGGCAAATGATGTTCCCACAAAACAAGCGGAAGCAATAATTGGAGCCATCAGTGACAGCTTACAAAATGTTGCTCAATCTTTTGTTTCGAAAGAAGATATGAGGACGGTATTATTCTCTTTGGTTTTCCAAGTAAATATTTGTTTGTAATGCCTATTATTCTTAGATAGCTTAGAATGTAAATGCTTATAGAAACATTTCATACTATATGATTGTACTATATGGAGCTCAGGCCATTCTAAAGTGCAAAGAAAAGAAAAGAAATGGCTCCATAAATATGCGAGGCCTATCTTATTAAGGAGAGCGATCTATCTTCAATTTTCATTGTCTTTCCTAGATCACAAGGAATATGTAGAGAATAGAGTCCTCCACATACCTTTCATGTGTTTAGAGGCTCCTGAGTCAATAACCCGGGATCGAACAAAGGGAGAATAATGAAAAACATGATGGGTTAAAGCTGATGCACCTTCAATTTGAGAAAGTGACGAAGACCTTCCATTTATGTTGAGCTCTATTTTCACCTAACAATGTCACATCGTCTCTCTTATGTGATGACTTTTCCCCCACAGTTGTCACATTTCAACTCGTCTTTGTCATTCCGAGCTCCATTGTTTCGATTTCCTCTCTTATTTCTATTTGGAAACATAGTGCAGGAAGCGAGAATAGCATGCTCTGACAAAGGGATGAGTTTATGTGGCAACATGCTCTTCCCACTGACTTCACTCTAAGCAAATGAATAAGCCATATCTAGGTTTGGAACTTCTCTTACCAATGTTTGTAGATGAGTGGTCTCATATTTAACATTTAGCCCAGCTCAAAAATCAAATATCCTATTTTTCTCAACCTTTCAATTTTTTTCTCTGTCGGCTGGAGTATACCAATCCAACAACTGATAGTGGTTTAACTCTTTCTACAATCCTTAAAAAATAATAACTGGCAAATATCTTCTCTCCTTGTTGAGTAGTTGCAATCTCTTGCCTAAGCTGATACATGCAATATTTTCCTATGTAAATAGATTCAAGTTGCCTTATCCCAAACATTCTTGTTTGATATGAGGCTACATTGATTGCAAGTGCAACAACCAAGACATCAATATTAAATTTTCACATTCCCATTTATCATACGTTGGACCATCCTCCGTCACTGCATTTCTTCCTCGAATAACAACCTATCCCAATTTATCTCAGCCGTCGATCTACATATTAACGGACTGAGACCACTTGAAATAATTTGACATCCCATCCCTTTAAATACTACATGACAGACAAGTGGAGCGCATGTTTATCAAAACACTGGAGCGCAGAAATCATTTCCCATTTGAAAAACCAGATTTATCCAAATCTGATCATCATCATCAGGGCATGCCACCTGGTCATTTATTCTAGATCTGAACTACAAACCACCTGATTTGAGCAGAAAAAAATTTCAAGCTTAATAAACAACTCTAGATCTGATTGGAGAAGATGTAAATCTTAACAAATAATTCCATATCTGATATTCACACCCTTTTCACAGTCTTCAAAGGGCCATCAACCTGAGAAAAGAACCGCGGCGATCTTAAAAGGAATTTTTAACATACATTTGGAAGGAAGATAGAAACAAGGTTTTAAATTTTAGTTTCAGTTTTGGTCATCAACAAAAACAGAAACATTTTGGTTTCGGTATGAAATTTCGGATGAAATATTGTAACATTATGGAAACATTTCAGTACAAAATTTGTATTTAAATGTGCTTTTATTGAGAATATACATGGATGAAATCTCCCGTCCGCCGAATATTGGTTTCCAATGAACTTATGTCGCCTTGTGCACTGGACCCTGAGATTGCTCATGGATGAAAATTTTGGCACAGCTTTTGTACAGATGGTCACAAAAATAGCTCCATTTCCATTTTAGTCTGGATTAATTTTGTCTAAATCATTGTCTAAATCATTGGCAAGAAGAATAATGACACACCCTTAATTATGTTTATTTATGGAGCTCACTACCCATTTCACCACTATTTCTCAATTCTCACCCTCACATACTACTGGATTTTTTTCCCTTCTGTTTGGACTTTTTCTTTGATTTCTTTCATTGCTCTATCAAATTATAGACTACAAATTACTGTAATTATTACATGATCCTCTCTATCCCTTTTACCCGTTTAACACCCTTCTTCTTCCTTACAAGGCAGCAAGTTTCTTCCCTTGAAATGTTCTCTGAACTCTGTTTATCTCTCTGCCAAGTTATTAGCTACAAATTACTGTTAGATAGCTTGGTATTCCTTTTTCCTTCTCTAGAAAAGCTCTCCTTGATTTCTGCTTTTATTCAGCCTCTGATATTAAAAGATGTTGGAAAGAGATTTGTAACAGGAGAGAAAGCGATGTGGTGATTGCCCCTATATGGTCTCCCCAGACAATGTGATGCAGGTGCATCTATGCGGTTCGAAGGCCGAAAATTACAAATCCATGATCGAGCCATTTTGGACCATCGGATTACAAACTTGATAACATGCATCGACGATCGGGATCGAGATTAAGCGAGATGATATTCTTTGAAGGCCAATCAAGTTGAAATTGCCACGAGAACGGGATGGCATAAAGATCAACGGCTCACGTTTATCCCATAGGATTCAGAGTTTTACTTTTATAGAATTCTAGTTTAATTAAGATTTATTAGTTAGGACGATTTTACTAGAAAGTGGCCATCCAAAATCTCAGAAGTTTTAGGAATTTGAGTGTTTTTAGAACTTTTTAGAGATATTGTAGGAAAAGATATTTTAGGAGTTTATCATATCTTTTGTTTCCTAATTTGTCTTTTATCTATCTAATCTGTTTTATGCAGGTTTTAAACTTGTTTTTATGCAAGTTTCCATCCCCATTGATGCAGCCGTTCCTGCTTCAAATTGCAGCCATCGATCCACTATCCCTACCCTTGTTTATCTCAGCCCCAAACAAGGCCTGAGAAAGAGTTTCTTTCTCAGCCTATAGCCACCATCTTGCTGTTATCTTATTAACCCATTTGTTTCAAGTAAACCCACATATAGAACCGGACACCCCTTATTGTCTCTTCTAACCATTCAACACCTCATATCAAATCAGCCGAGAACATCTTTTTTTCCCTTACTTCCGTTTCTTGTTTCTTTACCAAAATCAGTTTCTTCTTTGAACTCTTACAGCCTAAGAACCATTATACCCTTAGCCTTTAAAGAACTACCAAAAAGGATTTCTATTAGTTTTCGTGCCTTTCCACTATCCGCCCCTGCGTCACAATGGGTGGTTAAAGTTAAACTTTGACGCATCTAGCGTGGGAAACCCGGGGCCTTTAGACATAGGTCTTTTAAGAGATGAGAACAATATCACCAAGTGGGCTTTCTCAGGGCCTATAGGGATCAAAGACTTCGATGAGTCGGAAGTGAGGTCCATCATTCCCCACACCCGTGGAGATTTTCTGAACTCTTTGATGAGATTTATGATAGGGTTGATGGTCATACGGTGCGTTTTAATCATGTAAGGAGGTCGGCGAATGTAGAGGTGGATAGCCTTGCTCACTATGGTGTGGATAGATCCGAGTTGGAATTTTTTTACTTTCATCCTCTTCTGAGGAATTCATGTTTCTATAATCATACAACCTGTTGTATCTCTGGTTCTGTTTTTTATTTTGGGGGTCATGACTGCCTTGGTCATGATTGCCTTTTAGTAATAAAGATTCACCACTGAAAAAAAAAAAAAAAAAGTAGCCTGGTTTTTCCTATTTTGAGTGTGAATTTCTAATTTTGGCAATCAGAAAAGTCTACTTATCATATAAATTATATGAAATGAAGAGATATAGAAGCAGAACAACGCAGTTCAATTGCCACAGATTCAAACCTTGAATATTTTTTCCCACTAAAAAGGATTAAATTTCTTGGATTGCAGGAATTTTATGAAAAAAGATCACTTGAACCAATCCTAATGAATTTTTACTTAGGAGCAAGGTTTAAAATTTCGGTTTCAGTACCGGTTTCGGTACTTGAAATTTCGGTTGAAATTTGGTACAAAACACGAAATGAATATTTTATTTAATATTAAATTTTGGTAAAATATTAAATTAATATTAAAAAAACAGTTTTTTAGGGTAAAATTTTGGAAAAACCAAAATTTCGACCGAAATTTTGGCCGAAATAAATGACCGTTTCGGTTTTGGTCAACTTCGGTGTCCTTCGCCGAAATTTCGGATTTCCGTCGAAATTTTAAACCATGCTTAGGAGCACCTTTAATTTATGATAACATCTCTCTAAATTAACCATAATCACATCATTTCCCTATAAATTGTGAAGATAAAAAATTTTCCATCGAAAATGTTTTTCTTGCAATCCAAACAGACATGGAGCAGTTTGTTTTGAACTTTTTATAGCAGAACACTACTTACAAAGCTTCCAGAAATTAGTTGGCGTTCTTTTCTTTAGCATGGCCACGTCAGCCAGCACTCTTCTCTAGAATGGCCATGTCATTTCCAAGATTCCAAGATCCCCAGTTCATGGATTTGCATGGTTCAGTCAAAGATTAAAAATTTTGAAAAAAGAAAACCCATTTCAAGAACAAAAGGAGAGAGAGAGAGAGAGAGAGAGAGAGAGAGAGAGAGAGAGAGAGAGAGAGAGAGAGAGAGCATGTCATTTCCAAATTTCTGATACCCCACAATCAATCAATCTATGTTATACTAGTCAAAGATCAAGAAATTTGAGATACCCAATTCATGAATAACAAGAAGTAAGAAAGAACAATAATCAATCAGGCAGAAAAATGAAGAAAAGAGGAAGATAGAGAAAAAAAATTGGTTTAAGCATTTACAAATAATAAATCCCAAGTTCAAATATAGAACAGTCCATCAATGAAAAGGGTATAAAAAGACAAGAAAAGAGAAAAGAAGCCCAGAATCATTAAACAAGACAAGTATATTTATCCGTATTCATAAATACATACACAAGAATATCCACATGAATATAATGAAAGCAGATTATCATGGCATCAGCAAAAAAGACTGGGTTGCCCCACCAAAAAGCTGACGCATTGAGTGCCCTTAACATCTAGCTTCCAATTAATTAACTCATGGGCTTCCCTTGAACTCCAAAAAAAAACAAAAAAGGAGAAATTAAAGTGAGAAAAGAACACATAAAAATTCACTATTTGAGTGAATTGAAATCCACCATTCAAGTACTTCCCTTCCACAAGTAGCAAGAGAGCCTTCTAAATAAGATCTTCCAATTAATAAACTAACGGGCTTCCCTTAAACTCCAAACCCAAAAAGAAAAACCCAAATAAACAAAAAGGAGAGATTAAAATTAACAAAAAAAAGAGAGAAAATTCACTTGAGATCCTTCATTTCACGTTCTTCCCTTCCACAAGCATATGCAAAGCCCTCTAAATAAGATCTTCCAACCCTTCTTGGACAAACAAGAATGAACCCATATAGTCCCAAGAAACATAGCAAGAAAGATAGAAAAGTACTAGCCAAGTTTAGAGGAGGAGGACAAGATTTAGAGGTGCAAAGCTCATGGGAAGATGATACATAAAATGATACATCTGGATGGTTCTTTTTCAATTGTGGAGAGGATTGGGTCCAGTTGGGACTAGCCGCTTTTCGACGCCATATCTTGGGTCTATTTCATCCATAGATGGTGGTGGTGGTGGTGGGTGAAGGTGAGGGTGGTTTCTTTGGAATTGAAGGCATAGAGAATTAGTACAAGAGTGGTGGTGGTGGTGGTGATGGTGGGTTAGAGAGGTATGGTGCAAAGATGCATGAGAGAGTTGGATTTGTGAGGCTATGGTGAGGAGGAGAAGGGTCGATATGGAAAGAATCCATGGGGTAGTGAAGAGAGATCTCTTCATGGTTTTGGGTTTCGCGAGAGAACAGAGGGGAGATGAGGAATTGAAGTGAGAGAATAGGGGGTTAGATTGAGAAAGAGAGATGGAGGGGGAGAAGATACAGGTGGTTTTAATCGTTAGGCAAGAGACCCATGAACAAGTACTTATTGTCGACACATAAACTCTCTCTCTCTCTCTCAATTTATGTGCGTGTATGCACATAATTGACATATGGTGTAGGCAAAATACTTGTAGTAAAAGTACATGTGTATTATGCCAAAGGTTTAGTTACCAACCCTACTTTTACTGCTCTTATTTGTCTGTGGAAAAATAGGGCTAGATAGCATTAAGGTTGCAACTTGGGTAGGGTTTTCTAGAACCCTGCCCTACCAGACTGGTCCGGTCAAGTTTTTTATGGGAAAACTTGTGATTCATAAATCCGACCCTATCCGAGATAGTTTCTTGGACCACGGTAGGATTTTTAATGTTTCGCTAAGGATACTGACTAATTTTAAAGATTGTAGAAAATAACAAATCTTCATACTAAAAATCTCTAAACTAAAGTCAACAGATATACTAATTGAAGAAGGAAATTATTTTCACATCAGAAACTTGATAACCTCAATGAAAATAATTATACTTATATACTAATTTAACAAGTTAAGAGACATTTGAGAAAGTTATAGTACATCCTATAAGAGTCCGGCCAGTTGGTTTCCAGTTTTTTTTCTCCCTCTAGACCCAACCCGACCCAAAAAGGGTAGGGTTTTTCAACTTAAAACCCGACCCAACTACATGTTTGCACAATTTTGAGAGTCTGAGTTGGTTTCAAGTTTTATGATCCAACAGCAGCTCACTTTTTGAGAAGCTGCTGTTGGATCAAATATCAAAGGCAAGTAATTTTTTAAAAGGTATAGTAGGGCCTATATTATTTGAGGATCCAAACTATTATTGGGCCTGTCTTAAATAGTCCATGACCCAAAAATGCAAGCAAGAGGGGGTGGAAATGCTCTAAAATGAGGTAGAAATATCATTTCAAATAAGTTTTTACAAGGTGTCCACACATACTTGCATCTATTTTTCAAAAAATGCAGTGAGGCCCACATGGTTGGATGATCCAAACCATTCATTTATTCGGCCCCAACAGAACGATCCTAGCCCTTCAATCCGTTAAGGGATGACACATTACTAAAATCTCTTTAGATCGGTGGCTAAGATCATCCTATATAGACGATTTTATAGGATGATCCAACTATGTGGGTCCCACAGCACTTTTAAAAATTATATGGCTAAGGATACTACTAACTCTTTTACATCATTCCACCCCCTATTTTGTCTTTTTTTTACTTAAATTTACTGCATCCCCATGGCTTTTGTTTTTTCTTTCCATAAATGAACTCACTTTCAGGAAAAGACAAACAGAAGGGGTGCAAATATAAATTTCCCTATACCATAGAGGGTCTTGTGCAATTTGAGAGAGTGAAACAATGAAATTCATTGGACATTTTAGCAAAATGGAAACCCCGTGATTTCCAAAAGAGGATGTCAGATTCAAATAGAAGAGGGACCGGAGACAGTGAATGCCAGAAAGACTAAGAAACAAAGTCATAACGGTGCTTCAAATTATTTTGGAGGAATGCTAGGCCCACTCTAGGGACCAAGATGTTCATCTGCTCAAGAACCCTTCCAGATGCTTAGCATATGCATTCTGATTGACCATTGGCATTGTTATAAACTGTGACCATACCTTATATGTAAGATGGGTCCGGGGTCCCTTGCCAGACGAAGATCGTGCGGGCCATAGCATTGCTTACAATATCAACGGCCAAAATTCGTTGGAAGAAAAGGGTGTCCTTTACCCGGATGTACATTTATCTATGTATATTCATGAGGAGTATTTTCATACCACTCCCCCCCCGCATTACGCATGCGCCCCCCTTATGACGTGATTTGACGTCAAATCACGTCATAAGGGGGCTCATGCGTAATGCAAGGGGTGAAAATATCAAATCACGTCATAAGGGGGGTGCATGCGTAATGCAAGGGGGTGAAAATATCATTGCCCAAATTTAAAATATACTAGCAAACAACATCTCATCTTTTAGCTTTTCATTCCTATGATGATTCTACTCTCTCTGTAGTTTCTTTTCTCTTCTTCCCTCCCTTAACAAGAAGCTTTAATTGTGTACAACGTAAGTCGTAGGGCACTTTGATGGACCATTAGATTGGAAAAGGGTCTTGACTCATATTCATAAAGTAGGCTTCTAAAAAGTACTTTGAAAAGCTCATAAAGTAGGCTTCTAAAATGTACTTTGAAAAGGATTTGATTGATAAGTGTAACACTAGATGCTCCTGATTTGGCTATGGGATCAACCAACTCATGAGCTCTTCTACGCATGAGAGAAAATTAGAATATATGAGGCAGACATAGATCTTTAATCTCATCCATGAGATTGTCATGCCTCCATGACACATTGCTTTCCACTTCTAAGCTGCCCTCTGTGTCATGAATCTCATGACAATGATCAGTCTTCGGTGAAGAGCACGGGCCTGGGCTTCTGTGGAATCAGTGATGCCGATTGGGCCACAAAAGAGTAGACAACTACCTACTATCACTTCCGAATAAAACACAAGTTCTTGCTACCATTCAAAACCAGACAGAAGAATAGAGGGGAGCTCCCTGTCAACCCAAAACCTAGCTTCCCCATGAAAATGAATGAAGAAGAATTGGTTTAAAAGGTGCATGTAATCCGTAATTCCTCGAAACATGAGCCCTCATTCCGTACTTTTCTCAAAGAAAAGAATCCTACCCTCTGTGCAGCCTTAGGTTGTAGGCAATATATTATGACTAGAGAAAGCATAGGATGGATATGGCTTCAGATATTTCTAAATTTCACTGTCTCTCGGTCACTATGATGTAGGCCTAGGCTAGAAACATCTTATCACTGCATGGTCCATTTGGCTTGCAATAGACTTAGGCTTCTTCCATGAGTTTCTCTTCAACTCTAGTCAGCACTTTTGTTTTTTGGGGTCATTTTCACTTTATTTCCATTTCCAGCAAACACAGGTTCTCTAATTCAAGCATTTTTATTTTTTGCATGCACAAATATGTGTTTTTTGTATAAGATAAGGGCCATTTTGCCAGGAATTTTTTTCCTTGATAAAGTCATGAAACAAGAGGGTGAGCCTTGGCACAACGGTAAGGTTGCTCATTGTGACACGGTGGTCATGGGTTCGAATAATGGAAACAGCCTCTCTGCAAAGCAAGGATAAGGCTGTGTACATCTAGCCCTCCCCAGACCCCGCAATAGCGGGAGCCTTGTGCACTGGACTGCCCTTTTTTTTTATTAAAGTCACGAAACAAAAAATTCTACTCAAAATATGTTGAGGCTGAGAAGTGGCCAAAGGGAAACCGCCTCCAAGGAGAAAACCTTGAGTGAAGCAGCAACTTCCCCTACAAAACCGGTCTCCATTAAAAGAAACTTACATGTTCAGGGAAATAAGATATCTATCAAAATAGATATAAAGTTATCTCCTGGGGAAGTCGACCTACGAGGCAAGACTCCTAAAACAGTATGCTTCCTCCTAAGTTGTGGACTCCTTTCTCTATAAAAAGAGGCCCTCACACTCATAGCAGGGGAGACACACTGGTTGGTAATACTTCTAAGTCTCATCTTTTTCCTTTAGTTTTCCTGTTATACCGATTTTTGACTTGAGTGTCGAAGTGGCCGTCCGGAGCCACAACTCTGGGCCCACTAACACACTTTCTGTGAGTGCATATCGCTTGCAGGTTCCCCTCTATCACCGCTAGATCGGACCGAGCAAATTTCGGCATCATCAAACCCCACACCATCAAAACCTTGCATAGAAGAAGCCCCCCCCCCGCGACTTGCTTTTAGATCCCATCTCTCCCATAAATCCTAAGGGATTTACTAGAGTCCACCGTAGAAGACATTTCACGAACGAGCTGTTGCATGTGAGAGCAGCCACATAGGCTCATTTTTCAGCAGATTTTGTCTTCATTCACGAGGGCTTCTCTCACATGCAACAGCCCATCCACGAAATGCCTTATGTGATGGACGCTAGCAAATACCAAATCCTAATCATCCCCTTTATCTCGTCCCCTAGGAAAATTTTACACTCATATCAAGAGTTTCTCATATGTTGATTATGACTACAAATACCCAAACAAAGAGCATCACTTTCCATGCTTTACTAAAACATGGATTCCCTCTAGTGAGTCCTTGTGTGGTATACTCTTTATGAATATGTTAAGTAATGCCATTCTAGTTCACTTTATTTTGTTCTCATGGACACCTTGGTTCGCATCATATCCTAAAGAAGGGTTTTTTTTTTTTTTTTTTTTTTTTTTCCGCATGTTAGCGCCTCTCTCTAGTGTCCATTGAAAAAGGTCTTAAGCTTCATTTAATGAATATTAGAGGGTTCCTAGGAAAACAGGATCTCGTCCTAAAAAAAAAAAAAGCACGGGCTCTTCTATCACGACACATGTGCATAAAACAGAAAAAAGTGGGGCGTTTATCTCTAAGGATTGCTAAATCGACGGCCACACTTACCAATCTTTATTTTCTAGAAGTGTTTTCCATAATATTATGAGGGTTACTTAGAAAACAGGAATCCGTGTTGAGAAAAAGGTACAATCGAAACTATATATTTATCTAAGCTTGTCATGGATAGTTTCTGTATCAACATTTACTCCCATATACAGACAAGAGAGTTCAACACTTATGTGGATAAAATTTCTGCTCAAAGAAATATTATGAAAAATTTATATTCTATTTTACGCCTAATTTTAGGATGCTCAAAAGAAACACCTACAAATAATTTTAGGGCATATTTGGCAACCATGAAAATTATTTCGTGAAATATTTGTTAGCCAAATTGTAAAGGGGGTGCTGAGGAGGAGAGAGGAGAGACTTGAGACACGAGTAGAGAGAGCATGAGATATAGTGCTACGTTTGGTTGCTTGGAGTGGCTCGGAGAGTAGTGGAATAGGAAGTCAAAGAGAGGAGACAAGCATTTTTTATTTTCCTAGAATTACCTCGGAAAATTGTGTAGTAGTGTTTGGTTGCGCAGCAAATACTCGGAGAGTAGGAGAAAAAGTAGGGGGTGTCATTGCGAATATAGGGAGAGAGGAGAGAGAGAGGGAAGAGACAGCATCATTCCCTAGAAAATTCAACCATAATTCTTTACTTTTGGAAGAAGGGGACAAGAAAGAGATAAGCAATTATTACATGAGAGAAATCCGAGGGAATCAATGGGACGCCAATGCATTTGAGCAACCAAACGTGGAATGGCATGCAAATCCAAACCAAATTCCGACGGCTCCCAAGCTTTTGTGCAACCAAACGAAGCAAAATAAAAAGTATAGAAAATGCTACTTCTAAATTGGCTTTTTTCTTCTTTTTTCAAGGGCTTTTCATGCTCCCCTCATTCCCACCCTCAAGTCTCCTTTGCCACCCATCTTTCACAACAGTCCTACTAATATTCCAGGCAATATTTTTTCATGGTTGCCAAATAGGCCATAAAATTTATAAAATTTACAACGAAGGTATGATTTTCCGGAGTAATTTTTTATATCCACTATGTATAAGAAGAAACCAAGCCTTATGAACTAAGGCCCTGGAATTTTCTGGAAAAGGTTTGTAAAGGGAAATTATTTTAAAATTTCCTACTTTTTTACACACAAAAAGATAACTTAAATCAACCCAATTCAATTTTTTACTTGCTGAGGACCTTCAATCGATATGCTAATATCATTCTAACCATAATCATACTATTTCCCTCTACATTACAGAAAGATTGAGTCAAACTTTTCTAAACATAGATGATGATAGCTTTCTAAGAATTTGCCCCAAGATGGAGATTTTTTACACCTCTGCGTAGCCTTTCACTCTGGGGTACAACTTGCTTTGGTTGGATTCAACCCGATCCAACCTAAGATAGGATTCCCTCAACCCTAACCCAACCCAACCTAAGCGACAGGTTGAGGATGGTCAACTCTAACATCACCTGCCTCTAAAATTCTCAACCCTACCATAACTTAACCCATCTAACCTTTTTTTTCCAATATCAGGTCGGGTTGAGTCGGGTTGGGTTTGGGTTCACCTAAGGCCAAAACAGAAAAATACAAGAAAAAAACTTAACCCCTCAAAAATAAAGATAAAATTAGAGAATGGAAGCCAGGCTCGGGTTCAAGTGTGGTTGCCAAGGCATCAACCCTAACCCAATCCGAAATTAAATCAGGGTGGCTTTTCCCAACCCTAACCCAATCCAACACGAGGAAATCCCAACCCAACCCAACCCTTTGGGTTCAGGTTGAGCCCGACCCAAGTTGCACCCTGCTTTCACTGAAGGGTTGAGATAAAAAAAAAAAAAAACGTGTTTTCTCAGTGACACTGATCTCAGCCCTTCAAAAGGATCTGAAAGGCTGATTTTTATGCAAAGCACTTAATTGAGACTCCCAACGTAGGTGAAACAGCCCCCACAAGATCAGTCCTAAATAAATTACGATGCAACTCGGGTCGGGTCGGGTCGGGTCCGAATTCCAAAAAATGGGCCCGAGTTTCACCACTGAAAACATATAAATTCTCCCCTCACGAACCCTAGCACTAGAATACCATCTTTTATCATCAGGTACGCAATTTTTCAATCATCTTATCTAGGGTTAGGGTTTGCTCCTTTTTCTATTTGGTTCCATCCATACGGATTGATTTTATTTCCCTAATTTCATTGTTTTTTCATACCCAAATTCCTGAAAGCTTACTGGTTCTGTTTTGCTTTTCCATTTTCTTCTACTAAGTTAGGGTTTAAGATCTTTGAAAGTTCTATAATTTCTAGTTACCAATTTGCATTTTTCTTTATCTTATTGCTGATTAAGAGTATAATTTTGGAATTAGTGTAAATCTGAGAGGAATAGATTTCTATTTTGAAAGTCATTAAAGAATAATTTTAGCTTTGATTTGCTTGGAAGTTACTAAAATAGATGATACATGTTGCAGCTCTGTTTGGATGGCAAGAAAATTTTGGAAAAGTTTGGAAAGGAAAAATATTTCTTAAATTCGTAATTTTTCTTACACATGAAGATAAATGGAACCAATTATATTGAAATTTTATTTATAGGGACTCATAATTTATGATAATATCCATCTAAATCGTCGAAAGAAAAAAAAATTCCCAAGAATTTTTTTTCCCATAAGAAATGTTTTTCTTGCCATCCAAACAGGGCCTAATTTACTCATCCAACCTATTTTCAATTTATAGTAATTCCTCCTTTTCGGGTGATAGAAGTTCAGGCAAAATAGATGAAAAAGATGCAAAAGATAAGTTCCTTTTTTTCTTTTTATGGGTGGCGTGGGGTGGGGGGTCGGGACAGAGTGTTTTTGTTTCACTTGTGTTTATGTTTATTTTCTTCAATACATATATACACCTGTATTGTGATAGTATCCCTATTCAGGGAGTTTATATAATATTCTTTAAAGATTTGAAAGTAAGGTTTGAATAATTGTAGGAGTTGTTGATTATTCGTTACAGTGCATCAGTGAATTCTGTGCTGTCTGTCATGAGACAGCCACATGAATCGAGGGGCTTTTTGCCTGCTCATTTTCCCCTTTTGTTGAGAGGAAAAATGAGCAGAGTTAAGTTCATGTCACGTTCAGTGGGAATGCTGGAAAAGTCTATTTCCCTTTAGTTGAGAGGAAAAATGAGCAGAGTTAAGTTCATGTCACATTCAGTGGGAATGTTGGAAAAGTCTATTTAAATTGTAAGGAGATAGAATGTACAACGAATGCAACGAATTAATTTAGTGTGTGTGTGAAATATTGGCATGATTTTGACAATCTCACAAAAAAAATCTCAATTTTTTTGATTTATCAATAAAAATTCATTTAAAACCCAATTAAAACAACAAATAGCTAAGATAAAGAAACTGCAAATTCATCACGACTTTATCTCATCTCGCTTTATAAACTAAAACCTAAACCAGAAACCCCTTCCAAAGTGTGATCAGAGAAGGGGAACAGAGAAAATCCGAGTACCCCTTCATTCGTGAGTGCAATTAATTGTAGCAGCTTCCATGACCCAAGACAAAGGGTCCGCATAAACCCCCAAAACTTCAAGAACTTGCTTTTCTAAAACATTCAAAAACAGAAAAAACGAAACCCAGCATATAAAAGCAAAGAACAATAGCAAAATAAATCACATTAAAAGAGAAACATAACAAAAGGCCCAAAAAAGAAGGGGAAAAAAAGAAAAGAAAACCTAAGATTGAAAAATGGAAAGCATTGTGACTAGTATCCTAAGACTGAAGAAATTTTTCTAAACAAGTGGGAGAAAATGAATATCTCATGCATGGTTTTGAGTTTGCACTTGCACAACGATTTTATGATCCTCGGTACCTTGCTATACTAATACCAAAGGCATAGTTAGGTGAGCCGAATCAAGATAATGAAGTGATTTTGGGTGTTATGTAAGCTTTTGCCAAGATAACAGAAAGTGTGGAAGATGCAAAATTGTAACGTGAACTATTTGTTGTCTCTCATATGCGAAAGGATCTTTATGTCGGTTGCTCAAACTGATGTTGTAACCATGAATGCAATTGATTGACGGGCAACATGCGGAACAGAATCTCCGGAGTTAGTTGAGTTAGCTAATAAGGTATTGTCCCAATTAATTACTAGCTCATCAGTTGAACGAAGTTGGAGTAGTTATTCTTTTGTTTATAGTGTAAATATAAATAAGTTGAACACCTCGCATGCTGATAAATTGGTTTTCATCCATTCAAATTGTCATCTCTAATCATTCTTCACAGAAACTTATAAGGATGGACCTTTTAAGAAGTGGGACCCTGATCCAGGACATACTAATGTAGGTGATTCCATTGTTTGACCTGAGGAATTGTGATAGAGATCACTTGATGATGACTACATCGATGGTTTATACGATTTTACAAAAAGATGATGAAATACCTTCCTCGCGCTTCGATGTCGGCTTCTACCACGAGACCCATTCGATGTCGGCTTCTACCACGAGACCCATTCTCCAAGTTCAAGCAAGCCATTCGTCGTCTTGGACTGCAAGAGACTTGCATATCCAGTTTTGCAAGAGAGAACACTTCGGTGGACTAGGAATAGAGAGCTACACACTAGCTTATAGTTTGAACTTTCATCATTTATCATGTTTTGATGTTTTTATTTCAGAACTGGGTAGTTTTTCCTGTTTGCTTCTTTAAGATTGAGTATGCAACATATGCTGTACTTTGTTTAAGGATATTTTGATATCTTCAAATTGAAGAATGCTAGATTCACAGGCACCCTTGTAAAAATGGGGGCAAACTAATTTGTGTCATATGTGTGCATAACTAATTTTTTTTCTTGTAAAACTTTCAGGTCTTTAGGGCATGGCTTCTACAGTTGGCTCTTTGGCGGCTCCTAGTAGCCTTGCTATGGACAAGAAATTTTCACTTTCTTCGGACAAATTCTCTTCTCTTGCTTCTATATCTTCAAGTTCTCTTGGTCGCAGGAGGCAGCAATTGCGTCTGCAGAAAAGATGTTCTTCCAGAATAAATGCAATGGCCAAGGAGTTATATTTCAACAAGGATGGGTCGGCTATTAAGAAGCTTCAAGTGAGTGTGTGATCCGTTAATGTTGAATCTGATCCCATCTTTGAAGTGAGAAGTTTTTTCTAAGCCTTCTCATTTCCACCATTTCAGACTGGTGTTAACAAGCTTGCGGACCTTGTTGGGGTAACTCTCGGGCCAAAGGGCAGGAATGTTGTTCTGGAGAGCAAGTATGGCTCCCCAAGAATTGTTAACGACGGTGTCACTGTGGCCAAGGAGGTATGTTTTATTTGTTTTGTTCAAATGTTAAAAAATTGAAGCTGTATTCTGTAGCAAGGTTTTAAATGTCGGTTTCGCTATCAGTTTTGGCCACAACCGAAACCAAAATTTCAGAAAATAATTTTGGTATTTTTCAGGGGAAATTTCGGCCGATATTTCTGTAATTTCTGCAATTTTGGTGGAAATTTTTAAAATTTCTGTCGAAATCTTGGAAATTTCAGAAATGTCTAATTTCGGATTCAGGTACTTTCGGTGTCGGTTTCGGATTTCGGCCGAAATTTCAAACCATGATCTGTAGCTGCTCTCTGTCTAACATAAATTCTTGTATAGTAATGAATGCCTGAATGCTACAATCTACTATTTCATTTCTCCAATTGACATAGGGGTGCGGGAGAAGTAGGGAATGTACTTAAAATTTTGATTTGCTTTCGTAGGTCGAGTTGGAGGACCCTGTTGAGAATATTGGTGCTAAATTGGTGCGACAAGCTGCGGCAAAGACCAATGACTTGGCTGGGGATGGCACTACAACCTCTGTTGTTCTTGCACAAGGTCTGATTGCTGAAGGTGTTAAGGTTTGTGACATATTTCTCTTGCTTGATTTTTGTGTGGATCATGGGTCTTCATTGGCAATTTTCTTTGAGAACTAAGAATTATATCACTGTTTATATCACTAATTAGGAGGTGATTTATTCAGGTGGTTGCAGCTGGTGCCAATCCTGTTCAAATCACTCGAGGTATTGAGAAGACCACCAAAGCTCTAGTTGCTGAGCTTAAGTTAATTTCAAAAGAGGTAGGTTAGATGCACATTGGAGATTGTTCACAGATGTTGGTATTATCGGCGTTGATTATTTATAACTTGTATTGCTACATAGTTGTTCTAAAGATGAATTGTAACCAACTGCTTTTGTTTTTTGATGCATTGTATATGTTCTTCTGTTGAGAAAATCCACCAAGAAAATCCTATCTCATCGTGCACAAATTAACATAAAAGTAAAATAAACACAAGCCACAAGATGAACACCAAGATTTACGTGTTTCGGCCACGCCTACATTCACGGGCGAGAAACACGATCTTCCACTATAACAAAACAAATATACAAGGATTACAATGGATTTAACCAAAAACCCACAAACCCGCAACCCTTTCCTTTTTTCTCTCACCCAAGACTATACACCAAGAGTAACCCGAGAGGATTACCAAGAGACAACCTGAGAAGAAACCCAAAGAGGAACCCAAGAGGAAACCCAATGAAGAAATTTTGCTTCTCTCTCTCTCTCTTTCTCTCTCCCACTTTTTCTTTCTCCATTCTCTCTCTCTCTCTCTCTCTCTCTCTCTCTCTCTCTCTCTCTCCTTGAAGTAGTCGACACACCCAGGACTCCCTCTTGCCGCGTCCCTTTCACACAATTGAAAAATACACTTTTATACTTCGGTTTTCTAAAACCTAAAACAAGATATTTCTATTTTTGAAACCTAAAACAAGATATTTCTATTTTTAAAACCTAAAACAAGATATGTCTCTCTCTCTCTCTCTCTCTCTCTCTCTCTCTCTCTCTCTCTCTCTCTCTCTCCTTAAAGTAGTCGACACACCCAAGACTCCCTCTTGCCGCATCCCTCTCACACAATAGAAAATACCAAGGAAGCAGGATTCTTCCCTGGGAGCCTTCGATTCCCGCTTCGATTCCCGTTTTGATTCCTGCTCTGGCAACCTTGAGTAGGATTCTTCCCTGGGAGCCTTCGATCCCGCTTTCGATTCCCGTTTCGATTCCCGCTTTCGATTCCCGCTCTGGCAACCCTGGAAAATACACTTTTATACTTCGATTTTCTAAAACCTAAAACAAGATATTTCTATTTTTGCCTTCTTGCTTTCCCACGCAAGCAACCCATGGTGGGTGGGAAATAAGGCAACTTTCCCAACATTTTCTTTTTTCTTAATATCCAAGTGGATGCTTGGGGGACTAGGAGGCTCTAAGGTTGTATAGGGTCACAAACCATTTCATTATATTTACTGACGTCCTTGATGGCATCTCTGCAATTCTCTTCATTTTTGTCTAGGATCTCCAATTTTAATTTTAAAGTTAAAAAAACATGTTTATTCACTCTACATATAATTTAATGTTCCAGGTTGAAGATAGTGAACTGGCAGATGTTGCTGCAGTTAGTGCTGGAAATAACTATGAAATCGGGAACATGATAGCTGAAGCCATGAGTAAAGTTGGTAGGAAGGGTGTAGTGACATTGGAAGAAGGGAAAAGCGCCGAGAACAGCCTCTATGTTGTTGAGGGGATGCAATTTGATCGTGGTTATATCTCTCCTTACTTTGTAACAGATAGTGAGAAAATGACAGTGGAATTTGAGAATTGCAAGGTTTGTGATTGTCCTAGGAGTTCCTCTTAGCTTTTTTCTTAAGACTAGTGAGTGTCCTGCTCCTTTGCAAGACAGGTCAACCTGCTTATCATATATTGAGATTCTTGTTCCTTATGATCATAGTTTTAAATTTCGGCCGGAATATTTCGGTTTTGGTCTGGATCGAAACTCAAAGTACTTTGAATCAGATTTTTATAGGATTTCCCTGAAATTTCAGAAATTCCGAAATTTCGCCAATTGAAATTTCGTTTTTCACCCTTATTTACAAAATTTCTACTGAAATATTAAAGATTTCCGCCGAAATTTTAAAAAAATTCACTGAAATTAAAAGATTTCCACCGAAATTGCTGAAATTTTGTACATTTTGGTCGAAAAACTAAAAAAAAAAAACCTGAGATTTTTGTCAAAGTTTTACATGATTTAGGCCGGCCGAAACCGACATTAACCTTGCTTATGATGGTTGTGTGTTGTCTGTGCAGTTACTTCTTGTTGACAAGAAGATTACAAATGCGAGAGATCTGATCAACGTTTTGGAGGAGGCGATAAGGGGAGGATATCCTATCGTGATTGTTGCTGAAGACATTGAACAGGAAGCTCTTGCAACCCTTGTTGTGAATAAGCTCAGAGGGGCTTTGAAAATTGCTGCTTTGAAAGCTCCTGGATTTGGAGATCGAAAAAGTCAATACCTTGATGACATTGCCATTCTTACTGGAGGTTGGGTTCTTATCTGTTGAATGTTCCCGTTGTGGTCTCATTGAAATTTTAGAATTTGGTTGCACTATCTTGTAGGCTGGGCCTTGTCCATTAATTATGGTACGGGCTTCCTTTTTTTTTTTCGGTTTCTGAATGGTGATTTTATGGGCAGCAACTGTAATTAGAGAGGAGGTTGGACTATCCCTAGATAAGGCTGGGAATGAGGTCCTCGGCCATGCTGCCAAGGTTGTACTCACCAAGGATGCTACAACCATTGTTGGTGATGGTAGCACGCAAGAAGCTGTCAACAAGCGAGTTGCACAAATACGAAATCTGATTGAGGTGTGATTTTAACTCCAAGTAATGTTATCTATGTTGCATGAGCACGGAAAGAAGTCTCTAAATCAGACACGGGTATCAAATGTCAGATTCGACTAACCTCGGGAAAAAAGATTCGTGGATTCGGCTAATTTTAATCCTTTAACATGATAATATGGGTATATATTTAGAATTTTGGTTGGTTGAGTAAATATAATTTTTATTATATAAAAACATACTATTAGGATAGATGAAATTCAAAACTTGTGATTATTTCAAATCTCTTTTTGTATTTATATATAAAAAAAGATTAAAGAGATCTATAAGCGTCTCAGTAAATCCTCAAGTATTGCAATCTGACACATGTCCGACATGGCTATTTTACTGATTCAGAAGAATCCATGTAGCAAGCATGTTATCCTCTTCATGATGATGGTTTTCTATCATCCTTGAGTTTTCATGAGATATTGATTGTTTATGTATGGCTTCACAGGCTGCGGAGCAGGATTATGAAAGGGAGAAGCTTAATGAAAGAATAGCAAAACTCTCTGGTGGTGTTGCTGTCCTTCAGGTACTCCTTGAGAGGGCATCTTATGAAGGGTTATGGTGTATATGATGGATAAATTTGTTCCATTTTCCAACATTCTTTATAATTCGTGGACAGGTCGGAGCGCAAACAGAAACAGAGCTGAAAGAAAAGAAACTGAGAGTAGAAGATGCTCTTAATGCTACAAAGGTATTTATTATTATTATTATTATTCACCCCTTTTTCCTTGGGACATCCCCCTCCAGTGTATTTAAGACTACTCTTTCACATTAGAAAGGGCTGTCCCAAGTAAAAAAGGGGTGAATATATCATTTCCCTGTTATTATATTTTGAACCTGTTCATCTAAATTGCAACTAAACCTTGAATTTCATGGTTTTCAGGCAGCTGTTGAGGAGGGTATTGTTGTTGGGGGTGGTTGTACTCTATTAAGACTTGCATCAAAGGTTGATGCGATAAAGGATACCCTTGAGAATGATGAGCAAAAGGTCGGTTCAGAATGTTTCGATGCTTATGTTGGTGGACTCTAATGCTTATCAGTTTATTGCCTTCTAAAATTTGTTTCCGTGAATGATTTGCAGGTTGGTGCAGATATTGTTAAAAGGGCTCTGAGTTATCCACTAAAATTGATTGCTAAAAATGCTGGTGTCAATGGAAGTGTCGTCACTGAGAAGGTATTTTTTAAGGCTAGCAAAGTTTTTGGATGTTCAATTTGTTTTTGTTAATACCATTCAAAACAAAAATAAAATAGTTTTGTTAATCAACTGAGAGATACCGTATTTCAGGTCCTCTCCAGCGACAACCCGAAATATGGTTACAATGCTGCTACTGGGAAATATGAGGATTTGATGGCTGCTGGAATAATTGATCCTACTAAGGTGAGTTGTGGTTAGGGGTGCGACTCTGGTCGATTTTGGGAATTTGGGTTGGGCTTTTACCATAAAATTGGGTTGGGTTCGGGTTCACTCCAATTCATTTTTTAGCAAAAGCTCAACCCGGCCCAACCCAAATTATACAGCCCTAGTTATTGTTGCATTGGGCGGGAATATATTTCTAGAACACCAACATCTACAATAAAAATTCCTTTGGTCAAATCTAATCCTTTAAGCTTATTTGTTTGTAAGCTGTTCTTTTCCTTTTCTTATCATTATCCCCCATTGATATAAACGGACGGATTCATCAGCCTGAATCATTACATATCCATATCAAGGTTTGATTGATCCAATTGCAGACAAATTTTGCCAGCTGTGGAATTGGTAGAACATAGTTTTTTTTGTTCACAATAGAACACCCACTTTCAATTTTAAAGTGAGTTTGAAAACATATTTATTCCGACTCAGAGGGAGAAATGAGTATGAAATATGTATGAGCGAAGGAATAAAGAGAATTTTCTACTCGAATTTGAATTTGCGACAGATTCAAATGGAAACGGATTAATAAAATATTCCTGGAAACTTGTTTTCATGTTTGGTCTTTCAAACCAGGTTGTGCGGTGTTGCTTGGAGCATGCCGCCTCTGTGGCAAGAACTTTCCTTACATGCGATGTTGTGGTTGTCGACATCAAAGAGCCCGAATCCGCTCCTGCCGGAAACCCCATGGACGGATCAGGTTGGCCATTGAAGCTATAGATTCATCTGCTACTTTTTTCCCTTTGCTATTCTCAGGTGCACGCGGTAACTAACCATTTGCTGTTTGTTGTTATGATTAGGGTACGGTTACTAAGCCGACACAGAATATGGAGAAAGGTGGGAATAACTTCCTCCTCCAAGCTGATAACAATGTTGGGGTCTTTCTTTTTGTAAATTGATTTTGTTTGACACTGTTAGTAGGAATATATATAGTTCCAGTGAGGTTGGCTAAGTTGAATTCGGCATGAATTTAATGCAGGAAAGTGCTATTTATTAACATGTTTGAAATTTCTGCTGAGTAAGAAGAAACTTATTCTGCTAAATCTTCACGTCTTTTATTCAGTATTGAAGTTCAAAAGATTTTTACACTGTTGCTGCTTGTTTTATTCTGTTTATAAAGTCTCTGGGTCACTTAAATCAGCCATTCAACTTTTGGGATAGCTCAGATTATTGATAAAAGACGGATGTAACTTCAGTCAGTTAAGTTACCACATTAATTGATTGGAAAATGGGCTGACAAATGAAAAGAATCTTGTATTTCCTGAAAAAATCCCGAAGATTATTAGGTAGAGAGAAATAATTTGAACAAAGTGTGGGAATAATTAAAACAGGCTAATTGATAATTAAATGCAAATGTGCGTTTTTAGTACTCTGAATCTTATTATTAATTGAAATAGTAAATTGCGCATTGATTGGAAATAGGCGGTTCACACGCATTAATTGGAAAAATAGCACCACGATTAGCATTTATTGAGATTTTATTACTTAATTTATGGAGAAAAATCCGGAAAAGATAAGATGGAGAAAAATATAGAAAATCAGAATGCAGAGGAGGCGCCATGTGGCAACACCCCCCAACTTAGAGGATTCTGCTTTATATATAATCTTACAATTAAAACGGGCTAATTGATAATTAAACACAAATGTGCATTTTTAGTAATCTTAATCTTATTATTAATTGAAATAGTCAATTGCGCATTGATTGGAAATTGGCGATACACACGCATTAATTGGAAAAACAGCACCACAATAAGTATTTATTAAGATTTTATTACTTAATTTATGGAGAAAAATCGAAAAAAGATAAGATGGAAAAAAATGTAGAAAATCGGAATGCAGAGGGAGCACCACGTGGCAGCACCCGAGCTTAGAGGATTCTGCTTTATATATAATCTTACAATTAAAACGGGCTAATTGATAATTAAATGCAAATGAGCGTTTTTAGTAATCTTAATCTTCTTATTAATTGAAATAGTAAATTGCGCATTGATCAGAAGTAGGCAATACACACGCATTAATTGGAAAAATAGCACCACAATTAGCATTTATTGAGATTATATTACTTAATATATGGAGAAAATCGGAAAAAGATAAGATGGAGAAAAATGTAGAAAATCGGAATGCAGAGGGGGCGCCACATGGCAGCACCCCAGCTTAGAGGATTCTGCTTTATATATAATCTTACAATTAAAACGGGCTAATTGATAATTAAATGCAAATGAGCGTTTTTAGTAATCTTAATCTTCTTATTAATTGAAATAGTAAATTGCGCATTGATTGGAAATATGCGATACACACGCATTAATTGGAAAAACAGCACCCCAATTAGCATTTATTGAGATTTTTATTACTTAATTTATGGAGAAAAATTGGAAAAACATAAGATGGAGAAAAATGTAGAAAATCGGAATGCAGAGGGGGCGCCACGTGGCAGCACCCCAGCTTAGAGGATTCTGCTTTATATATAATCTTACAATTAAAACGGGCTAATTGATAATTAAATGCAAATGGGCGTTTTTAGTAATCTTAATCTTATTATTAATTGAAATAGTAAATTGTGCATTGATTGGAAATATGCGATACACACGCATTAATTGGAAAAACAACACCACAATTAGCATTTATTGAGATTTTATTACTTAATTTATGGAGAAAATGGGAAAAGATAAGTTGGAGAAAAATGTAGAAAATCGAAATGCAGAGGGGGCGCCACGTGGTAGCACCCCAACTTAGAGGATTCTGCTTTATATATAATCTTACAATTAAAACGGGCTAATTAATAATTAAATGCAAATTGGCATTTTTAGTAATCTTAATCTTATTATTAATTGAAATAGTAAATTGCGTATTGATTGGAAATAGGCGATACACACACATTAATTGGAAAAACAGTACCACAATTAGCATTTATTGAGATTTTATTACTTAATTTATGGAGAAAATCGGAGAAAGATAAGATGGAGAAAAATATATAAAATCGGAATGCAGAGGGGACGCCACGTGGCAGCACCCCAGCTTAGAGGATTCTGCTTTATATGTAATCTAACAATTAAAACGGCTAATTGATAATTAAATGCAATGGGTGTTTTTAGTAATCTTAATCTTATTATTAATTGAAATAGTAAATTGCGCATTGATTGGAAATAGGCGATACACATGCATTAATTGGAAAAACAGCACCACAATTAGCATTTATTGAGATGTTATTACTTAATTTATGGAGAAAATCGGGAAAATATAAGATGGAGAAAAATGTAGAAAATCGAAATGCAGAGGTGGCGCCACGTGGCAGCACCCCCCAGCTTAGAGGATTCTGCTATATATATATATATATATATATATATATATATATATATATATATATATATATATATATATATATATATATAGAAGAAAGTGAAGCTACACCGCTGGTGTAGCTAACTTAGCTACACCGCCCGCTTAAAATACAATGGGCCCACATTGTTTTGGTGATCCAAACCATTCATTTGATTGGCCCTCACATAGATAGGGTGTCTACCGCCCTCACATAGATAGGGTGTCTACCAAAAATCAGCTCCATAGGATCATCCCAACCCTTCAAACTGTGGAGGCAAAAATGGACAAATTTGTGAAGGTTTTTACACGTTCATTTTTTCCTCCACAAATCGTAGGGTTGGGATGATCCTATGGAGCTGATTTTTGGTGGACACCCTATCTATGTGAGGGCCAATCAAATGAATGGTTTGGATCACCAAAACAATGTGGGCCCATTGTATTTTAAGCCGGCGGTGTAGGTTACTTTCCTCATATATATATATATATATATATATATATATATATATATATAGAGAGAGAGAGAGAGAGAGAGAGAGAGAGAGAGAAGTGCAGCTACACATACTTGTAGCTAACTTAGATACACCGACGGCTTAAAATACAGTGGGCCCCACATTGTTTGGGTGATGCAAACCATTCATTTGATGGGCCCTCACATAGATAGGGTGTGGCCAAAAAATCAGCTCCATAGGATCATCCCAACCCTACGATTTTAGAGGCAAAAATGGACATGTAAAAACCTTCACAAATCTGTTCATTTTTGCCTCCACAGTTTGAAGGGTTGAGATCATCCAATGGAGCTGATTTTTTGGGCCCACTGTATTTTAAGCCGTCGGTGTAGCTAAGTTAGCTACACGTATGTGTAGCTTCACTTGACTCATATATATATATATATATATATATATATATATATATATATATATATATATAGAGAGAGAGAGAGAGAGAGAGAGAGAGAGAGAGAGAGAGAACGGTTCCTACACACATGTGTAGATAAGTTATCTACACACTAGCTTAAAATACAGTGGGGGCCACATTATTTGGGTGATCCAAACTATTCATTTTTAAGGCCCTCTCATAGATAGGGTGTCCACAAAAAATCAGATCCATAGGATCATCCTAACCATTCGAGTTTTGGAGGCAAAAAATGAACTAATTTGTGAAGGTTTAAAGACATCCATTTTACCTCCACAAATCGTAGGGTTGGGATGATCTTATGGATCTGATTTTTTGTAGACACCCATCTATGTGAGGGCCTTTAAAATGGATGGCTTGGATCACCCAAACAATGTGGGCCCCCACTGTATTTTAAGCTAGTGTGTAGAGAACTCTCTACACATATGTGTAGGAACCGTTCTCTCTCTCTCTCTCTATATATATATATATATATATATATATATATATATATATATATATATATATATAAGATGTAATCAAACTTCGGGCTACACAGATGAGATACATTGACTACCCTTCTACGCCTTGTTGATCACATTGGTCAATGAGTGAATCTATTCATCAATCTAGACCGTTGATCTAAGATCAATGATTGCCCACATAAGAGATCTTACACCCCAGAGGTTACTTGATGGATAAAGGGGTAGGATAAAGAGGCAGGATCACTCGATATACATGACCGACCCCAAAAGTGGATGTTAGGAACGAATTTAACAACCCCTTTTTCTTTTTAGCACATTTCGTACAATTTCAGCTTCTGCATCTAAGTGTAATAGGATGGATTCTTTCGTTACATAATGAGATTAAGTACATCTATTTGGGAGATGGGTCTGCCCATCCAGAATTTGTTTGCCTAGAAAAGAAAAAGGAAAAAAACAAGACACAGAAAGAGGAGAAAAATGGAGGAAAGTACGAACTGTGGGCTCATGTTTTGAGAAATTATGAATTTTGAGTACCTTTTAAATTGGTGCGCTTCACGAGGCTCCTTTTGGTTCGTTTAAATGTGTATTTGAACCGATAAAACCTTGGGTTCGTTTCTATCTTGGCCGTCGGAGATAACTAGAGACGGATGGATGCTTGACACGTGTTGGAAAACTTTTTGGAACGCTGACGTTATTGAATACTCTTTCAAACGTTGACATTATCTTTTCTCACTTCTCTTTTGGCTTAGAACGGTAACGTTATTGAACACGTCTCTTTTGGATTTGAATCTTTTCCCTTCTTTTTTGGTCATTATTATTTACGCTGGTGTACGCAATTTTATTTCTGCCAACGTAACCTATTATTTACGCCAGCGTACCCATGAATTCCGCCGGCATACACCCCATTTCCGCCGGCGTACCCCTTTATTTCGGCTGGCGTACCCATTATTTCCATCGGCGTATACCTTATTTCCGCTTACACCCTATTTCCGCCGGTGTACCCCATAATATTCCGACGGCGTACTCTAGAATCTGTCGGCGTTCTCACCAAAAGAGACTTGAGAAATAATAAAATATTCAATAACGTCGTCGTTCTAAGCCAAAAGTGTCTGTATTCAATAACGTTACCGTTATAAGCCAAAAGAGAACTGATGATCAAAAGATAAGTGAAAAGATTCGAAGTCAAAAGAGACGTATTCAATAACGTTACTGTTCTGAGCTAAAAGAGAAGTGAGAAAAGATAATGATCGAGTTTGAGTTGTCAGCGTTCCAAAAAGTTTTCCAACATGTGTCAACTATCCATCCATCTCTAGTTATTTCCGACGGCTAAGATAGAAACAAACACAAGGTTCTGTCGATTCAAATACACATTCAAACGAACCAAAAGAAGCCTCGTGAAGCATGCCAATTTAAGAGGCAATAATGAAAAAGGAGGACTTATCTGGGTCTTTTAACCACCCGAGTTTGAAGATTACTCGTGTTTCATTCTTGTTTTAAAAGGTGCCCGTAATCCGTAATTCCTCAAAACATGGGCCCTCATTCTGTACTTTTCTCAAAGAAAAGAATCCTACCCTCTATGCAGCCTTAGGTTGTAGGCAATATATTATGACCAGAGAAAGCATAGGATGGATATGGCTTCAGATATTTCTAAATTTCACGTCTCTCAGTCACTATGATGTAGGCCTAGAAACATCTTATCACTGCATGATCCATTTGGCTTGCAATAGACTTAGGCTTCTTCCATGAGTTTCTCTTCAACTCTAGTCAGCACCTTTTTTTTTGGGGTCATTTTCACTTTATTTCCATTTCAAGCAAACACAAGTTCTCCAATTCAAGCATTTTTATTTTTTGGATGCACAAATATGTGTTTTTTTGTACAAGATAAGGGCCTGTTTGCGAGGAATTTTTTTTCCTTGATAAAGTCATGAACCAAGAGGGCGAGCCTTGGCACAACGGTAAGGTTGCTCATTGTGACATGGTGGTCATGGGTTCGAGTAACGAAAACAGCCTCTCTGCAAAGCAGGGATAAAGCTGTGTACATCTAGTCCTCTCCAGACCTCGCAATAGCAGGAGCCTTGTGCACTAGACCGCCCTTTTTTTTAATGAAGTCACGAAACAAAAAATTCTACTCAAAATATGTTGAGGCTGAGAAGTGGCTAAAAGTCGTGAAAAAAAAAAACTATACTCAAAATATGATGGGACTTTTCCTGATTTTTAACCAGTTCTCATCCTCATCTCAATCATGTCCTCTCAAATCTCTCCTCTCCCACCCGCCCTACCCCTCCTTAGCACTTGGAGGCACTAATTTATGATGAAAAAACATCCCGGCTGCCTGGCATGGCCTAAGAGTATTTTCTTTTTTTGGAATAGAAAATAAAAAGTATGATTAGGTTTTGTTTCTCTATTTTTGCAGTAAATTTTAACCTAGGAAAAAAATCTCTTGTAAATGAGTGAGCAAAGGGCAAAACTTGTTTTCCAGTGGAAGTTCTTTTTTGTTCAAGAAAATAGAACCTATACATCCAAACATGTCTTTAGGGACTGCTTGAAAACATGGGATTTTTTTCATGGAAAATAAAATTTCCAGCGTTTGGTAAACTCATTTTCCCTGTGTTTTTTTTTAAATTTTTTTTAGAAAAACTGCAAGCCTAATGGACATTGGAATTTTATTTTTCATGGAACCTCTCCCTCCATGTTCGCCCCTTCTTTGTCAAGCTTGTCGGCTTCCTCATTGGCTGATCTTCTCATATGACTGAGACATGACTTGATGACAACAACTAAGTATCTTATTTTTGTTATTATATCTGGTAGCTTCCAGGGCCATGCAATTTACTAGCAGCCCAAGTGATGGCATATGAGTCCCCTTCAATAATAATTGGATCCGATATGGATTTTGAATACCCATTTCAGCCCCCATAGCAATGATCGTCAATGCGGAATCAAGACAACTAGGCTTGTCAATGAATCCACTTCTCGGTTAGGATATACCTATGCCTGGTTCAGGATCCATATAGAATCACTGTCCCATTGTAGTATCTTGGGTCCTCCTTAGGTTGGACACAGTCAGTCATTGAGGTTAGGGAAGAGGGAAGAACATGAGGGAGACTTGAATCAAGATAGGAACTAAAGGCAGGTAAATTAAATGTTGTTTGTGGCTTTGAGTAGGATTTTAAATTTTTTTGTAAATACCATCATGAATAGACAAAAATGAATGAGAATATGATGGATATTTTAGCATATCGGCACCCTCTATTCGGATCTAGGACGCTCCATGGGATTTTCTGGCTATGTCTGGATCACAATCGGAAATAATATTGGACCTTAGGATATGGATCCAATAGACACGGTCGGATCTAACTATTGTGCCCAAATCCTGTTCATTAACATTCAGAAGCAAAGGATCCATGGGACCTTCTGGGTCCATTGACACCCCTCCATTGACACCCCCAAAGACAACCACCTTCTTGTAGGTTAGAGAGAAAACTAAAATTAGTAACACAGCCCAATTTGTGGGTCAATGTAAAACCAAAAATAATGAAATTTGCACAACTTCAACAGGGAAGATTAGAAGTACAACAGTCTCTCCAAACTCAAAACTTAAGCAGAGAGAAGTGGCTAAGGCAATCCTTTCTTCCTTGTTGGGTCTAATTCAGAACAAACACAGCTATCATCTTGTGGGCTAGAGAGAATAAAAATTAGTAACAAGCCCAAAGCTAGCAATTTGTGGGTCAATGTACAACCAAAAATAATGAAATTTGCACACCTTCGACACGGAAGATTAGAAGTACAACAGTCTCTACAAACTCAAAACGTAAGCAGGCAGAAGTGGCTAAGTAAATCTTTTCCCTCTTGTTGGGTCTAATTCAGAACCAAGAAAGCTACCTTCTTGTGGGTTAGAGAGAAAACAAACACCCCAAAGCTAGCAATTTGTGGGTCAATGTAAAACCAAAAATAATGAAACTTGCACCCATTCAATAAGGTTTGAAGTACAGCCCCAAATTAAAACTTAAGCGGGCAGGAGTGGATAAGGCAATCTTTTCTTCCTTGTTGGGTCTAATTCAGAACCAAGACAACCACCTTCTTGTGGGTTAGAGAGGAAATAAAAATTAGTAACACGCCCAAAGCTAGCAATTTGTGGGGCAATGTACAACCAAGAATAATGAAATTTGCACACCTTCAATACGGAAGATTAGAAGTACAACAGTCTCTACAAACTGAAAACTAAAGCAGGCAGAACAGGCTAAGGAAATCTTTTCCCTCTTCTTGGGTCTAATTCAGAACCAAGAAAGCTACGTTCATGTGGGTTAGAGAGAAAACTAAAATTAGTAACACACCCCAAAGCTTGCAGTTTGTGGGTCAATGTAAAACCAAAAATAATGAAACTTGCACACATTCAATAAGATTTGAAGTACAGCTCCATATTAAAACTTAAGCAGGCAGGAGTGGATAAGGCAATCTTTTCTTCCTTGTTGGGTCAAATTCAGAACCAAGACAACAACTTCTTGTGGGCTAGAGAGGAAACAAAAATTAGCAACACACCAAAGCTAGCCAATTGTGGGTCAATGTACAACCAAAAATAATGAAATTTGCACACCTTCAATAAGGAAGATTAGAAGTACAACAGTCCCTCCAAATCAAACTTAAAGCATACAGCAGTGGTTAAAGCATTCACCTTCTTGTTGGTTAGAGAGAGAGAGAGAGCTAAAACTAGTAACACAGACAACCTACAAACACACCCAAAGCTAGCAATTTCATGGGCAGATCAAACAGTGGATAAAAACATCAAACTACAATCAGAGGACAACAATCTACCCACAACCAGAGAAAAAAATTACAAAAAAACCTAAGACCTCACAACTCTAACAATCTTCTTCTTATCAGTTCTAGGCTCCATTTGCACAGGCATAGGAGCAAACAGGCCCAAATTCCCATTTTCACTGTGGAAAAGCTCAGCCTTAATATTCTTTCCAATGTTTCTTTCATCATCACTACTGATCTGATGAAATCCTTCTAATTCCACATGTGTTTCCTCATCAGTCTCAAACCCCCCAGACAAACTCTCAATTCTCTCAATCTCACTGCTCAATTTCTCCACAAAAGCGCTCTGATCATCATCATAAACCTCACAATAATCTGGAAATTGTTCTTGGGAACCTACATAAACCCTAGATTCCTTCCCATTTTCTGCAAATCTCACCTTTTTCAACGATTTTGAAGAAAGTTCAATCCTTTTCACCAAAACCCCATTGAGAAATTCTAAGAACTTGACCAGCTCAGTACTAATAGACTTTTTCCCTTCACGAATCATAGAATCCCGGCTCTGAAAAACAAAACCCAAATCAGATCTTCAGTCCCCACATCGAATTAGGGCAAACGCTAAAAACATACTAAGACCCTGTTTGGATTGCAAGAATTTTCTGGAAAAGAATGGAAAGGAAAATATTTGATTTTTTTAGCATGCGAAATAAGATAACTTGAACCAAACCTATTCAATTGTTTTGCAGATAGACCTTGGATAAATGGATTTTCTAATCCAGGTTTGTAAAATCATGGAGTTTACAAGCTAAAACTTGGATTTTATAAGCTAAAATCTTTATTTTACAAGCCTGGATTATAAAATCCAGGTTTTAGCTAATAAAATCCAGGTTTTAACTTCTAAAATCCATGATTGATTTTAAAATTCATGTATCCAAACAGCCACTCAATGTATGATGGCGTCCCTCTAAATTAACCATAATCATTTCATTTCCTTCTAAATTGTGTTAAGAAAAAAAAATCCAATGAAAAATTTTCTGTCAGAAATGTTTTTCTTGCAGCATAAACAAGGGTTTGATCGGATTTTACCTGAATGGAGTCAAGTCTGTGCACCAGATCCGCGGCTTTCTGCGAGAGAGATCCAGATTTGAGGTGGGTTTGATCTGAAAGAGATGATTTGAGGGTACTAAGACCGGATTTGATGGAAGCTAGGGTTCTAAGATCACGTAGGGTTTGGGATCGGCGGGCAAGGAAAGATCTGAAGTGGGTTTGGATGGTTTTAGCGGCGAGATCTCGAAGAGATAGAGAAGGGGTAGAAGAAGGAGAAGAAGAAGAGAGATGGAGAAGAGAGGATTCGAGAGCGGTGACACGGCGTAGGAGGGAGTGGGTTAGGGTTAGGGTTTGTTGAGTTTGTTGTTTTGGGGGATTAGGGTTAGGGTTTTGTTGGGGTTTGAGGGGGTGGGGGTGGGAATAATGTTGAGGGGGTTTGGGAGATTGGAGGTAGATATGGGAGGGGGGAGTTTGGATTTGGAGGAGATGGGTTGCTAGGGCTTGGAGGAGTGGGTCCGTTGTGGGAGGAGGAGGGGAGGGATGGGAAGAACAACAACAGCAACAACAGTAACAAGGAGGGGAGGGATGGTGGTTATGGTTATGTTGATGGTGGTGATGAGATGCCATGGGAAAATAACTAGGGTTGGGAATTGATGGAGAGGTATTTAGGGTAAGGGTTTAGTGCTCTCTCTCTCTCTCTCTCTCTTGTGATGGTTTTATGTGTAGATTTGATTTCTGCCCTGGAGCTCCTCACTCTTTCTCTGATTTGATTCCTGACACATAAGGGCAAGGGTTTTGGGTGGGCAAATCTCTAATGTTTTGTTTTCAGGACCAATTACCAATGGGCGACAAACATTAGGCAGAATTATCAACTGGACCAGGCTTTTCAGAAATTACCAATGGAGGACAAAATCTGTCTCAGTACAAGCTGAACGAAAATACCCTTTGGCATATAAAACACGTTTTGACTTTGGAAGGGGGTTTTCAAGTCTCTACGATTGGGGTTATTAGGTATCAAAATGGGGTTACCAATTTCAGAATGGGCTTATCAAGTCCCTTGAAAACCCCTTTCCAAAACTCTAGTGCCCTCTGCCAATTTTTAGGGACTTGATATGCCCATTCGGAAATTGGTAACCCCATTTTCATACTTGATAACCCCAATCCTAGAGATTTGAAGACCCCATTCCAAAACTCCAGTACCCTTGGCCAATTTTCAAGGACTTGATAAGCCCATTCAGAAATTGGTAACCCCATTTTTATACTAGATAATCCCAATCCCAGAGACTTGAAAACCCCCTTCCAAAACTCTAGTATCCTTGGCCAATTTTCAAGGACTTGATCACCCCATTCGGAAATTAGTAACCCCATTTTTTATACTAGATAACTCCATTCCTAAAGACTTGAAAACCCTCTTCCAAAACTCCAGAACTCTCGGCCAATTTTCAGGGACTTGATAAGCCCATTCTGATTTATTTGTTCATTTGGTGTAAGGTTTCCTGAGCAAATGTTACTCTTCTTTGGAACAGTACGCTGATTTGTTGGTTGCTGTTAGTTAACGAACTTCAAATTTGTTTTCTCATGATCTAATTATGCTGCCTTCAAAAAGGATAGCCTGATGAAGCACACCTTATATGACTTAGAGACTATAAACGTTCCACGCGTGTTGCTTCTGTCAATTTTGTAAATGTAAGTATTTCTTATTTTTCTTTATTCATGCAGAAGTTCTACTACCTCTTTATGTTATTTTGTCACGGAAATTGCGATTTGTACACAAAATGAAGTCCAAATGGACGTTGAAGAGATCTCAATAGATGTTTATGAGATTGAAAAAATCTTGATATTTCCCGGGCTTTTTTTTCAGATGGAACAATTATTTTTCATTTTTTTTATTATTAAAAATCATATTTAAAAATTTCCAATCTTCTGAAGAAAAAAAATCTGGGACAACATGGTACCTACTGTACAAAATATATTGATGCTTATATGTTTCTCTTGGAATGACAGATATGAGTTAATAATTGTATGCTCTCTTTATTAATGTTCTCTAATATGGACTATGGCTTTTCAAGGTGAAAGATTTATGTATGACACAATGAAATAAAAGTTATGCTGAAGATGTGAAAACATTTGGAGCAGATGCCGCAATCTTTCCCATCCCCCCTTGGTGTTTCTGAAAGCCATGAAGCTTGAGCCAAGTCTTTCTAAATGGAAAGAAGAGGCAATAATGGACCTTGTAGTTGGTACTGAGAACACGATTGCTTATCACGTTGACAAGTTTTTTTCCTTTTTACTTTTCTTATTTTTGTGAGTACAAATACTGTGTTTTGGCGTAGTTGCAGCCACATCTGTTGAATGCGGTTATCTCCTTCAATGTTTATTTTTGCACTTATGTGTCGTCAAAAAAATAGGGTCAGGTTTAGGAATCTTGGGTATTTAAAAAAAAAAAAAAAAACCAACCCGACCCGAGATAGCTTGTTGGGTAGGATAGGGTTATGGAAGACCCGAGTTGCAACCCTAATTTTGATATTGCCCATCCAGTGGCATTTGCATGGAAAAAATGGAAGTCTAGTTATATTGGAGGAGGGAAAATTGAGTATGTTTCCTTGGACGTTCGTTTGGATGTACCTTGTATAGAAGGAAAGGAAAATAGTAGAAAGTAAGGGGCCGTTTGGATATGCGGATTTTAGAATCCGGGTTTTTAGTTTGAAAACAGTGTAAAAGAGCATTCATGATCAAGCAGCTGTATGCTGTCCTAACAGCGTTTCTTGGATTTAAGTGAGAAATTCAGGTTTTAAAAATCTCTCTTGCATCCTGAGATTCTAAAACCTTAAAATATGGGAGGATCTGCTACTCTCTTACTTACGGAAAGAAGGGCGAGAGGTCAAAAATGAGTAAAAAACGACAGCTGGTCTGCTGCTTCTCTTGTCTCTTAGCTACAATTTTAAAGAAATCCCAGATTCTAAAATCTGCGTATCACCAACACCAGCGCGACATCCGCCCAGTATTTGATCCAAAAGCGGCCTCTTAAAAAGTTGAAAAAGCGGGCTGATGTTGGATCATTTGACATTTCCCTTCTTTAATTTCCTTTTTCTCTTGATTTGAGGAAAGTCAACCAGTAAAAAAACGCTTGCATTTTGAATTTTTGTAGACCACAAGGACTGTCCCATGAATGGTAAATAGCAACCAAATAACACTGGGAAAAGGAAAATATGCCCTGTTACTTTGATAAAAAAAAAAACCCGATTTCTGGTGTATCCAACTGATCCCGGATGAAAAGCTCCTGTTCTCCTTCCGGAGGGAGTTCCAGTCATGGCTGGCTTGGGTTGCAGAAAAATCCTTAGAGAGAGAGAGAGAGAGAGAGATTTGGTTTACTGTATGCCACAAAAAGGGAAGAACCTTGTAAATATCATGAGACCCATCTAAAATGGCAACGTATCAATATTCTATACAATGCAATACAACAATGTAAAGGCAGCATAAAAAAGAAACAAATAATGATCAGTAAAAAGTAACTGAAAACCAACTGCTGCTCTTCAATCAATGGTCTATTTCCCAAGCAGACCACGCACACGTCGGTTGGCGCCTTCCACTCTAGAGGCCAGTTCATCCTCATCATCATATAAATGATCCAGAGCTTTATTATGCCTGCAATTATCAAAACAAGACTACTTAGAAAAAGGATCAGAATGCCTCAAATGAATAAAGCAGTGGCTGAATATAAATTAGAAGACAAAGATATAACATAAACCAGAGCTCATCCAAAACAAGCTCTTATTGCTCCCTAGAGTGTACTACATATTATGCTAAGTTAAGGTTTGTGCCATTTTTCTGAAAAAAGAAAATAATGATCTAAAATGGGACTCAGAAAACACGCTCTTTCTTGTTTTTTGGGTTTTGAGGCAATGCGGCATGGCCTTCTCTTGTATCTTTTGCTTAATATCGATAAAATTTAAGGTGCCGGCCTGGGTTCCTAGATAAATTCCAGGTAAAAAAAAAGGACACAGAAATCTGAAACTGGAGAAACTGGAGAAAAACAAAGATTTTAATTGAACTTTTATGAAATCCTCTCACTTGATGGTATTACTTCTGACTTTGTTTTCTGTAGATTAACATAAAAAAATCAATAGAAAATGTAACCCCAGGTACATAATAAAGGTTTAATGAGAACATCCAATGTCTTTTCAAATTCATGATCACAAAGAAAAAGGAAAAACAAAAAACTAAATTAGAATGGCTGATATAAACACACTATTTATGATAGCCAGATCAAGGATAATCTGAGGATTTTAGGGTGATATTTGAGGGCAATAGCTTCTCACAACAAATGATTCAATATTTTGAGTTATGAAAATAGTAGCAGTAAGGCAAGAGCTTCTCACAAATGATGATTCTGTATTTTGGATTATGATAATTAGCAGTGCTGGTCACAAAATCTCAACTACAACAGTATTTATTGTGTTGTTTTTGTTACTTTTCAAAGGGTTATTTTTTGTTTCTTTCTTCCCTTCCAATCCAAGTAGTATTGGTACCTTTGGGGATTGATTGCATGAAAAAAGTTCATTTGATTTGGAATTGGATCAGAAAGGAATATTGGTTATTAAATGGATTAATGGAAAGGGATATTGTGATTTCTGAAACACATAATTTTTTTAAAATTTTCTTTGATTTAGATAATTTAGATCTATTGATCTAATCTCAAATCTTAAAGCTCATGGTTTCTATGGATTTTTAGATACTAAAATTATAAAGAAACTGTTTTAGTGTTACTATAAAGAAACAGTTTCCTATAGAATTATCAATCTATCCTTTCAACAGAAACTAATTAAATGTGGGCCTATTGGACCTTATCCCTTGGCCCATGAAATTGCATACATGGTTCCATTAGTTAATTGGACTCCTAAAATTCCTTTGAAAATTTTTACTTTTAAAATAAGATATTTATTATATAAATATTATTTTGATAAAATAATAGATAAAATATTTTTTACCATTAAAAAAAAATTGAAAAAATATTTTTTTTCAAATCTCACAGTCCCCAGATTTATTGAGTGAAACACATGGAAAAATTCATCAGAATTATTCTCTCCTATTGGAGTTGTGGATTATTGAGCACCGAGTATATAGCCACAATAATAAAATTTCATATATCCCATATCAAAACTGAAATTGGATTATGAAGGCATATAACACTAACAATTTCAAGTCATACAAAGGGACTGACCTTCTTATCTCAAGTCCCATGTCAACAGCCATATCCTTCAGCTGACCCACCACATCACTTAAATCTGAAAGAGCATCATCTTGCTTTGCCTTCTCCATCTGTTATTAGGAAAATAATAATAATTAAGAAACAAACAAGAGAAACAGTGCTGTCATGTATGGTCCTCCAATGTATAATTAGATAGTGATATAAATTTGATAATTTAGTCAATAAATATCAAAACAGACCTCAACTTTCTCTAGAGCATTTGATGGTTCAGAAGTATATTGTCGAGGATTTGATCGTCCCTTGGGAGGACTCCGTCCAATTCCCAACCTTTCCTTCTGCTCCAAGTGATTGCCTTTTCTTTTGATTGGATCATCTGCAAATCAAACGACAAAATCAAATACAAACATTGATAGAATAAAGAAAATTCAACAACCACTTGTTCTAATAAACTTACCTCGTGTGATCACAGGCCCAGAAATTTTACGACTTTTCTTGGGCTTCCATTTCCTAGAGAAAATGCCCCCAAGACTTCCCAAAAGCTTCTCTCCCTGAAACAACATACAAAATAGTCAGGAATGTGTTCCATGCTATGAATGAGAGCATACTAGGTTTACATAGGTAGATGTTGGGTATTGAAATTGGAAAGGTAGATTTGAAACCTTAACCAATTGTTCAAGAATTCAACCCATCTCAAAAAACATATCGAGTTGACCCAATTAATAAAAGATAGCAGAGCAGCAATAATTTGGTGTTTTCTAACACTGACTCAAGCCAATTGTTTGCAAACTCAGTCTGGGGACTCTGGACTCCGTATTTGAACTCGACCGGTTTCCAAGTCAATCAGCAACATTCTGGACATATTTCTTCAGCCTCCACATTCACAAAAAAGGAAGTGTAGAAAAATAAATTACTAGTGTCTGGATTTGAGAGTTCCGAGAGTAAAGTGAGGGATGGGATAACAAGTTCTTGATGCAAAAGTTTTATCTGCAAACGCATGCATACTAGCAGGGGCATGCATGGAATTTCTTGAAATACGTTTTCTGAGGTAGGCTGCTATACCATACTAAACAAGCACATTCATGAATGTGCAACGGCCTATCCAATAAAACTTCGTAAATGTCACATAATATTTAAATATGGATTCAACCTAGGAATCTAATTCACACATCTTTCATCTGAGATATTGAACTACAGAGGTTCTCCTTCTCAGTTTTTTGGATGGTAAAGAAAGGAAGATCATGGAAGTTCAGGAAACATATTGAGTTTCAACAAGCCGTTTGTTCATAAGTAAACATTCAAATAACAAGTTTGTGACCGTGTGAGCATAAAAAATTCATCACTTGCCAGAATCAACTAATACCCTGAAAACAACATCATGTTATATAATGTTGTTAAAAAGAAAGTACAACATGTTTGAGTTTCAGAAAGATGGTTTCCATATCTTTTCTAATAGTGAGGTGGTTCCCTTTTTTAACTTTTTCTTTTTTTTTTGATATATTGTGGTGTTCCCAAGTGAAAAGAAAGAAGGAAATTTCAACTTTCAAGGAAGAAATTGTTCAATGATTTTGCAGGATAGGGAGTTAGAGAATTGATTGGGTTAGAAGCTGTGGTTTCTGGCTCTAAAAAACAATAGAAAGGAGAGAGATACACCTAAATTGGGGCTACACAGATCAATTGACATTGTGGATAAAAAAGGCACAAGCATAGATTGCAACTACAAATAAGGTAGGACGTAATCGTGACAGCCTGATGTATAAACATGATTTTTTTGGGTTAAAAAACTTGTACTCAAAGTCACAAATCACAATGAACCCCAACATTTAGCAACAGGAACCTATCCAGTGGAATTCCTTAAGCTATTGACGAGCGGTGCACAATTAGTAGTCCACTCAGGTGAGGGTGATTGTAATTTGAAACAACTCCCAAATCCCATATCAAACTGGAAGAAAACTGTTCTCAGTTTAAATGAAAAGCAAGTGAAAGAATAACAAAATACATCATGGTGACAACAATAACAAAATGACAACAAAGGAAAAGAACAAATAAACAGAAAAACATAGTAACCAAAAGTACTCCCATTATTGGTCCACACCCACACATGGACAACAGATGTCAGACACAGCAACCACACAAACCAGACTCAGCCATATGAGGTGTATATGGGAAGAGATAATTATATCAAATATTATATAAATAAGAAGTGTGGATAAGTGCATCCGGATCAATAGAGATACAATACAACTACATAAACAATACCAATCTTTCAAAGTATGGAATTCCCATGTTGTTGAAGTATAAATGATTAAATAACACCATCTCTATTAGCTTAAGCTTTTGGAGTAATTGGTTGTTTCACATGGTATCAGAGCCATTGCCTCATGGCAGGTCCTGGGTTCAAAACCCAACAACTCCTTGATATTAAAAATGCATGTGCACGGCTAATCCAAATAAAGAGGTGCCACACGTGAGGGGGAGTGTTGAAGTGTAAATGATTAAATAACACCATCTCTAACAGCTTAAGCTTTTGGAGTAATCGGTCGTTTCACACATGTCACACACATTCAAATTGTTGCATAGTTTATTGTTCAATATGCGATAGATATATAACACGAGACTGAATGAAGGAAAGAGGGAATTACCCTACTGAGGTCATGATCCATGTCGGCAGCAACCATATGAGTTCGAGTAATTTGCTCGCCTTGTTGATGCAAGGTGATCAGAGTATTTGTAGCATCTTCTCTAATATTTTCAGCAATCTTTAGGCAATTGTTGACTTCCTTTGTAGTCTCTTCGGCCTTATAAACTGCATAACCCTCTAGTTGTTGCACATTTTGATTCTCTAACCCACCCGAGTCTTGAAAACCATTCTTGTATTGGTTTTTTGCAGCCAAAGAATCTGAATAAGAAGAAGCAATTCTTTCTTCTTCATCATTGTAACTGAAAAGAGTGGTTCTGAGATCTTTAATGGGAACAGGATCAGACGATGCCCTTACTGGTTTAGATGTTTGGTTCAGATTAGACTCAGATTCATAATCAAAAGGGTTAGAACCAGGTGATGCTTGATCCTTGGACCGTTGTTTTGTGGTTTTATTCATAGGTGTTCTCAATATTCCAGTTTTAAACATGGTTTATGAAGAAGAGGTTGTACAAATCAAATGGGAGACCCGCAATTAAGAAACTGGAAACAATGCAGTGATCTTCAAGGGTACCTAAGAACACCAATGAGATGAATTAAACAACAGACAAATAAGAAGATAAAAGAGTGCAGAATCAACCAGAAAGAAAATAAAGAGACAATAAAAAGAAAAAAGAAACAGGGAGTATATAAACTATAAAAGTAGAAAACCCAATCTGAAATCTCAAAAGGCCCTGTTTGGATTGCAAGAAAAACATTCTAACTGAATTTTTTTTTCTTAGGAAAATTTATTCCTTCCACAATTTAGAGGAACATAATATACTTATGGTTAATTAAGAGGGGTGTTATCCTAAATTAAAAAATAAAATTGCAGAAATCAAAATAAGAGAAGATCATAATCAAATTCAAAACAAGGCCTAAGACCAATGGGAATGGAAACAATTAAAAAATAAAATTGCAGAAATCAAAATAAGAGAAGATCATAATCAAATTCAAAACCCAGAAAGAGGAAAATTTGAAATTAATTTAGAGATTAGAAAAGGATTAAAAACAAAGGAAATTGAGAGAAAAATAGGAAGCAGGGATTAAAAACTCTGAGAGTTCTCAAATCAAAGGGATGGAAACACAAACCAATAACAAGACAAAAAACCAACATAAAAGGCAATAAGAATGAAAACCCAGAAGAAGAAAAAACTGGAATGAGAGGATTGGTTTAGAAAAGGGTACCTGAAATTGCCTACAGGATAGGATTGTAAGTACAGAAAACAATGGGAGAGATGAGAAAGGATAAAAGGGTAAGGGGGTTTCTCCTATTTGAAGGTAGAATTCAAAGATAAAGACGCGGAAATCTGGTCAAATGGGTGTGTTTGGAAGGCGTTGAGAAAGAGAGGAAGATGAAATTTTTTCTTCGTTTCGTCACTTTTAGAACAAGTCTCTGTTAGAACAAATCAAACAGAAGGGGGGAAGAAAGTGATCAATAGTTTTTTAGAAGTTGTCACGTGCGATGCACACGAGGGTCAGGATTAGAAGTTTAGAACAAAGGATGTTTGAAATTAGGGAAATGATTTCAACACAAACATTTTTGATAGAACACGCTCATGTTTCTTGTCTTTTAGTATTTAAAGAGCTGTAAAAGTATAAAAGGGTTTTAAGGTTCCCAAAAAGTACTTAAGGTTTTAAATTTCGGTTTCGGCACCTATTTCGGAGATTTCGGTCCGAAATTTGGTATTAAGCTTTGAAATTTTGGCCAAAATTTTGCAACATTTTTTTTTTTTAAATGCCATTTTCTCGAAATTACCGAAATTCCGAGGTATTTCACGAAATATCAAATTTCGGGAAATTTCGGTTTCGGTCCCCACCAAAATCCAAAATTTCGGATTTTGGTCGAAATTTAAAACATGCTTACATGACAATTAAATACTAAAGGACAAGAAACAAGAGCATCGTGTATCAAAACATAGTTGTGCTTATATCATTTCCTTTGAAATTAATGGGGTGAATGATATCAACACTTTTTTTTTATAATGGCACTCTGCACTTCATTAACCATTTTTCTCAGTAAAAATGTTATCAGCACTTTCAGATTTTGATGATCGCACTCCTTACTTTATTAAAGTACGGTATGGCCCGCCACGATAGGTTGTGCCCCAAAAATCATTTCCATAGGTTGATCATAACCCTCCGATCTATCTATGGAAATGATTTTTAGGGCACAACCTATTTAGGCTATGGCCCATCTAATGGACGGTTTGGATCGCAGGCCATACAATACTTTTAAATAAAGCGAGGAGTGTGATCATCAAAATACGGTAGTGATGATATCATTTCCCCTTTTTAATTGGTTATTGAGATTAGGGATTTCCTTGGCAATTTTACCGAAAGCCATTTCGCGGCTGGCTTTTGCATGAGAGAACAGCCAACTCGAATCAATTAAGTGAATAACACAAAATCTGCTGAAAGGAAGCCTGTGTGGATGTTCTCTCATGCAAAGGTCGGTCGCAAAATCGCTTTCCGCGAAATTGCCTACCAAATCCTTTTTTTTAATTTAGTACACGTGGCAAATATACCTCTTGTGTTTTTAAGGAATCGAAGATCAAAGGTTAACACTTTCCAAGGATAAAAGGGCCGAAGCTTTTCCACTTTGCACACTTTGATCACTTTACATGCAGTAATAAAGAGAACCTGAAAGGTCGAGTAAAAGTGAAAACACACACCAAGCTAACAAAATTACCCGTATTCCATCCAAAATTACGTAAATGCCATGAGCTCTATAAGAAAGAAAAAACCAATTACAACACATCATTCTTTGGGATACGAAGGATAATTTTGGAAATAATTGCCATGAAAATAATAGGTTTGTAATTTTATTTTTTTTGAAAATAGGGAGTTTTTTGAATTTTTAAAATAGAGGGATTCTAAACTCACCGGCGCACTTGCAAATTTGAGCTGAAAGGGCACTTCTATTGGGTGAAAATCATGAATCCCACATATATTACCTCACAATCTTTCTCTGCGGGTCGTACCGTCATAGCCGACACCGATAGCGGTGCAATTCGGGTCGGGTTCAACATGAAAAAAAGTGTCAGGCCAGCTTCGGGTTGAGTTCAGATCAGGTTCGAGTTGAGGGTTTGGGCAACCCGACATTTTTTTTATGAAATTTGTTTTTTTTTTTGTAAGCTTAAAAACTCGGGTTGGTCCGGGTTCAAATTGGAGAAAAAGGCTCCTTGGGTCGGGTTGGCCTCAACCCGACCCAACCGGGCCCAAGTTGCACCCGTAACACCGACAAGGTTAGATAGGGTTAGCCTTAAGCAAATGTTATTAGGCCATTTTGCTTTGGATTTTATTTCTAGAACGAAGCTCCGTTTTGGCAGGGATTTCAAGAAACTGCGGATAGCTCCTCCCCTCTGCAAGAAAAAGAAGGTCACAGATATTCACATTTATCATCTTTTGATAATTGCAGTAAGTCACCTTGTCTTTTATTATTTAAGAAGGATTCAAAGGTAATTACACTTCCCAAAAAGCTCTCATAAGCCAATTAAAAGAAAAGACAAGGTGAGTTCGCGCAATTATAAAAAATGGCAGTGCCAGAAATGATCAGCATTATTTTTAATAATTGCACAAACTCATCTTGTCTTTTTCTTTTTAAATGGGCTTGCCAGAGCGTTTTGTGAACCGTACAAATCTTTGACAAGACAGATGAAAGACATGATGAGTCAGTGCTTGCAATAATTAAAGGGAGATGATAAATTCGCTCCCTCTGTAGGATAATTCGCACCACCGTGGCGGACTTTAACGATTTCTGACGTAAATGCACGTCAGAGGGGTGCGAATTAGCTTAAAGAGGGTGCGAATTAACCATCAAAGATAGTTGTACTGATATCATTTCCCAAAAGAAAATATCAAAGGGTAAGTTGGGAATTTAACATATCATATGGAAAGTCCTTCCAAAAGAAATGACGTGTATGATTTTCCAAATCTCTCTCACTTTCCAAATCTCAAATATAAAACACGCTAAATTCCCGCTGCCTTCGATTTTCGAGCACAGTTGTAAAATACACTTCACAACACTCCCGTGTGTCAAGATAAGAAAACAAAACAAAAAACTCTCACTCACTCTCTCTCTCTCTCTCATTTTTTTTCTAGGGCAATGGCTTCTACTCCTTTCTCTACAACTTCTACTCGATCGAGTGTCTTTTCTCACTACAATTCGATCTCCAGATTCATCGATTTCACCTCAAGAACTACCAAATCCAAGCTCTTTCTCATCAAAACCTTAGATTCACGTCGTCGTTCGAGATCTCTTTCCGTAAAAAACGTTTCCAGTGATCAGAAGCTCAAGGAATCAGTCTCCGAAGAAGGTAATCCATTTTAGAGTGTTTATTCCAAATTGAGATTTGAATTTCGTTTTTTATTCTGCTCTGATCTGGATTTTCGATGGTCAACGGAGGATTCAGTCTCATTTTCTTAATGGAATGAAGAAATTCAGAATTTTGTTTGAGTTTCTTTTGATTATTATCGTTTTTTATTTGCAAATTATGTAAATTGATATGTTCTTTTTCAGTTTATGTATTTGATGCTTTCGATCTTTGCTCTGATCAACATTTAGTCATTTCGTCAAAATTTTGTTGTCAAAATATAATTTTTTTGCAATTCGTGTTGGATTCTGCTCTGATCTGAATTTTTTCGATGGTCGATGGAGGATTCGGTCTCATTTTCTTAGCGAAATGAAGAAATTCAGACATTTGTTTGAGTTTCTTTAGATTATTATCGTTTTTTATTTGGAAATTAGTTTGTGTCTATCCTTAGATGGAAATTTATGTGCAAATTGATATTTTTTTTTCACTTTATGTATTTGATGCTCTCAATCTTTGCTCTGATCAACATTTAGTCATTTCGTCAATTTTTTTTGGTCAAAATATAAAATTTTCAGAATTCGTGTTGCATTTTGCTCTAATCTGGCTTCTCTATGGTCAATGGAGGATCGAATCTCATTTTCTTAGCGAAATGAAGAAATTCAGACATTTCTTTGAGTTTCTTTAGATTATTATCGTTTTTTATTTGCAAATTAGTTTGTGTCTATCCGTAGATTGAAATTTATGTGTAATTTGATTTATTATTATTTCACTTTATGTAGTTGATGCTTTCGATCTTTTTTCTGATCACGCCTTTTGTTTGACATTTAGTCGTTTTGTCAGAATTTTGTTGTCAAAATATAAAATTTTTGGATTTCGTGGTGTTTTTATGCTCTGATTGGCTTCTCGATGGTCAATGGAGGATTTGATCTAATTTTCTCAGAGAAATGAAGAAATTCATGCATTTCTTTGAGTTTCGTTAGATTATTATCGTTTTATTTTTTGCAAATTAGTTTTGTATCTATCCGTAGATGGAAATTTAGGTGTCATTTGGTATATTATTTTTTCACTGTATGTATTTCATGCTTTCGATCTTTGCTCTGATTACATATTTTATTCGACATTTAGCCATTTCGTCTAAAATTTTGTTGTCAAAATATAAATTTTCGAATTTCGTGTTGTATTCTTCTCTGATGTGGCTTCTCAATGCTCAATGGAGGATTCGCTCTCATTTTATTACCGAAATGAAGAAATTCATGCATTTCTTTCTGTTTGTTTAGATTATTAGGCATTTCTTTATGTTTGTTTAGATTATTATACTTCATAGGAAAATTAGTTTGTTTCTGTCTCCATAGATGGAAATTTAAGTGTCATTTTTTTTTTTCTTCACTTTATATATTTGATGCTTTCGATCTTTGTTCTGATCACATCTTTTGTTCGGCTTTTTGCCATTTCGTCAAAATATTGTTGTCAAAATCTAAAATTCATCCTTATTTTTTTATTTCAGGTTGATGTATCTTTCTTAAGAATGGTGTTTTTATCGTTCCTTTATAGTTTGATTTTTGATGTATTAGCCTCTCGATGGAAAGTTCTTGTTATATTTGTAGTCTTTGGGGCCTCCATTCAAATCTGATGTTCATTGTGTGATGCAAATTTTAGGATTTGTTTCACTCTTTTTTTTATGTTTGTCCTGTAAGTAAAAACATTAGGCACCTTTTTGCATCTTCTTCCACATTTATCCTCTCAAGGTAAATTTAGGCTTGGAATTGATTTTCATCATAGGAATTATCTTTTAGCTGCTGTAATTAAGTGGAAAGTATAAGCTTTATTTTGAACATGCTTTCAGTATCTGTCCCTTGAATGTCAATTTAGACTGCATTTTGAATATCACCTGACGGCTGACGTTCATGCTTGATGCAACTTGTTGCAAAACCGGAGGCTCGTAGATAACTATTGGGAATTCATGAGCTCAATGGGAACAAACTCTCACAGTCGCGTAGACATCTCCAATCCACAACAAATTAACAAACAGTGAATAATTAATCTCAGCATAAAGATTCATTTAAATTAGCTTTAAAAGAGAACTCACTAATGGAAATTATTCTAATCCAAGCAATAATGCAAATAACAACCCAAACAACTCAAAAAGAAGGAATTATGAGGCTCAAATAATTGCATTTATTCACTGTTTTATTGCTGTCCATGGCATAAAATAGAAATCTAGGGCCCGCAAAATACTAAAAGGGTGGTAAAATCTCTAAACTAGGATAGGGTTATTGAGTAACAAGGTTCCTACGGGGATTTAAAGGGTTTAAAGGTTAAGGTAAGGGCGGAAGTAAAGAAAGATCTCACCAATTGGCACAGCAGTCCTTTCACCATGATATCTTGCTAGCGAAGAGGCCAAGGGAATGGGGGAGAAGCTCCTGTGTGCAATCTATATGTCTGGACAGCAACGTCATCCCCAAAATAAGAATTTGAAGGAGAAAAGAGAGAACTGAGCGAGAGAGGGGCTGAGAGAAGGAGAGAAAGAGAGAGAAGTAAATGGGAATATAAGAAGAAGTAAATGGGATAGAAGAAGAAAATGTGATAGACGAAGAAGTAAAATGGTATAGAAGAAGAAGTAAAGGGGTATAGAAGAAGTAAATGGGTATAGAAGAAGAAGCGGCGAGAGAGAGAGAGAGATGAGAGATGAGAGAAGAGAGATTAGGTAGAACTGAGAGAGAGAGAGAGGCTGAGAGAAGGAAAGAAATCAGAGAGAGAGAGAGAGAGAGAGAGAGAGAGGCAAGGATTAGGCGAAGAAATAGGAGAGATGAACAAGGAAAGATAGGAGAAGCAACCCACCTTGAAACATGGAGGAGGGAGAGAAGGGAAGACGCCCTAGGGCGTGTTGGGGAGGAGTAGCCGACAGCTCCTTTTTTTTCTTCTTTAACAATTGTTTTCCAAAGTTAGGTTTTCTCCCCCTTGTGTTCTCTTAAATATGATCTTCTAGTGGCCTCTCCTTGCTAGTCTTTTAAGTGGTGGTGAATGGACCGTCATACCCTTCACTACAAAAGAGAAACAATTAGTAATATAAGGGCAAAAAGGGAAAAACAAACTAAACAAAAGGGAAGAGGAAAAATGGTGTAGAAAGGTGTGCCCTAGATGATGTGGACATCCCCTCACATCTAGGAAATCCAAATAACAACAAATAAGTCTAATAACCAACAAAAAAATAACTAAAATAACGGTCCAAAGTGCAAGTAAATGACAATCTGATGGTCGGATCACATCACAACTGCATGGTTTGTTTTGATCTTTACCTTCTAATGGAAATTTTTGGCTTTGTTCTGCATCTTGTTCGAAAGTCGATCGTCTAATTTAGAAGTTTAGGACTCACCTCCTGGTTTCGGTCATTTTCTTTTAATTGAAAGTTGGGTCTGATTTTTAGATATTTTTTAAATGCTTTTATTTATTTTTTTAAAACGATTATTAGATTTTTATGTTTATAATGCAACATGTACCTCTTGTATGTGGTCTTACACTTATTCTCTCTCTCTCTCTCTCTCTTATATAAGACGTTCCAGGCAGACCGAAATAGGACAACAACAGTACTAGAGCTGGTGAAATCCCAGGGGGGAGGGGGGTGAATTGGGTTTTAAAAACTTTTGCCAAAAAACAATGCGGAAGCTAAAAACAAAGGCAAATTAAAACCTTTAAGCACACAAATGAAAATAAACCACAAATGCACAAAGAGATAGAGAGAGGTAAAAAGTGTGCACCCGAGATTTATAGTGGTTCGGTCACTCAAGAACCTACTCCACTCCACCAAGACCTCTTGGTGATTTCACTACGGATTCCCTTAATGGAGGGGAATCAACCCAATTACAACTTGGTTCAGCTACGCCTCGCAAGATTCGCCACGAACCGGAGAAAGCTCCGCATCTCCAACACTTGCTCTTGAGATGGCTTCGCGTCTCTTCGCACTCGCCAAATATACAAAGATCTTGAAGAAAGAAAACTAAAATCCCTTCAAAAGGGTTACACAAGATGGATAAAGATATACAAATATAAACCTAATCCACTTCCTTGGTTAGAGATGAGAGAGGCACTCAAACAAGTTGATTTTGATCTTTTGGATATTCAAGATAATGTGAAAAGATGGTTTAGAAAGGTTTAGATATTGTATATATAGCATATTTAAAAATATGACCGTTTGGGGGTAAAACTGTAATAATCTGGGTTGAAAAAGTCAAGTCCCACAAGCCCCAACGACTCTTTTGCCAGACCGGTGCGGTCAACCGAGCCATAGCGGTCGCTCGCCCCTATCGGGCGCACTTTTTTATTTTCAAATTTCAAACCGTGGCGGTCGATCGAGCCAGTGGCGGTCGCCCGCCGAGGGCTACCTGTTCGCTAAAAAATTCGGCTCAAAACCTTTCTGCGGTCGTCGCCCCAACCATGCTGGATTGTTTCTGTCGAAACAGAAACATATCCGCGGTCGCCCGGTTAACCCCGGTCGACTGGCCCGCCAATATCCGGCAAGTGCTGGATTTCCAGCTACCTTGCCGAGGTCGCCCCGGACACCCCGGTCGACGGGCCCTGGATAAAATTCCATTTTTACTTTAAAAGATCAGGGGCTTTTGGGCCATGGCCTTTGGGCTTTAATCCTAAGTTTTCAAACACATTTTTCTAAGCTTTTAATTAGATTTTAAAGTTCATTTTAAAACATGGTTAAGTGCCTTTGACATCTCTAAAAACAAAGGAGAGGAATACAAACTAAATTGACTTGACAAGCACTTCAACCTTCTCTTGAACTACAAGGCTTCAAGTCAATCATGGATCATCTCTTCCATTCTTTTGGCTTCACAAGGTCTTCATGAAATGCTCAAAGCCTTCATCTTCCTTTAGCTTCAAATGATCTTCTCCATTTGATTCATGTCACGATCCATGCAATGTCCTTGACTTTTGTGTGATTACTTGAATCTCCAACACATGCATTTCAACATCAAACACATAAAAATACAACACAAATCAACTTGTGTTTGGAATCATCAAAACATAGAAGATTGCCAAGGTGGGAACCATTGGGCTTACAGCTGGATACCTCCCTCTACCACTCGAGCACCCGATATACCCTTACTTTTAGAATACTGATGTGAAGAAAGGAAAATACTTACAACAAAGTTAATTTTACGCTCCTTAAAGTCGTTAATTGATCCCCACTCCTGCCTTATTTACATGATCAGATCCATTGATTCGAACGAAAGCTATAAGGCTGACCAAATGCCTTTGAGATCACCCTGATCGGATGATCTTTTGCTCTTGATCCATAATTTAGGGTTCTGCCAAGAAAAGCTAAACCATTGATTTTTGTAGTCCTTTAACTTAAGCATGTGATGTCCATTTGGGATGGGACCATGATCATGTGGGTCACCTGATGATGTTAATATCACTGGTCCTGATCTTACAGACATGCTCCCCAATGCCCCTTTGCACTATTGATCATAAAAGTGACTTTTGCATTGTTGGGACCCGGGTAGAACTCACCCTTAAAAGCTAGCCGTTAAGGGGAGGGTGCCCAAGTCCTTATAAGCCCATCCACATTCATTCACTTATCCGACATGGGATCTTAACTTCCGCATTGAACCCCCAACAATCTCCCCCTCCATGCCGAAGCAACGTGGAAAATCTCACACCTCCATGCGGGGGCAATGTCGGAACTACGAGATCTTCCCCGAGTGATTTTTTTCATCCTCAAAGGCAGACTGGGGTTGCCGAGATATTCCCTGAGGAATTTTTCTATCCTCGGAGGCACACCGGGGTTACCACGCCCCGGATCTGATACCACTTGTTGCGACCTGGGTAGAACTCACCCTTAAAAGCTAGCCGTTAAGGGGAGGGTGCCCAAGTCATTATAAGCCCATTCACATCCATTCACTATTCTGATGTAGGATCTTAGCTTTCGCGTGGACCCCCAACATGCATAGTTGTTTCTCATGAAGAAAAGGCCACGTTATCATTTCCAGTAACATATATTGCCTACCGTACATGTGATACACTTAAAAGGTGACCGACACTGCTGATCTAGTGGGCCACCACTAGTTCGCCCATTGCCTACTATCACACCTCGATTGCATGATTGAGACTTCGTAGTGGCAGAAAAACATCTGTTCTATTGGCGGCCCATGAGATCAGTCTGGTTGCTGTACACGTGTATTAAGTGTGTAGTAACGGGTAACATTCCCATGTTGCGAAAAATATTGAATCTGTCTTCCTAATTCCTAGTATTACTTTTACTTAAACAATTATCCATCAGGGCCCGTTTGGATACCTCATATATTGTATTTGGATTTGGAATTGAGTTTTGAATACAAAAATGAATAGATCCGGCAGCTTATGTTGAGGGAGAGAGAGAGGGAAGGTGGTACTTCCTAGTGGAGGGGAGAGGTTGAGGGGCAAAGAGGGTGAAGGAAACTGCCAGATCTGTGGATTTCCAATTACTTATTTCTACAGCATATTTGGAAATCTGATTTTTTTTCACTGTCAGTCGCTGATTTGGAAATCCAAGGATTTGATCCGGATACAAATCACAACGCAAAATGGGTTGCAAATGTGAGAAATCCAAATCAAAATCTTCTCGGCAACCAAACGGGCCCTTACTGTTATGTTTATACTTCATTTGAAATCTTTTCCAATTCTTTTGCATAGCCACATATAATAATTTCTTATGAGGTTATTTATTAGGAGATTAAATAAAAGATTAGTGAAAATATAAGAAATTAAGAAAAATAAGAAATATTAATTCCTTAATATATTTATATAATGGACTTTTATAGGCTTTGGAATCTGTTCTACCGTGTCTACATCTATCGTACTCACTTTTAACAATCGCCCTGTGGCAGTAGCTGTTGAGATGAATCATCAAATATAATTGTAATTATTGTCTTTATTTGGAAAAAACCAGTAAAATAAAAATATGACGATTAGTGAAAATATAAGAAATTTATAAAAATAGAAATAATAATTCCATAATATATTTATATTTCTATTATCATATATATTATTTATATTTGCATATATTTATAATTTTTTTCATTTCATGTTAGAATAATTTAAAAACAAAAAGAAAAAATGGTTTCAAAATTGCACAGGTTCTTGGCTATTCATTTTTTTGAACAAGTTCTTGAAATATTCTTTTGTAAAAGAATCGATATTTTTTTGGAATATTTTGAGGTTTTTATTTTTTTTCTGTTAAAAAATCTCACTGTAATTCAAATTTTTTTTCGAGAGTTCTGAAATATCTCTCTTTTTCTCCGATGGATGATTCTGGCCTCCATCTTCCTGTGTTAATGGAGAATTTAGAAGTTCTTTTTTGATTTAGCTTCCACCTATATCCTTTAAAATAACCTCTCTACGTACATCTGCTCGTACAAAGTTATATCCCACAGGTATGTGCGTACTGTGTACACACGTGCATACCTGCTTAAATATGAGTGTACAAATACATAGTACAAAAGCACACCTACTTGCACACACGTGACACCTTTCTTCTTTCTTTGTTACTTTAATGCTTATCTTATTCTAAGGCACTTGTAAGCTGGTATTATAGTTGGAGTTAAAAAAACTTAGATCAGGTCCAGGCTGTCCAAAGCATTTACGCCTGATTACTTTTCCTACACTGCAAATAGCGAATTTTAAGAGGAAGGCTTATCTAATGTATATAAAGTTATAAACTGCCTTTGATCCTATGATTCAAAGTAGGTTTTCCTAATAATGTTACCTGGAACGCGGTTCGTTCCGGTACGTGGTACAGGAACATGTATGGGGTACGATGGTAGCCCGGTACGATGAGGGTATGCTATGTTGGTTCGCTATCCAAGGTCAAGATCAGTTTGGAGCGCTAATTCGGACTCACACTCTCTCTCTACACACACATATATAATTTCATATATTTTTACAAGAATATTATTCCATAGTACACACTTCATACATTTAATACACAAAATATAAAAACCTCATTTATGTCATACATATTTTTTCAAAAAGAAAGTTCCGTTGGAATATATGAATGTCCTTCCATAGTGTCCATACTACATCCATTTAATAAACAAAATAAAAAAACCTCATGTATGCCCTACATATCTTTTTTTCAACATATCTTTTTTTTCAAAAAGAAAGCTCTAGTTCCAATCCAACCCACAATATATAAAATTTGTAGCTCTGTCTCCATCTCTCCCTTAGTCTATATGCATCTCTCTCTTTCTCTCCCGTCGGTCATCATTTTTGGCGATCCGGGTTGCTAGCGAACTGCGTTTGGGATCGTGCGACCCGGGATCGTGGGTCGGAGGGCGGATGGCGAATCCGGTTACTGTATTTCATATAATGTGTACCCCAAGAGTTTAGCTCTAGATGTCTAGTCCAAGATTTCAAGTATCGGGGGCAGTTTCGGATCAGAGCTACATTTTCCTATTTCAGTGGTCAAAAACTGATTGCTTGCATAAAAAACCCTCCAAGACCATATCAAGAAAATCATTATCTCATTTCTCTTCTGTTTGTCGATCTGTAGTTCAGCCAAATTTATTATACATGCATGGTTTTTGGCTTAAGTTATCATAACCACCTTTTCCTTTCAGATTTCACGTGCAACTTCTCATCACATGTGTTCTATTACCTCATATTATTAGTTGCATTTTTTAACTACGGCTGTTAGTTTTTTGATTTAGGTATTCAGCCTGCTCTAAGCTCGTTCACGTCAGATTCTGCCTCTGTTGCGTCGAGTATCAAGTATCATGCAGAATTTACCCCATCATTCTCTCCAGAGAATTTTGAACTCCCCAAAGCTTATTTTGCAACTGCAGAAAGTGTTCGTGATTCTCTCATCATAAATTGGAATGCGACATATGATTACTATGAAAAGATGGATGTGAAACAGGCATACTATTTGTCCATGGAATTTCTACAGGTTATTAAGTGTTTCTTTTAATGTTTACTCACGATTGATGAATTTGCATAGGTTAAAATGTGAAACATGTGTCTTCTTCATTGATGATGTATCCTTTAATTGTATCCCTGACATTGCAGGGTAGAGCATTGTTAAATGCAATTGGTAATTTAGGGCTCACAGGTGCTTATGCTGAGGCTTTGACCAAGCTTGGACATAATCTAGAGAATGTGGCGAGGCAGGTCAGATTATGCTACGTTATTTCCCTTCATTAATGTTTCAATCGATGAGTCAGTTGTAGGTTCTTATGCAAACCTCAATGAGCAGAGGTCATTTGTTAACTCACACGAGGCTACTAACGGTGTAAAAAGCACCCTGCTGTGTAATGTAGCCTTGTTTTCTATACACGCACTATTGCATACATAGAAACCATGGATTGAAATTTCGGTCCGAAACCGAAATTTTGTCCGAAATACTGAAATTTTGGCTGACATTTGGTAAAAAATCAAAGCAAATTTCATTTTTGTATCGAAATTTAGGCCGCAATTTTGTAAACAAACTTAAAAAAAACACATTTTTCTGAAATTGCAGCCGAAATTTTGTACTCTGGCAGAAATTTCGGGTTTGAGTGATTTTGGTTTCGGCCGAAATTTAAAACCATGATAGAAACATGAAAGGCTTATTATTCAAAACATCTCAACTTTGTTGATTTATCTATCAATAGGAACCAGATGCTGCCCTTGGAAATGGAGGTCTAGGGCGCTTGGCTTCCTGCTTTTTGGATTCTCTGGCAACATTAAATTACCCTGCATGGGGTTATGGACTTAGATACAAGTACGGGTTGTTCCATCAGAATATAACAAAAGATGGCCAGGAGGAGGTTGCAGAAAGTTGGCTTGAGGTATGGTTTTTATCTTCAAATTTATTTAATTTGACATGTTGATTTTTCATTAAAGTATTTTGGCAGCTTCATACTTTTTGAGCCTCCAATCAGGGTCTTGTATGCTTTTTTTTTCTGGTGCTATTGAGAGAAGTGGATTATCCAGTTGAAAGTGTAGATAATGTTACAATTTTCTTCTACTGATAATACAGCATCTTCTTACAGATGGGAAATCCCTGGGAAATTGTAAGAAATGATGTCTCATATCCTGTGAAATTCTACGGAAAGGTTGTCACTGGATCAGATGGAAAGAAACATTGGGTTGGTGGAGAAAGTATAAAGGCAGTTGCATATGATGTTCCCATTCCAGGATATAAAACTAAAACAACAATTAACCTGCGACTTTGGTCAACAAAAGCTCCATCACAAGATTTTGATTTAGGAGCTTTCAATTCTGGAGAGCATGCGAAAGGATATGAGGCCCTAACAAATGCTGAAAAGGTTTGAATGCTTGCATGCTCGTTTACTTTTCAATGCAACATGTTCTTGCCTACGTGGCTACTTGACATGAATTCTTTTTTCCCTATCGTTACTTATGTTGCTACTAATGTTTCTTTGCACTTCTCTTTTTACCAAACGTGCTCATGGTCAGTTGCATCCCTGTCCCTATTGAGTGTTATTTTAGAATTTTTATTATTAATCTGCTATGCGGTGAACATTCTCTTATAAGCATTTATTGTAGCAATTCATAAAAAATTCTTGAGCACATTACTGAAACCGTAATTCTGAATGAATTGGGCTATAGTGGCTGGGAAAATTTGAATTGACCAAAATCTTCCTATAAATGACTCAGTGCCCCTTATTAGTGGTGTCATACTTTTACCAAAGCTAACTCAACTTTAAGAAAAATAAGGTTTTGGTAATTGTCCTTGAACGACATGAATTTTTCATTTGGAATATTTGGATCTTGTGTCAGATTTGCTACATACTATACCCAGGAGATGATTCTTTGGAGGGGAAGATTCTTCGTCTGAAGCAACAATATACACTATGTTCTGCTTCCCTTCAAGATATTATTGCACGTTTTGAGAGGAGATCCGGAAAATCTGTGAATTGGGATGAATTTCCTAGAAAGGTTGCACTGCAGATGAATGATACTCATCCAACACTTTGCATTCCCGAGCTTATGAGAATTTTGATTGATGTTAAGGGTATGAGCTGGGATGAAGCTTGGAGTATTACTCAAAGGTATCCCTTCGTGGTCGATGGATTCATATTTAAATGCGGGCATATGTTTACATTTATACCTTTTCCAGATGCATACATTCTTTTGCTTATGTTATTTCTTGCTAGAGATGGCTAACTTTACCTTCAGAAATGCTTTTATCCTAATTGGTATGTATGTATGTATGATGTATGTATGTATGTATGTATATTAGTCATGCCAGGACAGGTGGTTACATATGATAACAGGGACTATTTATGTGACATGTTAGTAAATTGTGTACACAAAAGTAAAAGCATTTGTGTACACAATTTGCTATTTCTTACATGATTATTTCTTTCATTATCCGTACCTTAATCACTCCCGCTGAAACATATATGTACTCTGAATAGCACCCTTCAATGTTTTTACTTTTAACTTACCTGCCACCAGTCTGTGGTTTCACTTCAACACATTCATCTTTTGGGGCTCCTTTCATATATATTGGATTATGACGTGAGAAGGATTTATTTACTTTTCAGCTCTTACTTTCATAATTTTTTATGCATCAAGCTGATCCAAATCCAAACTTGCTTCCTATTTCTTTATTAGAAATGTATTGAGTTATGATCTAGACTATAATACAAATATGTGAGTATCTTTGATCTGATAGATTCATCGTGAAATTTTAGATTTAGGTTATAGTGATGTTTATTGCTCGTCCTTCTGTAACTTGGCTGCCAGAACTGTGGCATACACAAACCACACTGTTCTTCCTGAGGCGCTGGAGAAATGGAGTTTTGAGCTTATGCAAAAGCTGCTTCCTCGACATGTTGAGATCATAGAAATGATTGACGATGAGGTGATTTTACCATAAGCATGGCAATAACTGCAGTCATTTTGTATAAATACTACAGTGTTTTCTTGTGGAAATTGAAATTTGAGGCCTCATTTTGAATGTTGCGTATTTGTATCAGCTGATTCACAGCTTAGTTTCGGAGTATGGCACAGAGGATCTTGAATTGTTGGATAAGAAACTGAAAGAAATGAGAATTTTAGAAAATTTCGAGTTACCTGCATCTATTGCACCATTACTTATCAAACCAAAAGAAACCCCTACTGCTGATATGGATGAAGAAGTTGAACTTGTGGAGAAGGATCCTGTCAAAGAAGAGGATCCTGCCAAAGATGAGGCTCCTGTTAAAGATGAGGATCCTGTTAAAGATGAGTATCCTGTCAATGAAGAGCCAGCATTATTCCAGCCGGATCTCAAGCAGCCAAAAAGAGATCGCATGGCGAATCTCTGTGTTGATTCTGTTAAAGATGAGGATCCTGTCAATGAAGAGCCAGCATTATTCCTGCCGGATCCCAAACAGCCAAAAAGAGTTCGCATGGCGAATCTGTGTGTTGTTGGTGGCCATGCAGTAAATGGAGTTGCTGAGATCCATAGTGATATTGTGAAAGAGGAAGTCTTCAACGACTTCTACAAGGTAAAACATATCAGGACAATGTGTTACTGGATGAATTACTTTCCCGCTTTGGTAGACCAATTGCAGGCCCTTGTTTTCAGGAAAACTGATCTACTTGGTACTCCTGCTTTTCATGCATGGGAAATTGCTTATGGGACATGCCGATGGTTTTATATGCAATATGTTTTTGTTTGCAGCTGTGGCCTGAGAAATTTCAAAACAAAACAAATGGAGTGACTCCAAGACGATGGATCCAATTTTGCAATCCTGATCTGAGTGAAATAATAACTAAATGGATTGGTACGGAAGACTGGGTTCTAGACACTGAGAAGCTGGGAGAACTTAGAAAGGTAACCTGTCAGTGGCCCATTATGCCTTTTGTGAATTTGTTTCAATTTGTTGATCGTATTTGTTAATTCCTGAGAAATATGAACTAGTATTTTTATATTGAAACAATATGTCCCTTCTCACGCAAGAGATATGAATATTTTGGCCATCACTTGCTCAAGTAGATATGTTGATAGTTGTTCTAGGAAGGAACTGATAGGAAGTCCCTTATGGTTTAGGTGATTCCAATCTGTTAAAGTATGAAAGATTAAATACTGCCTTCTCTAATAGTTTAAGCTTTTGGAGTAACTGGTAGTTTCACATGGTATCAGAGCAAATGCCTGGGTTCAAATCTCCTTGATAGCAAAAATCCACATGCAATGGCCAAACCCAAAAAAGAGACGCCACATGTGCCATGTGTAGGCCAATCCTAGAAAGAGGGGCCACACGTGAGGGGGAGTGTTAAAGTGTAAAAGATTAAATACTGCCTTCTCCAATAGCTTAAGCTTTTGGAGTAACTGGTAGTTTCACACTCCCAAAGTTCCGGTGATTGCTACATGTGCCGTAACAACTGGAATGATCAATTTAAGCGTCTAGTTTCCCATAAACCAGGAGTTTATAGGTGTAAACTGAAAATCTATTTTTGAGTGTCTGTTTGATGCAATGCTGTTTTTTTTGGTGTGTCTCTCTCTCTGTTTCTGTGTCTGTCTGTCTGCATGTCTCTCTGTTTCTGAGTTCCGTTCTTATTTCTTAACTCTCCTTCAAAATTACCATTATCTATCCAAAATACCCAAAAGGATCATTTTATCCTCTCCCCTCATTTTTTTTTGTTCTCCTTAAACCTGACCGTAAGTCCATAACCATCTCTACTAATCTGATCTGCAGTTCTTGGTTTGATCATCCTTTTCTTATCTTTCTTTAACCTAACTCTAAATCAACCATTTAAGAATTATGTACAATTAGTAGAGAACAGGTCACTGGGCCTTTCTTTTCTTTTCTTTTTTCATTTTCTACTTTTCCTCTCTCAGAAATCAGAAGACTGAATTCTTGTTTGGTTCAATTTAAATATTGGAAGTTATATCATTGGAAACAGATCTTGCTCAAGCGGTTATTCATTTGATGCTCTAACAATGTAGTCTGCATCATCTTCAGTTTGCCGATAACAAAGATCTCCATACTGAATGGAAGGCAGCAAAAAGAAACAACAAGATGAAGGTCATATCATTCATTAGAGAAAAAACAGGATATGTTGTCAGCCCTGATGCAATGTTTGATGTACAGGTTATTCCACAACCTATAAAAGCTCAAGTTTCTTTGGATTTTCAAAATGTTCCATAGAAAGATGATAAAGTCGGTATGATTTTCAGGTGAAGCGCATTCATGAGTACAAGCGCCAATTGTTGAATATCCTTGGAATTGTTTATCGATATAAAAAGATGAAAGAAATGAGTGCAGAAGAAAGGAAGGTGATGTTTGCTCCTCGAGTATGTATATTTGGAGGAAAAGCATTTTCTACATATGTGCAGGCAAAGAGGATAGTAAAGTTCATTACTGATGTTGGAGCTACAGTAAATCGCGATCCCGACATTGGAGACCTATTGAAGGTATGCTTTCACTGCTAGATCCAACAAGCTTTTTCTGCATAGTTTTAGAACAGGTAATTGTTTTGATGATTCCCTGGCTAAAGTGGAAGTTTCTGAGCTGGCTTTGGCTATTTGGCGACCCCTGGTCCTCTTCTAAATTCTTTTTGTGTTTTTAATATAAAGTCCTCATTGTCGATCTGGAAATTGAAAATTCTTATGAGTTGGGAGAAATTCACATGATATTTATTTCCTGTAGATGTTGAACTATTTGCACCCAAAACAAGAACATCCTGTTTTTTTCTAAAAATTGTCCATGTCGGGCACTTGTGTCAGACAGTCATCATGTCAACTGTTGGGACAAAACACTAATTTATTTTTACTCATCTTCTGGTATTAGTCATAAATAACTTCTATGTCTATTCAACCGCAATCTGAATGCGTTTGCTCGAAATATTTTATACCCTATATGAACTAATATTAAAAAGTATCTTTTGTTGTTATCATACAATAACATTTGTTTAAAAACTTGCGGAGTCAATTATTGTCTCATCCGAGTCGACTCCCTTTTACCCAAAAGGGTCACTTTTGTAAACCTATTGAGATTCTCAAACGGAAAAAGGAAAAATATACACCCATTTGCTACAATTCACGTTTGTCATAAACGGGAGCTACCGATATTAACTTCAACTCGCTTCTGACTCCAATTAGAAATCACCAAAAAAATCTGTAAAATTGAAACAATATAAAGTGAAAGGTTTTATCCTAGAGGTCCTAGACAATGCAAAAGTCTCCTAAAACTCAATTAGAAAGCAAAAGACACTATTAATGTTTCCCAAATTAAACCATCTCAAAATTGTACTAAACTGTCTCTTAAAAATCACTATAGCTCCCTATATATACTACATATAATGGGAAAACATGGGGTGTCATGCACAGTCTCCGTGCTATTTAAAACATTCCAAAACCATTTAAAGACCTATGACATTAATTGCTATTTTATTCATCAGTCTATCTATAATCTAGAACGTAGAAGATATGGAAGAAAATGATCCACGTAGAAGAACCCAACTAAAACTAGGATTAGAGCCGGGTAGATTCCTTTTACCTGTTTCATGAATTTTTTCTAAAGGATTCATTTAGCCGACCCCAACTAGTTTGGGACAAAGGCTTTGTTGAGTTGAGTTGAGTTGAGTTGAGTTGAGTCTATCTATAATCTAATTATACTAACTATAGATAAGGAAGACTTGTGGACACCTAAGTTTATTTAAAACCTTAAAATTGTTAACTTACCTTTAGCTATTAAATATCTTCTAAACATAAATTTCATTATAACTATTAACAATGTAGATTTCTTTATAACTATTAGGTACCCTATCTATTCTTCTCTACCATATATAGTATTTATGTTTATATATCTTTGTATACTGTATATAATGGGGATAGGGTGGTCCAGAGGTTATTTAAAAGCTTATAAATGTAAAGTTTCTTTCAAATGGTAAATACCCTGTAAATGCAAATTTCTTAATAGCTATTTGTTTTTGAATGGCATGCGTTGGTAAAGTTCTTGAGATCCATGCTGATCAAAATCTCAAGTATGAAGTATATAGCAATCTCAATTATGAATTTGTATATAGCAATCTCAATCATGAACTCCATACTGGGTACTATCTCCATCTTGATCTTGAAATCCATCTTGATTGTGATCATGAGCCAGAGATACCTTGGACGATAGAAGGGGTTGATGCTATATCTTCATTCATCAATTATTTCTCTATTGTCTTCTTTCTTCCCAGGATTTCCTCTAAAGAATGTGATTCATGAGTTGATCTGGCTTCTTGCTAATCTATTTTATCACTTGCTTTACTTGCTTATTTTATTCAAATCAATGTCTCTAGCTTAGCTACCGGAAACTTCCTAGTTGGATGGAAAGCTCGCTTGCTTGGAAACTTACTTCGGAAGCTAAATTCTTCTCACTTCCTAAATGTCTTCAATCATACATCCATCTGATGATATTGAGGGAGTCTCCTTCCATGATCAGTCTATCAATGTCTTTTCTCCTAGTGATCCTAATGCCCTGCAAGACTGCCCTCACTTCTGATGGATCATGGATGGAAGGGAGCCGTCTCAGATGAGAGAGAGAGAGAGAGAGAGAGAGAGAGAGAGAGAGAGAGAGAGAGAGAGAGAGAGAGAGAGAGAGAGGGGTTTTTAAGTCTCGAAAGCTCAAATTTGACTTCAAGTATGATATTTATGCCATATCAATTGCCTCACAGTGATAATTCATGAGAGTTTATAATAAACATTGTCTCTTTCTTCAGGTTGTTTTTGTTCCAGATTACAATGTCAGTGTTGCAGAATTACTAATTCCCGCCACTGAATTATCTCAGCATATCAGGTACTTTAGAATAACTGTTGATTTTATTGTTTTGGCGTTACCTTTTTAGTTATAGGTTGTTTATCTTCTGTCTATGCATTAGGCATGTGGTGTCATCTCTTTTGACTTCTTTTTCCAATATTTTCTCTGCAAAAAGTTTGAAAATGCAATCAAGTACCCAAAAAAAATAAAAATTGCCCATCACTGTCTTCCTTATTATGGGATTGTTCAACTACTTTTAGAAATAAAAATGTAATCCAGCATAAGTACTTTAAAATACTCAAAAGATCAATCAAGCGCTCAACTGAATTTCGAATCGACATGAACATGGGCACTCATCGATGGCAAGTTGAATTTTGACTTTTAAACCTTACTTTCCAACAAGACAATTCTTATTGTTCTACTTATTCTCGAGCCTTCAATGATAAATCAGAACTGAAGCATAGTGAAAATGTTCCAGAAACTCGTGGGTGTTTTCAAACACTTCCTAACCTTGGCCTATAATATTGACTCCTGCTCTCACCTCTTCTTATCTTTTAATATTTTTTTTTCTGGTCAGTACGGCTGGGATGGAAGCGAGTGGAACCAGCAACATGAAATTTGCAATGAACGGTTGTATTTTGATTGGGACCTTGGATGGGGCCAACGTCGAAATAAGGCAAGAGGTTGGACACGACAACTTCTTCCTATTTGGTGCTCGAGCTCATGAGATTGCAGGGCTAAGGAAAGAAAGAGCAGAGGGCAAGGTATGCATACACAGAGAAAGTCACCTATGAAGATAGTTGGGAGAGAGGTTGGGTGAGTGGTAGAGGGAAAGAATTGAGAGGGCAGGAGTGAGGAGATGGTCCCGAGTGGCTGAAAAATAAGGAAAACAATATCTTCTCTGATTAAAGTTTTTCTTTTTCCCTGTTTTCTCAGCCACTTCTCATCCTCTCCTAACTCATGCCCTCTAATTTCTTTCCCTCTCCCACGGTCCCACCCTCCTTCGCCCGCTCCCACCACCTTAATTTTCAGTCTTTTTGAGTCCAATAATCAGTTTTGGACTCGCAATCGGTTCTCGAAATCCAAAACAAACATTGTTTTGGATTTTGAGAACCGATTGTGAGTCGAAAACTGATTATTGGACTCAAAATTAAATGTAAATTTGCTCCCAATAATCGCTTTGGGACTTACAATCGGTTCTCAAAATCCAAAACAAACAGGGCCCCTTAATCAGTATGCATGATTCTGTATGTCTATTATATGCAGTTTGTGCCGGACCCACGATTTGAAGAGGTCAAGGCATTTGTCCATAGTGGGGCCTTTGGAAGCTATAACTACGACGAATTGATGGGATCCTTGGAAGGCGACGAAGGCTATGGTCGTGCAGATTATTTCCTTGTTGGCAAGGACTTCCCCAGTTACATTGAATGCCAAGAGAAGGTTGACGAGGCATACCGAGACCAGAAAGTAAGTGTTATTTGTCTCTTTAGATGTATAAAAAGTTTACGGGGGATGATAAATCCGCCTCTTTGTTTACTAGGGACACCACTTTCTAGTGTTTTTATTACTGAAGAAAACTACTAAATTGGGGTGTTCGTGGTTAAAAAGGAGGCCCATTTATCATCTCCCAAAAGAATGTGCTGGTAATATGTATCCTTATATGTGTTTTATACCTGTATGTTTTTGTTGTGTGTAATACGCATGTACTCGTATACATGGTTTAAAATATCGGTTTCGGTAACTGTTTCGGACCCCACCAAAAACCGAAATTTCAGTCCGAAATTTGGTAATTTGGTTCCAAATTTTGGACCCAAATTTCGAAATTTCGGCCGAAAATTTGTGAACACTTTTTTTTTTTAATAAATAATGTCCGAAATTTGGTAAATGGCGAAAAATTGAATTTCGGAAAATTTCGGTTTCGGTCCCCTTCGGATTTCGGTAGAAATTTAAAACCATGCTCGTATATATGTATCTACATGTACATGTGTATGATTCAGCATCATTTTCAGACCAGTGTTTAAAAACTCCATGTGTGTTTGTGTTTGGGCAGAGATGGACGAGAATGTCAATCTTGAATACGGCTGGCTCCTACAAATTCAGCAGTGACCGGACAATTCACGAATACGCGAGAGATATATGGAATATCACACCTCTCCAATTACCATAAGACAAAATGGCGAAGCAGAGTTCAGATTTATTATCAAGGTACTTTCGTTGTACTATATAATACGTATTAAGTGTGAAATCCAGTCACCGAATGCTTAAAATTAGTTTCGAACTAATTATGGGGACATGAATGTGTGAGATAGAGATGGAGAGGTGTTTTAGTTTAAAATAAATAAAAGAAATGATTTTCCAAAAATACCTTCGTTTTGGTCTACTTTCTATTTCACTGTTACTTGAAGCTTGGTTTTTTCACTTTTGATGTTCAGTCTCACTGCGAAAAAAAATGAGAAAAAAGTCTCCTAGAAGCAAGGTTTTAAATTTCAGTTTCGGGGGTAATTTTGAACCCCACCAAAACCTAAATTTCAGCCGAAATCCCGAAATTTAGTAATGGGTCACGAAATTTCGAATTTTTGGGCCAAAATTTTGGTAATTTTGGCCGAAATTGACAAAATTCCCAAAATTTTGGCTGAAATTTGGTACATTTCGACAATTTCGGTTTCGGTCTTGACCGAAATCCTAAATTTCGGATTTTGGACGAAATTTAAAACCTTGCCTAGAAGTCTGGAAGGTTTAGTCTGGAAAGGATTGAACTTAGAGAGATATTGTGTGTGTGGTTAAATAAAAGGAATCACTGCTTACAGTGTTTGTCTTTGTTGTATATGTTCGAATACATTAAGCATCACTAGTTGGGATGATTGTCAGTATCTTTAGCATTGATTATCAACAACCCAAGTGTGGGTTTCTTATAAATCTCTTTAGCATCTCTTTTAAAGAAATTGCCAATATCTAATTATAAGGGTTTAAGTGTTCTTATAGTGTAAAATCAAGGACCATTGATCATGTATGTGAAATCAAGACCGTTGATCTTGTAGAACGTAATGATGCGACTCTCATTATCCTATTGCCATCACGAATGATCGTCTCATGCAAAGATCAAGAACAACAAAAATCAATGGTTTAACTTTTCTTGGGGAACCCTAAACCAGGTCCGATGGGTCAAGGGCCTAGGATTTATCTTATCAATTTTTTCCCAACGCCTTATCTGACCATGTAAACGTAGCACTGTAGTAGAAGTGTGGGGCTAGGGGTGCAACTCGGGTTGGGTTCGGTCAGGTTAAGGCCAACCCGTCCTAACCCGAAAACCTCAACCTCCAACCCTAACCCAACCCAACCCAACCCGACTCCTAACCCGGTTTGGTTAACCCGACCCAACCCGGATTTGTTTTTCCCGAACCCGACCCAACCCGACCCGATTTCCTATGTCGGGTTGGGTCTGGTTGACCCGCTGAGGCAGGCTCCACTATTTTAGTGTTTTACAATACACGTGATGAGAGGCAGGAATGGTGGAGCATTTGGCATATAAAATGGTGTTCAAGAACTCCAAAAAAATCATTTTCATGTAAATCTCCCTGGGGAAAAATTTGGCATTTAATTCTAATCTAATAATCAGTTTCCACTCAAAATTTGGCCTTAATTCTGAGTTCAACAATCTATTTTAAACTCAAAATTAATTCTCAAACATGGGGAATGACCATGAAAGAACCACATTAAGTCGGGTTACGGGTTGGGGTTGGGTCGGGTTGCCCAGTACCCAACCCGATTTTCGGTCGGGTTGACAATTCCCAACCTGAGCCCAAACCGGAAAAGTTCAACCCAACCCGCCCAAAAAATCGGGGTTGACCCGACCCAAGTTGCACCCCTATGTGGGGCCCAATAAATATCCTTTAGCAAGGAGTGCAAAAGCAACTCTCTTGTTAGAATTTCTGTAAGGGCGATGATATCTCCCCCCCCCCCCCCTTCTGCAGTACCCAACTACCCATTCTAGGGGTGCAACTCGGGTCGGGTTGAGGCCAACCCGACCCAACCAGATTTGCAATCGGGTCAACCTGACCCGACCCAATTTCCAATTCATGCACATGTTTTTTGTGGGCCCCACTGTTTGTTTTTTGCTCACATTCCTACACAGGCATCCACCATATAAAAACTCTTTGTAACTGAACTGAAGGATAAATTTATGTTGAAATTTAAGCACATTTCTAGCTTCAATGGGAAATGTGTTCAGTTGAAATCGGGTTTTAAGCACATATCGGAATTGGAAATTGAGTTTCGGGTTGGGTCGGGTTGCCCAACACCCCAACCCGACTCAACCCAACCCGATTTAAAAAAAAAAAAACCCAACCCAACCCAACGCTTCGCCCTTTGTTAATGTGATTTGACATCAAAAAGCGATAAAGTTGCCCACTGTTCACGTTATAAAGGGGGCGGATGCGTACTTCATGGGGGTGAAAATGTCATCTCCCTTCTGTAATCTTTCATGAGATTACGCAGAAAGGCACTTCTACCATCAGGCAATTTGTGGGGTTGCACTGGGGATCGTGTACCTGAAATCCAGACCGTTGATCTCGTGAAACATCAACTGTTTACCTTTTCTTGGTGGGTCCGGAAGATCATCTAATCATTGATTTCCCCAACGGCATTTGGCTTTGTTGCTGTGTGGATCAATGGATCCGATCGTATACACAGGCGGAAGTGGGGTCAATAAGTGTCTTTTGCGAAGGAGCGTGACAGACAACCAAAATGCCTCTCTCTCTCTCTCTCTCTCTCTCTCTCTCATTAGCATTGTGGTCAATGCTAATGATCCTTTTCCCGGTCCCACAGGGGGTACGTTTGTGAAATCAAGACCGTTGATCATGTACAACATCACGAGGGACCCACATTATCTTTCATCTATCAGTTTCTTAACAGCCTGCTTATGCTTGTGGTTATGCTCTCCTGATGAGGAATAATAGATTACTCTATGTAAGGAGTGGTATCCTGTGGAGTTGGAATAGATCTTCATGTGAAGCTATTTCTTTGTGGATGTGGGTCCCACTCTTGACTGATCTGAAAATTTCACTTGAATTTTGATCTCCTATGCCTGAAAAATCATACCAATAATCTAACTTTAACAGGCCAATAATATGTATTTTGGGCGGGTGGGCCCCCTTTGTTGTCATTTCAAATCCCCTTCATTTTGCTGAGTTGAAAAAAAATCCTAGCTATCTGACACAGCTTGGTACTCTGGTATACTCGGTTGAAAAAAAATCCAGCTTCTTAATTCTTATAGGGTTGGAATTTTCTTAGACAACAGGAAAAGAATTTCAACTTTGAAAAAAAAAAAAAATTCAATGGAAAAATGAGCTAGCCAAACACTGGAAAACTGATTTTCCATGGAAAAAAAATTCTCCCAGCATCCAAACAGCTCCTTGAGCAGGCAAGATTTGAAAGCAGCATCGTTGGCTTGAAGAAACAGCTGAATGGTGAATGGATTTGATTACAATTACAAGCCTAATTGGACTCCATGACCGAGTTCTAGAGCTTTTCCAATGTAATATCAGTTTCCTCTGAATACCTCCCTATAGCCGCAGCTCGATCCTGTACACGACCGGCATAATTCTCTTCTTCGGCTTCGGCTTTTAGCAGTTCTTCGTCAAATGAATCTAATAAATTGCCCGACATTACGCGCTCTCCACAGCTGCAGGTATCGATTCTTCGAGAAATCGTTGGCGGGTACTCGCTTGGGTGTGATCCCTGTAGTTGAATTTATTGAAATAGCAATCAGTTAGCATGTCCAAAAGCAGTTTATAGAAAGAAATAGTGCAGTTAATTTAGCTAGAATGCATATCTTGTCCCATGTACATCTGAAATTTCAGAGAATGAAATGTAAGTTAGTTTTGACTTGGGACTAACATACTGAGAAAGTAACATGAACGCGACAGATTCATGCCTGTCTTTAGGCAAAATCAGTCATCAGATGAGAATAGATCGAAATAACCATGCCCTTTGCTACATGGATTCTTGGTCCCACCTTGGGCCGACCATTGCATTTGGATTTTTTTTTTGACATCTGGGAGGTTTGAACTCGAGACCTTTGGCTTTGATACCATGTGAAACCACCGGTTACTCCAAATGCTTAAGTTGTTGGAGAAAGGCAGTATTTAATCTTTTATACTTTAAAAAAATAAACCACGTAGAAGAACCCAACTAGAGCCAGGATTAGAGCCGGGTAGATTCCTTTCACCTTCTTCATGAAAATTTTCTACAGGCATTTAGCCAACCCCTACTAGTTTGGGACAAAGGCTTTGTTGAGTTGAGTATATATATGGTCAAAAGTCAAAACATATATGGGTTTTCTTGGCCTTGCCTCTTGTTATTAGAAACTGTCTCGGGCCTGCCTCTTATTATTAGAAACTTCGTAAAATTACAAATTTATTTTTTTTATATTTGTTTGTTTGATAACCATACAAGTATATATTTAATCAAAAGCACATGTTCATAGCATGCATAAGACATAATATTGATCCAATATAAACATACATCAGAGAATTTTGGTAGCATGGAATGAGAATATGTGAAATTATATGATGTACCCACGTAGCTGCACGTAATGGGGGTACGACACGGGTGCCGCCCATGATGTTTGATCCAAGGAAAGCCTCTAATAAAGTGGTATGTAGTTGGATCAAATATCAAACCTCTCATAAAGTCGGATGTTGTTGGATCAAATATCAAGAGCAGTGCCGTGATTATGCGCAGCTACAAGTGGACACCATATAAAAACTCTAGAGATAATGGCTACAATAAAAAAAAGTTCATGAATTTTAGTTCTTTAAAATCTTTAAAAGTTCTAGTTTACAGAACCGACGGTCGTGAAACTGATTCCGCATGAAAGACTTCATCAAACACTTTACAATGACACACAATTTCGACTATTTCGGCAACTCATCGGATTAGTATTTCAGGATTAATGAAATTATCAAAAATAACTTTCTAAATTTAAAATACCCATTTTTTCTTAAGGCTAGCAAAATAAATTTCAAGGGTATTTTAGTTGATAATTGATATCTTTTGAAATCCTGCATTGATAGATTCTGTAATTGAACAAATTGTACCCCACTTAAGATCACAATGCAAATAAGGGGTCTGTGTTGTAAATTAGCCACATGGTGCACATACCCTTGAGATACACCCGGTGGGGATTGCAATATTACAGGCTAAATGACCTAGTATTATACGGTTATATATTCGTTAGGGACAAGTCAAGGTGATAGGATTTAGATGTAGACATAAAAATTTGATGCATTTTTCTATGATAAGAGTTAAAATAAGATCTTGTGTCGCGAGAGAATCATAGAGGAATTCACATCAAAGATATAATCGTAGGGATCTATGTTATATGGGTTGCATGTCTGACACTGACAGCCTAAAGTGTGTCCAAGTTACATAGGTTAGGCTCTAGACATGGATTCTCGGGGCTGTATCGGACTTAAGACGAAATTCACCAGGAAGAATCAAATTAGAGTTCTGTAGAACACTTATTAAGAAAAAATTTCATAAAAAATCCAATATTTACGAATTAAGACCAATTAGTCTTTTGCGTGAAGAAGCGCATGTTGTTTAGCAAGAATGTAGGTATTAGAGTACAGGTAAAGTGGCAGATGAGATCAGAATCAGATAATAAAATACACGGATTACCAAGAAACCAGAGGAGAAACATACCACTACCGCAGTCTTAAAATTATGGGCGTTTATAGACCTTCTTCCTTCAGCTAATTTCTGGGCTTCGCGAAAGAATCTAATGGCAATGGAAGATTTTCTCTGCTCCTTTCGTAACTTTTGCACAAGAACATAAAAAAATGGAAGATGCCAACTTTAGGACTCAGTTAAAAATAAAAAAAAAGCCTTCAAGAATGCCAAATGTAATATATGGAAGGAAAATTGTCAATACCTGTGCCTCTAACTCGGAAATTCTCTGTAGAGATGCCTGTTCAATGCAAGCACGGCGCTTGCATTCCTGTTCAAGCATGTCCGTGATATGGTATCTCAATTCAGCCATTTCTTGTGTAAGGTCCTCCGCTTCTTCCTTGGCCTTCGACTTTTCTTTTCTCAGCTCTTCCTAATAAGCATTCACTTATTTCTTTAGCACATGCATGATAGGCATCTAAAAGTTCGAATAGAGGCTCAGAAACTAAAACATCAGGGGTGTGTTTGATTGCACAAAAGCCAGGGAGGCTTAGGGATTTTGCTTAGCATTTAAGTGCCATGTGAGTAAAATTCCTTGTTTGGTTGCCAATATAGCATTGAAATCCCTGGAGACTCCCATGGATGTCTCCTGGTTAATCATTCCATATCTGGTGATGTGTCACCCTTGTCCACTCCCTACGAAATTCAAGCCAAAACCCACAAAAAAGGTGGAACTTTTCTTGAATTTCTTGGGAATGGTACTCTCTATATCCCCCTCTCTCTTCTCTCTAGATTGGTAATGACAACCCCTACCACTATTCTCCAAGGCTGACAACCAAACACTACATACCACTATTCTCCCAGGTAAATCCAATGCTTGTCTCCTTTTGACCACTTACACTACTACACTCTGAGGTAAATTCCCGGAACCAAACATATCCCAGGTGACTCAATCAGGGCTCGAGTCTGAGTCAACTCAAAACTTGGGCAAGTACTAGATTGATTTTTGGAGTTAAGATGCTCATGCTGCAGTTTGAATTCCTCATTTTCCAGTAATTGGTAAAGTTTTTCAGTTTGTAGAAAAATCGGGGGAGTTTTGTAATACATGATTGATCGATTATTCTATAAAGGATCTGTAGAGAAACATTTTCATCAATGGAAATACCTTGAGCTGTTTCACAAGAAGGTCAGATTCATGGATCTGATGTGACATCTTTTCCATCTCGTCCCTCAAATTTTCATCCCAGGTTGCTACCACTGCCAGCTTTGAAAGGAATGGTCCCAAAACTTCCTCCCAAGCGCTTCAGAAATAGCATCAATTATTACTAGGGATGTAAAGACATGGAATTCCTGATGGGGAATTTCAATAGGTGATTCTTGAGAGATACCTGTATCCTCTCCATGTAAAATCAAATCAAATCAAAATAGCAAGTGCAATTCAACTTGTACAAGATGGTATGATGGCATGTAAGTATTAGAAAAATTATAATTTCTTTCAAGGGCATTTACATAAATGCATGCATATATTGGTTTTATTCACGTTTTTTTCATGCAGGTCGCAGAAGATCCATAAAATGTATGCATGCATATCCAGTGTATTGACTCTTGATATGCATTGTCATAAAATTAATGTCAATTCTTTCACACCATGATAAACTACTGATTTAGTAAGATGGATGTGAAACATACCCTAATTCATGCTTGCAGCATAATATATATATATATATATATATATATATATATATATATATATTTTTTTTTTTTTTTTAATATATGATAAGTTCTAAAATGCATATACTACAATAGATACATAGATAATGATAGCATAACATATTATGTACCACCATTATTTACATAATATTTTTCGGCATTTTTTATTCATGTTGATAGCATCTTGAGCATTGTAAGTTGTAACAGACGTGAAAAGCTAATTGAAAGAGTGTAAAACAAGGTGAATAGTGCCATTATCAAAATATGGTAGTGCGGATATCAGTTCCCTGTTTTTTTAATGCTGATTATATTAATCAGAACAATATGAGTGAAATCAACATTATTTCTGTAATATTACCTTACAAAACCTAGTAACTTTTCTCATAGAATAGTGTCATATAAGTCTGTGTATCACAAGTACAGATATGGGTAGACTTTATTAGCACAAATTGATCCTTAAAACTCTCATAACTTTCCCAACAATGGATTGGCCAAAAATTGATTGTTATGGACAACTAAGCCAAAATTATAACACCAAGTAATTGTTGTAATTCCATATACGGATCAACCGAACTAAGTTCAAGCAGATATGCAGTGTAAACAGTATCACTGATGCAGATTGTAGGCCCAATAAGAGGCATATTTGCCCATTAGGACTTTTAGGAATTTATTTCCATGTTATTTATTTTCTAGGATTTTTATTTCATGGTATTTAGTTTTAGGGGACCTGGCTAATTAGGGGGTTATCTTTATGGATATGTACAAGAGTTTTTAGGTCTTTGGAGTTAGTTCAGCCTGTGAGTCTTTTTAACCCGGTTTCACGGATCAGTACCTTTCTTTAGAATTTGAGCTTTCGGAGTGTTTGGGGTAAAATTCTGGTGTTTGGGGAGACTACCTTAGGTGTTGTTGCACATGTAGATAGTGGTCTTGGTTGTGACCTGAGCTTTATTGGACTAATCAAGAGTAATACTTGGTGGTGGTACTCGTATGGGAGATAGGTCAGATTTCGAAAAATGACAAAATCCATTACAAGGAAAGAATTATAGACAGAAAGGGGATGGATAGGAGAGAAAGGAGTCCTTTTGGAATTTTTTTTCGCTTTCTAACAAGTGAAGTATGGGTTCGGTGAGTAGACTTTAGTTGCATATTGAAACAATAGTAGTAGTATTTGTCCCATGAATTGTATGCATCCAGCTTGGCTACGTATGATTATGACCAAATTACGGCTTGAGAGACCATGATCTCTCGCTTAGTTTTGGTTATCTTGTCTGGATCCTCCTATTATGCTATTAGTAAAAGAATGTGGAAGTATTGCTGCTAAGGAAGTTTTGGTTTTTTGGAGGAAAACAATGGATGTAGGTTGGAATGAACGTAGTGTAGGGCAGTCGGCTGGGCATGATCGGGGAAAGTACTCTTGTCAAATTGATCGTAGATACGGAAAAAAGAATACATAATTTTCTTTTTTGGTTCAGTCCTTCTGACCCAGGGTATGCCCTGGCCAGTTTATTAGGTACTATGTAATGCCAGTTGGGACTCCTGATCCCCAATGTATTCTTCATAGTATCAATGAAAATTTGTCATTTTTTCAAAATAAAAATAAAAATTCCATGTTTTTTAAAGTTAGGGAATTTATTTATTTTTTCATGTAATTTTATCTCAATTGCCTATATAAGGCCCTCATGTATTAGAGATTATTAGTTTTGATGATTAATTGAAGTGAACACAGATTCTCCCCTCTGCAGATTTCTCCTCTTCTCCCCTAATTTCTATTCTTCTGCTTCTATCCTTATTCTTCTATTCTTCTCCTTCTCTTCTGCTTCTCTTTTCTCCTCTTTCTCCTCCCTGGCATACATCAATCTCATTTTTTCCCTTTTGAAAGAGTAAACTTTACAAAAAGAAACAGGAACATATAATACAAATTGATCCCCAAGTTAAAAAAGGCCTGGGGGAGATGTGGCAGCTCCATACCCAGACTAGCTTCTAAATGCCATTAAAAAATGCCATGGAGTTAGCTTCCTTGGAGCAATGACAAAATGAAACTCCCTTTTAAAGCATGAAGTTGAGTCCAAAATCCTCAAACAAGATGTCAGATCATTAGTTAGAAAGTGCGCAATGTTGAGAGACACCAACAACGAACCACTTAACCACCTCACACGCTAAGTGAGCATTTTAAGCTCACCCTAGGAGCCTTGGTTTCTTCCACAATATACGCTTTGCATATGAAAGCATAGTATATATATGTAAGCTAACATAAGTAAGTTACATTGACAATGACAATTGTAATGCAAAATGTTATTTTATATAAAGGGTGATGATATTTTCACCCCCCTGCATTACGAATTCGCCCCCTTTTTAACGTGATCTGACGTAAAAAAGCGTTAAAGTTGCCCACTGTTCACGTTATAAGGGGGGCAAATGAGGGCAAATGAGTACTGCAGAGGAGGTGAAAATATCATCGCCCTTTATATAATACAAATGTAACATTTAATAGGGAAAATGAACCATAGAAGATTTGGAATTTGCTCTATAGAAAATGATACAATTATGCGAATCAATTATCAGAACTACTTTTAAGTTGATGAAATCGAGATATTTGCAAGAAAGCCATGTGACCAGCTAGTATTGTACTTGTTAACTCACCAATGTTGGAGAAAGGCGTTATTTATCTTTTATACTTTAACACTCCCCCGAACGTGTGGCCTACCTGGCAAACATGTGGCACATGTGGTCCCACTTTGGGCCGACCATCGCATGTGGATTTTTGCTATCCGGGAGGTTTGAACTTGAGACCTTTGGCTCTGATACCATGTTAACTTACCAACTTCTCCAAAAGCTTAAGCTGTTGGAGAAAGGCGTTATTTATCTTTTATACTTTAACAGTACTCTTGCCACATGTGCCGACCTTGTTGGGTCCCCAAGTCACGAGAAGTCCCAAGATGGGTTTGGACTTCTAAACCACATGTTTCACACACACACACACACACACACACACACACACACACACACACACACACATATATATATATATATATATATATATATATATATATATATATATATATAACAAAAATGCTATGCATTGACTATAGTCTTTGTAACTTTGAGATACACAAACTTGGACTTCAACGGGCGAGGTATGTCGACACACATGTTGTATAAGCATGTTAAAATATTAAAGCAACACAAAATCAAAATATATAATACCCAAAATATGGAAAATATAGAAAATGCCTGGAAGCTTGGAAATTTTTAAGTAAAATCCAGGCCCCTGCTGACAAATCAACAAACCTAAAAGTGCCGAAGTCCAACTGTCCATGTAGGTTAGTCATTCAAGTCATTGTGGCAATCTTATGGTGGTAAGAAATAAGAACAGACCTCTATGCAAGTCACAAGCAGGACACATATCTTTCCTAAAACACCATCATAGTCTTGGCAGAAATTAAAAAGGACATTTGAGTGTTGACTTTGTACCAATGAACAAAAAATAGCCATTCAAAAAAATAAAAAACAATGAACAAAAGGTCTCAGTTTGGAATAATGCTCTTTCTCCTACTTCCATCCCTCATTTCCCTTACACCATCAGAACCACTAGCATGACTGCATCAATCCCACTATTAATTTCACCAATTTTGCATCAGTCATTGTTTTTCTTTGTAGTGGGATTCTAGACATTGCTAAAAATCCCGGTTTTATTAATACACTCGTGAATAGGTCAGATTTCAATATTTTATTAAGTTATATGCATCTGTTCTAATATTATATTATTTTGTATAGATTCTTCCTATTTGTGAAGTGAGGCTTTTAAACTCCAGCTCCCAAATTATCTCCCAACCGTCTACTTAACGCAATTGAGGATTGGAATCTTAAATATAGCAAAGTTACAACTAACCATATTTCCTCTAGAGTTTGATCATTCCTAACCTAATTGTAGCTTTGTGGGTATGAATGAATGAAGTGATATGGGAAGCACTTCCCATGAAAATATTCTCAAAATAAAACATGTGCAAAAATGAGGAATGAAAGCCAATTAAATCTGTGATCTAATAACAACAAAACAGATGAAGCCGTTGAAACCTACCTCATTTGTTCCGATATAGGAAGCTCAGGTAGACAAGGCTTATTGAATCCCGATATGTTGTTCTTTTTCAACCACTTGTCAAGGTGCTCTTCAATCTTATGACAAAACTGTTTGGCATTTTTCTCAGAAGTTGCTATCTTCTCTTGCAATTCTTTGTTTTCCTTTTCCAAACAGCTAATCATTTGCTGCGACTCCTGAAACCGGGCTTCAAGTTCTTCAATCCATGAACCCATCTTTGCTTTCTCGTGACCATCTTGTTCATTGATTTTCTTAGCGTCAAAGTAACTTTGCTCCATAGCCATTAGATCAAGCCTTAAGCTCTCTATTTCACACTGGGATTCCAATGCAATAGACGAGACAACTGTCTCTAATTTCTCTATGTGCATAGCAGAATGTTGCAACTCCACTTCCTTTTGCTTTAATTTCCGCATAAAAAACAAGCGTTCAGAATCAAATTGCACCATTTCTTTCCTCAAGCAATTGACTTTCTCATGTAACTTGTGAACTTCTGCAAGCTTTAGCTCAAGGCTGTGTACATGCTCAGCCACACAATTTGCCTCCACATTCCTCAAGTTTAGTTGATCCTGCAAGTATCCTGCACAAAAAGTTGCTAAGTGAATATGATCTAAAAGTCTAAAAGACTCATCTTTGGTTATGGGGCATTGTCAAAAGAAAGTTGGGCTATTAGAGAAACGATAACCCCTAAGAGAAGACTAGCTTTCATAATTTCAGAAGAGTAAATGACATATTCGTATGCATGCTGAATAGTGAATACTACTAAGATAATTACCTATTTCTTGAGAGCAATTCCGCAGTTCTTTTTCCAACTCCTCAGTGTATTTATTGTCTTTTGAATGTGCTTCTGATAGTGCCATCACATCAGATTCATAGTTCTGCATAGGAAGAAGCTTAAAAGTCAGATTCATCAGCTATTTGGAACAGAAAAGCCAAGCTCTCTTCAGTACACTATTTAAAAGACGGAGAGAATTTGACAATCTAATCATGTTGTTTGCACTTATTGATAAGGTATACATGCCTCATCAAGAGGCCGGCACAATAATTTAGATCCCTGGCCCAAACGGTATGTTTTCGGTCAAATCCCTTTTCTCCTATTTGTTGGATGCCCCTTCTAGTTCCATGGGTTGGCACAAAACTTGGTCGTCTTAGGTCCCACCAAAGGTCCAGGCTTTCATATGTGCGGTGATGAAAAAAGCTAATACTTGAGACCTACTCAAGAGGCAGAACTTTCATATTGTATGTCGATGAAAAAAGCTAATACTTGAGACCTACTCAAGAGGCAGAACTTTCATATTGTATGTGGAAGTATATTGTATTTGAAGGCGGAAGAGTATATTAAGCATCACTTCATCGATTGTTCATTCTTATTTCAAATATGTTGGGGTGTGTGTGTGTGTTGGGAGGGGGGTTGCAATCCTCTCTCTGTTTGGTAGGGCTTGGTCTATGGTTTAGCCGACACTCTTTCACTTTTAAATGTATTGCTCGGAGTTAATGTGGGCGTGTAGGAAGGTATTTGTGAAATAATCAAGAATTTTATGTGTATGTACGTGAAACCATTTCTAGGTTTTTAGATGCTGCCATGTCAGACAACTCATATCCGTGTCGAAACTCGACACACGAATCCGCATCGACAAATTATGATTACATATGCTTTCTATTTTAGCCGTGTCCCCGTTTCTAAATTTTGGGGGTTTGCCGTGTCTGACACTCGTGTCTGTGTCCACAAATCATAGCTCTGGATGGGATAGTGAATCATATGGACCTAATGGGAAAATCTTGTGGCAGCTAGTACCATTGGTGGTACAAGTTTGAATGTAATTCAATATAAACTTTTTAGGAACTTTAAATTTAAAATTTTGCGGACCAACTCAGAACTCAACTAAACGGACTGGATCTATGTACCGAGTCCAAACTCTGATTTAAAAAATACAGCAACTGACCAAGTTTTGAGTATTGCAGGTTATCAGCAGTTGTGAGGCCAACCATGCTGTACGGCTCAAAATGTTGGGCCACCAAGAAGCAGCATGTGCATAAGATGAGTGTAGCGGAGATGCGAATGCTTAGATGGATGTGCGGCCACACAAGGTTAGATCGAATTAAAAATAAAGACATCCGTAAAAAGGTGGGGGTGGCACCAATTGAGGAGAAGATGAGAGAGCACTGCTCCATTTAAAAAGAAAAGAAAAAGATGAGAGAGCACCGCTTAAGATGGTTTGGGCATATCCAACGTAGGCCTCAGTGACACACCGGCTATAGCGGATGAGTGTACTAGTGGATGCGAGTCAGGAATCTGGTCGGAAGGTGTTTACTGGCCGTGAGCTACCCTTGGGTGCACAAATATCGTTCCGAGGATAACTTTTGATCCGCCCGTCAGATCGAGGCGATTCGTATATTGATTCGGGGGTACTCGAGAAGATTCATCGTCCAATGACAGCCCTGGCGGTCATCCGGCTTCCCGACATGCTCGGATCGTCCATCCGATGTCATCTAGCAGGATTTTTTCGCACTTTCATTTAACGGACTTCGTACGACAATGCGAATGGAAACTCTTTATTACTTTGAGAATGGAGAGGCATGCTGGGTGCGATCATACCAGCACAAATGCACTGGATCCCATCAGAACTCCGAAGTTAAGAGTGCTTGGGCGAGAGTAGTACTAGGATGGGTGACCTCCTGGGAAGTCCTCGTGATGCACCCCTGTCACTTTTTTCGGCTATCTACCACTTTTTTCGAACAATCTTTCGGTTCTGGAACGTCGATGAGGAAGAAGTGAGAAGAAGTGACTTGTGCCAAGTTGATGGAGTAAAAAGGGGTAGGGGTAGACCGAAAACAACTTCGGTAGAAACTGTGAGAAAAGACTTGAGGGCTAGGAACATAACATAGAACATGACCTTGGATAGGATAGAAAGGAAGAAAATGATCCATGTAGAAGATCCCAACTAGTGTCAGGATTAGACTTAGTCAATTGGAACAGGGTAGATTCGTTCACTTTCTTCATGAAAATTTTCTAAAGGATTCATTAGCTGACCCCAACAAGTTTGGGACAAAGGCTTAGTTGAGTTGAGTTGAGTTGAGTTGAGTTGAGCAGGTTATCAACAGTCTCGGCTAAGTGAAAATTGAACATCGAAGGTCTGACTTAGGAGTTGCATCTGAGTACTTGAGCATTGTCAAAACAATACATCAGATGTTGAAAAAGGTGGGAATACAAGGCAAGAATCTCTTTGGCACCAGCTCTCCTTCCATGGCCCTTCTCTAGTCCTATGCAATTTTATAGTTTTATGCCCGGGTGTGCCTGCAAGTAGTTGTAATTTTATTTTATTTCCATACAATTGGTGTAGCTGTAGTTTTCCTTTGTTTTATTAAATTCTTTTATTTGTTTAAAAAAATTAAATCCATAATTCAGCATAACTGAAGATATCTACTGTTCCAAATCTGGTAGACCTAGAAGGTTGAAAATCATCCCACACTATGTAACAAATAGACTCCTTCCTTGAGTAACCTTCTAGGTCTCAACACATGTTGGAAATGTGATGCAAATCAATTGCCTGTTAACTAAATTAGAGAACTGACTTACTGGTTTAAAATAACTAGGACTGGAATTTGCTATAGAAACCCAAATTCCGAGCTCTTTTATCTCTTTGAAGAAATTTTTGGGTTTGAAGAAATTTGCTAAAATAACTAGGACTGGAATTTGTTATAGAAACCCAGTTGCTCGGCAAACCAGTCCTGGAACCTACTTATGCAAAACAAAGTCCTCCAGGGTCATACCCATCAGATGCTTCCTATACTAATCAACAATAATTTCAGCTACATTGCCAGATCTTTGATATACTTTATCTTTTTGAGTTGTTACAACCTAGAAGCAATGTTCGTACTTCGTACACTCACTCTTAAAACTCATGCAAGTTGATGGTTTGGCCAGCCTTTGGGTACTGAGTCCAAACTCCAATTTTATGAAATCTGCTTGGTTGGTTATCAAAATGAGATGATTTTTTGTCCTTAAATATAAATAAGTTTCTCATTGATATGGCTGAGTTGAATTAGGAAATTAAGACCAATGTCCGACTTGAGTCCAAGTATTTGACATTAGTTGTATGTCATTAAGTCAAGTGTGGACAGAATTTGTTTGGACATTAGGACAACTGTAATTCTTAAACAAGAGTTTTCGTTTTCATCATTTTTTAATTATTTTTGAACAAGTTTTCAGAAGAAAAGGTGATGTTTCTAGCATAATATGCATTTTTTATCTTAAGAATGACGTTTCAGTCCATAAAAAAATTCAGTATATAATGCTTTTTTAGAATTAACTCAACCTCCTTCATGAAATTCAAATGTCTCTTGCCATATGTGCCAGTGATGTTCGTGGGCAGAAAGAAGTTTACTAGAAACCACCAATAATAGATTTTTCTTCCTTAAACAACTTTCTTTTCCCTGATAAGGAGTTTATGATCCTCTTGGGGACATTGGTTCCTGGATTTTCAACAAGACATAATAGATGACACCCTTGCACCTTGTTTCATTTCATTTCCCTCTGAAAGTATATACTTCAAGCTAGCTAAAGACCCATATGCATGTACAAGCATTGGACCTTGAGATGATAATGTTTCATTACAATCTTGCTATATGTAAATTGGCTAGCATTAGAGTACATTTTGTCATCAAAAACCAAATTCAACTACCTTTTTTAATGGCCCAAAATTCAACTGCCTTATATGAGAAGAAAAATATATATGTTTGATAACTTAAACGAAGCTTGGCAAATACACTATAAATTTTCAAGAATCACAAGAATGAAAATATCATTAAAAAAAAGAATCACAGGCATGAAAAAATGACAAAGGTGATGTTCATAGCTGCAATCTGGAGACAAAATTAATTCAGCATTTTTGGACTGTACATGCAAGAGTGATTCTCTTAGCACGTCCTTCTCTTTTCTCAGCTAGAATAGGAAATTGTTTGGTAGAAAGTATTGACAATCCAGACCTAATTGACTACATAAATCCAAGCAATATCACTAAGGATACAAAGGAACAAAATGGAAGCAATTTAAACTCCTGTTGACTTATATTCAACGGAGGATTTATTTTCTCAACACTTGAAAGGAGTTCGTTTAAACAAAAAAATATATTTTAAAATTCAATGCTCTGTGCCAATTAGGGAGTAGGTATACAATGCCATGTCATTAGAAAATAGCAATTCACCCTGGATTTTGTGACTTTTTCTCCTCAAGCCTTGGAAATTTGGCCTACTAACGAATGTGTGAAATCCACACCACAAATATGGAGAGAAACAAGCATCACAAAGAACAAAGCATCCAAAAGAAACTTCAGCATGAAGGTGGTCATTATGGCCTTCGTACTATAGGCAGAGTATCTACATGAAGTATTGAATTGTACCTCTCTACACATTGTTCCTATCTGCAAGAGCTCCTCAACGTCGACTGAAAAGTCATCAGCTCCCCTAAAACTGCTAGACATCTGGAGAGAAATAAACACTATAAAGATTCAGGCAAAAGGTGCCATGTTAGCAGATTCAAGGATTTTCAGTTTCAAATTCCAATGAGTATAACTCGAATGTGTGATTGGTTAATTGAAAACCTAATGGCTGAGCAATGTAATGCATACAATCATGAATATTGCCTCAGAAACTCTGTAATTTAGACACAGAAGTCTGCCAGTGTCAGACATGGATGCAAAATGCATGACATGGACATGAGTGTCAGATAAGCATAATACTAGAAACCAGTTCAAATTAATCATAACATATAGAAAAATGTGTCTATATAAAAAGAAATAAACTAAAACTATGCAAATATGATACAAGTAATACAAGAAAATAAGAGAAAGGATGAATTCGGATTTTTCCTTGATGGCCATAACGACTAGCATTCAACATGTCATATTTTTTTCTTTCAGAAAGGCTACAGATTTACTGATGGAGTAGAATAATATTACAGTGCCAAATCAGCACCCAGTAACTATCCAAAACTTAGAACCACAACTTAGAACAGTAACTAGATTTCATGCATTACACAAACAGGAGAATAGAAACCCCAAATAAGTGTCAACCAGTCCAATTGATTTGTTGGTCACTATTTTGTAGTTGTACCTGAAAATCGAAAAATTCGTTCTGCCACTCTGTTGGTAAGAGAAACTAATTAAAATCATCAAGAAAATTCTCTTACATAGAATGGCTCTTCTGTATCAAAACTACCCAAATAAACAATGGATAAAAATTATGGAATAACCACTGTTTAAGAAAAAAAAAAGATCAAATTATACAGTACAGAAAATATAGTGATGTAATTCCCATTAAATCTCATTAAGCAGGAAGAAAGATGACATGTCTATGAAATACTCATCAATCCAAATACATAATAATATGATAATAAAATGGAGAGGCAGTGACTCCTTTCATAACCAGGAGGTTTATAGGAAAAACAAATACTATATTTCACAATTTATTGAAGAATTATCTAATCAATGAAAAACAAAAAACACTGATTTTTTTTCATGAGATACCCATAAACCCTATCCACAAAAAATAGGGACAGATCAAAACCCTAATCTCTAACCTGATATCAGCTTCTTTGATTCCCAATATTCAAAGCCTGCCCAAACCAAATCCAAGACTTCGAAAAGGGGTAAAATTAAGAAGACCCACTTGCCTGAAATGACAGAATTTTTTTTCAATCTCCCCAAAATACCATAGCATAGCCTGCAACATCCAGACACTTCTCAGAAAGAAACCTACAGTGAATAATTAAGGGTTTTGGAGAAGACCCAAAACCTAATACATGAATTTCAAGCAGAAAACAGAAAAAGATTAGGGAAAATGGTTTTAGATAGAGATTCCCCAAAACCCAAAAAATAAACACTTTAAAAATCAAGAAAGTTATTTTGAAGCATACCTTTTTGAGGGCTTTCGTTAGCTTTGAATAGATAAATTGAGACCCATTTGTCAGATTATTGGAGGATTAAATTTCAGAAATGAAAATTTTGAATTTGAAATAGTGTTGGAAAAAGGTTCTGGAATTTGTAGAACAGCCTTTTGCTGATGGTGAGGATTAAGAACTATTCCTCACCCCTGGTGAAGTTAAGATCTCTTTGTTATAACTTTTAAGCAATGCATAAACAATGAATTGGGCTGGGCCTTCTTAAATATTAATGGGCTAAATTGGGCCCAAATGGATAGACTTATAAGAGGTTCTTAAATATAAGGAAATGTTATCAGCACTACTGCCTTTTTATGAGGGCACTCCTCACATTATTAAAAGTAGGGTATGGCCCTCACTATAGGATGATCCAAACCGTCCATTAGATGGGCCAGTGGGCCACAGCCTAAATAGGTTGTGCCCCAAAAATCATTTCCATAGGTTGATCCTAACCTTCCAATCTGAATGTTAGATGGTTGATCCTAACCCACTATAGATCGGAGGGTTAGGATCAACCTATGGAAATGATTTTTGGGGCACAACCTATTTAGGCCGTGGCCCATCTAATGGACGGTTTGGATCATCTTATGGTGCGGACCATACAGTACTTTAAATAAAGTGAGGAGTGCCCTCATCAGCATACAGTAGTGCTGATAACATTTCCCATGAATATATTAATTAAGCAGCCGTCCGATACCATTCATCGATCTGAAGAGATCATTAAAAAGGCACAGATCGAGATCATTGAGAAGGCAGCAGTGTTTGAGTTCGAGAAAAGTTCACTAAATTCCTCTTCAAAACCCCCCAATCTACTGAAAACCTAAATTCTCTTCAACCAACCAGCCTTCTTAAGAATGGTAAGAAACCCAGAACCCAAACCAAGAAATCTAAAAACCCAGATCACAATTCTCAAGAACTCAATGAAGAACGACCCAATTGAAGAGAAAACCAGAATACCAAATCCCAAAACCCTCAATAAAATATCATTCCTCTAAGAATTACGATTTAGAGACAAAAGCTTAGCCCACTCCATTGGCCCCAAAAATTATCTACTAGTTAGGCCCCGTTCGTTTTAGATAATGAGAACCTAGTCCAAAACCTATTATTGGACTCAAATTTACGTTTAAGCCTTGTTCATTAAGGCCCTATTTCAGATTGTGACAACCGATGGTGAGGGCCTGGCCATCGGTTGTCACAATTTGAAACAAACAGGGCCTTAAGATTATGCCAAGTGATTGTGAATCCAATATCAATTATTGGATTAAAAAATCCGTTTAATTTTGAGTTAAATAATTGGTTTTGGTCTCACAATCAGTTGGCATAATATTAAACGAATAGGGCCTTAATTTTGAGTTCAATAATAGGTTTTGGACTCACAATCGCTTGCCATAATCTAAAATGAACAGGGCTTTAATGTGAGTGAAACCCTTGAGCTACTAGCCACAATGAGCCATACACAAGATTTTACTCTTTGTAGTTTGCTTGGGATTGAACCTTTCAGGGGAAAACTATTTGATGTGGTGGGTCCACTCATTGGGCCTTTAATCCACACCATCACATACCCTTAATTTTTTTGTTAAAATGCATGCTTTTGTGCTAGTATGATTGCACCCTAATTTCATCTTAATTGTTATCCCTAAGAACCTTTAAATTGGTGTTTTATGGGTGTAACATGGGTCGAGTAATGCAGAGAATCCGACGTGGGCCCATGCTCCTTCAGCAAGTTAGTGATGATAAAAATCATTGATTCTAATGTTGTGAGTCGAGACTCGAATTTTTATTAAAATACTCTTGAAATAGTACTTAAAGTTATAAAATATTGGAGGTTATTTTTGTAAAATAGTATAATAATTCAGATCTCGGACTGTCCTACGGGCTTTTGTTAGTTGTATGGATCCAATCAAAAATAATTCCGGAGCCTATGATACGGATCCTAAATGTGTCCATGGATCTTAGTTATGTGTCTAGATCGTGTCTGTTTAAGTTTGGATTCGGATGGTCCATCGGACTGATTGGGTCCATTGACAAACCTACTCCTAAGCTGCTACAAATGAGCCATACATGAGAATTTCTTCCCTGTGGGTTGCATGGGATTGAGTCTTTCAGGGAGCATGCTTTCGTGGTGGGCCTGCTCAACAAATGGCCCAAATCAACATAAAAAAATGTTTCATGTATGAGATTTACATGACTCTGCCAATGCTAATCATATGGTGTAAATCATACCAACATAGGCTGGAACCATGATGAACTCATATTAAGGAGTCAAAGTCGAGCCAAGGCTAATGACACCCTTAATTATTATTTTTTCTTCTTGAAAGGCATGTTTTTTGTGCTGGTATGATCGCACCCTAATTTTTACCTTATTTTATATACCTAAGACCATTCGAATTGTTGTGTTATACGTGCAAAAAATGGTCAGAATATGATAGAAAATCAGATGTGGGCCCACATGCTTATTTAGCAAGATAGTGCTAATTGATGCTAATGTTGCGATCGTTACATCTTAACCACCACCAGTCACATGTGGGGACTCCTTTTGAGTCATAAATTGTAATCTAGTCTTTTCGAGCATCGACAAATAGACAAGTCTACATTATACAAAGGTAAGTTGGAGTGAACCCATGACCTAACCGTTGAGGTGTTTGGGTCATAACATATGTTACCTCGTCTGCTCAATATTATGTCCTATTACTATATATATTAAGTGAAGCTACACATACGTGTACCTAACTTAGCTACACCGATGGCTTAAAATGCAGTGGGCCTGCATTGTTTGGGTGATCCAAACCATTCATTTGATAGGCCCTCACATTGATAGGGTGTGCTAAAAAAATCAGCTCCATTGGATGATCCCAACCCTTCAAACTATGGAGGCAAAAATGGACAGATTTGTAAAGGTTTTTACACATCCATTTTTGCCTCCACAAATCGTAGGGTTGGATTGATCCTATGGAGCTGATTTTTTGGGCACACCCTATCTATGTGAGGGCCCATCAAATGAATGGTTTGATTCATCGAAACAATGTGGGGCTCACTATATTTTAAGTCGTCCGTGTAGCTAAGTTAGCTACAAGCATATGTAGCTACACTTTTCTCATATATATATATAGGTAATTTCGCAAAAACCCATTTGGCTACTCACTTTTTCAGGTGAGAACAACAACCTTAGATGGTATAAATGAATAAGACAAAAATTTGCTGCTAGGTTTTTGTTCTCTCCTGAAAAAGTAAGCTGTGAAATGGCTTTTTGAGAAATTGCCCAGCAAATCCTCTGTAATAAAGTTAACGATAATATGCTAAACGTAGTGAATTAAGAAAAAGATGTGTTTCCATGCTCAATTTGACTTCCAACTTTCATATTTCTTGCTCATAATTATGTTTCTACATCCACTTTGAGGATATACTTTTTATCTTCTATTTATGGATTTGACTGATCTTACTAAAGTTTATGAAACAACCAATTACTCCAAAAGCTTAAGATGATGGGGTGTGTGTGGCCCCTCTTTTTAGGGTTTGCTTACACATGGCACATGTGGCCCCTCTTTTGGGTTTAGCCATTGCATGTTGATTTTTACTATCAAGGAGGTTTGAACCAAGGACCTTTGCTCTGATACCATGTGAAACTACCAATTACTCCAAAAGCTTAAGCCGATGGAGCTCAACCAAATAGGCTCATCTGTAATAAACCGAGTTCGTATAAAAGTTGAGAATCTAAAACTCGAACCCCGAACCAAGCAAACTAAAAAACCAGGTAACATAGGTCATAATTGTTGGGTTTTTCACCGAAGAAAACCCACTCAAATTACGAAGCAAATAAATATGTGGATAAAAGAAACCAAACCAACAAGAGAGCAATCACACAAAAGAACACAAAGATCTACGTGGAAAACCCTCCAACGAAGAGGGAAAGACCACAGGACGAATCTGACGAAATATCCACTAATCAAATAAGTAATACAACGTCTTTTTCTCAAGTTTTTTACCCAAAACTTGAGACCATACAAGAAATAAGAGAGATAAAAAGTTATCTCGTTGCGAACAACAAAATCCACTTTCTCACTAAAAATTACCCACTTCGATTTTCAAGTCGAAGAAACTCAATTCCTCGTGAAGTCTCCGTGCAACGAGAGGATCAAACGGCACAGTGAAACGCTCCAAACGTTAGGTTTTGATTCCCCACAAAACTCCCAAAAAAAGAGCACTCAAGAAAAACCTTTGTTTTCTTTTTCTTCTCTTCTTTTTTCTCTCTTTTTTTCTCTTTCTATTTTTCTTCTAACCCTCCTCCTTCTTTGTTTCCACACTTTTTGCGTTTTTATTCACGCACACACCCCCACCGACTCACGCCCTTTCCTTTTGTTAATTGGAAAGCCCTTGTTTCCTTTTTTTTACCTGGAAACGTGGATATGTGTGGGGCCTACATGGGGTTGGACCCAACAACAATAACCCTAGCGCTCAATATGGTATCAATGGACACTGACAGTTTGATAGATCCAAAATATCCGAATGTTTATGGACATGATTTGTGTACATCACTACATCAGCTGGATCCAAACATGTCCATTGGATTCATATTTAAGGTTCCTTTGTTTTTTTTTTTTGGGTTCAAGACCCTGATGTAGCCGATGGAGCATCCTAGATTCGAATGGAAGGTGCTAATGTACAAAAATGCCCTTCATATTTTCATTCATTTTCGTCCATTTTATGGGGGTAATTTTGTAACATTGAAAAAACTATTCAAAATGACATAATATTTTATTTTTTCACTTTTTGTTCCAATGATGATTCTCCTCTTTCTTCCTCCAGTTTCTTCTCTGCCTTAACCCTATGCTCTAACTATGTACAATGTAAGTAGGACCCATGACAGTCCGATGGACGGTCTGATTTGAAATGAATTGTGATCCAGACTCGGAAAGTAGGGTCCGAAAATGGTCAGACCGATGAGCAATCTAGTTGGATCGCGACCAAGGCATAGGTGAATTTGATCTTAAGCTGATCTGTTGATACACTCAGGCCTTTTCGTTTTAGATTTTGACAACCGATTGTGAGTCCAAAACCTATTATTGGACTTAAAATCACGTTTAATTTTGAATCCAATATAAGAATGTACAAATTTAGAAGAATGGGAGGGGATATAAAGACAAGAATATTCAATCCTTTAAAACGGCATTCTACATTCGAAAGAAAATCTAAGGCTGCATTAGTTTCTCTCCATTAGTGTAAAAATTTTCAGCTCTCGTAGTGTTGTAGGGAGTTTCAATCTTTGCAAGCTTCAAATTGATAGTATATGTTAGAGTCATCATTGATTCGTACTTGGCATCAGAGGGGCTGAGCAGACAAGGTTAAGTCCTAGTAAAACTAGGAATTGTGGTTGTTTTAAGTTTTAGTTACATGAAGTTGAGTTTTCCTAAAGTCAATTTTTTTTGGGTTGAAGTAATAGTTAGTTTATTTGAGTTGCTTTAGTAGGGTGGTTTTGGATTCTTAAAGTTTTACTGGATATAGAATTAGAAAAGGATACGTGAGGAGTGGTAGTGAACGTTCTGTGATAAGTTATAAAGTCCTAGTTAGAGTAGGATTTTAGTTTGATTTATAATAGGACTTTATGTCATCTTAGTCTGTATAATGAGAAGTGCAAAATGTGTAGTGGTGTAATATTTTGAATTCATGTTAAAAAGAGAAAAAGTTTCTCTCCTTTATTTATGTTTTTTTGCTTCTTGTACCTCCTTGCTTTGTTTTCTTTTCAACAATATATTGTGATAAAATAATATTTGAGGAAAGGGTTCCTGCACACAAGTGCAAAAACATGGTGGGGGCTCACATTTTTTTGGGGGTCCAACGCATTCACTTGGAAGGCCCTTACATGGATAGGGTGTGGCCCAAAAATCAGCCCCATTGGATCATCATAACCCTGCCATTTGTGGAGGGGAAAATGAACAGAAATATGGACACACAGTGTCTGTCCATCCCCATCCCCCCCAACCTTTGTTCAGGTTAGGACACTCCAATGGGGCTGATTTTTTAGCCACATTTTATCCGTGGAAGGGCCTTCCAAATGAATGATTTTGATCCCTACAAAAATGTAGCCCCCACCTTGTTACTACACTTGTGTGCAAGTAACTTACCTGCACACGTTTGCAGGAACCCTTTTCTCATCATATAAAGGTGCCTATGTACAGTGATATATAGGATAAATACGCCTATAAGAAATCTTTTTATCGGATTAGAATCATATCGATATCTATATTTTATGGGGTTTTTATATAATGGATGCGCGAACAATATGAATGGGCAACTATACAAGTGTGACCACTTACTCAATGAGCCTAGCCATTTATTTTTTAACCCTTGAAAATTCAATCCCAAGACGATTGCACCCTCCAGTTTCTGCCCATTAAATCAACAGTGAGAATATTAAAAAAAAAAGGACCAGTCAGTATTCATCAAGAGGTTTGGATCATTGAACCCAACTTATACTTCTACCCCTCCCCCCCCCCCCCCCCCCCCCCCATATTTATTTACATGCATAGAAGAATCCAAATTCTATATAGATACTATGAAAAAATTAAGGGTTTCATAGACACCAACAATTTATTTAAAACCTTATAAATATAAATTTATGTTGATATTAAATATCTTATCAATCCATAAATAAAATTTTTCTTGGGAAGTGATATTTATGCCCCTTTTGATCACTAGGGAGACCAGAGCCAGTGCACGGAGGAGTCAAATCCACTGGATTTTTCTGACATCAAGTACATTAGCCCCCTTTTTAGTTATTGATACACTGGCGTCGGGTGTCCCTAGTGATCAAAAGGGGCGTAAATATCACTTCCCTTTTTATTTCATATCAATATCTTGATTTTTTTTTGGTCACATCAGGAATCTATCAAGATTTTATCTCTTTGTTAATAATAGAAATGCTTACTATAAATAACCCCTTAACTTCTTAGAAAGCTCTGAATCTTTTCATACTGTGATAATCTAAGGCTCTAACTCAAAGACACTTGCTTTGAGAATCATTCTACTAATTAAATAGGGGAGTGATAAATCGACTCCCCAAATTGATGAATCGACTCCCCATGTGTCTTTCTCTCTCCTCTGGGTTAGATAGAGGAGAGAGAAAGACACATGGAGAGTCGATTTATCCATTAGGGGAGTCGATTTATCACTGCCCATTAAATAAGGTCCTTTATATCTTCAAAATTACCAAAACTTAGGTATTTTTTCATAGGAAGTGAAAATGCTCTCTCCTTTTTCATAGGCAGGCAAAATAAATAAATAAAAGAAACTAAAAATGTTTAAATATATAAGAGGATCTATATAATATCTTTACCATATACTAATATTCAGGGCCCATGCTATGCATGGGTGTAAAAATGGTGGGCCCCACATAATCAAAACGTGAGGTGTAAAATGGTGGGAGTTCGGGTAGAGATGGTTGACCCTACCTCATCAATCGCATTAGGAATAACATGGTAGGCCCCGCCCTCTGCATAGGTTTGGGTAGAGAAGATGGGCCCCACCCCAACATAGCATGAGGTGTAAAATAGTGGCCCTTCTCCTGAGTGCTTCTGCGCTTTCTCTTTGGAGAATAGAAAACGAAAAAAATATTTACATATGATGATTTCAACCCTCCCATCTATAGAGGTTTCCATGGCTATGATCATCCTTTGGAAATAGTTTTTTGGGCATAACCTATTTACATTGTGGCCCATCAAATGGACGGTTTGGATCATCCTATGGTGCAGGCCGTACCGTACTTATAGAAAAATATGGGAGGCTCTTTTATTATCCCATAAATTTTTTTATACAAGCGCAGCTATCGTGTGAATATTCTGTTATATATGGTAATGTATTGGCAACCTTGTGACTACGCTCACACACACATGTCCACCTCAAGGTAATTTTTGCTTATTTAATTTGACGGATCTATATACTTCATGATCCAACCAAGGCTTAAAAAATCGAGAAACCAATTTCAAGATTCACAGACATGTGAGTAGAAACGGGCCGGAGAATGAGAATCGCCCAAAACGACTCCAAAAAACTGGGTGGAAATCTCATTCTTCCCGCCGCGCCCTTCTATAGTGTTGGGGTTCCACGCAAAAGCAAATAGTCCCACATCAGTAAAGTGATCGAGGATGGGGCTGGGTTATAAGGGAATGGGCACCCTCCCTCTAACGGCTAGCTTTTAGGGATGAGTTCTACCCGGTTAAATTTCCTAACAAATGGTATCAGAACTGGGGCGTGGTAACTCTCGGGAAGATTTCGGTAACCCCGATGGTGGATTTCCCTGGGAGAAGATCTCGTAGTTCCCACGTTGCCGCCGCGTGGAGGGGCGAGATGGTTCACGTTGCTTCCGCGTGGAAGGGGAGATTGTTGGGGTTCCATGCAAGAGCAAATAGTCCCACATCCGTAAAGTAATGAGGATGGGGCTGGGTTATAAGGGAATGGACACCCTCCCTCTAACGGCTAGCTTTTAGGGATGAGTTCTACCCGGTTAAATTCCCTACAAGTGGTATCAAAGCTCATGTGGAGCGATCGTCGAGGCCGGGTGGAGTGGTTGTGGGTTTTGTTTAAATCCATTGTAATTAGGGCTGCAACAGGGTTGGGTTGGGTCGGGTTTTTCAAAACCCTAGCCCAACCTTGGATCCCATTTTCTCGGCCCTGACCCGCCCTGACCCTGAGTCAAGGCCAGAAAACCTCAACCCATTACCCGCTCTACAGGGTATTGTGCTGGCCCTGGCTCGCCTTGATTGGCCCTGATTGGGCAGGGCCGGCCTCAATTGACCCTAGTGCAGTGCCAAAAATAAAGCAACCACTTATTATATGGAACAAAATGATCAATAAACAGAGAAAGGGAACAAAATAAGACAATATGAATTCAACAACATGACGGGCAACAGAGACAATTAATAATAATAATCTAAAGAAACATCAATCCAAGATAATAGAAAACATTAGCAAAAGAAACATGCACAGATGGTTCAATTCTATAATAGAAAACTCAGGGTCGGGCCGGGTCACGGTACCCGAGGCATTAACCCAAAACAAGCCCGACCTGAGTCAGGGTCTAAAAAAATGAACCCTGACCCGCCCTCAGGGTTAGAAAATCCAGCCCTGATCCTGTTTGGGCTCAGGGCGGGTCAGGGCTGACAGGGCCAAACTTGCACCCCTAATTGTAATCCTTGTATATTATTTTTTCTCATAGTGGAAGATCGTGTTTCTCGCCCGTGGAGCAGGCTTGGCCGAGCCACGTAAATCTTGGTGTTCATTGTGGCTTGGTTTATTTTACTTTTCGTTTAATTTGTGCACGATCCGATCGAGTTGCCAGGCGGATTTTCTCAACATATAGGTTTGCGGAACTGCATCCATCCAATTCTTTCTCTCTTCTCATTCTCCGCTTAGAATAAAGTGATAAGAGATATGTGGAGAATGATTTTCGAACATGCCCTTAGGTTTCAAAAATTAAAAAATATCCATGTATGGATCAATATAAATTAACACGACATGTAGCCTACTATAGCCTACGTTCCTCATCTAGCAACTAATCCAATGGTGAGATCTACACCCAATGCAACGGTTGGATCTCACATATTCTAACACTCGCAACACAAAATAACACGACAAATGTTTCGACGCTGAGATTTTCCAACACTTTTTACTTTGAAAATCTCTAAAAGTTCCATCCTTTCATCAATTGATTGGCGCAAAAGGTTTCGACATCCCTTTTAAATAAGTGGGCGCGCCTGAAAATTTGAAAATTTTCTTTTGCAAAAAATGCCAAGAGTTGGTGCGCGGTCCATTCCGGCTTTAAAACCAACTTGGATAATCAGTGCCCATATATTAATATTCAAATTTGATTCCAAAACAAAGGTTAAACAGGATTAATACATAATGAGGTTCATGCATGAGTGTACACTTATGTCATATTACTTAGATTCTATATATTTTTTTTCGGTGCAAAAAGTTCCAAAGGTTGTTTTCAAGACTCTAAAAGGAAATAGAAATTTTTGTGTGTGTTTTTTTTTTCGGTGCAAAAGGTTCCACGGTTGCTTTCAAAGAAATAGAAGATTTGGGGAGGAAAAGGGGTGGGAATACATTGTTTTTGAAAAAAGAAAGAAGAAGAGGGAAGGAAGAATCCTTGTACGACATGCATGGCTGGTAGTAAGAATGCTTCTCTTTGGTGCTAACAACTAAACATCAATATATAGTAACTGTGGGCCCATTTAAACTAGAGAAAAAAAGGGTGGTGATATATTCTCCCAGTTTTTTCCCCGGGCCACCCCATTTGTAGTGTAAAAAGAGTGGCTATAAATAACTAGAGGGGGTGGCCATGGGAAGAAAAAATGAGAGAATGTAACATTAATTTCCCAAATTATACGAGTGTCAGTGTGTACATTTTATTAAGGCCCAGTTTGTTTAAGATTATGCCAACCGATTCTGAGTCCAAAACCAACTAATGGACTCAAAATTAAAAGTAATTTTTGAGTCCAATGATAGGTTCTGGACTCACAATCGATGGTCATAATCTTAAACAAACCGGTAGGCAGGGGCGGAACCAGGAATTTACACCCGGGGGGCCGGACTAGTTGTAAAAAATTTTTTTTGCAGGTAGGGTTTCGTCCAACCAAAAAGGAAGCTTTCTACAGGATTTTTTTTTTAACACAGGGAGATGGGGAATTGATATTTTCACCCCTTGGGATTTTTTTTAACATAGGGAGATGGGGAAAGTGGGAAACAATTGATTTTTTTAATGATTTTGCAAATCTTTGGGGGGGCCAGGGCCCCCCCAAAGCTATACGTAGTTCCGCCACTGCCGGTAGGGGTCCACGCCAAACCCTAGCTTACCCACCAAAAAACCAAATATATCGAACAATCCTGACCTTACAATTATGGAGAAATTTGTGTTATTGTTTAGGTCGGGTTTGTTTAAGATTATGCCAACCGATTGTGAGTCCAAAACCAATTATCAGACTCAAATTTACGTTTAACTTTAGGTCTAATAATTGGTTTTGGACTCACAATTGGTTGGCATAATCTCAAACGAACAGGGCCTTAATGTTTACTCTCTTTTTAGTAATAGATTGATAGTCGAGGAGATTCTCTCAATGTGATTAGATGGACAGAGGGAAGAAGATCGTATCCGTTGAGATTCACGGATTTGATTGAGGGAATTAATGAACGTGCCGATGGTCATCATAAACAGTTTAAGCATGTACGTCGCTCGGCAAATAGCTAGTATTTTGGTTTTTGATGATGTTGCAGCCAAAGACCACACAAAACTCAGGATATTATGCAACATAATAGACCCTACGTGACCTCAAAAGAAAAACATGCATGACAAAACATACATCCCAACACCAGACCTAATACTCATTGGTGGATGGGATGAAACCATGAACCCCTAAATGGGTTGTGAGCCAAAGTGGGAGGATTACAATAACGGCTTGTTACAATAAATCAGAAATTATATAATTAAGGAAAATGATATCCGCACTCTTTTATTCTGATAATGGGGGCTTGTAAATTTGTAATAGCCAATCTCTCTCATGCCTGGTAACCATGAAAAAAAAAAAAAAAAAAATCTATGAGAGGGATTTGCTAGGGACCATCATAAAAGGAAGGGGATTGAATTAAATGAATAAGACAAAATTTGAGCCTGTGTGGTTGCTCTAACATGCAATAGCCCATGGGCGAAATGCCTTCTGCGATGGTCCCTAGCAAATCCCTTCTATGGAATATTTGTGGGGCTAGTTATGAGAGATGGGTGGTTGAAGGAGAGACTTGATAGGGTGGGTGTGGGGGCCGGGAGCATGAAAAGCCCATAAAAAAAAAACACAAATTTAGGTAGGGTATTTATTTTCACTGTTTTTAGGGATTTTCCATGCTTCCTCCAATCCTGACCTCTCAACTTTCTCCCCCTTCCCACCTTCTCCCCTCACCTCTAACAAGCTCATGAATATTCCATGGAATATTTTTTCTTGGTTCCCAAACATGCCCTAAATCAAAGAAAAAATGACATCTTTGAAAATAGGGAGTGCCCATATCATTCCCTATTTTAGTAAAGTTACCTGATGGATGTGCATAATTTTCCCTGGAAAATATTATTAGGTAGAACTGTAGAAGTCCAAGTGGGTATCACTTCATCTATAATCTGTACGGTGATCTATAATCTTAACGGTTCATCTGTCAATCCAGGATTATAATCATCCAATGAGAGTAATTTTGATTCATAGCTCATCATAACAATTCTTAACGGATGAACGGTTTGGATCATAGAACAAGGAAAAATATGCTCATCCATCGTATAACCTTCATAATTTAAAGGGAAATGATATTTCCACTCCCTTTCCTATCATTTACACACTTTCTGGTTTGTCTTTTACTCTTTTCGCAAATGTAATTTTAATTGGCTAGTGATATTTGCACCGCTATGTTTTGATAACAACACTAATTCAACTGGTCTTTTATTATTTAGGGCATGTTCGTCTCAGGGCTTGTTCGATTCAGATTGCGACAACCGATTGTGAGCCCAAAGCCTATTATTGGACTCAAGTAGGTTTGGGGATAACAATCGGTTGTCACAATCTCAAACGAACAGGGCCTTAGATTACGACAACTGAATGTAGAGTACCCAACTATTATTGTACTCAAGTTTAGTACAATTTTTGGTCCAATAATCTGTTGGGGATTACACGGTTGTCATAATCTAAAAATAAACAGAGGCTTAAATAGCTGTCAAAGGTTATTAACTTGGGTCCATCGCAGAAGGTATTTCGCGGCTGGTTTGTCTCATGTCAGACCAGCCACCTCTCACGAATGAAGACAACGGCTTTTGTCTCTATTCACGAGGTGGCTGGTCTGAAGTGCGACAGACCAGCCGCAAAATGCCTTTTGCGATGGACGCTAGCAATTCCCTATTAACTTATTATAGTCCCAAAAGCCCACAAAAAAAACCAACTTAAAAAATAAAAGACAAGCTGAGTTTAGTGCAATTATTGAAACATGGTAGTGCCAATATAAGTAACCTTTTAATTCTGGGAAAAGCAAACAAAGGACTATGCTGTCTTTATCTAAAAGTTAACGAAGAAGAGGTGGAAAGATCAGTCCTCCAATTTAAAAATTGAGTTTGGAAAATGACGTGTTTGCGTGAGAGCCAAGTCAAGAGATTCGGGGATGACTCTGCAACAGGTCAAAAACTCGGCGATTCGGTAAAGAAGGAGAGAGGGGAGGACCGAGGAATTCGTAAGACATTAATCGTTGCTATCGTACGCTTGGTGCGTATCACGCACCACCTCAGAATTATTTTTTGGACCATATCTTTGGTTTTTGCCTCACATCCATTTCGAATGTGACCGTCCATTGAATTGGGATAGTTCCATAAAAAAAATTTGGGAAGTGAGATTTTCACCCCCTTTTCTTCCATGGGCCACACCCCTTCTGAATATTAGAAGAATACATATTCTGAATAGACAGAAATGAATGACAATATGAAGGGCCGGAAACAATTTCCGACCGTAGAATATGGATCCAATGGACATGATTCTTTGGATCCAATGCATTACGGTGTCTTGGTCCGAAATAATTTTTGGGTCATGCCCCTAAATAATATCTGTTTTTTTTATGGGTAAGCTAGGGTTTGGCTAGGACCCCTACCGGACCCTAAATAATATCTCGGCTACGATCTGAAATAGGCATGTCTTGGTCGAATGATGATACCATTAGCTATATTAGACTAAACACGAATATTTGAGTTAGTAACCTAGTTTAAATGCTGATGTCGTAATTACATAATTAAATAAGTGCGATGATAAATTCGCACCCACTGTAGGATAATTCACTCCCCTTTAAAAGGAGGGTATGTAGCAGACTTTAACACTTTTTAACGTCAATTCACATTAAGCGGGTGCAAATTATCTTAGAGGGGGTGCGAATTTATCATTGCCCTTTTCTCGAGAATTCTGACCAATCTCCGTGCTGATGCATGTCGGTCATTGGGCTCGGCCTTGAGATGAGTAATGAGTCATATAGACCATCCGAACCATGCTGGACGAAATGGCCCCATGACACATGTAGTCATGTAGAATGAATGTTTAGCAAGCAGAAAAAAATAAAAATGTTGCTAGTGAGAGTGGGCTTTGTATTTCTATAATTCTCTATCGATGATTAAATTTCACTCTTAACACTAATTAAGAATATTTTTGTTTCATTTGCTCCCTTGGTAGAAAGTAAGCCACTCTTATGTTCCTTCCCGAAAGAAAAATTGTTGGGCCCCACTCCTACCTCGTTTACACGTTTAGATCCATTGATCTGAACAGTAAGTCCGGCCAAATATTCTGTGCATGGTTTAAAATTTTGGTTTCGGTAACCGTTTCGGACCCCACCGAAAACCGAAATTTGGTAATTTGGTTCGAAATTCCGAACCGAATTTTCGAAATTTTGGACTGAAATTCAGAAATTTCGGCCAAAATTTTGTAACACTTTTTAAAAATAAATAAATAATAGCATTTAAACGAAATTTCGGACCGAAATTACCGAAATTTGGTAAATGGCGAAAAATGAAATTTCGGTATATTTCGGTTTCGGTCCCCACCGAAATCCGAAGATTTCGGTCGAAATTTAAAACCAACCTATACATGGATTTTATAATACAGGATTATAAAATCCTGGATTTTATAACCTAAAACTCGGAATTTACAATCCTGAAAATGCACATATTCACGTGCCCCATGATAAAAGTGACTTTCCGTGTAGTCGCTGTCTTTCCTCCCCCTAAAATACGGTTGAATAAGGTGAGGAGTGCCAGTATCAAAAGAAGCCCTCTTTTTATTTTATTTTTCCTTTAAAACCCCACTAACAGTAACAGGAAACTAAAAGGGCATTTCTTGAAGGAGAAGCAAAGGAAAATAAATAGAAAAATCTGCTTACCTCACATTTTTGGACGGTTCAGATCATATCAATCAAACAACTTTGTTCATCCATGGTGGGGCCGACGTATAATGGACAATAGGGTCCGGATCCGGGTCCAATAACACATATTGGCCCCCACTTTTGCTGTAATCAGATAATCCTAGCCATTGATCAATCAAGCCCCATTTAGGTTTCTATGAAGAAAATCTAAACCGTTGATTTTTGTAACCGTTTATCTTTAGCATGGGATGTCCGTTCAGGATGGAACCAAGACCATGTGGGTTGCCTCATGATGTTCTACAAAATCAACGGTCTTGATTTCACATACATAAAACAAATCAGAGGGACGGTGGAGATCATTAAAGACATGTTTATGTGGGAGGGATGAAGAGAAATTAATTTATTCTTGGGGCATAATTCTTTCCTTTCCACACATTTTGTTTGTCTCTTTCCAAAAATAACTTCATTTGTAAGAAAAAACAGATAAAAGGAGGTGCAGATATAAACATTTTCCGGATAAGATAAACAAAGATGGTGTGTGGCCTTATAGTCTCGTATTTATGAAAAAAAGTACTGTATGGACCACACCATAGGACGATCCAAACCGTCCATTTGATGGGCCACAACGTAAATAGGTTGTGACCCGAAAAACATTTCGATAGGATGATCCCAACCCTCCGATCTATAAAGGTTTCCATAATATACAGTTCCTTTATAGATCGCAAGGGCTAGTATCATCTTATGGAAATGATTTTTGGGGCACAACCTATTTACGTTGTGGCCGATCAGATGGACAGTTTGGATCATTCTATTAAATAATGTTTTTTCTTTAATACCAAATTTCGGACCCCCCGGAAAACGAAATTTCAAAATTTAGGCCCAAATCCGGCGAAACAAAGAAAACAGTATTTTATTTGATATAAAATTTCGGTCGAAATTACCGAAATTTCGGTAAAATCTTAAAATAATTAAAAAATAAGGTTTTTTTTGAAAATTTAGGAAAAAACAAAATTTTGCCTGAAATAAAATACGTTTCGGGGAAGTGTGATTTCGGTGTCGGCCGAAATTTCAGATTTCGGTCGAAAATTAAAACCATGTCCGAAATCGGTACCGAAACCGAAATTTAAAATCAGATATAAAATATCCTCAAAAAGATATTTCCACTCGGAACAAAAAAGGTTGAAATGATGACATTATTAGGAAAAGACAAACAAGATGGGGTGGAAATATCATTTTTAAAAAAAGAAATCAGAAAAAAATGAAATATCTGCTTTCCCCGTATAATTGGTTGACGCCATCAGTTTTCTAACTTATCTTTTTTCTTTCCTCTTTTGCATTTTTTTCCGTGGCTTTACGAGAGGAGAGAGAAAAAACCAACTTCAAATCTCTCTCTCTCTCTCTCTAAAAAACTTTCTTCAAATCTCTCTCTCTCTCTCCTGAAAATCTCACCGGAATTTTGAATAACTGACCGGAATTGTGACAGAGAAAAGCTGTCTGAAACCCTAACCCTAACGTTTCTAACACAACAGCGTCATCTCCAAAACAGAACATGCGAAACCCTAACCCTAACCCTAAACCTAAACCTAAACCTAACGTTTCTTCGTTTTCCTCTCTCTCTTCTTGCCGTGAATCTAACGAAAATTTTGCCGGAATTATGTCTTCGGAAACCTAAAAATCCGATCTAATTGATACGGATTTGAACCTGCGATGGATGATGAGAAGAGAGCTAGATCTATGAGCGAGATTTCTCAAACTTCGAGGTGGCCATTCTCCAGCGAGATCACCGGCGGGAGTTCCACCGAATATTTCTCCGGCGATCGTGATAACACTATCTTGAAAGAATTCGGTTGGAATCTACCGGAGAAAGGCGGGGGATTCTCAGATTTCGATCTGATCGGATCCGGTGAGGTTTTCAAGGGGAGGTTTTTTCAGCCGGAGAACTCGCCGTCGGTGAGTTTTCCGGCTGAAGTTCCGGCGAATTATGTGAAATCTGGAGAAGCGAACCCTTCGGTGTCTTCGAGCTCTAGCGAGGAAATTCTCGGGAAATCATCAGAATCAGACGGGAAATTGATCGGGATACAGTGAGTGGCAAAATCGTAATAAATTATCTATCCATGGTCATTTTATAAAGTATACGGAAATAGAAAAAAAAATACTTTAAATTTTGAAAAAGTATTTTCTCGTTTTATACTAGAAAAAAATCACTGATGAAGAACGTGTCTCTAAATGAAAATTGCAGGGGTAGTTTTGTAAAATATCAACTTCAGGCGGGAATCCCGTTCTGTTTGATCTCATTGGATTGCGTTGGTGATCATAGCTTTCTTATTATTATCACTCCCCAGTGATAAATCGACTCCCCAAATGGATAAATCGACTCCCCAAATGTCTATCTCTCTCCTCTTTCTCTCTCTAACCTAGAGGAGAGTGAGAGACACATGGGGAGTCGATTTATCAATTTGCTGGGTTTTTGTTTCTTATACTTTTGATAGTGTCTGTTCTTTGAAGATTGTTTTTCTTATTATATGTTTTTTGGGTGTCTCAACTCTCAGTTCTTCATATTTTATATGTGGGTATTTTACTATATTTGTTCTTTGCCTCACTAGTTTGTAGTTGAAGAATATTATTTGAAGATCTGTGTTATTTCTCCATCTTTTTTCCCTTGGAATATTGGCTTTGAAATGTGTCTTCCTCCTGCATTTGTTCTTCACTGAGCAAGTAAATTGCTTAGCGTCTTTTTTTTTATTTTTTTTAAATGGTGAATAATATTGAATAAAGGGTTGCCCCAAGAAGGGAAAACCCCAGAATACAAAAAAGAAAAAAGAAACAGAAAAAAGAGGAAGATGATCAAACCATCTCAAAAAATCGCTCCCCACCCCTCTCTTAGCGTCTTATTTCCTTCTCTATCTATCTATCTATCTGTCTGTCTGTCTATCTGTTGCTTTTTAATGGTCTTATCTTTAGAGTTTTACTTGATTATTATTATCATATATTTTATGTCCATTAATTTTTTTTCATGATAAGAATTTGTAATTAAACTTATCGCATTCTTCTATTTTATTGTATTTTCTCCTGGCAATAATAATTCGTATTTTAAGATAATTAGTTCATGATTTTGTTATTCATTTTTTCTTAATTATTTATTGTCTGCAATCTTTTGCCCTCTGATTCTTGTCTTCGTCATCCATTTGTTTTTTTTCTTGAATTTTTCTTTTTTTACTTGTGAGTGTCTCGTCGATTTGGTGAATTTGCTTGACTGTTTACTTCCAATGCGACCAGTTTGTAGAACAAGGAAAATATTGATTATTTTTGTTTTTTAATTTTTGACAATCGTATTCATTATCCTATCAGTGTTGATGTTCAAATTAAGGTAAATTAGTTTGAGGGTTGTGTTACATTTTTTAATCTTTTAATTTGTTAAAATCAAAAAATACTACAACCCACAAAGAATTTGTCTTTTTTTTTTCTTACTATATCTCAAATTTTATTTTGTATATTTACTTTACTACCTTGCATTTTCTATATTCAATTTGATTTTCATATTGTGGATGTTATGTTCTTATTCTTTGATATCTGTAAATAAATGTGTTGTGTAGGAGTAAGGGTAGAAAGAAAGGCCAAAAGCGAATCCGTCAGCCGCGGTTCGCGTTCATGACTAAAAGCGAAATCGATCATCTTGAAGATGGCTACAGATGGAGGAAGTATGGACAGAAGGCTGTCAAGAACAGCCCATATCCGAGGTTAGGTTGCAATTTCTCTTTGCATAAATTCAAAGCTATTTATAGCTTTATTCTCCATAGAATTTTCATGTAAGTTGTTGCAGTGTACTGTTTTCCTTTTATTCTTTTTGGGAACTTCTATATTCTTAAGCTGCTTCTTTGCAAATTACTATATATTTATAGCTTTATTTCATGGAATTTCCTTATATATATATATATATATATATATATATATGAGAGAACATTTCCTACACACTTGTGTAGGTAAGTTACCTACACACTACCTTAAAATACAGTGGGGGCCCACATTGTTTGGGTGATCCAAACAATTCATTTGAATGGTCCTCACATAGATAGGGTGTCCACAAAAAATCAGATCCATAGGATCATCCCAACCCTACGATTTGTGGAGGTAAAATGGACGTGTATAAACCTTCACAAATTAGTCCATTTTTTGCCTCCATAGTTTGAATGGTTAGGATGATCCTATGGATCTGATTTTTTGTGGACACCCTATCTATGTGAGGACCATTCAAATGAATGGTTTGGATCACCCAAACAATGTGGGCCCCCACTGTATTTTAAGGTAGTGTGTAGGTAACTTATCTACACAAGTGTGTAGGAAATGTTCCCTCTCTCTCTCTCTCTCTCTCTCTCTCTCTCTATATATATATATATATATATATATATATATATATGAGATCATAAGAAGGGTTTATTATATATATGAGAGAACATTTCCTACACAGTTGTGTAGGTAAGTTACCTACACACTACCTTAAAATACAGTGGGGGCCCACATTGTTTGGGTGATCCAAACCATTCATTTGAATGGTCCTCACATAGATAGGGTGTCCACAAAAAATCAGATCCATAGGATCATCCTAACCATTCAAACTATGGAGGCAAAAAATGGACTAATTTGTGAAGGTTTATACACGTCCATTTTACCTCCACAAATCGTAGGGTTGGGATGATCCTATGGATCTGATTTTTTGTGGACACCCTATCTATGTGAGGACCATTCAAATGAATTGTTTGGATCACCCAAACAATGTGGGCCCCCACTGTATTTTAAGGTAGTGTGTAGGTAACTTACCTACACAAGTGTGTAGGAAATGTTCTCTATATATATATATGAAATATATATGAGATCCTAATATTACTTTCAATTTCTTAGTTTCATTTGTTGCTGTGCCCATATTATTTTATTACTATTACTATTATTATTATAAGCTGAAGGGCGCCCCCTCTTATTGTTGTTCATGTTGTTGTTGTTCAAAATTCAATTTTCGCATATTTTACTGCTTCCTTTATAGATCATTCTGGCGCCCCCTCTTATTGTTGTTCATGTTGTTGTTGTTCAAAATTCAATTTTTGCATATTTTACTGCTTCCTTTTTAGATCATTCTTGATCTACATTTTACACACAGTTTTGTACCTCTTTTGGTACAATCAGATGGTAAATGATCTTATTCTTATTCATTTTTATAATTTTATTTATTTTTCATCTTGCTCAATTATTTTGTACCAGAGAAAAAGAAACCTATGAAGGATAGTAAGCTAATGGGAGTTAATAGTACTTTCCATGATAAAGTGTTGGCTTTCAATCTCTAATTTTTAGAACCTTTTGCTTCTATTGCAGATTATTAAGGTTCTCCTTTTCTATTTAATATTTTTAATCTGAACATATCAGAGCAATCTCTCACATTTTCCCTTTCGGCTCAACTTAATCCTTCACAGAAATGCAAAAAAACTAATGCTAAAGAAATAGATAATCTGTTAATTGACTTTAATTTTGCAAAATAACAAAATTTTCTACCTTCTAATTCTTGGAAAATTAATCGATTAAGGTGGAAATTGAACTCATGCCTCTACTTCACAGGAGCTATTATCGTTGCACAAACTCCAAATGCTCGGTGAAGAAAAGGGTCGAACGATCTTCTGAAGATCCCACCACTGTCATCACCACATATGAAGGCCAACATTGTCACCACACCGTTGGATTAACACGCGGGGGTGCGAGTGCTCATGAACCGGCCTTCGCTGAGAGGCTACCTACATCAAATCCACACTTATATTTTCCTACAATTCAGTACCATATGGGTGGTTCACCCAACACAGGGCAACCAAATCGGCCCCCACGTGAATTGGGACATGCACGGCAGTTGCCCGCACAAGCCTTGGAGCTTCCGACGGACGAAGGACTGCTCGATGATATCGTGCCGGCCGGAATGCGCAGTGGATGATGAACAAAAAGATGGTATGGACTAGACCCACTTCCTTTTAAAATTTGCTTCTCTTTATGCTAAGCCTTTGATGGTTATTGTTGCTTTTATCTTTCATATTACCGTGGTAGTATCAACCTTGTCACAAATATCATTCTGGGGAATTTCTTAGCAAGGGAAAAAACGATAAAAATAAACTTATGTAAAAATATATAAAAGAATATAAATTTTGAAAAAATAAAAAATATTGTAAAAATAGGGAAATAATTACAGCACTCCATTGTTTTGATAAGACGCGCGCAGCATCTTGTCATTTAGTATTTAAAGGACTTATAAGAGCTTGTTGATAACTGTAAAATCCTTATTACAACCCTTTAAATGCTAGACCATAAGATGCTTCGCGCATCTTATCAGCATCTTATCAAAACATTGGAGTTTTGATATCATTTACCCTAAAAATATCATGATGTTATAGTGATATTATCGTGGTAAACGAAAATATCACTATGTCTTATAAATTATCAAGATTATTTCAGAATTTTGTCGTTTTCTCAAAATGTTGTAATAAAATTACTATGAACCAATAAAAAAAAAGGGAAATGTTATCAGCACTACTGTATTTCGATGATCGCACTCCTCACTTTTTTAAAAGTACGGTATGGCCCGCATCATAGGATGATCCAAACCGTCCATTAGATGGGCCACAGCCTAAATAGGTTTTGCTCCAAAAATCATTTCCATAGGTTGATCCTAACCCTCCGATAGGATCAACCTATGGAAATGATTTTTGGGACACAACCTATTTAGGCTGTGGCCCATCTAATGGACAGTTTGGATCATCCTATGGTGTGGGCCATACCTTACTTAATAAAGTGAGGAGTGCGATCATCAAAATATAGTAGTGCTGATAACATTTCCCTAAAAAAATTACTATATTTTGAAAATCTCAGAAATAGTTGGGGCATAAGTATCAACAGCAACATATATAAGCAATAACAACCACATACTAAACAAAAGAACAACAGTAATCATGATCAGTTGGTGATGACCATGGTTTAAAATTTCGGTTTCGGTACGCCTGAAATTTCGGCCAAAATTTGGTAAAGGCCAAAATTCGAAATTTCGCCAAATTTCAGTTTCGGTCCCCAGGTCCGAAATTTTGGATTTCGGTCAAAATTTAAAACCATGGTGATGACCAGGCGAGGAAAGCACCAAGTTCCAGGGAGATGTACCTTTAAGAAATGGTGTGGGCCCCACACCCAATCAGATCTTCCTTTATAAAATAGTGGTAAAGACCTAATAATCAGTATATACAATAAATTAGTGGCATGCGTTTGTTCTGTTTACAACACATATAAAAGTGTACTGATTTTTGAAGTAAGTCTCATAAAATGCATTAAAGGATGAATAAATGCACGTCTTTAGATTAGGTTGCAAGGTCTGTTTCATTACAATGTACTTTTTCATTAATTAGATATTTCTCATTAGATTTACAGCTTATATGAGGAATTGATGAATTATTAATCAAACTTGCATTTATTCACAAAAAATTTAATTCCAAAAGTCAAGATATTTTTAATTGCTTGGGATTATTAAAAATTAGAACTAAAATTAAAACGTGGCGCAAATTCAGAATATTTTCAATTATTTCTGATTTTTTTTTTGGAAAAGGTATTATTTCTGAAATTTTTGTAACTATGTTTGGGAATTATAGTATATCCTTTAATACCTGATTAGAAAATTGTAAATTAAAAATATCAAGACAAGGGTGTGCAGACAGCTGGTATCTTCGCCGGATGATAATTATTTTGATCAATAGTATTAACAATAATGGTTGTAATCATAATGATAGTATTGTGATGCTTCTTATAACAATAGTGAATAATCTTCATGATAATGTTTTACTGTCTTAAGTGGGGGGGGCGCTTGCCTAGGTATGGGACTTGGTGGCACCCAGCCTGGTATGTGATAGGTTTAAAGGGCCTAGCCTAACACGTTCTATCAGTCGTGAAGCTTTTGGCGTATTAGATAGGTATCTAACATTTGGCATCAAATCCAGGTTTCACTTTACGTATTCGAGTCATGGAAGGGCTGGGCGAGTAGAGAGGAGTAACCTGTTAGAAAAGCCTTAGTGAAAGTTGTCAAGTGTGAAGATTCCACAGAGTGGGCCACCGTGGAAGGGGCAACATGTAGGAAGGGCTATGTGAAAAAAGGCTAAAGTGAAAGCCGCCACATAGTTGGCTACCAAGGACAGAGGAAGTGAAAGCGTGGTGGAATGTTACGGACCTACGTGAGGTGTGTGTTTAGGTATGGGACTAGATGGGGCACTACCCAGCAAGGGACAAGTTTAAAGGACCTAGGCTAACATGTTCCATCAATCCCGGGGCTTTTGGCATATTGGTTAGGTACCTAACATAATGATAATGTGAGGTTGATGCATCAATGCAATGATTATCCTTACATGGTGTATTAGTGATTGCTTATTACTATTTCCGTATCCATCATTACCAACATGCATGCATCTAGTACTTCCCATCCACTGTGATCCATAACCCCTTTTGTTCTTGCTTAGGATTGATGCTCATGACTCATATACCTTAACTTTGATTAGTGCCCAGTTGTTACTGTTATTATTTTGTTATTCGGTTAAGGTTAATGTAGAAGTAAAATTCATTCTCATATAAACTTATTGGTTGTAGTTAATGAATCTTACATGCTTGTAAGAAATTTAACTACAGTAGCTTTTCATTTTCTTACATGAAATTTAGACAAACTGGCACCACCCAAGTTCATCTTACTACATTCTCATGGCTTCAATTACAGTAATTTATTGATTAGTTTATCCATAGCTCCAATTAGCTGAATTTGTATGTTAGTTTTAGAGGCAGGAAAAACATTTATTGTGAATTTTTTTTCTAGAATTTTTTTTTTCCATTTCCATGCTTTAGAGGAAAATGTTTTGGTTATGGCTTATCTAGAAGGATATCATTATAAATTGGGAACTGTAATAAGCTTTCACAGTTCTTTAAATATTAAAAGACAAGATGGTATAGCGCAACTATTAAAACATGGTCGTGCTGGTATCATTTCCCAAAATTATATGTATGCAAATGAGGATTCTCTAAGGCAATTTCTTGGCAAGCCATTTAGCGGCTCACTTTTGTGGGAGATTTTGTCTTAATCATTTAATTCATCTTAGGTGGCTGTTCTCTCCTGCAAAACTCAACCGCAAAATGGCTTTCCACGAGAAATTGCGTACCTAACTCTAACAAATTAAAGACAAGATCAAACTAGGCCCATCAAGAGCTCCTAACCTTTTTAATTATAGAAATTAGGATGTGATCTTTCAATAATCAGATTGCGGATTTATGTTGAATTTCTACATTTTATGAATTGTGCAGGTTGCGAATGGTGTTCCGATCTCATACCACATGATCTATCAATGGTTGATTGAGGCACAAACGCTATTTAATTTACTGTTATCGGATCTCATTTTCTTGATCCGAAACCCGGGGAATATCTGGCCGCATTCCGGTGTGATTTATCCTAATTTAGAGTTTATTGAGGATTTTTTGTAAAGATGGATTTAGAAGGGGTTTTAAAGACATCCAAACATGTAACAGAGTAGAGAATTTTAAAGGTGGAGGGAAATTGGTTTAAAGACGCACTTGTTTTAGGGTTATCTCAAACAGCCATCCTAATATTGCCACATATATTATGTTAAGGGTATGTTTGTAATTTTTTGAGAAAATTAAGGATAATCTTTTCATGCAAAGGTGATTATTATTGATGCCTTCCTAAACATCTCTCGCTTGGAATGTGGACCTTATACTTCGTACAAAGGAAGGGGTGTTTCTATCAAAATCAAGGTTTTAAATTTCGACGGACTGAAATTTCGGATTTCGGTCGACACCGAAACTGAAATTGTCTAGACCAAAACGGTAACCGGAATTTTAGGGGTGCAACTTGGGTTGGGTCGGGTTGAGCTTTTGCTAAAAAATGAATTGGAATCAACCCGAACCCGACCTGATTTTAAGGTATAAGCTCAACACGTATTCCCAAAAATCGACCCGAGTTGGCGAGTTGCAACCCTACTGATTTTGGCTGAAATTTTAGTTTTTCGTAATTTCCCAGAAATTCAACCGAAAAATCTCAACATTTTTACTTATATAGCATTTTTTTTCCTAAATTTGGTATGAAATAATATATTATTTTTTAATTGTGTACCCGATTTTGGTCGAAATTTCGGTTCCGGTGAGAGCCGAAACGGCTACAGTAAGCACAATTGAAATCCTTGATCAAAACCAGGTATGAGTAAACCTCAATTTAATTTCAAGCTCTATATAGTCTGTTTATGGAAAACCCTAAATTTATTTATGTAGCTTGTTGGGATATGGGAAGTACAACAGCTAACGAGAAAAGTGGAACGTGAACTAAAAAGGGCTGTCAATATTAAAAAAAAAAAAAAGGGCGTGTGAATATCAGAAGTTCTATTTAGGTTATCATGCGTGGCTTCTGTTTGGTAGTCGATCAATTCAAAGTCACCTTCATAGAACCGTACAAGCATGGTACTCTTGCAAGCCCAATAACTCTGTTTGTCACGCTTTAAATTGTATAAAATCTGAACCGTACACGTGTCATACCCTTTTAAAATTTCCCTCAATGCCCCATGCCATAATTAAATAAAAGAAGGGAGTGTAGATATCAATTCCAATCATACTTTTTTTTTTTTTTTGTTTCAATTTTCAAAAACGTGTTTCTTGGGTTCATTTTAAATTAAAAATTTTGTTCTGGTTTCGAGGTTGCTTCGCGGGAATTGTCCTCGATCTTTAGAAACTTCCAACTAATTTCCACCGTACACGTGGCAGTCTTTAAGATATGTTACGTCATCACATCCTAACGCTTTTAAAGGTCGAGGGATTTCCGGCGCTTTTATCGTGAGGCAAAGTCCACGCTCTATTTCCTCGGCGACTCAGTTAGTCGTTGGCGATTTCCTCGGGAAATAAAATTTGGATAGTAAATATCAAAATTTGGGTCCCACTTGGGGACATGAAAGTGTAATCCTCACCGTTGATATCGTGATGTAACCCGCATGGGATTAAAAGAAACGATGGTTTAACCTTTGATGGATTGAAGGGTTGGGATCATCCGATCAAGATGGGGTCATGGTCGCTGATCGGATCAATGGATCTGATCATGCCGGTACACACATGGAGTCCAAAATATTGCTGTTAGGAAAGAGCCTAACGGGCACCATTTTTTTAGTACTTTTTCAAGGAATGGTGAGAACAGTTTATGTGCTGTTTGGTTTATAGATAGGAGGGTCGAGATTAAGAGAGATTCTAGATTTGCATTCATGTGCTGTTTGGTTTCCGAGGGTAGCAAAAATTAGGATATTATGCACAAGGTTTAAAATTTTGGTTTTGGCACCGGTTTCGGACCCCGAAATTTCAAATTTTTGGTCATTTCGGTCGAGATCTGGTACAAAACCCGAAACTAATATTTTATTCAATATTAAATTTCGGTGGAAATTTCGGTGAAATATTAAATTAATATAAAAAACAGATTTTTTGGGTCAAATTTCGGAAAAATTCCAAAATTTCGGCCGAAATAAATTACCATTTCGGTTTTAATCAATTTTCGGTCTCCACCGAAATCCGAATTTCGGTCGAAATTTAAAACCATGATTATGCATCCCCATTCCGATTTTCTAAGGCAATTAAATCACTAACCATTTAAAGTCACGAGTTTGTGCCCCATGGCATATAGAGGTAGGATTCCTTGGAGCTTATTCTTTGTCACCACTCTTGTTTGGAAGGTCAGGAACATGAAATTTTTTTTGGTGTTTCAAAAGGAGAGCATAATATTTACCATCCAAAATACTAATGAAACCTTCTTACTTTCAGTTGAATCTCCGCGGTGACCTCTTTCCACATGAAGAGATTAGGTTGAGAAGATACTAAAAGGAGGATCACACACCTAAGTAGGACCCACCTTCTCTTAAGAATTTGAAGCTCAACTTTGATGACTCGAGTCTTGGAAACCCAGCACCAGATGGCATCATAGGTCTTTTAAGAAATGTCGATAGAGATATGTTATGGGCCTTTTGGGACCTATTGGTAAGAAGGATTCTAATGATGCAGAGGCGATCAGGTTCTCCTTTGTGGAATTAAACATGCAAAGAAGACTCAGTTTGATCATATTATCATTGAGGAAGACTCAATGTGGTTAGGTGGGTGAGAGACAAGGTCAGTTATCTTTGGAGATTTGCGGATGCTACGGAGGAGATTCTGGACATGATGGAGAGTCACAAAGCAGAGATTGAGCATGTTTTGCGATATACAAATTCTGGTAGATTAGTTGACCATTACAAACTACAATTGGTGGTCAAGGATATCAATTAACTCGAGGGGCCTCATGGTTTGGCCCTTTGTCAACTTGATTTCCATGAGGCAACATCAAGGTTTCATTCAGACTTGCTTTTCACACTATACGTGTCTCACCTAAATATAGGCTTAAACAAGGTCGTTGAGCTTAGTATCAACTATCGAGCTCATTTCTTATTGTTCTTAGCTGCTTTTGCTTCTTGAACTGCAAGTTCACTATTTTTCTAAGTGTTGGTCTTTCTAGCTATGTTCATATTATCTTAATGTGTTAGGATGATGTTATCGTTACTGGCTATTGTAAATGGTCTATTAATGTTGCCTTGGGCGCTAGGACCATATCAGAAGTTGGCCGCTTGGTCCTAGGCATGTGTGCCCCCAACACCGCGATGGTGCTACTCAAAAAAGATAATGGTTGCACCTTTCCATCACCAATTAGTTTTGGGATAGTTAGCAGCACCATGATCCTACAGTTAAAAATTTGTATCTCTTAGCCTGGCAACGCGTTTTTCTTTACGGTTTGGGGTTTCTTCATTTTCTCAGTTGTTTTGAGCACATGGAACGATTGTTGGTTTATTCTTATCTCAAACCAACTACATCTATGATCACAAAAAGCAAGATGCGAGAGCCAAATCTTACTCTACACCCATTATTGCTAATTCCACCTTATCTTGGTTCGATGATACTCCCATCAAGGGACCCGACGCGTTATAGGAATATTATTGGAGCTCTCCAATACTTGACCCTAACAAGACTAGACATTGCCATTGTTGTTAACAAAGCATCTAAGTTTATGCTCTCACAAACAAAGAATCATTGGAGCGCAGTCCTCTTAGATGTCTCAAAGACACGATTTCATATGATATCTTCCTTCAGTCCTCTTCAGCCTCTAAACTTCAAATTTTCACTGATCAAGATTGCATTGCGTTGAGTGCTCCGATGATTGTAGGTCCATTAGAGGCTATTGTGTCTAATTATTATCTAATTTGACCCCAATGAGTTCCAAGAAATAGAAAATAGTTGCTCTATCTTCCACCGAATCAAAATAGAAAGAGATACCCATAGCTGCTGTTGAGATCATTTGGGTTCAATATTTTCTGTGTGATTTGGGCCTGCACCTTTCGCAACCTCTGATGGAGTCGGAATCCGGGTCTGCGATCGCGTGGTGGGTAAAGAGCCTCTGTGGGGGTCTGCAATCACAAACAGAGGGGTCAGGGAGGTCCGGGGTGGGTCCCGGACGACCACTTCGACACCCAAGTTAGATTCTGGACCAACAATATAAAGGACAACAAGAAAAGGCTGAGGTGTAATCAGGTTTACCAAGGCCAAATGCGGGTTCTTCTTTCGGTGCACGGGTGGATGGGTCGGAGGCGACGAGTGGGAAGTGGAAGAAGAGGAGGAAAGGAATTCGGGCGTCCAGCACCTTTTCCCTTCCTCCCCAAGATTAATCTCCCAACTTCCTTTGTTGTCGCCTCGCTTTTCGGGGAGTTGCCCCTTCCTTTGGGTGGCCTTGAGAGGGATTAGCTTTTTCTTTTCTCCTCCCTGGCCCTCGTCTTATTCTTGCTTGGGAATCCTTTTAAGGGGCGCCATGCAGACCCTTTCATCATTTCAGACAGAGACCATACTCGTCGGATTGGGCTGCCTCCCTCTGGCGTGACGGCGTGCGTGGCTTTGCCGTGTAATCTCGCCCATAATCGTGATGATGAGGTTTGGGCAGCAGGAGGGTGACACGTGGCGGGATTACGTGGTCTTGTCGCTCGTTAATGCCCTACTTAATCATGATTAGATTCCATCGGTGTATGGGTGACACGTGGTGAGATTCGAGGATCGCGCCATATTTATGTCCCATCAACCTCTAATTTTATTGTGTGAGTATTGGAACTACTTGGAAACCGACCCAATTTTTCATGCTTGCACGAAGGCTGTGTTTGGATTGTTTGGAATCGAGAATTGGAATAGACATCATATTCCGATTCCCCCCTCAACGGAATGAGAAAAAATTAAAATAAATTTTAATTAAAAAGTATAATAAAAATTCCATTTTGACCATAGTTTTAAATTTCGGATAGAAAATTTGGATCAACCCTCTATGGATCGGAGGGTTAGGATAAACCTATGGAAATAATTTTTGGGGGATATCCTATTTAGGCTGTGGCCCATCTAATGGACGGTTTGACTTTGGATCATCCTATGGTGCGGGCCATACTGTACTTTTAATAAAGTGAGGAGTGCCATCATCAAAATACAGTAGTGCTGATAACATTTCCCAATTATTTTTCTTTTTTAAATGGCTCCTGATATTGACAGTGCCATATTTTAATAATGGCAAAAACTCTGCTTGCTTTTAAGGGTCTAATTTGCATCTGAGCCTTAGCGGGAATCGTAATAGGCTAATAGCCTTTGACAGCAGTTTAAATAATAAAGGACAAGATAAATTAGTGGAATTATCAAAACATGGTAGTGCCAATATCGGTACCCATTTAAATTTATGTTTAACTGGTTTGGTTTCTTCTCTCTTATTTGGTTATTACTATTATTTTGCTCTCTTTCTTTGAAAAATTGTTCTTGTGTGTTTTCCGTTTTCCTTTTCTTTCTGAAGTCTGTTGAAGTGAGTGCTTTTCTACATTTTGGTTTTCATTCGTTAGTTTGATCTCTCTGCATTTTTATGTTATTTGCCTTGCTCTATCATCATCAAAGGCAACAAACTTTCAAGACCCATCTGTTTAAATTGGATTTTCTTCATTTATCTTCCAATTCCAAGACCCATTTGTTGAAATTAGATTTTCTGCATTTATCTTCCAATTCCAAGACCCATTTGTTGTAATTAGATTCTCTTCATTTGACTTCCAATTCCAAGACCCATTTGTTGAAATTAGATTTTCTGTATTTATCTTCCAATTCCAAGATCTTAATCTTGCTCAAGAAGCCATTGGAATTTGAGATAAGTTCAGCCAAGAAAAATCCGTTACTTGATTGGATTTTCATATCCGATTTGAGTTTTTATTTGGTTTTCTGGTCCCATTATCTGGATACCTCTGTTTCTTTGGAATTTGGATTTCTATTCATGGAAGAATATCAAGAATAGAACCATTCTTCTAGGTCTGAGATACGTTCAGCAAAAAAACTAATGACATGATTGGATTTTCAAAAATAATTTTAGCTTTTCTTTGGTTTTCTGTTCTTTTGGAAGGTGGATTTCTATTCATGGATCAATACCAAGAACAGAACCATTCTTCTTGGTCTTTTTGTCTGATATCAGATTTTTAATTGTTTTTTTTATCTGGGTTTCTCAGGGTTCCTTTGTTTCCTTAGCATTTGGATTTCCATCAAGAAGTCTAGTCTAGTGCGACAGAACCTTGGTTGGTAACATGGAGAGATCAAGAACAACTAGCTCTGAGGTGCCTTCTCCTTTATCTGTTGCAAATGTTTCTTCATCTTCTTCTCTTCCTGAGACTGAGAAAGATTTAGCTATGACTTTGATGATGTCGAAGTATGGAGATTCTTGGGGTGGGACAAATTCAGTTGCAACGTCTTCTCATAGTAATTCTGATGTTAGGTCATTGGGCATAGTTAAGGGAATTACTGAGAAAGGAGATGGGAATTTTGATTGTGGTGTGAAAATAACAAGAAAGAAGCAGCAAGAATTGGATGGTTCTAATAAACGTACTTCGAGCAAAAGAGTTAAGTACAATGTTCTTGATTTGGGATTAGGCTTGCATTCCCTTAATAGCAAAGACAACATTGGGACCAATGTTTCCCCTGGCCCAAAAGCTGATGAAAAACTCAAGCCTTGCAAAATTGAGAATCAGATTGGAAGTGTCAAGAAGAAGAAGAAGATCAAGGAGCACAAATGCACAGTTTGTTTGACGGTTTTCCCATCTGGCCCAGCTCTGGGAGGACACATGAGGATGCATAACAAATCTTCGAAGAAAAGAGTTAAGTTCGATGCTCACCGTACTGAATTAGGCTCTGATGGAAAAACCAGTTCTGAGCAGAAGAAGATCAACAACTGAACTCAGTTTGAAGTGTCTCATTCATTTCATTTGGACTACACAGATTTGCATTGCCAGAGAGGTAACAGTTCTATTCTTTTGTTAAGCCTCTTAAGTAGCATTGTTTTCATTCTGTAGTACCTTTCTATTCTATTGTTTCAAGTGTTAATAAAGCTCATGATAAGCATATCAGTATAAGTTGTCTTCATCTACTCAGAGATATACATGAACTCAGTTTACACTTTTTTGATCTTTTACGTGGGAGAGAGCATATGCTTAGGTGTATGTGATATGTCTTATTCATTTTGGATTCACAATGCTTTGTTAAGACAAAGGTCCTTGATGGCATTTCTATTCACAATGCTTTGAGTGACTTGTTCTAGTTGAACACATGGTCCAGAGTTCTAGGTGTCCCTAAAAGTTATTACTGCCTCAAGTGTTCAGTATAAGTGGGCCAAGATCTCTTGGGCCATGTTTGGCCACTAAGAAAAAATATTCCATGGAATATTTGTGGGGCCAGTTGTGAGAGATGGGTGGAAGATGGAGAGACTTAAGAGGGTGGTAGTGAGGGTTGCATGAAAAGCTTCTAAAAACCAGGAAAATAAGAACCAGTTCTAAATGGGTATTTTCTTTTCACTGTGTATCAGGGATTTTTTATGCTATCACTACTCTCGCCACTTTATTCTCAGCTTCTCCTTTCTCCGCCTCTCTCACACAGTTGGGCCCACAAATATTCCATGGTCTCTCTCCGCCCCACGCCCCGAAACTGACCCACGGCACAGCGCCCATTCGCTTCGCACGTGGGAAGGCAATGAAGTTCAGTTCAAGAGACCGCAGCGGAGTGGAATAATTTTTCATGGTTGCCAAACCTCTTTTTTTTTTTTTGGGTATTAAATCCATGTGAGTTTATTCTCATCTAGTGACAAGTAATCAAACTCCCTTCTAATATTTATTATTTTAGTTTCCTTTAGTTGATGCCTAATTTGTCATTTTTAGGAGCTGTTCTGTGTATGAATTGTTTTCATTCTTATTTCCATATGGCCTTGTTTGGATTGCAAGAATTTTTTTAGAGAAGTTTGGAAAGGAAAATATTTCTGAAATTTCCTAATTTTTTAACACACAAAAAAAAAGGATAACTTGAACAACCCTATTCAATTTTTACTTTGTGGGAGCTTAAATTTATGATAATATCTGTTAACCCCCAGTGGGGGACATCAAAATATGAGAATTGCCAACGGGGAACACATTTGAAAATTTGTTAACCCCCTTTTGAGAGTTTGATAACCCCATTTAGAGGGTTGATAACCCCCTTTTTAGATACTTGATAACCCCCACGTCGTCCCTCTAACAAATTTTCAAAAGTGTGTCCCCCGTTGACAATTCCCGTATTTTGACGTCCCCCATTGGCAATTTTTCGTATATCATTTCCCTCTAAATCGTGGAAAGAAAAAAAATACTCAAAAATAAAAATAAAAATCTGTCAGATAAGTTGTTCTTGCAATCCAAATAGAGCATGTTTATGTTTTCTTCCACACCTTGGCTCCAATAAATGGTGCTAGAGCATCAAATCAATGAGAACTTATTGCTGGGTATATAATATAATCCTATCATGTTCTAATATAAGCCCAATAAGATAATGGACCGGAGTAGTGGGCCTATTTGGGCTAGAGCCCATTAACCTATTAAAACCCTAGTGTATCTCTATATATATAGGGGCCGGAGGCAACAAACTTAGTATTCTAAATTAGATATCTTAGGTGTAATGCTTCAAGCAACCTCTTGCTTGACGTAATTACTCTAACAATCTTGAAGCATTAGCTTAAGCCCTAATTTTCTATAGTTTTTTGGCCGTGGGTTTCTTCTCCAATTTGGCTGTGGGTTTCTTCCCAAAAAGTAGCGGGTTTCTTCCCAAAAAGAAACGATGTGGCGGTGGGTTTCTTCCCACAGAAACACGATTTGAGTTATTTCCATTTTTTTTTTCTGTGACATGGCTCTCTCAAGAACCAGCAACTTGTGTGTTGTATATACCAGTGAAGCCCTCACTTGTGGGTTGGATTTGGCCTCTCTCTCGTACTCCCAGGTTCATCAAAGAGAAGGTCTGCTTTTCTCACGTTCTAATAAAAGCCCACAAGATGTCTGTTGGAGGCGACATCTGTTGGAACAGACATATAAAGAATCACTTCATTTGCGCCATCTCACTTGTTGACAAATCCATACAGTAACCCACTTTCTTTCGTTAACCCCATCTGGTGGGTAACTTACTGTAACCCATCTCGTTTTGAACCGATCTCATATACATGGAACTCATACCTCTTGCCAAAACGATCTCCCACCGTTAGGGATTCTGCTACTATTGCCGAAATTTCTATTGTGGGTATCTATTGGGAGTGATTCTTTCCTCTCTCTCTCCTAACTTGATTGGGCGTGGATTTCTTCAACCCACAGTTTTCAAATTGGGCGAGAGTTTTTTCCCTCAAGTTGCAGCCCTCTCACGAATTGGGCTATCTACCTTGGTTTCACTTCACTTGGAGTATCCACCTTGGTTTGCAGATATCATCTTGTAGCCGAACCCACTGTTGGGTTCAACACCCACAATTGAATTTCGTTAAAAGGAACTTCCATTGTCGAATTTCTTTGGAGCTCAACTTTGGATTCGGTTCTTGGAGCGTGGTGTGGATTTGGTTCTTGGAGCTCGAGTTGGATTCGGTTCTTGGATTCGACTTAGATTGGGTTCTCGCGATTCGCCAATCAGGTGTACTCTTTCCAATTTTTATTTTTCTCTAAAAATACAATGGATAAGAACACTATTCCGTTTGAGATTGTCAAACTTCAATCCTTTGGTGGGTCTGAGTTTAATTCATGGAAGCGAAAGACTCAATTCGATCTAAAATATATGAATTATTTTTACACCGTTTTGGGTACCTTTGCTGAAACGGAGGAAGAAGCTGATGAATCTCAATAACTTAGATATGAGAATTTCTACAAAGACTACTTGTTGAATTGTCTTTCAGATCGTCTTGCAGAAATCTATAGTAAATATAACACTACTAAAGCAATATGTGTCAACTTAGATGCTCAATTCAAGAAGAGGAATTGTCTAACACCCATCTGGTGGACAAATTCATGGATTTCAAGTTTCAAGAGGACAAGGAAATCACTCATCAAGTCACTGATCTAAAGAATTTGAGATCTAAGTTGCATAATGAGAAAATAGTTGTCTGTGATTCATTTCTTGTGGGTACAATCATATACAAGTTACCATCTGCATGGCACTGTTTCAAAACCGAGATGTATCGAAAAAATGTGCAAGTGAGATTGGATAATCTCAAACGATTCATTCGAATCGAATATGAGAATCGAACAAGGAATAACTTGGAGATGGTTAGACAGCAACAGTCTGCTGCTCATGCGGAACATATCCCAAGAAATTTTCTCGAAAATTCAAGTCACCTAAAAGTGAACATCCTAAGTTGAAGGCCAAAAAGACTATCTTTCAGAAAAAGAATGGCAAGTGCCACAACTGTGGGAAATGAGGTCACTTTGCTGCAGAGTGTAAACAACCTAAGAAGGCTAAATCTGACACACCACAAAATGAAGCTCATATGATGGTGGGCAGTGCTGAGCCTAAGAGTTTTGTTGCCATGTTAGGCAATGGTAAGACCAGTACTTCTTCAGACTGGTGGTTAGATACAGGAGCCACTGCCATGTTTGCAACTCGAAGAAACTACTTACGGATGTTGTTGGCGTGAAAGAGACCGTTACAGTGGCTAGTGAAGCCGAGGCAGAAGTGACTCACATTGGAACTGCGAACCTGGTCATTTCTTTAGGTAAGTACTAACTTTAAAAAATGTTAAAGTAGTTCCTGCTATTCAAAATAATTTAATTTCTATTAGTCTTTTAGACAATGCTGGCATATGTTCATCTTTTTTGTGTGGTAGAGTAACTTTAATCGTTAACTCTTATTATTTTGGCTGTGCTTTCTTAATCGATGGTATGTATAGATTGAGTTTAGCAAATGAAACTATTAGTCAGGTTAGTTCCACTTTGATTGATCCTAAGTTGTTACACACTAGATTGAGACATGTGAACTATAGGAAAATAGTTAAACTTGCTAAAACTTATAATATACCTTTAGATACATCGATTAGATTTGACAGATGTGAAGTGTGTGCACAAACCAAGATCACTAGAAAACATTTTCGTTAGGTTTCTAGGAGCACACAACTTCTTGAGTTAACACATTCTGACCTCTGTGACTTTAAAAGTTTCACTACTAGAGGTGGTCGGAAGTATTTAATCACTTTTATAAACGATTTTTTTAGATATCGTCATATTTATCTCCATTTATCTCCTAAAATCGAAAGATAAAGCTTTTGATAAATTTAAAATTTTCAAGAATCGTGTTGAAAATTAATTGAACTTGAAAATTAAGAGATTTATGAGTGATAGAGGAGGAGAATACACTTTGACAGAGTTTAAGGAATTCGGTTCCTCTCAGGGCATAATACTTGAAACTACTGCTCCTTACTCGCCTCAATCTAATGGCATAGCTGAACGTAAGAACCGGACATTAACTGAAATGTTAAACTCAATGTTATTGACAGCTGGCATGCCTACTAGCTATTGGGGAGAAGCAGCTTTAACTGCAAATCACATCCTGAATCGAGTACCACATTCTAAGTTGCCCTCTACTCCTTTTGAGTTATGGCATAAACATCCTTGTAGATATGACACTCTTAAGACTTGGGGCTGTATTGCTTATGTGAGGATACAAGACCCTGAGAAACCTAAGGTAGGACCTAGAACCAACACTTGTGTTTATCTAGAAGGTGCAGAAGATAGTGCTGCTGATCGGTTTTTGGATCTATCGACCAATATTGTTATAGCAGTGTTTAAAAACGCGGGTTCGACGAGGAATGCGGCCGAAGAAAATCCTTGTCGAGTCGACACGGACGCGATCAAGAACGTGGTTGACGCGGTTGACGTAGCCAAGTCAAATTAGCCGTAATTTTTTATAAAAATAAATAAATAATTCAAAAAATAGAAATAATGTAAAAAAAAGTATTAAAGTATCATTAGTAACTAAATCATTAGTGAAATAGATCATATTTTTCTACAAAAAATTAATACATTATATTTGACAAAAATGCAAAGAGTCGATATGGTGACAAAAATGAAAAGAGCCTAAAATTGCCCATGATCAATACATGCATTGTATTACATTAAATTCCAAATTTTACAAGGGCTTCCGCTCAGACAATTTCTTCTTGATGAATATAAGAGTAGGCACATCAGTAGTGTGGATCATAGCCACTCTCGTAGTGGCTATATGGAAATTGATGGATTCTTTGGTCGGTGTAATTATGGTTATCAATCGAGTTACTCTCAGAATATTCAGGAAATATGCCAAATGTGTTTATATTATGCTGCCATGTATAGCCAATATTCGGATCCATCTCTAGAGCACCATGCAAATCATTAGTGTCAACGTCCCCAGTGTAGTGTCGATACGGATCATGGTCATCAGAATCATGCTGACCATCAGATCCAACAAAAATATTCATGACCCGCATCGTCTCCATACGCATCAGTGTTGGGCTCATCAACACCTTCATTATAAACTGCAAAGTCACCTTCGTCGTCTCCATCACCATCATCATTATCACTAGGCTCATCATTTATGCGATGCTGATGTCTATCAGAACTGTCACTTGACCCACCTTCTTTTGTCGGTGATCCTCACATTCCATCTCTTTTCGTCTACTTGCCTGAACATCTAAAAGTGGTGGTTCCTTCTCAACTAACCATTCCTAGGCATTTTCTTCAGCAAAAATTATATCCAAATCGATTGGACCTTTGGGACCACTTCTGACATTTCGTTCCCGCAATCTCAAATTGTAATGGACATACACTAGTTTTTCCATCTTCTTCACTGCAAGCTTGTTTCTCTTCTTTGTATGAATGTGAGTAAATGTACTCCAATTGCACTCACATCCTGAAGATGAGCAAGTTTGGATTAACACAATTACAACAATCCTTTGCAATTCAGGATGCTTAGAACCATGTAAACTCCACCACTCCGCTGTATTTAATAAAAATGTAAAAAGTAATTATTCATATAAATTTGATATAATCATGTCAAATAGTAATCATATGTTATTTACAATTACATCGTAATAAAGTACCTGGGTCCATTGCTGATTTGGATCTCAATGCATCTTCACTCCCAAAATTACCAATAACATCGTGAAACTCCGCAATCTTATAAATAAAAAGAGAATGCATCAGTCATACTACATAAAATACTATTGAATCTAATGAAAGGAATTTATAATGAATAAATTATGTTTGATTGGTAAATATTTATACTTGAATTGATGCGTTCATTCGCTTTGAGGAACTTGGCTCCAAGCGGTTGATGCACTTTAATAACCCTTCCATAATTTTCGGGTGATTGGACATTCTACCACCATACTGAAATATTGGATTTAAATAGTAGCCTGCAAAAGTTAAGTTAATCAGAATTTTCAGATGTTTTTACCAACAAAATTCTCAACATTACATTAGAAAAAACTAGCTTTTATACTGTAGACACCCTCATTTTGCTACACTTTAACCAACAATATCCTAATGCATTGATCCGTGAAGTTTCACTGGTAAAATAAACATCCTCACATTCCCTAGAATCCAAGAGAAGAGCCCCTCTACCATAAAATTTATATATTAGGTCATTAATACCTCGATCTGACTTTACGGATCATCAATCGGAACAAAATAAGCTTGGGTCACTTCGCAACCCGGGCCTTGGTTCCATTCTGAGACCCGATTTTCGTAAATCTTCAGATCGAGGGCAGATCTTGACATGGGTGTCTTTATTTACTAAGGATTTGTAATCATTAGTCAAAATAATATCAATCAAGGTTAATCTCGAATCCGGATTAAACATTGGGTTACTTAACTGAGCAAAAACCCAGTGAAAAGTCACGGATCAAGATAGGATGAATGAGATCCATCGAAATTATCCCATTAAATTATCGATAACATAAATTTTTAATGTCTTAATTGGCTTTGATATCTTGATTTAATAGTTTTAATCGTTGATCCAAGATTGATCAAGTCGGTTGGTTCGTTTGGATCACCGATTTGCCCAATCTTTGGAAAAGCGATTTGCCGATGGAGATCGATGGCTCTTATTGGTCGAAAATTTTAAAATCAGTATTTCTATGGCAATATTGGGCTTAAATGAATGATGAAAAATCAACGATTCCAACGGCGAAAGAATTATCGAAATCGGATGCCAAAATCTCCCGGAAATGGCATTTTCGTGTTTCCGCAAGGTTGCTTTTCCCTCCCACTTTCTCTCTCCTCTTCCACATGGAAAAAAGTGTAAATGCATGGGGTAGACGATTTTTTTTATACTAAATATTTGGAAAAATATTTTATGAAGATTCCAGGATATTTGAAGACCTCATCTTGTCCATTCTTTCTATCTCCTGAAGATTACAGGCAATCTAAGCCATTCAAATCGTTGCCATTCTCTACAAAGGCAACCAAATTTGACATTTTCTTTGTCCCAAAATTTGCTTCCATATTCAAAAAGATTCCAAGGATAAATGGCATCATCCTGGACCTTGCCTTATTCTTAAATCTGTAGTGCATGATCCTGGCCGCACAAATGCTTGCCCTTTTGAACATGGCCATGGCTTAAATAGAAGATGCCAAAGAAGAGGGAGAACATTCTAGAAAAATTCGATCTTGGCCATTCTTTCCCCTTCCTTTTTCCATCACTCAATCTCCACCCTACACCTTTAGGCTCCTAAGAAGGCAACCTAGCTCACCCATTCCCCTATAAATACCCCTTCATTGCTCCATCCCCCCCAAAAAAAAAAAATGGAGAAAAGACTCAAAGAGAGTCCAGCACAAAAACAAAATCTCATCTCTCTCCCTCTCTAAAAATCCGTCCACTCTCTCTCTCTCTCTCTCTCTCTCTCTCTCTCTCTCTCTCTCAATTTGGCCAAAACATCTTGTTGACCTAATTCACGCATCAATTAGGAATCATTTTGGGAACCATCATCAAAAGGAATCATCGTCTCCAAGGGTATTCAACAAAGGAACGATCGTCATCAAACCCCGGAAGAGGTAGGCGAAAAATTCATTTTTTATGTTCATATTAAATTTGGGTCTGAAATTGGATTCTATATTTCTTTCATTTTTGCCCTCTCAATTGACATCTCTTAGTTCAATATTTCAAACCCATATCTATCCCATGATTCGGTTCGGCCCTCTTCTTAGGTGCAACTTGCAACCCCAAACCTGTAGTGTTGGAACCCAAAAGCCATTCATATCCAGAATCTAAAGACCCAATCTTTTGTGTGTATGACCATGCACTATATGCACATATCTCATCCGGTTGTGTATAATCCATAAGCTTTAAAAATATAAACTGTGTGCATTATCCCAAAGTGAGCCGAGAACCCTGTGTGTATCGAGTACACCTAAACCCATAAATGAATAATCTAACTCATGATCCATATACATGCATCCTTGTGTATATGCAACCCATGCAATGAGTTCATGGTTTAAGCCAATTACATTATGAGCTAGGCATGGGGGACCCATCAACCAATATAATGTACATGTGATATCCTACCGGATTAAGGCAATGTCGTGTGCCGGTGACAACACAGTTAAACCCATACGGATTTCGTCTTTACCTAAATCTAAAACCCATGTAGTTCAACCCAACCCGACCCCGCAACCCGAGCCCCACACCCGACTCCACAACCCGGACCCGCAGCCCCTGTCCAACCTGACTCAATCCCGATTCAACTCGCCTGGTCCAACCTGGACCAAACCCAACCCAACCCGGTTCAGCCCTAACCCAGTTCTGCCTCAACCTAGTCCAACCCGGACCCAACCCAACTCGGGCTGCACCCTGCTTAGCCTCTGGTTGCACCCTGGTTCCCTGCTGGTTCGCACCCTGATTACACCCTAGTTGCACCTTGCTTAGCCCCTGGTTGCACCCTGGTTCCCTGCTGGTTCGCACCCTGGTTGCACCCTGGTTACACTCTGCTTAGCCTCTGGTTGCACCCTGGTTCCCTGCTGGTTTTGCACCCTGGTTGCATCCTGGTTAGCCCCTGGTTGCACCCTGGTTCACACCCTGGTCGTAACCTGGTTCGCACCCCAGTTAGCCCCTGGTTAGACCTTGGCTAGTCTCGGGTTTGCCCCCAACTTAGACCCGACTCACTTGATCCTAACCATTAACCCCACCTAACCTGACCCTAAAACAACTCAACCAAGCCTAATTCAACCCAAACCGGTTCAGCCCCTAGTCAACCCGGAACAGAACCGCAACCCGATGCAACCCGACCCCGACCCCGCATCAGCCCCACAATTCAATACAATCTAGACGGACCGGCACCACCAACCGAACCCGACCACAACCCCTCCCCAACATAATCAGCCACATTCCCATAACCCTTCATATATGCCATGTCCTAACAGACCATCCCCATAATATGGTCAATCACAGCCATCCTCATAGTTGCATTCCGTCATCATCAGTTATATCACGACCATCTAACCTCACCTTTCTTCCGTCATGTTCCCATAACCCAACACTTGTCTGAACCCATTCGCACCCTTACCCCTTTGGCCGATCCAACCGAGTCACAACACCATGAGTCTAACCGAGTCACATCCCTCACCCAAATCGGGTTACAGTCTCTATCAATTCGGCTAAGTTAAACCTTGAATCCCAAACCCAATTCGAAGTCCTAAAATCCAAATCCAAGTGTTCAATTCCAAGATCCATACCCGAGTTTCTAATTCAAGTTCTCATCTCAAACCCTTTGGAACTACGTGTAGCTTGATCCCCACCATGGGGTACGTAGGCAACTTGGCACTCCCAAGTTCAGTCGCACCCTTCTCCATCCTTCTCGTTCCCTTACACCCTTCCTCATCTCTTTCATTCCCCTTTTCACCCTTTCCTTTTCCCTAAATATTTTTGCATGCTAGATGTTTCTTTTCATATTCTAGTCGCATGAGTAATTGCATGTTAAGATTTCTTTGTTTGATAATTGTTCTCATCTTATGCTAGAAATAATATGTTGCTTGCTTGTTATGCCTAGAATTCGCATGGTAGGCTATTTGTTTCTGTTAGAATAACTGTTTGTATGCTTAGTTATTTGTGATGTTGAAACTCTAAAAGAAATCGAAAATCTAAAAGAACCTAAGAACTCACATCATTGGAAAATCACTACTCCAAAATCTTAAATTCCAAGAACATAAATACCTTAGGTTCTAAAACTTAGAAATTTCACTCTAAGTTTCACAATAGAACTTTTAGAGCCCAAACTTCACAAGAATACTAAAGATGCAACTTAGGTTCATTGCATTAGATCTAGGTTCATATAGCGTAGGTCACTTCACCTCAAATCAATTGATCAAATTCAACTCAAATCAAATCTCATCAATTTCAAAACAATCACATAGGCACATAGGTATGTAGTTGCATATATGATGCACTCCTGGCCCGCATGAGTCTAAACTGTAGACGGCTAAACAATTATAATGCACTTAGGTTAATAAAATTCACATTCCCCCTTAGTTAAACCTAAATAATTAAAGCTTTTAAAAGTTAGGCAAGGTCGGTACTGTACACTTCGTGCGGTACACCTTCCGACCTCGTAACCAGGTAACTTACCCAGAACTCAAAACGTAGACCAAATTAACAGAGTTAATCATGGGTCCTAGATCCCTAATCTAGGTGGCGACTCTGGTCAGTTGCTTCTTTCGTGAAGTTAGGACTTTTATCCTAAATTTATGGAAAAAGCAACCATATTCAAATCCAATGGACAAAGGCACTATCATCATCATAAAAACACACACCCTCGTGGGCCACACCCTCTCGGGACGGGAACCACATATACCTGCTGCATGAAGAGGGTGATGGAGTTACGCTGCCCATCGCTTGTCAATGATATCCCACAACTTTTTGCATAAGTTTTTCGTTAGTTTCTGTATCTCCTCCTTTGAACGATCGATAGCTTCATATATAAACCCCATAAGTTTTTCGTTAGTTTCTGTAGACGGCTAAACAATTATAATGCACTTAGGTTAATAAAATTCACATTCCCCCTTAGTTAAACCTAAATAATTAAAGCTTTTAAAAGTTAGGCAAGGTCGGTGCTGTACACTTCGTGCGGTACACCTTCCGACCTCGTAACCAGGTAACTTACCCAGAACTCAAAACGTAGACCAAATTAACAGAGTTAATCATGGGTCCTAGATCCCTAATCTAGGTGGTGACTCTGGTCAGTTGCTTCTTTCGTGAAGTTAGGACTTTTATCCTAAATTTATGGAAAAAGCAACCATATTCAAATCCAATGGACAAAGGCACTATCATCATCATAAAAACACACACCCTCGTGGGCCACACCCTCTCGGGACGGGATCCACATATACCTGCTGCATGAAGAGGGTGATGGAGTTACGCTGCCCATCGCTTGTCAATGATATCCCACAGCTTTTTGCATAAGTTTTTCGTTAGTTTCTGTATCTCCTCCTTTGAACGATCGATAGCTTCATATATAAACCCCATAGCACGTCTTTCTTCCGAATCCACCATTCTTAGCACGATAACAAGTGGTTGTGTGACTTTGATGATTCGCTGAATATTTTTCTAAAACTTTCGATCTGTTATAATTTGTTCAACCTCTCTTCCATCTGCCAGTTTTGCATAGCGGGATCCATTCCATTCTCTCGAAGCCAACAAGCTTTTCAAACCTGCTTGACACTCATTTATGCTAGAAAATGATAGGTATGAAGTAGCAAATCGTGTGACAGCGGGCCTAACAATATCTTTCTGAGCAGTATGATGTTTCATCCAATTTAGGACTTGTGAATGATTATAAATAAATTTTGTTATCTTTCTTCCTTTCTCAATCCACTCTTTTAATTATGGCAAGTCTCCTATCTCCTCCAGCATTAAGTCAATGCAATGTGCCGCACAAGGGGCCCAAAAAAGATTTTTTCTTTTCTCCATCAATAGTTTTTCAACTACTTTATAGTTCGCTGCATTATCAATTACAAACTGAACAACATATTTTTCTCCAACTTCTTCAACCACTTTGTCAAATAGTTTGAATAAATATTTTGCGTTCTTCTGCTCACTTGAAGCATCAATGCAATAAAGGAACACTGCCCCTCGAGGACAATATGCCAAAAAGTTGATCAGTATCCTTCCATTGATGTCTTTCTAGCCATCGGCCATAATTGTACATCTCGTTCTGTCCCATATTCTTTTAAAGTCATTAACATATTGTCTGACATCTTCAACCTCTGCATCTAATATGGGACCTCCAAGTTCGTATGGAGTTGGTGGATTAACTCTAGGTCCTACTTGTTGTGTTGTTTCTATGGCCGCCCTATAGTATGGATTGGAAGCCGCATGAAATGGCAGTCCGGCAAAATAACACAGTCTTCCCACCACCATGCCCAACTTCTTCTTCAAGTCTTTCCCCCATGCTGCTCTTAAAGTAGGTTGTCGTGATAGGGGTACAAACGTAAGTGGGTCTAAAGTTTCAGTCCTTGTAGGAACCTCGTGATAAGAGGCTGAACGAAAACCTCTGCCCATACCTGTGGGCCCTATCGCTGATGGGCCAACATCATAACTTCGTGCTGCCACAAATGGACCAACATCAGACCTACGTCTAGGTGCAAATGACGGGTCTGCATCTGACCTACGTGAAGGTCCTGATGATGGGCCAGCTCCATCTCGTGTGATGCGTTGTGCTTCCATTTCCATAAAGAATGTGCGTTGACTAGCTTTCCTTGCCGCACGCATATCTCTTTCTAGCATGTCTTCTTCTTGTGTGCGTCGTTCTTCAGCAATCTGTTCGTTCACGTTCTTTACTGCTTGTTTCTCCTCTTTATAATTTTCGAGGGCTGCTCTCATTTTCTTCATCACTTGTTCAGGCACACTTGGACACCCGGCAACGTTGCCATGTAACTTAGCAAGATGATGTTTAAAGCGATTAATCCCACCGGTAGTGATTTTGTTACAATAAATACAACGCACCATTTTTCTCGATGGTGGATTAGACATCGTCCCATGCTCCCATGTAAGATCAAGCGGCATTGTGTGTCACTATATCTAAAAAAGTGTAAAAATAGGAGAGGACTGTCATTACTAAAATAAGGGATTAGATTATATGAGTTTCTATATGGTGTAAGCCCCTATAGTCCATTATTTTTCAAGAAGTACTAGATGGCTTAAAATAGAACATGATCCAAAATGTCCATTGGATGAGCCACAATGTAAATACATTGTGGCCCAAAAATTATTTACATAGGATGATCCCAACCCTCCGATCTATAGAACTTTCCATAATATGCAGTTATCAATGGATTTATGATCATCTTGTGGCAATCATTTTTTTGGGCACAACCTATTAATGTTTTGACCCAACAAATAGATGGTTTGGATCATCCTATGCGTGAGCCATACAAAAAATATACCAGATGTAGTATTTTTCAAGAAGTACTGTAAGGTTCACATCATAGGATGTAAGCCATCCATTTGATGAGCCACGTCTGGTCCATTATTTTTCAATTAGTATTGTACTGCTTATAGTATAACATGATCCAAAGCGTGCGTTGGATGAGTCACCATCTAAAATTCTAAATTCATTGTGCCTAAAAATCATTTTCATAGGATGACCCAACCCTCCAACCCATAGAACTTGCCATAATATGCAGTTGTCAATGTATCGGAGGATTAGGATCATCTTATGGTAATGAATTTTTCGGCACAACCTATTTATGTTGTGGCACACCAAATGGACGGTTTGGATCATCCTATGGCATAAGCCATACAAAAAATACACCATATAAAATTATAAACAGAGTTGCATCGAAAAGAGATCATCCAAAAGTTATACACCATATAAAGTAATAAATATTGAAATGAATTTTTGAGCACAGCCTACTTACGTTGTCGCCTATCAAATGGACGGATCGGATGATCAAACCAATTAAAATAGATATGACAAGGGATTATCCAACGGTTTGGATTATCCAACATTAAAAGTTTAATTGCAGCTAACTTTTTCATAGAAAAATGCCTAGCCGCCCAGTACACTTATGCCTGTGTTTAATAAATGCAATTAGTGTTTCTTGGAAGGCTGAATCGCACGTGGCATTACCTCAATGGATGGCTATCTGTAGCTCAATTTGTCTTTTCATATTTACTTTGACTGTGTTTTCAAAGTGTTTTCTTTTTAGCAAAAGATAAAACAAAAGATGTGAATTCTCAGTCCATTTTGAAATGTTTGATCAATATTTTACTCCATCAGGCCCATTAGTGTTGATCTGATTTTTTAGCATTTACTGGATACACCAAATCCTAAAAAAAAGAAAAGAATAAAGGAAATAAAGTGTCACAATCGGAGGTAGAAAAGCATTAAATGGGTCTTTGACTGTCAAAGCAAATTGATTTGTTTTCCTTTTTTTATCAACTGATAAGGTAGTGATAATATATCACCCATATTTTACTTGGAAAAGCCACTTCTAGTGTGTAAGTATTACAGAGATGTGGCTGTCCCAGTAAGAAAATGGTGGAAAATATCTTATCATCCCAAAAGAGTAATAATAGCTTCATTTCTTACCAAAAAAGTTAACACAGAACCTTTCTTCTCCTTTCAACTTAGGGTTTCGTACTTTCATCTCTTTCTTTCTTTGAATCGCCGAAGGCAAAGAAAATGGGATTTGCGCAAGAAGCTAAGGGAGATCAGACATTTCTAGGGATGAAAGGAAATGGGATACCCAGCACAAATTTATTAGTACAAATCACATTATTTGTTGTTGAACTTGAATAATCATATCTTTTCTATTGTCTTTCTGAAGCTAAGATTTGAGAATAAGAACTCATAAAAAAACAGATTTGGGAAGATCAACCGGTCAGATGAGTCACGGATCACCAAGATTCATCTGCTGGTTGATCACATCTAAGAAAAATTGAGAAAAAGGTTATTCGAGTTTGAAACTTTGAATCGGCTTGACTCGGCCCGGACTCGCCGTGTCCGCGACTTAGAAACGCGGTCGGCACGAATCCGCGTCGACTCGGCCGAGTTCCGAGCCGAGTCAACGCGTTTTTAAACACTGGGTTATAGAATCTAGAGATGCAGTATTCTTTGAGAATAAATTTCTCAGAGATCATGGTTTAACCATAACTGACGATACTGAGATGGTTACAGAATTGCATGTAGGATTTGAACAGAATATTTCTGACACCCGTCCTACACTGATTTCTGAATCAGAACCTTTAAGAGTTTCTGCAAGAGATAGAGTACCCAAGAACTTTGGTGAGAATTTTGCGACCTACCATTTAGAGAATGATCCATCATCATATAAGGAAGTGATGTGATCTAGGGACTCTTTGTTGTGGGCAGAAGCCATTGATAATGAAATGAGCTCTCTGTTACAAAATCAAACTTGGCAGCTAATCGATTTGCCAAAAGGGGCTAAGACTGTGGGCTGTAAGTGGATTTTGAAGAAGAAACTTAATCCTGACGGATCCATTGCTCGGTATAAAACACGTTTAGTAGCTAAGGGCTATACTCAAGTAAGTAGGATAGACTACTTTATGTCTACTCACCGGTCTGTCATTTGGCCATGATAATTTTATCTAGTCTTAAACAAGCACCTAAATTGTGGCATCAGAAATTTGACAGCGTAGTAAAGAGCTTTGGGTTTCTGACGAGTTGCTCGGATAAATGATGTTTTGTGTCGAATAAGGTTACAATTATTTGCTTGTATGTAGATGACATGTTGATTCTTGGTTCCAATCTCTCTGTAGGAGTGACGTGAAACTAACCTTGGGTAAAGAATTCGACATAAAAGACCTGGGTGTTGTTGACACCATTCTTGGTATGAAAGAAAGTTTTGACAGGCAAGGGATTTTCCTTAGCCAAGCCCATTATATGAAAAACTACTTTCTACATGGGGATACAGTGAGTGTAAACCGATTGAGACACCATTTGATTATACCAAAAAGCTGAGACCTAATGAAGGAGCCAGCTTGAATCAGTTGGATTATTCTAAACCGATTGGTAGTCTCATATATGCGATGAGTTGCACTAGACCAAACATAGCCTTTACAGTTGGCATGCTGAGTCGTTTCACTAGTAATCATGGCCATGAGCACTGGGATGCTCTTATGAGGCTGATGAGATACCTTAAGGGTACTCAAGGTTATGCTCTATGTTATAATGGCCATCCTCCTGTACTGGAAGGATATTCTGATGCATTATGGGGCTCAGAATTAAAAGACAGTAAGTTTACCAATGGTTATGTGTTTACCCTGGGTTGAGCTGCTGTTGCGTAGAAGTCAAAGAGACAGACTTGCATTGCTCTGTCATCTATGGAATTAGAACTTTATGCTCTAGCTTCTGCAAGGGATGAAGCAGAGTGGATAAAGAATCTGATTATGGACATTCCACTAACTCGGTTAAGGATTAATTCAATCAAGCTCCAATTACGATTGTGAAGAACTCACTCTTTAATGGTAAGAGGAGACATCTTAGGCTGAAACATGCCATGCTGAATTATCTCATTGAACACGGGATTATCACTTTGATTGATGTGAGATCGAAGGATAATGTGGTCGGTACTCTCGCAAAGGGACTGAACAAAGATCGAATATTCAAAACTGTGGGGGAGATTAGGTTAACGACTGTATAGACGTGTCTTAACCTACATCCATGTTATTTTGAATTTTTAGAATCTTCCTATCTTGGCCAAGATAAGCACTTGATATGTTTCAATGATGTTTACAGTTGTCTTTATGTCATTCCACATTTGATGATATGTCTTTCTTGAAAAATGTTGTTTCATTCCAAACGTGATGATACAACTTAACTCAATTTGGATATAATGCCTGTAACATTCCAAATGAAAACATGGAATGATTCTTTGTAAAAGAAACTGTATAGGTCTTGTTCTTGATTGAAACTTGACATTGATGCTTATTGATATTGATATTTGTTTTTTCAGCCATTATGAAATTGTACTAAGTTCTTCTGGTAGAACTAGATACTTTTAGTAAAATACACAAATGATTGGATTCATTTTTTAATGAAATTCATATTTTGTAATTTACAGGAATTGGCGAAAATGGAGGAGATTGCCTCAATTTGGATCTTGATGAGGATGACTTACTTGATGAATGAATCATTATAGAGCAGTGGAACTATTATTTTCTTTTCAGTTGATTAAATAGTTCACTTACATGTGAAACTGCTTATGTTTGAGTTTAGATTATTTCTAAAACTCTTGGTTATTCTTTAAAGTATTTTTGTTTTCAGTTGGATTACAGATCTTTATTGATATGGTGATATGGATGATTCAATAATTTTGTTTGGACATCACATTAACTATCTATTGGATTGTGCTATATGTAGAACATAGGAGGAGATTGTTGGATATATAATATAACCCTATTATGTTATAATATAAGCCCAATAAGATAATGGACCGGTGTAGTGGGCCTATTTGGGCTAGAGCCCATTAACCTATTAAAACCCTAGTGTATCTCTATATATAGGACCTGGAGGCAACAAACTTGGTATTCCAAATTAGATACCTTTGGTGTAATGCTTCAAGCAACCTCTTGCTTGACCTAATTACTCTAGCACTTATATGGTGCCCAACCGTCAAAACCTAAAGGGCGGAGAGAGAGAGAGAACCATCTCTCCCTTGATTTTTAATCCAAGAGAAACCCCCTTTTTCACTTTTCCTTGGTTCAGTTCTCAAGGCAACAGGTTTTGTCCATATGCGCCCTTTATGTTTTGATGGTCGGGCATCATATAAATTCTCTCAAATCAATAACTTTAGGCTGATGATAAATGCGCCCCTCTTATAACCATGGCCACCTAATTTCATTAGTTTTTCGTAACCTCTTTCCATCTAACAAAAAACTGACACTTCCAAGGTTTTTATAAAGGTCGAACCAATGAATATCTAAAAAATAGGGTTGTTAACAGACCTGGACGGTCTGATCGGCCCAATGGATCCAAATCTAAACGTATGGGACATAAACTCAAGTTGTGGGGTCCGTCAGGGTGTCTCGGAATTGAATAATGAAAAAAACATAAAAGTACAAAAAGTGACACGAGGTTTTAGAAATGAAACCAATGAGTATATCAAAATTAGGGTTGTCAACGGGCCTGGACAATCTAATGGGCCCAATGGATCCAAATGTAAATGTGTGGGACATAAATTGAAGTTGTGGGTCCATCATAGTGTCCCAGGTCCAATTGAATCATGTAAAAAAAACTACGGGCGTCAATGGATCCAGACGGTCCGATGGATAGTCCGAATCCGAACGTTAATGAACGGGATCTAAACATGTGAATATGATCCGTGGGCATATTTTGGATCATCAAATATGGGATCCGAAAAATTTTGGATTGGGTATGGGCACACCACAGATGCCCCATTGGATAGTCACGATCCGAAATGTTTTGCAAAAATACCCCCCAAATTTTGTTAATGCTAACCATTCTATGGAGGGTATTTTGGTCAAAACCTCTCTTATCACTTAATGAATCGGATGGGAATGCAATTTCACTCATTTCAGTAGTTTCAGTTCATTCTTTCATGAAGGAAAAGAGAGAGGGGTTTTAGGGTAATTTATTCTTTCATAATAGTTATACATTATATTCGTGTATGTAATTTTGATTAGTTTTATTGTTTACAAGCATTATTGTACACATAGATTAAACATAGATAAATTTTTAATTTAGTTGAAGAAAATGCATAGAGACACACTAATAGTGGATTGCCAATCTAGCTTATTGGGACATAACCATCCGAATTAAAATGGATCGTGATCATGACGTAGAAAGTAGGGTATGAAGACAATCCGACTCCGACCGACCGATAAGGAATTTGAATGAATCGTGACTGTGACATAGGTGGATCCGACCCGAAGTGGATCCGTTGACACCCCTAAAAAAACCATAAAAAATATTTTTCATATTTTTGTACGTAAAGCTTAACACGAGGGGTATTTTTGGTGTATTATAAATTAACACAACATAAGTGGACATTCCGACTATTTTCTAGGCTCTAATAGTCATGCATAACTGGACCTCATTTTTTATGGGATGGGACCCAACATTTTACCCTCACCTTTGATGAGTGGGCCCCACCAGCCACCCAAACCCATCAGACAGTGGGCCCAACATTTTTGCACCTAACATGGGTGGGGTCCATCGACTTACACTTATGCATAGCATTGTGGGGCCCGACATTTTATCCCCGGGTGCCACCATCTCCACGCAAACTATGCAGAGGGCCAGCACTGCAGACCTCATGTTTTGTCGTTTTGATGTGTGGGTCCCACTATCTCTTGTCAAACCCATGCATTGGTGGGGCTCACCATTTACACCCATGGAATGACCTAGACAGTCCGATGGACCATCCGAATCCAAAGTTTAACGGACAAGATCTTCTTGGGAACTGTAATAGCCTTTGACAGCAGTTTAAATAATAAAAGACAAGATAGTTTAGGGGGAGTGATAACCCCCTCCCCCGGGCCCAAAAATCGTTAACTTTTAATGCTTTTAGAGTTAACGGTTGCTCCTCCACCCCTTCATGGGGGAATATCCATCAGAGGGGGGGAAATATCACTGCCCTAGTTTAGTGCAATAATCCAAACATGGTAGTGTCAAATAATAGTAGCAATTTAAAAAACATGCTAGTGCCAATATCAGGAGCGGTGGAAATGATATCAACACTCACATGTTTTAATAAGAGGCGCTCAAGTCTCTTGTCGGTTAGTATTTAAAGGGCTTGAAAGAGCTTTTTGAAAACTGTAATGTACTTCTGACCATGGTTTTAAATTTCGACCGAAATCCGAAATTTCAGGTTTCGGTGGGGGCCGAAACTGAAATCTCCTGAAATTTCACGAAATTCCAAATTTCGGTCCAAAATTTCGAGAAATGCCATTTTTAATTTATTTTTTAAATGTTACAAAATTTCAGCCAAATTTACCAAATTTCGGCCCGAAATTTCTGATTTCGGTGGGGTCCGAAATCAATACCGAAACCAAAATTTAAAACCTTGCTTCTGACAACCCTTAAAATACTAAACCACAAGAGACTTGAGCGCCTCTTATTAAAACATATGAGTGCTGATATCATTTCCCTAATTTTATTTGATAATTACTACGTACTATTGCTCTCTTTGTTTGAAAATTGATAAATATTGGAATTTCACGCTGAGATCTCATACATTCTAACAAAAATTGTTCGTGTGCATTTTCTGTTATCCTTTTCTTTCAGAAGTCTGTTTAAGTGAGAGCTTTGCTACATTTTGGTTTTCATTTATTTTTTTGATCTCTATTCCTTCTTTTGTTATTTGCCTTTCTCTATCATTCAAAGTTCCAAGACCCAGCTGTTGACGTTATACTACTTCATTTATCTTCCAATTCCAATACACAACAGTTGAAATTAGATTTTTTTCATTTATCTTCAAATTCCAAGACCCATTCGTTGAAATTAGATTTTGTGTATTTATCTTCCAATTCCAAGATCTTGGTCTTGCTCAAGAAGCCATTGGAATGTCCGATAAGTTCATCCAAGAAAAACCCATTACTTGATTGGATTTTCACATCTGATTTGAGCTTTTATTTGGTCATTTGTTTCCATTATCTGGGTTATTTGGATTTCTATTCATTGAAGAATATCAAGAACAGAACCATTCTCCTAGGTCTGAGATAAGTTCAGCAAGAAAACCCAATATCTGATTTTATTTTCATATCCAATTTGAGCTTTTCATTGCTTCTGTGTTTCTTTTGAATTTGGATTTCTATTCATGGGAGAATATCAAGAACAGAACCGTTATTCTAGGTCTTTTTGTCTTATCTGAGATATTTAATTGTTTTTTTTATCCGGGTTTCTCTGTGTTCCTTTGTTTCCTGAGCATTTGAATTTCCATCGATGTGTCCTTGGTCGGTAACATGAAGAGATCAAGAACAAATGTTTCTTCTGTTTCTAAGACTGAGCAAGAAAAGATAGATTCAGATATAACTTTCATGATGCTGTCTAGGAATGTGCGCTCTTGGGATGAGTTAAATTCATCTGCAAAGTCTTCTGATAGTAATCCTGATGTTTTAGGGGTTAGGTCTTCTGCTATTGTTAAGGGAATTAGTGAGAAAGGAGATGGGAAATTTGATTGTGAGACAAAGGAGATGAAAATACCGAGAGAAGCAGCAAGATTTGGATGGTTCTGATAAGGGGAGTGCTCCTTTAAGAAGAAATAAGAGATCTGAAATTGGTGTTTCTGACATGGTCAAGAAGGTTGGATCAGATGTTTTTTATGATGGGTATGAGAATGATGATGAGGACTCTTGCAAAAAGACTCACTCCAATCAGATCGGTGCGGAATTGGGGAAGTATACTTTGAGCAAAATAGATAATTATGATGCTCATGATACTGAATCAAGTTTGGATCCCCTTGAGAAAAGGTATATGCGTAGCGAAAACTGCATTGGGACCAATGTTTCCCCTGGCGCAAAAGCAGATGAAAAACTCAAGTCGTGCGAAATTGAGAACCAGAGTGGCAGAGAAGGGGATGGAGAAACAAGTTCTAAGCAGAAGAAGATCAAGGGATACAAATGCCCACACTGTTCCCTGGTTTTCCCATCTGCCCGTGCTCGAGGAGGCCACATGAGGGTGCATAACAATTATTATGCTAGACGCAAGTCCTGGTTTCGATGAGATGCAAGATTGTACAGACTGTTGATAGATTTTCATTCCATTAGGACATTACAGATCAACACTGCCTAAGAGGTAACATTTATATCCTTTTGTAAGCCTCTTAAGTTGCATTTTTTCCCATTTGAGTCCAGTTGATGGATTTTCATTTCAATAGGACTGTACAGATTCACATTGCCTAAGAAGTAACAGTTCTATTCTTTTGTTAACCCTCCTAAGTAGCATTTTTTCCCATCTGAGTCCTGTTGATGGATTTTCATTTCATTTGGACTTTACAGATTTGTATTGCCCAGGAGGCAGCAGTTTCTATTCTTTGCTTAAGCTTAGTCCTTTTCTATTTTGTTGTTTGAAGTGTTAAAGAAGCTCATGGTCAGCATATCAGCATCAGTTGTCTTCTTCTAATCAGTGAAATACATGAACAAAGTTTACACTTTTTTGCTCTTTTACAAAGTTCATTGATGGCATTTCCATCCAAAATGCTTTGAGTGACTTGTTCTAGTTGAGCTCATGGTCCTGGGTTCCAGGGGTCCCCCACAAGTTATTACTGCCTCAAGTGATCAGGTAGGCATTACAAAATCTCTTGCCTACTGCTTGGAAATTGGAATGCAGAAAAAGCATTTGTAGAGGAATTTTTTTTATTTCCACAATTTAGAGGGTAAATGATAAATTTTAGGGATATCATTATGAGTTAAAGGTCACTGTAGATAAAACTTGAATTGTTTTGGTTCAAATCACTTGTATTTCATGTGTAATCAAACAATGGGAAAGCATGAAATTTTGGAAAATATTTTCTTTTCCAAACTTCACCAAAAAATTCTAGCAATCCAAGATGGGCCTTAGGTGTATTCTCATTTCAGCCTCATGAGACATTGAATTAAGTCACCTTTGTGACTGTAAATCAGCCCATTGATTGAAGGTTTTTGCCCGTTGCTGAAATCTTTATAATATTTCTAGTACTTCTTCACTACTTAGAACTAGAAGACATCCGCAGGGAGAGTGCATTGAAACCACCACATGTTCTGATCCATATAATGACAATCTCACTAAGAGTAGGCCAAGTAATCTAGTCAGTTTTAGGTGGTGTTCTTTGTATTTGTTTTCTTTCTTATTTCCTTTAGGATTGCACGATTTTTTCGAAAAAAGTTTGGAAAGGAAAAATATTTCTTAAATTTCCAAATTTTTAACACAAAAAAAAAAAAAAAAAAAAAAAAAAAAAAAAAAAAAAACCTTAGCCAACCCTATTCAATTTCTACTTCGAAGGCCTTCATTTTTATTATAGGGCGATGATATTTTCACCCCCCGTGCATTACGCATGCGTCCCCCTTATACAGTGATTTGATGTCAACAAGAGTTAAAGTTGCCCACTTTTCACGTCAAATCACGTTGTAAGGGGAGCACATGCTTAATGTAGGGGGACTGAAAATATCATCTCTCTTTATGATAATGTCCCTCTAAATTCACCATTCTTATATCATTTCTCCTAAATCGTGGAAATAATTTTTTTAAAGACATTCCTGTCAGAAATGTTTTTCTTGGCCCTACGGTGTGGGTGGCCCTAGTAAATAAGAGGGTGAATTTATCATTTCCCTACCAATTCCCATGGCTGGTTCGGGACAAGATTCATGATATAAAATTAATTAGGGTTGTTAACGGACCCTAGAAGGTCTATTGGGCCCCGATCTAATGGGCCCAATGGATTCAAAATATAAATGATTAGGACATAAATTCAAGTTCTGGGTCCGTCAGAGTGCCCTAGATCCGATTAAATAATGGAAAAATACAAAAATACCCTCCATAAACTGAAGGCCCATTTAAATAAAGCTTTAATTGCACTGGTTCAAGTTTTTTTTTTTTTTTTCAACTGTAATTAAACTATGGAAAAAAATTCCTTTCAAAACTTTTTCACAGAATTACTGCAATCTTAACAGGGTCTAAGTAGATTATTCCTTGGAAAAGAATTCCTAATACGAAACGAACTCAAGGCCTACTTTTCCTTAATAAGTGGAGATTTGATTAAGTAAAATGAGTTAAGAGTTCATTCAAATTGATGCAAAAGCTTATGAAAGATGTTAACTTAGATCCCTTGCTCTCACAAACTTATGCAAAATCTTATGCAAAAAACTTATGATCAATACAGGGTGGGTCACATTGCTTTCTTAAATGAGTGTGGATCAATACAAGAATTTGTGATGTGCCTTGAAAGGTTGGACAGATCTCTTGGACCATTTCTTAGCACTTCATAAACGCTCCAAATTGTCGAAGGAGAAGATAACTGAGGGACCAAGATGGCTGCAATCTTTGCTATGAAGAATAAAACGATCATATCAAGAGGGAATGTGGAATCGGATTATCTGGTCATGGTGCAGTTTGGTTGACTGGGCACACACAAGAACACAGATAGGGGTCTAAGCTGACTTGGCCTATCACTCACTTCACTATAGCCACTTGTAGAATATAAGTTGTCGGGCCGAGCTGACTCATGTCCGTCGATACTTTGGACTTTAGGTTGCAGGGCCAAGTTGTGTCGAGCCGAATTCAGGCCCAGAATTGAGTGTGGGCTGAGTTGAGTCGAGCCCAAATAGGGCCTATAATTGAGGTTGTGGAACCCAACTCGGCCCCACTATGGCCTATGTGTGTGTGTGTGTGTGTGTGTGAGAGAGAGAGAGAGAGAGAGCTCGGCCCAGAATTGAGGTTGTGGGGCCGAGTTGGGTAGATCAACTCAGGCCCATTTGTACGTACCAGTGTTTAAAAACCCGTTGACACGACAAGGAACTCGCCCGAGTCGACAAGGATTTTTCTAGGCCGCGTTCCACATTGTACCACATCCGCATTCCACGATTTGCCGTACAGATTCAATAAAAACTCCTTTGACTCTCTCGAATTATGACCGTGTCAACCACATCAACTGCATCCTTCGCCGCGTCCGAGCCGGTCGACAAGGATTTTTCTTGGCCGTGTTCTGCGTCACATCCCTGTTTTTAAATACTGGTATGTATTATGGCCAGAGAGAGAGAGAGAGAGAGCATAAGCTTCACACAATAAAAATACAGGAGCACTCCTAGTTCAGCAAGTTAAAGAAAGTGAAGAAAGAAAATGACATTAACATATACAAGAGAGATTGGTTGTCATGTTTTTGAGTGGGTGACTGAACCACCGATCACATGATATCTTGTAATATAAAATGCTTGAGAGCCATGACCTTGACCTTGTTTTGCTTATCATTTCATACCCCAATAATCTCCATCAATTGTTCAGATTTCAAACAATGAGAGTATAATCTGTTGCCCAAGTGGGTGCGCATACCTAATAGTAGACCAAGTACTCGCTAGGGCTCACTACTTCTAAGAAAATGACAGACCAGTCTTAGATAGCATTTTTTAAAGAAAAACAACCCCCTATTTTTTCTTCAGTTTTGATCACATTTATATGAAGAAGTACTGAAAGATTAAGTACAATAAGATTGTATAACTCTTAAGCAAATGGTCAAAATGCATCTTCTTAAGGGCGTGGAATGATTTAAAGAATGGGCTAAGAACTCACTGCTCTTGCAGAACAGAAAATTAGCTCCAATGGTTTTAATTAAACTGTCTGTTTAACTGTTTGTTTAAACTGTCTGTTTAACTAATATCTGGGGCCATTTTCAGATCATATCACTCTTTGCTATAGCAAAACCATTCAAAATAAATGAATTCTCAGCTTATTGTACAGAATAACCATGCATTTAGAGTCACAAAGGCAACTGAATTCAATGTTTCATAAGGCTGAAATGAGAATACAGTCACATGACTTTATTAGAAAAACAACCAAGTGATTTGGACCTACATACCTGATTTTAGTTGAGGCAGAAATAATTTGAAATCAGACCCACCAGGCATCGGAATTTCCAACCTGATGAGACCTCTTGTGGCCTCTTAGTGCTTGGCCTGATGCGAAAAACTCGAGACAGATCGGGCATTCGTGCCCATTGATCTTCTTCTGCCCATTACTAGTTTCTCCACCCCCATCCCTATCAATTGGGTTTTCAATTTTGTAAGACTTGGGTTTGTCAACTTTTGTTGAGATAAGGGAAAATTTGGTCTCTATGCTATTCTTGCTGCTCTCTATCTGTTTAACTGAGAGACCATCAGAGACATACATTGACATACAGGAGTGCAGGACATATTTTTAGATGGAAATAACCCAAATCTTTGGCTCCCATATTAATCGATGGAAAACACCCCTCTTCCCTTTCTATACTAAAACTTTAAGATTGCCAGGGCCCATAAGTATGATCATCTAAGATATGACCTAAAAACAAAGAAAAATGGAACACAATGTAGTTATAGAAAATGGCTGTTTAACTAAAAGATCTGGGGTCATTTTCAAAACATACGATTCATTCCTGAAGCAAAACTATTCAAAATAAATAAATTCTAACCTTATTGTACAGAAGAACTCTAACCATGCAGCACCATTGTGCTCAGTTGAAGTCAGTCTATTTAAAATTTGCAACAGATCCATCAAACTTTGGAGCTGTAATGAAGTCAGAAGGATTTAGTTACTTGGAGGATACATGTGTTGGAGCTTTATATATCACTTTGATTGAATGATCCTACCCCTTGATCCATCAATCCTTGTATAGGGTTCCGCCAAGAAATCTTAAAAAAGGTGTGCCCTACCTAATTTTTGGCTAGTCTCACTACTTAGTCTAATCTTTGGCTCCGGTTGAGCATTCATGGGGTATATGACAAAACAAAGGGGTGGCCCTATCATGTTTGCTGGTCCCATTAATTGATCCAAAACACCTCCACTCGATTAAAAAACCCATAGTTTTAGTTGGAAATTTTTTCTTCTTTACTGCAGTGCCCCTCTTCCCTGTCTATGTGCAACTCGGGTCAGGTTCAACACGAAAAAAAATGTCAGGTTGGGAAAACTCAACCCGAACCTCAACCCGAAAAAAGGTCGGGTTGAAGGTCTCTTTTTCCTGAGAATTTTTCTTTTCTTTTCATGATTTAGAGGGAAATTATTTTACTATGGTTAAAATTTTCCCAGTCAAAATTGAATAGGGCGGGCTCAAGCTATCTCTTTTCAAGTGTTTAAAAGGTAGGAAATTTTAGCAATATTTTCCTTTACAAACATTCCTAGAAAAGTCCTGAAATCCAAAGAGGGCCTTAAGTTAAAAATGCCTTTATTAAGGTTGCAACTTGGGTAGACTGTACCCAACCCGCATCTACCTGACCTAAGGGAGAGGTTTAAAAATCATGGGTTTTAGGTCGAGTTGCGTTTCAAGTTAAAAAAACCTCATTTAATAAATAAAAAACCCCGAAACCCGACCAGATTGTACTATGACTTTCTTAAATATCTCATGAATAACATGATAAATTATTTTTCAGTATCTTAATATAATTGTTTCGAGGGATTTTCTAGCCTCCTTTGCAAAAAGCACCTTCCCGCTAGTCCTTTGCATGTGATGACAGCCATCTATGTTGACTTTTGACAGATTTGGTCTTATTCACTGCCATGGCTATCATCACATGCAAAGGACGGGCGCGAAGGTGCTTTATGTGAAGGAGAATAGCAAATCCCTTGTTTTCATTAAGGTGATTAGGTTTCTGATGAAAAGATAGTTTCCTTCCTAAATTTATGTACTTGATGACTTAAATTTAGAGATTTTTTAATATGAAGATTTGTTGTTTTCTACAATCTTTGAATTCAGTCACTATCTCATGCCAAACATTAAAAACCTAACCCGACCTGAAAAACTATCTCGGGTAGAGCCGGGTTTAGGAACATCGGATTTCCCATGAAAAAAATACCTCAACCCGACACGAGATAATTTCTCGAGTAGGGTAGGATTCTTGAAAAGTCACCCCACCCGACCCTAGTTGCAACTCTAGTTAAAATACATGGGATCCTTTGATAATATTATGGCAGGTCCCATTCCACTCACGATGAGAATTATATTACAGGGTGGGTCCCATTCCTGTCATAAATGAATGTGGACCAAGACTAGAATTTGGGATGTGCCTTTCAAGGTTGGACAGATCTCTTGACCATTTCTTAGCACAGGATAAAAGCTCATAATTGTCGAAGAAGAAGATAACTGATTGGACTAAGATGGCTGAAAGCCTTCCTGTAAAGGATAAAAGGATCATATCAAGAAGGGATGTGGATTCAGATTATCGGGTCATGGGGATGTTTGCTTGACTTGGCACACACAGGAACACAAATAGTGGGTCTAAGCTGACTCGGACTATCACTCACTTCAATATAGCCACTTGTAGCATAGAAGTTGTGGGGCCGAGCTGAGGTTGCGGGGACAAGTTGGGTCGAGCCCAACTCGGGCCTAGAATTGAGAGTGGGCCTCAGTTGGATGGAGCCCAACTCAGGCCCATAATTGAGGTTGTGTGGCGGAGTTGGGACAGGGACAAGCCCAACTTGGGCCCATTTGTATATTGGCCATGTGTGAGAGAGACCCAATTTGGGCCTAGAATTGAGGTTGTGGGGCCGAGATTGGCCCATTAGTACTCTGGCGAGAGAGAGAGAGTTCAACTCGGCCCACTTGTACTATGGACAATAGTGTGTTAAGAGAGAAAGACAGAAACCCGACTTGGGCCCAGAACTGTGGTTGTGGGGCCGAGATGGCTCATTAGTACTGTGGAGTGAGAAAGACCAACTCTGCCCATTTGTACTATGGCCAATAAGTCTGTGTACGCGTGCGCTCGCGCGCGCGTGTGTTTGTGTGTGTGTGTGTGTGTGTGTGTGAGAGAGAGAGAGAGAGAGAGAGAGAGAGAGAGAGACCAAACTCAGGCCCAGAATTGAGGTTGTGGGACCGAGTTGGGCCCATTTGTACTATAGCCAGAGAGAGGGAGAGACCCAACTCAGACCCAGGATCGAGGTTGTGGGCCCATTTGTACTATGGCCAGAGAGAGAGAGAGAGAGAGAGAGAGAGAGCATAACCTTCACAATAAAAATATATGAGCACTCCTAGTCCACCTAGTTAAAGAAAGTGAAGGAAGAAAAAGACACTAACATATACAAGAGAGATTGGTTGTCAAAGACATTAACGTATACAAGGGAGATTGGTTGTCATGTTATCTTGTGTAACAAATTTTTGGGTGGGTGACTGAACCACCACACCTTCAAATCACATGTTATCTTGTGTAATAAAAATGCATAAGAGCCATGAACTTGTTTCTCTAATCATTTCAGACCCCAATAATCTCCATCCAAGGCTCAGATTTCAAACCATGACAGAATAATTTGTTGCCCAACTGGGTGTTATGTAATAGTAGACCAACTGCTTCCCAAGTCTCACTTCTAAGAAAATGACAGATAAGTCTTAGATAGCATTTTTGAAAGAAAAAATCTCCTGTTTTTTCTTCTGCTTTGATCACATTTCTTTGAAGTTCTCAAAGATTAAGTAAAATAAGATTGTATAATGCTTAAGGCCATGTTTGGCAACCTTGAATTTTTTTCCCAATGGAATATTAGATTATCAAGTGGTGAGAAAGGGGTAGGGAGAGTGCAACAGGGAGAGAATTGAGAGTGCATAAGTGAGGAATGGTGCCAAGTTGCTGAAAAATAAGGAAAGAAAAACCTCCATTTTGAGTATAGTTCTTCTTTTCCTTATTTTTTAAACCACATCTCACTCTCCTCTCAATCATGCCCTCTATATTCTCTCCCAATCCCACCCTCCTGTCCCCTCTCCCATAACTTGATAGACTTATATTCCATGGGAAAAAAAAATTCATGGCTGCAAAACATGGCTGAAAATTATGTGAATTGAAGACTGGAAAGTTTTAGGCAGGGACCCATTTATGATTATTTAAGATATGACCTAAAAACAAAGAAAATTGGAACACAGTGTACTTATAGAAACTCTCTCTTTAACTAAGATCTGGGGCCATTTTCAGAACATACTACTCATTGCTAAAGCAAAACCTTTCAAGAGAAATGAATTCTAAGCTTATTATACAGAATAGATCTAACCATAAAGCTACATTCCCAACGTACATATCTATCCAGTTTTTCTTAGGCAAAAAAAAAGCCATCAATGGGCTGAATTTAGAGTCACAAAGGAAACTGAATTCAATGTTTCATAATGCTGAAATGAGAATACACCCTCATGGATTTGATAAAAAAAAACAACCAAGAGATTTGGGCTTGCATACCTGGTTTTACTTGAGGCAGGAATAACTTGTGGGCAATCCTGGACCATGAGCTCAAATAGAACAAGTCACTCAAAAGTATGGTGGCTAGAAATGCCATTAATGGCCTTTGTCTTAACGATTTCTTAGTGAATCCAAAATGATTACTCTTCAAAGAAAAGAGCAGAATAGTACAATAAACTGAGTTCAAGTAAATTCCTTTGAGTAGGTGAAAATACATTGCATGAAGAAAAAGAATTCAATTATAGTATCATAGTTTCAAGCAGAAACAAATCAACTCCACGGCCGCAACAATGGATCCTGATGTGCTGATCATGAGCTTCATAACATTTCAAACAACAGACATGTCATGATATTCTCAGTGTAAATTTATTCTCAGGCTGAAAACTGAAAGGACTCGAATTTGAAAAACAAAATGCTACTTAGAGGCTCAAGCAGCGAATGGAACTGTTACCTCTTAGGCAATGTGAATCTGTAAAGAATTAATGAAATAAAAATCCATCAACTGTCTGTACACTCTCACATCTTTATCGAAACCATGGGCAGAGTCAGCATCTCAATTTGAGATCAGACCCACTAGCGGCTCGTGCTTGTGGTTGCTCCCAACCCACCAAGATTTAAACCCAATATGGCCATTATTATTCTCGTCATCGACTGGAGCAGGGAGATTAAGATCGAGTAAATCAGGAATCTTAGGAAGCTCTTGCTGAATAACAATGGTCTGACAAGCCTCAGCTCTGGGATCTGAGTTTCCAACCTGATGAGACCTCTTGTGGCCTCCCAGTGCTTGGCCCGATGCGAAAACCTTGAGACATATCGGGCATTCATGTCCCTTGATCTTGTTCTTCCCATTACTGGTTTCTCCACCCTTACCTCTATCAATCAGGGTTTCAATTTTGCAAGACTTGGGTCTGTCAACAGTTGTTGGGATAGGGGAAAAATTGGTCTCGATGCTGTTTTCGCTGCTTTCGATCCTAGATGCAAAACATCCTTTGACCTTTTTGTGGCTTGCCCTATGACCCCCAAGAGCCTGATAAGAGTGAAAAGTTTTGTTGCAAGTTGCACATTCATATTTGTTTTTCTTGTACTGATCCTTCCCAAATTCAGTGTCTGAATTATCATACCTGACCTTCCTATGGAAATGCCTCCCTAATTCAGTATCATAAGCATCATGTTTAGCTCTCTTTCGCGAAGAATGCTTACCCAATTCTGAATCGAGCTGATTGGATTTGGTTTCCTTAGTTGAACTAGAACCCTTCCCCAATTCAGTGACAGAACAATTCAATTGAGTCCTCTTACTAGTACTCCTCCCCAATTCAATATCAGAACAATCAATTCTACTCTTCTTAAACTCGTCATCCCTCTCAAACCCATCATCAGAAACATCAGATTCAACTTTCTTGACCATATCCCTCAAGGACCCAGATTCAAAACCCCCAAATTCAGATCTCTTCTTTCGAAACCGAGCATTCCCCATATCAGAATCATGGAATTCTCGCCCCTTCTCTCTTGGTACATTTATCTTCCCCAAATCCCCATCTATTTTCTCAGTAATTCCCTTAACAATTTCCAACGACCTAACCTCTAAAATCGCAGAATTATTATCAGAAGACTCTAAAACTGAATTAGTTCCACCCCAATTAGACCCCACATCCCTAGAAAGCATCATTAAACAAATGGCTAAATCCTCCTCTTCTTGCTCAATCTCAGAAACAGAACAAGAACCATTATTTGCTAAAGAAAAAGAACAAGACTTGCCATACCTAGTTCTCCTTGATCTCCTCCTCGGCGTCGAGCCTTCATTATCAGATTGGCTATCCAAATCCAGCTTTTGGTTCTCTCCACTCCATGAGTCTTGTTCTAAACTATGAGGCAACCTTTCAGTGTGACATCTCATATGACCAAACAGAGCTTTCCATGACTGAAATCCCTTCCCACACTCCTTACAAACCTTCCCTTGTCGCAAATTCTCGTTGTTTGAATCTGAAATCCTCCATGTTTTTTTGGGGTTTTCTCTAAGTCCATAACCAACCTGACCACTAGCTTCAAAACCCATATAGCTATTAGTACTACCGCTCCCACCATTAACAGAACCCTTTCTTTTTTGCAACTTCTCATCTGTTTCAGCTGAATTTAATGTCATATGTGATCGCATATGACCACCCAATGACCTCCCACATGGGAATTTCCTGTTACAGAATTTGCAACTATGCTTATATTCTTGATCTTCCTCCATGATAGAAACCCAAACTTTAAAGAACCAAAATAGTCCAGAAAAAAAAACCCAGAAAGAAAAACCGATCAAAAAGACTTACAGGAATGCTCCTATTCTTGATCTTCTTCCATGGATGGAAATACAAATGTTTGAAGAAACAAAAAAACCGAGATGACAAAAGCAATCAAAAAGATCTAATAAGACAAAAAGACATACAAGAATGGTTATGTTCTTGGTCTTTTTTCATGAATGGAAATCCAAGTAGCAAGGAAAGATAGAAAACCAGATACCCAGATCAGAAAAATAAGGAAGAGCTCAAATCAGGTGAGAGAATCAAATCAAGTAGTGGGATTTTGTGCTCTCTTTAGGAATGAAACTATTTCAGATTTCATTGGTTTCTTGAGCAAGAACAAGATCTGGGAAACAAAAAGGAAAAACCCAACTGAATTTGGTATATGTCTCTATTTTTCTCTCCCTTGGGGAATTGAAATAATTGTAAGAAAAATGCAGAAACCAAATTTGAACAAATGGGTTTTGAAATTTGAAACTTTGTTTGTGATTATGATGATAGCACAACGCAAATAACAAAAAGATTGCAAATCTCTCTCTCTCTCTCTCTCTCTCTCTCTCTCTAAAAGTTGGAGGAGAAATCCATGCAATGAAGCAAAGATAAAAAGATGAAAGGAAAGATGGAAGCACGTGTACTCAACTGAGAATCCTACGCGACCAAATCCAACGGCCAAGATCTCTTCTCTTTCACCCTATTTTTAGCATCTCTAGGTAAAGGTCCTACTAAAATTAACTGCCCCTAACTATTCTTTCCTTTGTCTTGCTCTTAGGAACACAAAAAAGGTGTAGACTTCGAATCTCCTACCGTTATTCTTTTGGACTTTTCCCATCTCTCTTGATTTTATTTATATAATACTTAAAAGACCCTAATCCTCACAATCAAAAATCAAAATAAAAATTATCACCTTAATTAACTTGTATGCATACAACTACAACCCATGTTATGATTTTATGCATTTTTATATTAATTTAAAAATACCTTCTTCCTTATAGAACATCAATCCTTAGATGAGTAGATGTGCTGAAATTATTTTATTAGTAACATGGGCCTCAGAATTTTAGGTTTTAGGGTTTAGGGTTTTTTCTATTTTTTAATTATAAGAGGTTTGGATATTAGCATACACTCTGACTACACCGTCACCGTGTTAGTGTCTTATTAGCTATTGTAGTTCACATTTGGGCTGTAATCAGTTGCTCATCGCCGCTCATTGCCGGCAATTTTTTGTACATTGTAGCTGTAAGTTGGTTTGAATCGGAGATTATTCATTGTTGTGTCATGTAAGTATGAGGTTATAGTGTTATAGTAACGCGATCTCAAATCCTTCAAGTATTTTTTTTTTATTTGATTTATGTTTTTGATAGGAAGTTCCATAAAAAAGTTTATGGACGCATGCTCTTTCGTATCTAGACGAGCCTTGTACCTTTCAATAGAATCATCTACATTATTTGCTTTGGATAAAAATAGAAAAAAATATATTTGGAAAAATGTCTAAATTCTGTGAAAATTTTAAGGAGGCATGCTCTTCCGTATCTAGGTGCGCCTTGTATTGTTCAATAGATCCATCTGTATGCATGCATCTACGTATTAACTGACGGAGCAAAAAATCCACGGAATCCCCAATGTTTATCTTCGATTCAGACTGAGATTTGCTTTCGATAAAAATAGGAAAAAAATGTACTTGGAAAAATGTCTAAATTCTGTGAAAATTTTAAGGAGGCATGCTCTTTCGTATCTGGGTGCGCCTTGTACCGTTCAATAGATCCATATGTATGCATGCATCAAAATATTAGGTAACGGGGCAAAAAATCCACTGAATCCCCAATGTTTATCTTTAATCCGAGCTGAGATTTGCTTTCGATAAAAATAGTAAAAGATTTATTTCAAAAAAAAAACGTAAAGATCGACCTCGCCTATAGGGAGTGACCATGGTCAAATGTGATTTACAATCATTAAAATAAAAAGTAATTAAAAATTCTCTATCATGACTAAATCAAGTGCAGCTGATGCAAGATCCATTTTCTAAGCAAATTGATTAGGGCAATTTTCTTTTTGTTTTATCTTTTTTTACTTTTGGGAAAACAAAATATAATACTTAATTTAGATTTTCTATGAGTTCCAAATGCGTTGTCGGTTTCAACAAGGAAAAAAAACTTATTAGAAAAAAAAAAAAAAAAAAGGAAAAAGAACCCATTTAAAAATTAACCCTTTTCTAAATACTAAGCTTATTTTGAAAATTTGAAATGAGTTTACTGATTTAAACAGTTAATCACAGTGATAATTATCAATTAAACCAAGAAATTATGATATAAGTACTCAAGCTTAGCTTGGAGACAAGTGGCGGATCGAGCAAGCGACACTTGGCAGCAAAAAAAAAAGGTAAATATGGGAAGAAATTTATTTTGACATTTTCTAATTTCTATAGAAACTTCACTGAACAGTTAAGTCCCTCTCCTAGGGTGATGGTTAGATTGACAGCTCTACGCCTAACAAGGAAAAGTTGGCCTCTCCCTTTCCACTTCTATCCCCACTTTTTACATTATGAAGAAGATTACCAACCTTGCTTTTATGCCTGGTCAATTCCTTATCATCTCCCTCTCTTGACCTAACCCTAGACTAGAGCCACAAAAAAAGGGTTACTATTTTTAGCTAGCTAAAACAAACCTGCTTCACTGTTTCTGTCCACCACCCATTACAACCCAAATCATGTGTTGATCTTGTTTTCTTTTCATGGTTTACCACCTAGGGTTTCTATTTATAGCAAAATCTAACCACCCACCGTTACCTTAAAACCGTTCACTCATTCATTCTTGGTTAAGTTTAGATCACTACAAGTGGCCTCAAGCTTCATCCAATGATTGATTTAGGAGCATCTTTCTTTGCTTTAATCTTAAGAAATGTATTAAAAAAAAAAATTTGAAACTCGGTCTTAAGCGAATTAGGTTAAATGAACTAATTTTACAAGCTGATTAAGTATTATTGTAATAATTTCTACATAATAAGTGCTTAGATCAATCTTAGATGATAAGTAGGTAGGGGTGGCAAAATTGGCCGACCTGAACCACCAGAACCGAGCCGAAAATTCGGTTTCAGTTTGGTTAAACCAAACCGATTCAAATTTCAGTTTTGGTTCGGTTTGGGGATCCAACCGAACCGAAACCTAATATTTCCAATGATTATGAGTACGGATTGGCAAATTGGCGGAATCGAACCGAAAATTCGGTTTCGGTTTGGTAAAACCAAACCGATTCAAATTTTTGTTTGGTTCGGTTTGGGGGTCAAACCGAACCGAAACCGAACCATTGCCACCCCTATAAGTAGGGTAGAAGCCTCAATTTAGTTAGAAGTAGGTGTCATCATAACAGTACAAATGCACTAGATCCTATCTGAACTTTGAAGTTAAGCGTTCTTGGAAGAGAGTAGTAGTAAGATGGGTCATCTCCTGGGAAGTATTCATGTTGCCCCCCATTGTTTTGGGGTTGAGCCCTTTACTCATTTGGTTAAGGATTTGTTTTTCAACCTTGGGGTCCGAGGTTTCTATCCCAACTTACCTATGAAAAAAATTTAATTAGACAAGGGCTAATGCACCATGAGAAATATAAAGCTGGGTCTCAAGTGAGTCAGGCTTAGGTTTAGGGTTCAGAACCTGTCTACAAGCTAAACGTGTTTTATTTGCTGATCAATTATCATTTCACAATAAGGGCAGTTTGGATGCAGAGAAGATTTTGATTTGGATTTCTCACATTTGCAGCCCTTTTTGCATTGTAATTTGGATCCGATCAAATCCTTAGATTTCCAATTCAGTTGCCAACTGACAGTGAAAAAAATCAGATTTCCAAATAAGCTGTGCAAATAAGAAATTGAAAATCAACAGATCTGGCAGTTTCCTTCACCCTCTTTGCTCCTCAACCTCTCCCCTCCAATAGGAAGTACCCCCTTCACTCTCTCTCTCCCTCAACATGAGCTGCCGGATCTATTCATTTTGTATTCAAAACTCAATTCCAAATCCAAATACAATATATGAGGTATCCAAACGAGCCCAAAGAGTTTTAGATCAATCTAAGATGGTAATTAGGAATGAGCCCTTTACTTAATTCTATGGTGCTCTAATTAAGTTATGGTCATAAATTCAGCCGAAGCCTCCCTAACGGAAAAAGATGGTAGAATAAATCAAGAATGATATTCAAGAATATTTTGGGAGATATCTTCTGGGATCCATGGCCCAACATAAGCCAGAGCTTCTTCGTTTAGGTGACGTGTCGCCTCTTGTTTGTTCAACTAGGTTTTGACACACCCTAATCAGTGTATCAATGAATATAACAACTATGAATTAAGAAAAGAAGCTTACCAACAAGTGAATTTGAGCCTTTGAAGATGCTAATTTTTTATTAGAGAAATGACATCACCACTCTTTTTTTTTTTAAATGACACTCCCCTCTTCATTACACTTCTCTTTTCAGCTGTTAAAGACACCAACACTTTCTTGAAAGATGTCTATAGCAAATTCAAAAAGTAGTTGGTAAACTGAGGAGTACCAAAATATTCCCTTTTGATTAACCATAAGCACCCATTAGCTCTCAAATTTTCCAAAGTAGCTCTCACAAAGAGAAAAGAGTCTCCTTCAACCCAAACTCTTGCAATTGGGTAATGCATTATATGAAGTAGTTAGTGCCTAATTTAGTAGACAGATGTTAGTGTAAATCTTGAGAAAACTATTTAGAGAAAAAGGGTCAGTATAGAAGTGTTTAAGTCACAAAGTTCAAGCAACTACAACAAGTCCACCATCCTTTTTTTAATAATAGATCCCAATCATAAAGTCTCATGTCTTGCTTTGTATGTGTAATAATGGTGCATGTGTTAGTGAGCAATTTCTCACCAGCTATGCTTGGGAAATACTCAACTGAGTCAATGAAATTCAAATTTTTGTGTTATGTGGGCTCCCTTCTTACCTAGTTTTTTTTTTTTTTTTTTTTTTTTTAAGGGGGGGGTGGATGAGGTGGGTTTGATGGATCTCCATTGCTTTATTTGTTTATTAAATGCTTGGATTATACTAACCATGTTTTGCAACATGACTAGTCTAAAGCTAGGTGGGTTTCATCAGATTAGGGATTTATCTCATGTAAGGCAGTCTTTCCATCCCTCTATGGTCAGATTTCTGAGAGGGGTTAGTTTTGATAATGAAGCTTTTTATCTTGGTTCTAATCCTCTTGTTCTACTGTACCGATTTGGCTGAGTCGAGTTTGAGTTTTGTCGAAAAAACAAAATTATTACAAATGGTTTGGACGAGTCGACCCACACAAGCCGAGCCAACTCGCCCATATTAGGCAAGTTTTGGATCCACTATTGAAAGTAATTGATACAGTGAGATGTGCCTATATGACATTCTTGTGAGACAATGTATGATTGGGCCTCAGCATGATCAAGATTTTTCATCAAATGGGGCCCACATAGCCAGGAAAACTCATTCATTAGACAATCATAGCCGTTCAATCAAAGGATTTGAATTAGATTGTTGCCAGTTCTTTCTTTCTTTCTTTCTTCTTTTAACATCCACAATCAGGATTATGCAACGAGAACGATTATGCCGTCTCCATATTAGGGCCCACAAGATGAACTATGCTGATGTCACATGGGAGGATCCAATCACAAGCGTACAGGGTAAATTTTTTTCCAAGGAAAATGAATTCTGCAGCATTTTGACTAACTTTATTTTCATAGAATTTACTTTCTAGAATAGAAAATTTGCTTCCTTTTCTAGGAAAATTTCAACCCCCTGCTGGACCATTGAATTTTTTTTTCTTTTCCAGAAATTTTTAAACCTAGATGTAGATAGACTCTTACAAGTAAAAGAGGGGGTGAAAAACATTAATATATGCTCTAACCACCTTATGATTTGGTGTTGAAGTACAATTATATAAGGGCTAAGCATGTCTCTAATCATCTCTAAGAAGACTTCATAAAGTCAATACAAATCAGACAAGCATATCTAAGAAGATTTCCTTGTTGAGATTCTAGAAAAGGAAGCAAAACAGGAATTGATACATGTTTAAGAGTGAGATTAAGAGGCCTTAATCAGTAGTTTTGTTTTTTTTTTTTTGTTTTTGAATGGCCTTAATCAGTTGTTAGCTAGCATGTTAGAAGCAGAAATCTCATTGATTAAATAAGAGAGTGGCAAAAGAGGTCAGTGGGCTGAAAGTGCAAGTCACTAGAGTTTTATACAGTATGCCAACTATTATTTCTAGAAAGGGTAGCAAGTGGTAAAGATCTCTTTCTGAGTAAGCAAGCATGAACATGAGAGGCTTCCAAGGCACTTTAACATTCCCATTCAATGATGATGAGATGGAGATTTCATGGCTTCCAAGTAGATTTGTTTCCCTATCTGTTTCAACTTAGAAACTGATGTGTCCTTTTATTATTATCTACAACATTAAGCTTCAAATCATCTTAGATAATGAATTTGAAGATGAAGATGTGTGAAGGGAAAGGGTGTTAAAGGAGATCTACGGTCCACAGGGTTCCTATCTTAAGTGGATGGAGTGGGACCCATAAGGTTTGCATAGGCCCCACTGCCTTTCCACCAATTGTTTTCAAAAGATCAGTATGAAATTGTCTTCACTAAGCAAGCTTTAATTAAAAACCATCGAACCTCACAATGATTAACCACCATTCTTTGCTTAGAATTTTGGGATTCTTATGTACAGTATAGAGAAGGAAACAGAGAACAAAGGTAAGTATCCAAATGCTCTAAAATGAAGTCAAAGAAGCTTTTTTGTCTCTTATCATGGGGTTGCTCTGGTAGCTCAACCATTTTTCTTTAATAACAGTGATAAATCATAAAAACAGTACATAAAGAACTTTATGGTTTTGCAGATGCTGAGGAAGAGTGGTGGTGGGATTATTTTACTGTGATTTAATGGTACTCAGTAGAAAAAATAACAGAAAAGACTTGAAGCTTGACTGATTAGAACCCAACATGGAAAATTACATTTATGTATAGGAATTGTCTTTACAAATAGACTTTCATGGGCAGATATCCACTTGCTAAGAGATTTCCCTAGTAATAAAAAAAGGAGGGTTGCCCTAAAAGGCTTTAAAAAGAGAGTGAATTCACAAATAACAGATTCCATGAGAGCACCTTAAAAGACTCATGGAAACCAACCCGAACCTTATAAAGTTTGAACTATGTTTTACAACGAAATCAGGACTTCCAACTTCCACTGCAAATGCACAAGGAAATTAGCTAGTCCTATGCTCAAAGAAAGAATACTCCAGCCGACATACCTGACCCACAATGCCCTCAGATGCCTTTGGTGGTTAAAGAAACCCACCTCACATGTAAGATGAGATAGATCGCAAGAAAGGGTTAGCCCTCGCCAAGGAAAAAAAATGCCAGCTTAGCTGATACTGAGATCATTCCTCGACTCGTTATTCAAAGCTTCTTCTCCAAACACTTCTTCAATTACATTGCATGTTGGCAAAAAATCGACATCTTTCTTGGGACCAGTGAAAAATCGAACATCCCAAAATTTTGCATCGCAGGGCTCCAAGGTGTATCCTTGATCAACTACGCCCTCTAAACTGTCATTTATGTACTTATTATGCATGTGTTTATGGTTTTTCTCGATTAGACTCTCTTGCATCACAGCCACATGAGCTGGTCCATAAGAGTCGGCAACATTATGCTGAGACTCATAAGATGTGCATGAGTCATCCTGGATATCTTGATCCTCAGAGCCATTCTGTGAATTATTATTACCGCTAGGTTGCGTGATAGGATGAGCACTGTCAAATGGCTTGCCTAAACTTGGTTTCTGATTAAAATGTGACTCAGAAATATCATCGTTATTATCATAACTATTGTAACCATCCTCATCATCATTGTAATCCTCCTCGTGGATATCATTGTTATAAATTCCACCTTGATCAACCAGAGATTCCACCGGAGAATCCCCATCATCTCCTGACATTGCAAACTCATCATTTTCACTTCCTTGCCACTCACCGTTGTCACTGTCCTCTTCACTTCCTTGCCACTCGTCATTGTCACTGTCGACATTCATTGGATCTGACCTGTTCTGCTCTGCCCTTTTCCGAAGCATAAAGACATTGAAATAGTAACTGAAAAGGTCTTTCTTGGTTTTGGAAGGAAAGACCAGAGAGAGATGCTCCCAGAAGTTCAGACCCAAAGACACAGGATTTGAGAACACAACTTCATGGAACACTTGTTCCTCTTCTTCACTCCATTTCCCAGCTACATCCTCTCCCATGTCGCAGAATCCCAACTCCATAAATCTCTCCTTCCCAAACAATAACCTAAGCTTTTCTCTTGCTTCGATCACATGCTGTCTCACACATCTAACAGAGTCCTCATCTAAGCAACTACAATCAGTTCTACCATGCCCAACTTTTCCGCCATCAGATGAGTCAGCATCAGGCATCGGAATGATGCAAGTCCCCATAAACTTCTCCCCATTGTCACCATCCACCATGCAAGAGCTACAAGAGTTATTGGTACCGTCTAAGCCCCATAAGGGAACATCTGCTTGATGATCTGGTCCGACAGAAACAAGTTTTCGAGGACAGTATTCAAAAAGAGATGAATAGATCTCATCTGACTGCATTAATGCCCTTGATGGGTGGTCATGTTCAAAAAGACTCGGGGAATAAGATATCTGTAATGCTGGATCTCCTTCACTAGTACTACATGTGACCCATGGCAAACTAGTGACACTGCCAAAAGCACTGCTCTCAATCTCCTTGTCGCCAGCAACCGAGAATTCAGTAAAGGTGTAATTTGCATGCCTCTCACCTTGAGATTTGTTTGAATATCCTTCACCTTCACAGACTTGGTATCAGAATTGGATCAGGCTATGAAGCTAACTCAAAAAATCAGTTTCTATAATAACACCAGATTTAAATTGTTTTTTACCTGAAGGGTGAGGTTTCTCGGGGATGTCATTACATGTTCCTACAAATGAAGCCAGATGACTAGTGAAATCCAGTTGTCTTGGGTGCTTATAAGAAAGTTGGCATGATTCATCATCACTAAAAGGCCGCTTGCTTTGCTTAAATACCATGTTTGACCTGCAACAGCAATGATTAAAGACATTCGTAGAAGAGTAACAATCACCATGATTTATGCTGCTAATCATCCTACTGCTTGCAGAATCAAGGAATAAACTACCAGTACAACCATAGATATATCAAAAGGGAAGTAGGGAAGGAGTTGTGTTAGCTGATTCCCAAACATGAGATTAGAACCAAACAAAACTACACAAATAAAATTACTTTACACGGGATTGGAAAAGGACAATTATATCATTATTATTTTACTTTTTTTGGAATGATGGGATTTTATTAAGAAAAGCAAGACCACGACCGAGAAAGTCGAGGACACAGAGAACAGAATAAGAGCACAGCACAACTAGAACATCAATAGTTAAGGAGGTAAGTGATAAAAATTCTCTACAAACAACCTAGACAATCCAGCACGAGCTAGACGATCTGCCTGTCCATTAGCCGTCTTAAAAACGTGATGGAAGCAAACCGGGCGACCCTCTAGCTGGTCCAAGATCTCGTCAATGAACTGAGAGAATCTCTAAGGATGAACAGACATCTCATCTTAGAAGCACGAAGCGGGTACGAGTATGGGGGCGGAGGCGAGAGCTGGGAAGAGTGGGGGTCTAAAAGAGTCTTAGGTTTGGGAGTCCATGGGAGCATGTGTGTAACATTTTCTTTTTATATCTTTCAAACTTCAAGTACATTAAAAAAATAGTAATTTAAAACCATCTTCATGTATTTATTTCAAAATTTAAGTATGTTAAAATAAAGTAATTTCTAACCATCTTCATTTCCGTGCCCTCTTGCCGCCTCATGCCTTTTAAAGATGCCTTCGTGCTTGCCTTTGTGCAGAAAGCTGATGCCCACGGCCCGTTCACAATACCATCTATCGCAGATTGAACCCAAGGGGGCCAGATGAACAACCACGTCGCCGAGCAGGTGCACTTCCAAAGGAAAGGACGGGCTGAGAAAAAAAAAGACGACCAGGCAGCTAAAGCTGCTCCAGAGCCTGCCCCATTCAGAGGCTGAGACCAATCGGATTGCTGGACAGCTGGGGGTACAACAGACTAGTTGAAACCGCCAGGAGCCAGAGGGCGGACCAAAATTGAAATTTGAATAGGAGCTAACCCAAAATTGAAATTTGATGGCCTGTTGGCATCCACTATAGAAGCCGGGATCATTGGATTAAATCCAGTGGTTCTAGAGGAGCATCTCTCCCAATTCACCCCAGTTCCACTCGAAACTCCTAAGGATTCTTGAAACACACTCATCTCACACTCTCCAGTCCACAGACCGAAAAAAACGCTGGCCTCTGCCAGTCCCCAAGCGACTCGCTTAATCCGACAACATATCTCGCGGTGAGGAAGATTTGACCACCTTTATCCAGCAAGCAAAGACTTCTAAAATCACTGGAAAGCTCATCAGGATAAGGCAGAAGGTGGAGGAGAGAATCCACAGACAAGCCTTCTCCACTCCTTAACCAAGATAGCAAGATCTATCAAGGGGAAAGGGGTTCCCAATCTTCATTCCCACATTCATGTTCTCCGAAGACCAAGCCTAGGGTGGGACTCCGTAGATCTCCCACCAGCCATCTGACTGAAAACTCCTTTCTTTCATCCCAATCTCGAAGATGTTCAAAGGGGCAGTCTTCCAAAATATGATCAGATCTACCCCTATGGGCTTATGTGGTAACCGCAATCAAAACTTCATACGAGTCTACCACCATCATCCGAATCTTCCCCTTAACTCTACTTGCTCTTTCCAGACAGAGTTCTAATTATAGAAACACGATGCGGGGGAGGGGGAGGGGGAGGGGGAGGGGGAGCGTGGGGTCTAGAAGAGTAAGGTTGGAGCGCCGTGGGAGCCTTAATATGATATTTTCATCATGTCAAGTACATAAAAAATTGCAATTTTTAACTATCTTCATATAAATCTTTCAAAATTTAAGAACATCAAACCCTTTTAAGTAAATCCCATACTAGGCTGGGTCTCACCTAGTTCCATACTTAGGCATGCCACCACTTAAAGACTGTAACATTCCACCACGCTTCTGCACTCACTGTCCTCGATGGCCCACTCTGTAACGGCTTTCTCGATGGGGTTTTTTTTTTTTTTATCCAAGGAGTCCTCCCCATGGGTCGCCCCTTCCATGACTCGAAAGCGTGACGTGGTAGCTACTTTGATACCAAATGTCAGTCATCAAACCAATACGCCAGAAGCCCTAGAACGAGTTAGATTAATCCTTTTAAACCTAACCCATACTAGGCTAGGTCCCATCTAGTCCATACCTAGGCAGGCTCCCACTTAAGACTGCAATAATATGCCTCTCCCCAATATCACATACCTATATAAAATGTGAACTTATACATGTGCCCGCACATATCTACCAATAGAATCGTGTATTGCACAAAGACATGAGAACCCAAATGCAGAAATATAGGAAAAATATCCTTAGGGTACTAATATTTGTACTTACAATTTTTTATAATGAGACGAACTCACCTTGCCTTTTTAATTAGCTTCGGAGAGCATTTTGGGAATTGTAAATTTGTAATAGCTTTTGACAAGTGGTTAAATAATAAAAGACAAGGAGAGTTTGTCTCATTATCAAAAGAGGGTAGTGGGAATATCAGTAGCCTATCTTTACCTAGCTAAATTAGCACGGAAATCAAATTGAAAAAGCAGAGTACTCACCAAATCAAATGATCTGAGATAAAATAAAATAAAATAAAATAAGCATATGCTTACCTCCGAAGAGCCGTCCAAATTTTGAAAAATCGAAGATCAGTCAAACCCTAACCCTAAATCCGAAAATTTAAACCGAAAGACGATGATTAACGACTAATCAAGAGCGTAGAACGCTTATTTCGGATCAAAAGCTTTATTCCCCAAGCCAATTCAACAAAATAAAGAAACCCGAGAAATTTACCAAACCCTAACCCTAGAATCACAAGAATTCAGGGAAATCAACAAAATAACAACCGATCCAAATAAGAGAAAGATTACTGAGGAAGCTTAATAGCTATTGGTACAAAATATTTACGGATCGAAAGATCGCACGCGAGTTTCGAAAACCCTAACCCTAAAAACCCAAAAAAATAGCCGAAAACAACGAAATCACAAGCAATTGAAAGAGGGGAAACGAGAAAATACAGAAAAAAGATTTAATCAAGGCGAAAGATCAATCGATCGATGGTTGACGAGAAAATAAAATAAAAAATTGGAACTCTCGTAAACCCTAACCCTAGAATCGCGAAAAGAGAACGGCAGAAAACGAAATCAAGATCAATCTGTAGAGGAAAAAATAACCGATCAAAGAGACGGTTGATTCAAAGATCTGGAACGTGGGATCGGAAGATAATCGATGTCGAGATCTGAGAATTTTGAAAAAGGGTTTGAACCATGAAATAAGGGTAAAGCTCAAGAGTCAAGAGCGCGTTTTTTTATCCAGTGGTACGAGGATAGAAACCTAATTCCTTAGATCCATATGTAAGATTACCAAAATGACCCTAATATTTTACCAAAATGACATTTGAGACCTCGAGTTTAGACATTTGCCTCGCGCACGTGTAGCATTGCGTAGGGTGATCCACGCCATACAAATTGTGGGCTCCACTATGTTGTATTGATCGTCACCCATCCGATGAAAGGACTTTGTAAAAGGCCATTATGGGAAAATCTAAGATAAGTGAAATGATATATTTGGCTCCTTTTTTTGGCTTGGGACAGCTCCATATAAGCGTAAAAGAGGGCTGTCCAATGTAATAAAAGGGGGGCGAATATATCACTTCCTTACGATAAAAAGAAAATGATATTGGCACTCTCTTGAGAACAACACCCCTCCATATCTATGCTACAAAGTGGTAGTTGGCCTCGTCGATGCCCACCTTATCAAGGAATTTGATTATGTAGTCAATACCCACCTTTCTTGCTTTCTTCTTATTTGATATTTGATGTGTATGTAACTGAGTAAATCACATTAGGGACCATTTGGATGCTGAGAAGATTTGGATTTGGATTTCTCACATTTGCAACCCAATTTGTACTATGATTTGGAACCAGATCAAGTCGTTGAATTTCAAAATCAGCGACTGACAGTGGAAAAAAAATCAGATTTCCAAATATGTTGTGGAAATAAGTAATTGGAAATCCACAGATCACTGGCAGTTTCCTTCACCCTCTTTGCTTCTCAACCTCTCCCCTCCACTAGAAAGTGCCCCCTTCCCTCTCTGTCTCCTTCAACATGAGTTGCCTAATCAATTCATTTTGTATACAAAACTCAATTCCAAATCCAAATACAAAATATGAGGTATCCAAACGGGCCCTAATAGTATATATTACAAGGGATTTACTAGAGACCATCGCAGAAGGCATCTCGCAGATGGCAACTTAAGATTGGGCGAATTGGAATTTAAAAAATATTTTGTTCTCTTAAAGAAATTCAACAAATTAAAGCAAGAACGAACTAAAATTAAGAACAAAGAAGATCAACCATGCATAAAAGTGATAAGAGATAGGGAAAGAAGAAATGCACCGGTGTTTATAGTTGTTCAACCAAACATGGCCTACATCCACTCTCTCTACGATGTCTACTCCTTGAGTACTTCACTAAAATCGGTCTCCTTATCAGTGAAGAGCAAACCATTAGACGAAGAATGATCCGTTCCCACCGCTTCCCGAAAGCTTTATCCCCAAGATTCGTCCAAGGTTGATTTGGTGCCTCTTCACAAACCCGTTGATCCGGTCGGCTCTCTAGTGTATTTTCTAGTTTTGAAAAGTTAACTTCAGAAATTCATACTCCTTTTTTTCTTATCGGATTTCGATGTTCTTTTACTTTCCGGAAACCTTAGAGAGTCTACTTTCTGTTAAAAATAATTTAAAAATGATTTGAAGCCTTCTTAGATCCATTATCCTTGCTTTAGATTTGCAACGTACATGAGTCGGTCTCTTGATAATTTGCAGATAGTGTAGATTTTCCAGCAACTTTCAATAATAGCTCTGATCCTTGCTATCTTTGCTTCTTCTTGGAAGAAAAGTCTTCAAACTTCGTCTAGTACTTACGGAAAATTGGTCGAATTAGGCAAGTAGATGCCTAACTCTCCTGGTTTGAAGAAATCCTTGATGCAATCAAGGAGGAATTGGTTTGGAAATGAAGATCAAACTGTGACTTCCAACCTCTAATCATCCATGAAAAGTAGCAAGATCCATGAAAAGTAACTATTATTGGAAACTACATTACACGTTTGGCATATTGACACCAATATTTGGGAATCATTCTATTGGAAACATGTAATATTGGCAGCAGCTTTTTGGCAACAGCAAAAGCATTGGAAACAATCACAATGGAAGGCTTGGATATAAGAAAGCTGTCATGAACCATATAAGAAAGATATTTGTGCGTCATCTTGTGTAATATCAAGTTGATATATTTTCATTTATTCCTTTCTTTATTAATCCCATAATTTAGGGATTTGATTGACTCATGTAATGTGTATATATACACACACCTTCTGTGAATAGAAAACATATACGATTCATATTTCTTCCCTTCCTTAGAGCAGTTTTACATTCTTGTTTTCCTCAGTAGCAAGATCCTTCTTCTTGCAAAAGAAGGAAAATTTCCCTCCAAAAGAGTTCTCAAATACCCCTAGCTAGAATCAAATAACTGCTATGTCCCTAGACTAGCAAAATAACCAAAATGCCACTACTAATGCTAAAACACAATAAAATAGGGGTGTAACTTGGGTTGTTTTTTGGGAATTCGGGTTGAGCTTTTGCCTTAAAATCGGGCCGGGTTCGGGTTGGTTCCAATTCATTTTTTTGCACCCGACCCAAGTTGCACCCTTGCAATAAAAGATATGTGGAATGATCAAAATGGAGGATAATGTATCAAGTGAAAAAAAAACTCCTATACTAATGAGCATCGAAGGGACAATGTAGAGATTCCAGGGATGCTCCTGCATCAAGGATATAGGGTTATCTAGAAAAAAAGATATTCCATGGAATATTTGCATGGCCAGTTCTGAGAGGTGAGCAGAGGTGGGTGTGAGATTGAGAGGTTTGAGGTGGTGGGAGTGAGGGAAGCGTGAAACGCTTCGAAAACCTAGGAAAAAAACCAATTTTGAATTGAGATTTTCTTTTCACTAGTTTTTAGAGATTTTTGATGCTATCCCTACTCCCATTTACTCAATTCTCTCCCTCTCCCTTCATTCTCAGACCCTTTCATGCAGTTGGGCCCACTAATATTCCATGGAATAAATTTTCATGGTTGCCAAATATGGCTCTGGGAGCATTTGGATATAATGTTTTTCTTGTGATGAAAGAATATTCCACATAATACTTATTTTACATGACTTGTGTAACTCTTTTTTGCGAAATTCATATTCAAGGATGTTGAATTTGACATGAAATTCGATGAAAATGCCATCAACCACCATCCACCATCTCCTTAATATTTTCACTTATAATTAAAAAAGAAACACAATATAGCCCTGCCTAAATCTCTCTCTCTCTCTCTCTCTCTCTCTCTCTCTCTCTCTCTCTCTCTCTCTCCACTTTTGGGGCAAGAGAAAAAAGAAAATGATTAAAATCAGGGAAAATAATAATTAATTTATAAGTATACAAAAAAATATGTTTACAGTTGGCACTCTTATATTTTATATTCTCCATGGCATCTTTTTTATAAAACATTAGAGAATATTAAGTATTAGGAAATAAGTCTATCACCACTTCCCATTTTTTTGTCCGGAAAACACTTAGGGGCCGTTTGGATACGCGGATTTTAGAATCCAAGTTTTTAATTTGAAAACAGTGTAAAAGAGGGTTCATGATCAAGCTGTTACATGCTGTCCTGGCAGCATTTCTCAGATTTAAGTAAGAAAACCAGGTTTTAGAAATCTCATGATGGGGGAGAGGTTTCTAAAACCTGGTTTTCTTACCTAAAATCCGAGAAACGCTACCATGACAGCATGCAGCAGCTTGATCATGAACTATCTTTTACACTGTTTTCAAACTAAAAACCTGGATTCTAAAATCCGCGTATCCAAGCCGTTTGGATGTGCAGATTTTAGAATTCAGGATTTCTTCAAAATTGTAGCTTAGAGACAAGAAAAGAAGCGGACCAGCTGTCGTCCTTGACTCATGTTTCACTTCTCGCCCTTCTTCCTGTCAGCAAGAGAGTAGCAGATCCTCCCATATTTTCAGGTTTTAGAAATCTCAGGATGCAGGACAGATTTTTAAAACCTGAATTTCTCACTTAAAATCCAAGAAACGCTGCAAGGACACCATGCATCAGCTTGATCATGAACCCTCTTTTGTAATGTTTTCAAACTAAAAACCTAGATTCTAAAATCCGCATATCCAAACGGCCCCTTAATTTCTCTCCTTATTACTATAAATGGGTACTTCCTTTTGATTGTTTCTAACAAAGGCATTTATAAGTGGTTCAAGTAATCTAGGCCAAGAGATGGATAGATTTAACCAGAATTTTTTTTATCGTAGTAGTTGTGGAATTTTCCATCATATGAAATTCTCTACAAATACAGAAGTAAAAAGTCACAATTAATTCCCCTCAATGCTTGTGCATATGAAAATAGTGAAGGCTTGACTTGGACCTAAGATCATCTATACTTAACCAGGCTTGGATATATGATAATGATGAGCAAAACTGAAACTATTTCTAACAATTCTAACCCTAATCATAAGGCCAATACATCGCCTTCAACTGGGTGAATGCCAACTTTTGATAAATGAGATGCTTGTATCTATCTATAATATTGTAAAGTATATGTAATTTGAACAACATTTTCTAAGAAGATTCCTCTTATATCTTATATCGCAAGATTTTTCTACTAAGTAATAGTAATGAGAGATTATAAATTACCAACGTAGGAACAATCTCAGAGTTCCTTCTGAGCATAGGATATGAAGCATTAATTATGAGAGCTCCAACTGTAAAAGACAAAAATAAATAAATTAAGTTTAAAAATAGAAACTCCTCGATCTATTTACCCTTTTTAATGAATGGTGAAATTTTCGCCCCTCATAACCTATTCAACCCTGTATTTGTTGCCTTTTTCACTCTACAACTTGCCCAGTGGTGTCATCTCTTCCTCACCACTCTCCCTCCTTATTTGCCTCGTCTCTCTCAAATTATTTTATGCTTACAATAAGGGCACGTTTGGCAACCATGACAAATATTCCCTGGAATATTAGTAGGTCCAATTGAGTAATGGGCAAATAGGGAGAGACTTTGAGAGAGCAGCAGTGGGGGAAGCCCGAAAAGCCCGAAAAAAATAGGGAAAGTGCCCAATTTGAAGTATGATATTTCTTTTCCAAGGATTTTTCATGCTCTCTCTATGCTCTATCAACTTGTGCCCTTTCAAGTCTATCCCTATGGCCCTACTAATACTCCATGTATAATTTTTCATGGTTGCGAATCATGCCCTGGATTTGAAACAGCAGAAGAAGAAAAAGTAAATCGAAACACCACATTATGAGTAGCTATCAAAATATTGATACTTGGGATAAAAAAAAGGGAAGTGATATATCCGACCCTTTTGATTACTTGGGACGCCCAAGAGCAGTCTATCAATGACTCCAGAGGGACTGATGTACTTCACATCAGAAGGATTCAATGGGGTTGATTGCCACGTACACGGTTGCTGGGTGATATATCCGCCCCTTTTGATTACTTGGGACGCCCAAGAGCAGCCTATCAATGACTGCAGAGGGGCTGATGTACTTCACATCAGAAGGATTCATTGGGGTTAATTGCCACGTACACTGTTGCTGGGTGTCCCAAGTCATCAAAAGGGGCGGATATATCGCTTCCCTAAACAAATTCTATCTTAAATATGAGGGATGCTAAACTCATGTGCGCCCTTGAAAAAAAAAACCAGACGACAGGGGGGCATCCCCATTGGTTGAGCATCCCCATCATGCATATATAAAATGTCAAAGTCAAAGAACATTAAATGGGGGCACCCTTGGGTTTAGCATTCTTCCTTAAATATTGATACTTGGGATAATAATCTTCACATCATTAACTTAATCAAAAAACATAATCCTCACATATTCCTCTCAAAATAAATGAAAAAACAATTATTCAAATAGAAGAAAAAAGACTGAGGACATTCAGAAGAGCTTGCGATCGAAACCGATAAAACTAGGACCAACATTAGAAACCTTGTGCAATTTATTAACAAACGGCTCCCCGATACTGGTTGAGTGCACCGGAAAGTAAGACAATAGAGGTGGCAAAGCCTCTAGCAGGAGCTCATCCGCCCTCTTTGCGACATTCTTCCTCAGTTCCTCCATCGAAGCCATAAATTGTTCGAGCTCACTTAACTCTAGTTCCTCAATCGGCGCTTCCCACCACAATTGGTGGTCTTCTCTATCCTTAGCCATTTGTTGGAGTCTATTCTTCTTCTTTTTTTCGCCATCCAATTGGTTTACTATCTTCCCATATTGGCGGTACAACTCTTGCATCGTGACCCCACGGTCGACTATGTCCGATGGGCCCGTGAGTTTTGTTAGAGAGTTATTTGGAGCGAGATATTGGTCGAGGACGGAGTCTACAGAGGGGTGGCCGAAGGAGAAGGCCTTTCCGGCGGGGGAGAAGACGATAATTGTGATCTTTGCACCACAAAGTATGCAAAGTTCGCTCGCCTTCTTGAAGAGCCCCACACGGCGCTTCGAGAAGCACACTTGCCGGGCATCATAGTTCTCTATCTTCTTTATTTCAATCTTTTGACGCCCCCTGCTTGGTTTTCTCACCATTGCAGAAGAAGAAGAAGAAGAAGAAGAGAATTGGGCTGCACTTAGAATGAGAAGAAAGTGAAGAGCTGTATGTATATATAAGGGGGGATGGTTGACAAATCTTTACTAAGATTTGCCTAGGTTCTCCTTCTTAGATCTTACAAAGCTTGCCTAGAGCTGTCTAAATCCCTCTTTTTAAGTCTAAATCTCTATAATTATATAGAGTTACCAATTTAGGAAGATTGAAATCGTCCAAGTAAAATCTCAATTTCTGCCAAAATTCAATTGAATGATAGTATCCGTCTGATCTATGGTTGCAAATAGATGATCAAAACGAAAATAGCTAATGGGTGAAATCAATGGTTAGGATCATCAAATGGGCTACATTTTTTTATGTGGGGTCTGAGTGAATGAGTTGGTTGGACGGTTATGATCATCTGATCGTTTAGACCTATGGTAGGACCTACCAGATGATTTGGATAGACCACCTTTATTTGTATGAAATTACCTTAAAATATGATCTTACAAAGCTTGATTATAGCTGTCTAAATCTTTATTTTTAAGTCTAAATCTCTATTTAGATAGAGGAGTTACCGATTTAGGAAGATTGAAATCCCACAAGTAATAAAAGGAGTTTGTACTCAACTATCTCAATTTCTGCCATACTTTCAATTGAACGATCGTGTCCGTCCGATCTGTCATTCAAATCGATGATTAAAACAAAAACCAATCAATGGTTAGGATCATCATTCAGCTACAATTTTTGTTTGTGGGATCTGAGTGAATGAGGTGATTGGACGGTTATGATTTGATCACCGAGATTTTTTTTGGATCATGTAGATCTATGGTCGGACCCAGCAGATGATTTGGATTAACGACCTTAATTAGTATGAAATTAGCTTAAAATATCCTTGCTTTGCCAGCTTAGCATGTTTAAACGTTGCATCTGTATATTTTCTTTCTCTATTAAATGATTTGTTTTTCTTTCAAGGAGTTAATCATTTTTTTTCCTTTTTCAGAACCTTCCTTTTCTCATGGAATTTAAATTTCGAGTTTTTAAATTGGGTCCTACCTTGTTTAAGGATCCAAAACCGTTCATTTGCATAATTGGGTCCCAACAATCATCTCCAAAGGATGATCCTGACCGTATGATCTGTTAAAGGATGGGACATTATAGTAACTATAGATTGAAGGCTTCGTATCATCCTTTGGAGAGGAATAGTGCTGATATCATTTTCCTACTGAAGTAATTGACCAGCTGATATTTGAACACCCTTGTTTGGATAATCACACCCTTCTTTTTATCATAAACTTCTCTGACATGATGTTACCATTCCAAACACAAGAAGGAAATTTCAAAGGGTGCAATTATCAACACAAAGGGGTGTAAATATCAGATCTCTTCTTGAATAACTGAAGTAACTTTTCTAGTTTAGCCAGGCCTGAATGCATGTTATCTTTAGCCTCAAGATCATTTCATTTATCAAGAAAGGAAACATGGTTTTCCCTGAACTCTCCCAAAAATGCATCAAAACTAACAAACATTTGAGAGACAAACAATATATCAGAACTGAAACAGAAGAGACAATAAGTGGTATATCATGAAATACAAGCAAAGATAAAGGCAGATAAAAAGAGAAACAAATCCCACCTTACAGACAAGAACACCAAAAAGATCATTGTTTGAGAATAAAAACAGTCAAATGGCATCTGATTTACTTACCCAATCGTGATATCTATATCGTGATGTTGTCTCTCTCTATGCAACTGAAGGCAAGTCCTTCATCCATGTATCCAAAGGCTTTCCTATCGAGTAAACAACGAAACCAATCTTCCTTAACTTCTCTGCATCGACAATGTTGCGCCCATCGAACACGAACGCCGGCTTCTGCATATTATCGTAAATTTTCTGATAATCGAGAGCTTTAAACTCGTCCCATTCAGTCAAAATACAAATTCCATGAGCACCCTTTGTAGCTTCATACGCATCCCATACAACTCTCACTTGCTTCACGGAGGAAGGACTCATGGGTTGGAGGTGAATTGGGTGATCCCAATCAAACTTGTTCATGGACAGATCCCTTTGAATCTGATCTTCAGTTACCTGTGGATCATAGATGCTGATATTGGCCTTGTCTTCTAATAACCCCTTGCACACATCAATCGCAGGTGTCTCTCTCGTGTCCCCCGTATCTTTCTTGAATGCAAATCCGAGAACCGCAACTTTCTTACCAGAGACAGTGTTGAACATTGAAGAAACCACTCGATTCACAAACCGGGTCTTCTGATAGTCATTGATTTTAATGACTTGTTTCCAGTAATGTGCAACCTCTGGAAGCCCATTGCACTCGCAGATATAAACAAGGTTGAGGATGTCCTTTTGGAAGCAAGATCCACCAAACCCTACACTTGCATTGAGGAACTTAGGCCCAATTCTTGAGTCCTTCCCAACGGTGTAGGCCACCTCTGTCACATCAGCTCCTGTTGCCTCGCATAGTGCCGACATCGCATTAATAGATGATATCCTCTGAGCTAAGATGGCATTGGCAGCAAGCTTTGAGAGCTCAGCAGACCATAGATTGGTGGATAAGATCCGATCGTCTGGCACCCAATGAGCATAGACATCCTTCAAGGCTTTAATGGCTTTCTGACCTTCAGGTGTCTCCCTACCTCCTATAAGAACACGATCGGGTTTGAAAAGATCTTGAATTGCAGTCCCTTCAGCGAGGAATTCAGGGTTCGAGAGGATTTGAAAGTTTATGCCCTTGCTATTGTGGGTAAGGATCTTTTCGATTGCCTCAGCTGTTCTCACGGGCACGGTAGATTTTTCAACCACAATCTTGTCAGATTTGGACACATCAGCAATCATTCGAGCAGCACTCTCCCAATAAGTCAAATCAGCAGCTTTACCAGCTCCAATACCTCGAGTTTTAGTTGGTGTGTTAACAGAAACAAAGATTATGTCAGCTTCAGATATGTGCTTTTCTATGTCGGTGCTGAAGAAGAGATTCCTCCCTCTGCATTCCTTCACCACACCGTCAAGACCTGGCTCATAGATGGGAAGTTGGTCACTGTTCCAGGCTGCAATCCGAGCTACAGAGATATCAACAACAACCACTTCAATGGATGGGCATTTGAGGGCAATCACAGCCATTGTTGGGCCCCCAACATATCCCGCACCAAGGCAGCAGATCTTCACCATCTTTTTCTTTTTAAGTGTACCTAAAAGCAAAAAAAAACAGCACAATTGAGAACAGCATATAGTAGCACATTTGAAAGTATGTGCGAATTTGTAATGTTCCAAAGACATCCATTGAGACAATCAAGTATTGAAACTTAGGCACTGAGAATTTTCTTGTCTACTTAATTATATTTGATGGGTTATTGTTTACAAGAATCGTCAAAAGCGAAATGTAACCAACATTAAGCTGTTTGAATGGAGAATTTCCAAAATCATCAGGATCAATTCAATTTCAAGAGAATAATAAAACTGAAAAGTGTACATTTTTCCATGAGAATGAAATCAGGTGAATAAAAGGCTACGATCTTCCTTCCGAGCCTCTTTCTCTCAATAGCCTCAAGTGTGGATGAGGTTGTGAAATAAAACAAAGGATGTAGACATGAAAGGTAGGATGGGGACCATAACCATATTTATAGCCTTCACTCTATCTCTAACCCATCACAGAAATATAGTGTTAGGTAGGACCTACTGATGCCGGTGAAGTTGAGGAAGCAATACTCGGAGAGGTTTGTTATGCCTAAGTGATAAAGCAAGTGTGTAGGAGAAGAATTCTACATAGTCGAGTCAGCCCTCTAAAGGCCTTTGAAATGGTATTGCTGTGATTGTGATTGCTAGCCTGAAACTCAGAGACTGATAAAATGAAGGCCCTGTTCGTTTCAGATTGTGGCAACCGATTGTTTGGCTCCAAACCGATTATTGGAGTCAAAATTAATGTAATTTTGAGTCCGATAAACGATTTCAGGGCTAACAATCGGTTGCACAATCTGAAACGAACAGGGCCAGAGGTAGCAGTTTTTGAATTAAACTCAAAGCACTACTGGAGCTTGGATGTAGCAAAATATTAAAATTTGGACTCAACTAAGCAGTGGTCGTAATACCCTGTAGCACTAGCAGAACCTACTGGTTATATTGGCACAAGATTGCTTTTGTAACACGATTCAAGGCCCATACAAAATTTGTTGGGCTTTTGCTTCAACAAACACTTAAGGCTGCTCCCTGTTATAGATAATGTATTCCAAAAACAAAACAAAAAACTCGTTTGGCTTTTGTGACTGTGTATCACAAGGACAGAATGTTACTACCACTTGTCAATTAAAATCCCCTTACCAAGCTGGATATCAAGTGCAAATCCGAGAGAAGATGGAAACAATAAAATCCCCAAAAAAAAAAAAATAATAAGACCTCACTAATGAACTGTCATAACCTGGAGCTTCATAGTGGTACACATTGCCAATGTCAGAAAATGAATCCAATAGCGTAAAAAAAAGGAAGTTTGCTAGTGAGAATTAACTCAAGCATTAAACCAAACACATGGCAGGTGAAAATAACAGATGCTTTAACTAAGATTGAGATGGTATTATAATGGGCTTATAATGGAGCTTCTGCCAAAACGTGTGCAGGCTCAGTCCAACAGAAAAAAGTAAACTTCAAACTCCATTTGTTCTAGGCTCCCACATTTGCATTATTGCTCGTATTGTATGCGCTGAAATTCTAAACAAATTTGACTAAAAAGAAGGCCAATCCCACTAATAGAAGCACATGAACAGAACTCGTTTTTTTCAAAAGAGATACCAATCAATCTCATAACAACCGACCTATGCTATGAAGCTTGGAAGAGGTTTCAGTTCCTTCTTTTTGTGAGTGGAACTTTACCACGATCTGTTCAAGGTTTATACAATGCTATTTCTCAAGGAAGAGATGAGGATTGAGTTCTCATTTAAGACATAGTTTAAAATTTCGGCCGAAATCCGAAATTTTGGATTTCGATCAGGACCAAAATTTAAAACCGAAACTGAAGAAAGAAGATAAAGGCATTGAAGAGTCAACGAGAGTGGCGTTCCAGAGCTTGATCGTGACTCCAGTGAGCTCCTGAGGACCCAAGCCCTTCTCGTACTCCTTCTTTTGGGGCCCAAGCCCTTCAAGACTCTCCACCCCAGGATTGGTTAATGACCTCTAGAATGGAGGTCCAGGGGTTGGGTAGGCGGAAGGATTGGAGCTGCTTTAATCGTGGGTATTTCAATTTTAGATGGTGAGGAAGATGTCGTTGGTGTCAATATATAAATCAGAAAGTACAACCCAAAATGGCTGCGACACCAACTTTGAATCAGTCATCATCTCCGACCAAGGAGGCAGAAGTAGCTTGGCCTGACTCAGGCGAAATCTCAACAACAAAGGAAGGAGTTTTTAAGCGCCTGCTTGATAGGGAGGATTAAGATAGATGAATGGAATCTAGAGGAACTCTGGATCTGGGCTAGTAACTACTGGGACATCCCGTCCCTTATAGACCCTGTATTCTTGCAAAAAATGAAGTCTTTTTCATGTGAGGATCTAGCTTCAAAAGTCCTGAATATGGGAAAAAAGGCATGTGGCGTTTATCTTCTATCCCTTGAAATGTGGGATTCAGAATACCAGCAGGGGGCGGAAGAACTTTGGGTAAATTTCTAAGAAATTCCCCTACATGTACGGGTGACCTCGACTGTTGAAGTGTTGGGTAGAATTTTTGGATCGGTGCTAGAAATAAGAATGGGAGGAAGCCATGGTCAATGTATGACTTATGCATCGGCAAAAATTTATACAGCGAAATGGAAACTGTCACAGTCATGTGTTCGTCTCCAAGTTCAAAATACCTGCTTCATTATGGGAATGGAAATCCAACATTCTCAATCATCGGAATGGAATCCAATATTTCCCTCGTCGTAGCGGAACGAAAAGCTTATGTAGTAAAAATCTAACGTGAGAAACTAAACTCTGACTCGATGAGGACTCCATTCCTAGTCAACTTGAAGCTCATTCAACTTAAAGCTTATGATATAATACAAATCTAAGCTTCCAAGTACTCAACTTTTCAAGTATTGACTCAAGACGAATCTATGGAAGGAAAGATCCTAAAAAATTAGGATCATGTTTTAGTCGACTAGGGTGAAGAATAAGCTGTGAGCAAAAGATATAGGCTATGCAGGCTGTAGGGATCTGAATTTAATGAAAAGAGTAGATTGTTGTAGTGGAGAATAGGGATGAAAGGATGGGTGAAAATTAGGATTTTGGATCCTAAAATATATGATTATATAGGGAAAATATTTGTACTAGGTTTAGAGTATGTTTGAATGAGTGCGGACATTTTTATTTTTATTTTTACATGTAGAGACATATGATGAAAAAGTGCAGACGTAGGGCAAGAAGATATAGACATATACCAGAAAGTTGTAGGCAAATGTTTTGGAAAGATTAAGGGATGCAGGATTTAGGGTGAGATGGGATGGATAAAACAAGAAGAAAGATTAAAGTTTTGAGGTTTTAGGCAAGGGTAGCAATATTTTCAGTTCCCATACAAATTATTTTTGTGAAATAAAACAAGAAAAGAAGAGAGAAAATAGGAGAAATATAGATTGCAAGCAATGAAGAAAAAAGATACTAGCTCAAGGCATCCCACCAAGAATTTTCCTTGACATCTCACCAAAGAAGAAGAGGAAGATTACGCTAGAATAACACTAGCAATCCTAAGGCCTCATACCAAGGGGAACTCTAGGCATAGTACCAAGAGGATCAAGGCACCTTGAAGGACATCACATCCACACGAGAGAAAAAAATTCAAATCTCTATTCATTCCATCATAGCATCATAAAAGAAAAGTGCTTTGAGGCTACATATATAAGAAAAGAAAGAGAACAAGAAAGTTCTAGAATCCTAAACAAAACACTAACACTTTTGGACTAAAATACACTAATAACTTAAAGACTCTCTCCCAATGTATACACTATTTAAAATATTCATTACTCAAAGAACTTAAGTGATTTTGACGGAAAAAGACTCTACTACCCCTTATGGCTTAAAAGGTCTTACAAATATTGTAAAAACTAAATAAAACTCTTTTAACATTAACGATGAGCTACATCATCTTAACTCTTTGATTTTTCATGGCATCTTGGTCTGTCCCCTATCAGGTACTCAATTGATCTCTTTTAGATTTTTTTTGTCCAGTTTTGTGAGTCTTATGAAGAAGACTGATATCTTTTCAGGTTTTCTCATGAAAAAAAAAATCTGCCAGTATGAATACAGTTGAATTGACTAGCCGAATTTTATGAGTTTTCCATCAAATATCTGAAGAGTCACTCATTCTAAAGCAACGATTACAAAGTTATCAGCATAAAGCAGAGAGCCACTTTTTTAGACATAATACAGACCAAAACAATAAGTATCCAAGAAGAAGACGGCAGAATCTAGCAAGATATGGATAGATAAAAGATCTGGATCAGTGGTAGAAGAATTACAATAGAGACATGAAAATGAGAGGAAGAAATTGATATTGAGAAAAACGCTCACAAGACCAAGCAAGCCTTAATTTCTTTATAAGGGATCTAAACAGTTCAATTAATCAAGACATATCAATAAGGCAAAAAGATACAAAACTGTCGCTGAATCTGCCGATACCACGAATATCAAACTATCAAGGAAGAGGATCACGCAAGCAAAAGGTCGGACTACATAAATATTAAAGATTTACTAAAGAAGAATCCTACTATCGAATTCGAGTATTCAATGAACCATTAAAAGAACACAAAATTGAATTAAATAACATAAAAAAAGAAAAATCAAATGATTCAAGTGGAGTAAGGGGGGTCAAGAAAAAGTAGCAAGGAAAATCTGAAATGAACACAACACAACAATCTTTTTAACTATGGGGGAGAAGAATCTAAAAATCAGAGCTGATACAGAGAAGTTATTTATTTATTTATATTATATTTTTATAGTAGGTTGTAACAGAGAATCTGCCTAAAATGCCAACACATTCTTTATAAAAGGACATGATAGGATTAGAGCGATCATACTACACATGAACAAAAGCAGTTCATATAAATAAGAATCAGAGAACTAGGACAAGTTGAGAATGAAAATAAAATGGAACATTGCAGGTGCATTTGAATGTACAACCAATTTGCAGTTTATTTGTAAACCTGACATCTACAAATGGCCCATATGGCAATTCGGATTTATATCCAAACGCCCCTCCCCTAATAGATATGAAATAAATCAGAAGCCTATCACTATCCCAGGCTTGCTAAAGCCAAGCATCCAACAAACAGTTCCTTCGTTTGGAAATGAAGCGTGTGAAGTCCTCTAGATAAATCTGTGAATCTGGGTTGTCACCAAACCCTCCCAAAACCAGCTAAATGCTTTCAATCGATGATATTATTAGACACAGACATCAGTTAGCAGAATGAAAGTATCAAACCCAATGGATCATCGAAGTAATGGTCAATCCAAAACAAAAAAGCGAGAACTGCAAAGGATTTAGGATCCCATCAATACATGAACAGATGCAATTCAGATCATAAGAAGTCAACACAAATTGTATACAATCTATGGAAAATAAGTCCCAATTGAATTTGGACTACACAAATATGTGCATCTAGTTTTGCACCAAATCCGCCCAAAACCAGCTAAATGCTATGAGTTAATGCTATTAGTAGACGACATCAGTTAGTAGAATGAAAGTATCAAACCCAAGGGATCATGGGTCGCAATTCAGATCCTACGAAATCAACACAAATTGGTTCCAATCCACGGAAAAAAGTCCCAATTGAATTTTGAATACAAATCTGTGCATCAAGGTTGTTTGCAACAAATCCTCCCAAAACCAGCTAAATGCTATGAGTTGATGATATTAGTAGACGACATCAGTTAGTAGAATGAAAGCATCAAACCCAAGGGATCATGGGTCACAATTCAGATCATAAGAAGTCAACACAAATCGGATCCAATCTACGGGAAAAAAAGTCCAAATGATTTTTGACTAGACAAATCTGTGCATCTAGGTTTCACCAAATCCTCCCAAAACCCGCTCAATGCTTTGACTCAGACATCAGTTAGTAGAATGAAAGTAACGGTCTATCTAGAAAAAAAAAAAAAAAAAGAAGCAAGGACTGCAAAACATTTAGGGGCCGTTTGGATACGCGGATTTTAGAATCAAGGATTTTAGTTTGAAAACAGTGTAAAAGAGGGTTCATGATCAGGCTGCTGCCGCTGTCCTCGCAGCGTTTCTTGGATTTTAAGTGAGAAAATCAGGTTTTAAAAATCTCTCCTGCATCCTAAGATTTCTAAAACCTGGAAATATGGGAGGATCTGCTACTCTCTTGCTGACGGAAAGAAGGGCGAGAAGTCAAAAACGACGCCTGATCCGCTTCTTCTCTTGTCTCTTAGCTACAATTTTGAAGAAATCCCGGATTCTAAAATTGGCGTATCCAACCGGCCCCTAGATACACGGATTTTAGAATCCAGGTTTTTAGTTTGAAAACAGTCATGATCAAGCAACTGTATGCTGTCATGACAGCGTTTCTTGGATTTTAAGTGAGAAATTCAGGTTTTAAAAACCTCTGAAATATGAGAGGATCTGCTACTCTCTTGCTGTCGGAAAGAAGGGCGGGAAGTAAAAAACGACGGCCGGTCCTCTTCTTCTCTTGTCTGTTAGCTACAATTTTGAAGAAATCCCAGATTCTAAAATCCGCATATCCAAACGGCCCCTTAGGCAAACAGATCCCATCAATACACGAACAAATGCAATTCAGATCATAATAAAATAAGTCCCAATTTATCTTTGACTAGGCAAATATGTGCATCTGGGTTTTCACCAAATCCTCTCAAACCAGCTCAATGATGATATTTCAGTTAGTAGAATGACTATATCAAATCCAAGGGATCTTTGAAGTAATGGTCAATCCAATTCAAAACCAAAAAGCAAGAACGGCAAAAGATTTAGGCAAACAGATCCCATCAATACAAGAACATTCACAATTCAGATCATAAGAAGTGAACACAAACTAGATCCAGTCTACAAAAAAAAAAAAAAAGACCCAATTTCTTGAAAAATCAACTCTGAGAGCATAAAAACAAACAGTAAACCAGATCAAAAGAAACCAATTCTATTCTTTAAATTAACCAAACCCACAAAAACAAACAGATCGGGATCCCATTAGCAGAATTAATTCAGAGATTTATCAGAAATTGAGATCAGCATTACCTTGTGGAGTACACCCTTCTCCTCTTCTACAAAGAGATAAGAAAAAAAATGAGAAAAATTGGTGGGGATCTAGATCTTGAAAGATGAAGAGAACCCAACAAATTTTTTTGGCAGAGAGACTAAGAGGAGCTCAACCTCGTTGAATACTCAAACACAAATAAAGTGGTAAACACGCTCTCTCAGACACATACACGCCCGTGTCAGGAATTTTCATGACTGGGCTCCTCAATGCAAGTATTCCACATTTAACATTTAGTGACTATTCTTTAGGGGATGATAAATTCGCACCCCCCCCCTTTAGGATAATTCGCACCCCTTTAACTTAAAGTATGTCTCAGACTTTAAAGCTTTTTAACATTTAAGGGGTGGGAATCATCCTACAGGGGGTGCGAATTTATCATTACCCATTCTTTTATTATTGAAAAAAATATGGGATTTGCTAGCGTCCATCTCAGAAGGCATTTCGCGCTGGCCAGTTGCATGTGGGAGCAGCCACACCAGCTCACTTTTCAGCAGATTTTGTCTTCATTCATGATGTGGCTTCTCTCACGTGCAACTGGCCATCTGCGAAATGCCTTCTGCAATGGACGCCAGCAGATCCCTTATTTCTTCAATTAAATAAGAGTAATAATAAGTGTTTGGTCACAGCAGTTCTCTAGAGTAAGGAAAAAGTACGGGTGACATTACCAAAAAAAAAAAGATGAGAGGGAGAGAGAGGAGAGGGAAAGAGAAAGAAAAGACAAACCGTTTGGGGAGCAAACCCGTGACTTATGCCGAAGAGCCAACACCCGGAGACTTGTGATCAAATCCCACCCAGGATTACCTGATGCGCCTGGTTTATGGGCGATTGCACACATCCTTACGGAATAGTCCTACTTCCAAAGGGGGTGGGGACACCCTATGTTACAAAAAAAAAAAAGACAAACCTTTTCCACCATTCAATGTACTATTGGCAACCAAACATTGAATCGACATTCATTGGCATTTGATATTCCAATGAATGTCGAGCGTTTGGGCAGCCAAACATATTCTTAGCCCTGTTTGGTTGCTTGGGGGTGGCTTGGAGAGTAGTGGAATAAGAAGTCAAAAGGAAGTAGAGGGGGATGGAAAATGTCTAGAATTTCCACTCGGAGAATAGTAGAAGAGTTGTATAGTAGTATTAGGTTGAGCGAAAATCCTCTCGGAAAGTAGTGGAAAAAGTAGGGGTGTTATTACCAATATAGAGTTTGGTAGAGAGATTGGGAAGAGATAGAAAGAGAATAAGAGAAGACCTTTTCCACTCTCTTCTACCCAAAAGACGCCATTTTGGTAAATTTTGGTTGGAAAATGAGTGGAGGGAATAGTAATGCCACATGAGCGCCACGTAGTTAAAAAAGCGATGATGTCTCAAACATGTCTGGAGTCAATTGGAGTTTCAATGCAATATTGGCAACCAAACATGGAATCGGCATTCATTGCATTTGAAGTTCCAATGAATGCCGAGCGTTTGAGCAGCCAAATAGGGTAACCGATTCCGGGACAAGTGTGGAACCAAACAAATAGTCTCTTAACACAATAGCAATCTTTCCCTTGATTTTTGGCTTTTTTCTCCATGAAAATGGCAAAAGTACCCCTCTCAAGTCATGTGGCATGTGGGAATTTGTTACATTCCACTCTCGGTTCAATCTCCGTCTCCATAGCAGCACTCATAAAATAACACCAAGACGAATGCTAGACTCACACAAGCCCTTGTAAAAAAATAAGGCCAAAGGGCATCCCATTGTTCAAATTCATGGCACAAAAATTAAGGACATAACTGTCTTTAATGGAATTTGACCCATAGGCACCTTTTGCCCTTTTTCTCCAAGGGCACCTATGAATCTAGCATTCCTCTAACATCAAAGTTGTTTTTAGTTTTACAAAATCTCGGCAAACGTCGGGATTTGTTTGTCTTTGGACGTCATTCCTCATTTGATTGCCAGTATTTAACTCCCTGGAGACTCTTTGGGATGTCTCCTCTGTAATTATTGCATATATGTTGAGGTGACATTCTTGTCCCTTCGTTATAACATTCAAACCAAATTTCACAAGAAAAAAAAAAGGAATTTTGCTTGAAAAATCTTGAGAATGGTGCTTGTTCCTCTCTCTCTCTCTCTCTCTCTCTCTCTCTCTCTCTCTATATATATATATATATATATATATATATATATATATATAGAGAGAGAGAGAGAGAGAGAGAGGAAAAGGAGTGTGCGGTCGACCACACCAAGCTTAGGTGAGGTCTAGGGCCCCAAACTCATGTGGGCCCACTTTGTTAGGATGATCCAAAGCATTCATTTGAAAGGCCCTTACATAGATGGGGTATGTACAAAAAATCAGCTCCATAGGATCATCCTAACCCATCCAAAAGTGGAGGGAAAAATGGACAGACACCGTTTGCCACAAATATACCAATTTTTTCCCTCCACTTTTGGAGGGGTTAGGATGATCCAATGGACCTGATTTTTTGTACACACCCTATCTATGATGGGGCCTTGCAAATGAATGGTTTTGATCAGCAAAAAAAATGTGGAACTGTAGACACCCCATTTTGACCGAACCTTAATTTTCAAAATCGAATAAAATTTCGAAGTCGAGCAGGTGCCTTAAAGCCAACCTGAGTCTCGAAGCATTGATCCTTGTGTAAATTCGGGAAGGCGGAAGAGGGGCATATCATCAAAGTAAAGGAGTGCCAATATTAGTTCCCATTTGAAAAATAGAAGAATTTATGCCCTATTTCCTATCCCAAACCACCCCATTTAGGATGGAAGAGAGTGAGAAATACACTAGTAGGGGCTGTCCAGAGCAAGGAAAAGGGGTGCAAATGTATCATTTCCCTTTGGATCTGTTTCGCCCAGCCGCCCCCCTTTGTGCAAAGGACTAGTTATAAATGCATTAGGAGATGGTTGTCCCAGGGAAATGGAGGGGGTGTGTGCAAATGTCTCATTTCCTCTTTAAAAGAGAAAATGAATTAGGGTTAGAGGGAGGGAGCCGCATAAGAGGATCGATCTACAGAGAGAGGGAGAGAAAGCAGAAAAAGGGGAGGAGCCGCCATCTCCACCCATCCCATACCCGACCACCACCACCACTTCCTCGAACCGGCGACCACCACCAACACCCGCGGCCATTTTCTCCTCTTCCTCTGCCCATCATCACCACCTCCACCCTTCTTCTCCAATACCGCCGCCATCAAACCCACCTCCGGCTACCACTCCATCCCATTTCTCTGCAAACCCACACCCAAACCCCATTTTTTCCGACCACCCCCTTTCCACCTCCGGCCAACCCGAACCTAATCCGGCAACCTCCACGCATCCCAGACCCTCTTCCCTCAGCCACAACCTCCACCCTCTTCTCAAACCACCTCCTCAAACCCAAACCCATTTTTCAAACCAAACCCCTGTTGTTTAATCCCTAAACCCCTAGCAACGACCCTGTTTTCTGGCTAAATCCCCATTTATTTTAGCCGTTATCCAGAACCCATCCATCACCATCTCTTCACCTGAGATCCGGCCCATCATCTATCTCTTCCATTTTCGTCTCTGCCACACCCCGTCTCCACCATTGCCACCACCACTTCGAAACCCACATCAAATTCTCCACCGAAACCACCATTATCATTAGACCCCATCAGATCCCCCATTCTCTCCCATTTCCAGTGACATAAATCACCTTCTTTGGCCACATTTCCGCCACCCTCTGCTCATAAACCCCTCAGCCATTTAAAAGAAGAAGTTGAAGGAGGCTTGTCTCACATCTCAACACGCCCAACGTCGATCCTGTGGCTACGGTGATTCCCCAGGTATCGGAGAAAAGAGCGAAAGAGGTAATATATGTTCTCTTCTTCTATTTCTAATTCCGGTAGATTTTGCTCGTTTGGTTCTTCTTCTTCGATGGTGCTTGATTCAATGGCATGTGCTTGCTTATCTCTATTTAGAGCATGATTTTGCTTGGTTAAAAACAGAATATTCTGTTCGGTTCTAAGATCTGATCTTGCATTTTTGCGGACAAGGCTTTCTTTATGAAAATTTGATTTGTATATCCCGATCAGCTTAAGTGGTCGTCTCCTTGCAAAGCCATGAAAGGGTGATTTCATTGTCTCTTGTGTTTCGATTCTAGATTACTTTCTCAGTTTGCTTTTGGACGAAACAGACTGTGTAAACTTCTATCCTGGGGTATGTACATAGGGTTGAATTTAAATGTGCTTAAGATGTTGTCCTATGAAGTTCAAGTTTAGAGCATGCTAATTGATTTTTGAATGTAAGGCTTATTTTTGTTTCAGTGCAGCATTGGGATTCTCGGATCTTGATTAACCTTTCATCTTGCTGATTGTATCCATTTGGTTGGAAAAGCATCATCTGATTTATATGCTCATTGTTATTCTTGTCATCCGTCTGGGTTCTTTTGGCCCAACCTTATCACTTTTATTGCTTGAAGGTTCTGTTGATATGATCATGCCTTTCAAGCAAATGTCATATAATCCAAATTCCTAGAAGTCTCAGGTTTCAATGTATTATGGTTGAAAGCTTCCTTGCATTCTTTTACCTCCATCTATGTTTACACGAGGTTATACCTGTTAAATGTCTCCAAGAGCTTAACTGAATATGATTTCCACCAAGCAACCTATGTTTAAGTTGCCACATTCGCTCTTCGGCAATTGTTTTCCGTGGCTTCATATATGTGTACATCAAGCATAACTCCTTCATTGTTTTTGTTGTGATCCTTTCTTCGGGATTTCCTCCCTCTCCAGGCATATTCTTCGCACATTCTTCGGGATCCTTTTCGAGTTTCGGGATCGCCGTCGATTTCGGGAACACTTCTCTCGGGTTTAGGTGGCAATGACGGAATATTTCTTGAGCCAACCCCTTGCCCTTCTTATCATTTTTTCCCATCTTAGGGTGTTCACAGGGTTTGAGGGGTTTCCTTTCTTTCCGGGACTATTCTTTGCACGTTCCTCGGGATCATTTTCGAGTTTTGGGATTCTCACGATTTTGGGAACACTTTGTCGGGCTTAGGGCGATGAAGGCGATAGCCCAAGCCCATCTTTAGGGGACTCGCTCAATCCAAGTAGCGCTCCCCTCTTTTGTTTAGTAGGCCTACCCAACCTTTTGGATTTTTTTAAACCATTTTTTTTTAAAAAAGAACCCTTCTCTGGGCAATGATAAGGTTACTTGGAGCCCGTCTTTATGTTTTGTGGCTCAACGCTTCGCACTTGGATCTGCACAAGTTGATGTCCCCTGTATGCATTGAAATTTTTACTAATTGGGATTATCATAATCTTTTGATATTTCTAATACTCTTCTTATCTTAAGCATTGAGTTAGGTTCTGAAGACAATAATGAATGGACTGTTCAGGTGAGATTATCTTGAAGCTTATCATATTTGTTTAATTTTATTTAGATAAATTGTTTTAGGAAAGAAGGAGATCAGATGACTACTCTATTCGATATTATCGACATGAGTACTGTCTGATTTCAAGGCGGGATTAGAAATATTATCTTGTGTATTATGATATCAGATGATTACTTTAGCATCATCTGATTTCATCCCCATATTGGGGTGGTGTTTGTGGTTGGGCATAGAAGTGTTTGATATTGTTTTTTGCTTTATTAGGCTATCCAGCGGCTGGTCTGGACTAATTTATGTTGTTTATCATTTTATGATTGCTATAGGTTGTGTATTTTTTAATTGAAAATTCTTCTTTGCTTAACACTGGATTTATTTTTATAAGAATAGAATTGAATTTGCGATTATCTGGTACCATTTTCTTCTCTCTTTGATAGACTAACACAGTCTTATAGATTTCTGTTAAATTTCTTCAGATACTAGAATCCCCTCTCATTGCGAGGGCGATGAAGGCGCTAGCCCAAGCCCATCCTTAGGGGACTTGCTCAGTCCGAGTAGCATACCCCTCCTTTGTATATAGGAGACTTGCCCAGTCTCACTCTCTTGCTAAACCTCCTCTTTGTGCATCGTTTGGTTTTGGGAGAACACCCTTCTCGGCTTGGCAGCATACCCCTACCCTTATGGGTATTGGGTTGCACATTTGTTGCACCCTAGGGCTAGGTAGCTGTCCGGCCCGGCTGGGTGTTTTACCTTTGTCAAATACGCACAGGGTCTCTTATTCCTTTTTTTACGTCATTTGTGTCTCGGAGACAAGCCTTGTCTCGTGTAGAGAGTTTCCCCTTTAGGAGGCTTACCTAGCCTCATGTTAGAGTGGCCTCCTCTTTTAGAGTGAGTCTTTGACTCGGTAGTGTTATTAGAGAGTCTCTGACTCATTTGTTCCCCTCTTTAGTGTTGTTAGTTCGGAGTTTCTCCTTTAGAGTTGTTGATTACTTCGCTTTGATTAGAGGCTAACTCAGTCTTATTAGAGCTTTGCTTGCTTGGGATCTTGGATCCTTTTCTCTCTTCTTGGGACGCTTCTTTCTTGTTGTGGTTCGTCTCTTTGAGGCGTTAGTTGCTTGTTTGGGGTTTCCCCTTTTTGCTTTAGGGCTTTGCCCTAGTTTATGGTTATGCTTGTTTGTTCTCTGTAAGAGTGAATTCATCTAAAGGTCCTGAGCATTGGAAAAGCTTTAAAATCCAAAAACATTAGAAATTTAAAACTCAAAAACATTTGAAAACTTTAAAAATATCAAAAACATTTGAAAAACATAAAAAACCTTAAAAAATCTGAAGTGTGAGGTATTCTTTTAGAAGCGTGGTTTGAGAGTTCGTTTCGAACTACGTTGGCTTGATCCTCTTCCACGAGGTACGTAGTGCAGCTTGAGATTCTTATCTCAGGTCCAGCCAAACTTTGTAAATAAATATACTTTAACCCTTCAACTTTAAAACCTTATTTTTTAACAAAAATCTTCCTCTAGAGTTAGGAGTTTGTCCTAGATAGAGAGTTTTAGAGTTAGGAGTTCGTCTTTGATTTGTTGTGTGCTTGTTTGTGTTTGTTTTAGAGTTAGGGGTTTGTCCTAGCTAGGAGTGCCTCCGTCCGGTTAGTTGGCGATTCACATCGCCGACTGATGACTAGGTCTTGGATACGTTAGCAATCCTATTGTTTTCCTTAGGGCATGCAGCCTAGTTACACGTAGGTTATAGGAACCACTTGCATAAGCTTAAGGCTAACTTGCATTTAGTTAGGGCATATAGGGTGTCCTAAAATCTACAATTCACTGGAATTTAAATAACCGTTCAAGAAGCTTTAATAACTAGTCCGGTCTTTTAGATCGAGTCTAAGATAGAGGTCTAGGTGTCTCAGGCATCCTAGCTTAGAATAGACGCGAAGAACTACGTTGCCTTGATTCTCGTGGAGGCGGGGATACGTAGGCTTCTTTGGATGAATATCAGACCATCCGAGGACTCGGGCTAAATCGTTTTAGAGTCTTAGGATTTGTGGTGTTGTTATATTGTATATTTTGTTGTGTTTTCTTACTTTCTTGTACTGATCTTATACCTTTAGTTATAGCTTGCATGTGTTTGCACATCAGAACTCAGACACCCTTTAGGAATGTCACTCATAACCTAGCTATGCTTAGGCAGCACATCTTTCATTTTATTTTATGGGTGTTTATTATCTTCATTCTCAGGAAATGCATGCTTAGATAGACGACTCCTGAGGATCGTTCCCATTTCACATGATTTTTGCCCAAAACTCTTCGAGGTTAATAATAAATGGCATAAGAGACCAAGTGTTCGCACTCGGGCGAATTGGGGGCGCTCTTCGGACCTTCTCCATTCGTCATCAGGCACGGACCTTTTGTATCTCTGGTTATCCATTGCAAACAGAGCATTTGTTTTGGTTCCATGGCGTGTCCATGGATGGCGACTCTGAGTTTATTTTAGGTATGTCTCGGTTTCGAACCTCGGTTCCGGATCGAGACATATCTCTTTCTTTTTATATCGCCACTCGTGCTATGCTATGAGGGTGGCATCCGTTTCGAGAGTTCCTTGGTAGAGCTCTCCATTCACGTGGATGATCCAGAGGATGGTGTAGGGACTAGTTTCCCTCACCTCACTACCTCTTCGGATCGGTGTCCACAGGCTGGCGACTCTGCTGGGGAGTTCTTGAAACATTGCCTAACTCTTTAAAAATGCCATTTTTACTAACTTTGGAGAAGTTTGGATTAAAATCATTTTAAATGGGAACTTTTTCGCTTAGAATCCAGGGGCACCAGACAGGTGCGTAATTAAAACGAGGGATTCACACACTGCACATCATGCATTATCATATTTGTTATTTATTTCATTATTTTTCCTTCTTGGCTCCACGGGATAGATTCGATGCGTACCCGACTGGGATGTCTTCACCCTGATGGTACTGTTGAATCTATTTCCAAGCTATGCGCTAAAGCTGCAGTCGTAGACATTGGGCGTACTTTTGTCTACAGCAGCCGATGAGCAATGAAGCATACTATGTATAACACGGGGCGTACTTGTGTTATACATGTTAAGTATGTTTCATACGCATAGTACCCTTTAGATTGAGTCCGGAGCCTTACTTTGTTTTATATACTATGTATATATTTACTGACTTAGTGAAATCCAACTAGGAAGTACACTTGTTTATATAAGTATATTGCATTCATATGGGGTTGAACATGTGTTGCTCACACATGTGAAGCTTAGAGTTAGGAGCCTTGTCCCATTTGTAGACTAGGGTAGCTCACGTTATGTGGCTACAGCGCGGTCCTAGTACACTCACTGGTCTGTCGCGAGTCGAGACTTTCTCGACTCCGTTAGATAGATTAGGGCTGGTGCCCCTGGTTAGGGTATATATATATATGTATATATATGTGTGTATAGTGTATTATTCTTAGATTAGGGCTTATCCTTTCGAATAAGGTTCCTTATCTATTTCAGTCATACCATTCTTTCAGACTCGGTCGATGACTCTTGCTCTTGCTTGGTCATCATCCAGATCGCGGTCTACCCTGTCATCTTTATCATATGATTATTCCTGTATCTTGGATTTCTATCTGTTTTGTCGGCTGTCTGATCAGGGCCGATTTTCTACTGAGATTTTCTGACCTATTATCATCGATTAGGTTTCGTTCACTATTTCAGTCTTGGATCAGGCCGATGGTTATTGTTCACCACCTGTTATGACCATGGTTCATTTCTTGATTCTTCGTTATCCATTCTTTTTGCTAGCTGTTAGACCAGGGCCTGTCTATCAATGAAGTTTTCTGGTCTATCCATTAGCCACATTGTTTCATTCCCCAGCCTCCAGACCTGGTCAGTAATTTTCCTCTATCATTATTCTAACTATGGTCTGCCTTTTGTCTCTCGAGTGTTTAGTTGTGTCGTTCCTTTGTACATAACTTATTTGCTGAGTCGATTTCTAGTTACCTTCTTGTACCTACACCATTTGTTGAGTTGATTGTCTAGATTAGGACCCATTTCCGGTGGGTATTCCTGGTCTAATTCTTCCTATCTACATTCTCTTGATTTGGTTGGTGGCATTTCCCTTGCCATTGTTGAAACCATAATCTGTCATCTCGTCGTCATTCATTGCCAGTCTTTCATGTGATTACATCTCCGTGGTGACCATATTCTGCTTACTGATTGTGTGCTTATCTTGCCATCATTATTTGAGTGCAAGTATCCTTGCTGAGAGTCCTACATTACTGAGTTTCTATTCATTTACCCTTATGTTGAGTTGTGAGGATCACCCTGTATAGCCGTCATGCTGTCGAATTTTATATAAACACCTTGAGCGTGATCGCTATCTTTTCAGAGTTATCGATAAGCCATGAGTTTACTCTACCACGATCCTTTTAGGGCCGTCATGCTACCGGATTTTACTCAACTCATTTCCAGTATGATTGTTATCCTTTGGGATTATTGATAAGTCATGTGCTTACCCTACCATGATCCTGCTTACAGTTCTGCTGTTAGTTTTATCCTAGGGAGAGATATGTTTGTATTATCTCTTGTTTCAACTTGTGTATATCATTTTCATGAGATTGCCTCATACTAAAGTCAGTGTCTGTCAATTCCATGACATGAGTCTGACCTAATTCACCTTACCCGTTGACAGCATCAGTTTTCCCTCTCTGCTCAGACAAAATGGCCATATCTGAAGATTTCCTAAAGAAAATGCAAGAATCGGTAATGAACCTATCTAGGGAGTTCTCTAATGTGAAGGAGGATTGGAACCAGCTGAAAAACCTAGGTAATGAGAAGTCTTTGACCGTTGAGGACTCTGTAGTCCAAAATCCTCCTCCTCTGATCTCTGTTCCTGTCCAGGCCATTGTAGAACCAATCAGTGGTTCTAAAGACAAGGAGCATGTTGACGAGAAGAATTTGCCACCTCCCACTGCCGTAAGAAAAGAGGAAGAACTTGCAAAAGAAGTTGAGAAATTACCTCCTACGGTCTCTGTTCCTATACCAGCCGCAGTAGCGTGTCTTGATGATTTTAAAGGTAAGCAACATGTTGAAAAGAAGTGTCTTCTAACCCCTACTTCAGAAGAAAAGGCGAAAGAACTTGTTAAAGAGACTGAGAAGTTAACCTTTGATCAACAGAATGTGGAGAACCCAAAGAACGATAACAAACCTGCTGTTTATTCCAAGAAGATCGGCGGTATTGAGTCATCTCATCAAGCATCTCAAATTGTAATGCATAAGTCTGATGAAGTAGAAGAGAAATTAGTAAAGAAACCTAAGAAGATATTCACTCAATTGCCGAGACCTCCAGCAGTCATTCTCCGAAAACTTGTTAAGGATGGGCAGTTGAAACTTATGGCTCCAAAGCCACCACCTAAGGTTCTTCCAAGGTTCTACAACAAGGATGAATACTGTGAATATCATCAAGGCCCTGGTCACATCACTAATTGTTGTCGCTCTCTCAGATTTGCAATCCAAGACTTCATAGATAGAGATCGTCCCATTTGGCCCGGGTTTAATGCTACACAGCATCCTTTGCCAAGACATGTTGCAATTTCTTCAGCTGGTACTAAAGCTAACTCGATGGTTGAGCCTTTTGAGGATCCCATTATCACCGCTCATCCCACCTTTGAGTTAGGGAGTTCTTCAGTTACAAATTTGGGAATGTCAGAGTTTGAGATGTCAGGAGGTGGTTATATGCCAGAAAGAATATCACCACTACCACTGCCAGTTATTGAAGATCAGCTTAACCCGGATCGACAAGATTTGCGCCAGGGTTGAACCCCCAGTCATTAATATCATGGAGGAAGGAGTACTACTCATAAATTTCCAGTGCCGGTTCATCATTATTGAAGAAGTGTCCTGTGTTGTTAGGTTTGTCTTTCATTGAGTTTGTACCAACTTTCTTCTCTCAGAGTTGGTAAGTCTTACTATGTTAATGTCAAAAAAAAAAAAAAAGAAAAAAAAGAGTGTGTCATGTTTGTCAGTCGTGTTCATTCAGAGTCTGTCGTTTACGTCATTTGTCAAGTTTAATGTAGAGCCCATCGAGGTGCGTCCAAAAAAAAAAAGAAGAAAAAAAAAAAAAAAAAAGAGTTACTGATGTACTTAAGAGTCTTCAATTCAATAAAGTTGTTGGTTTCGAATCTTTGATGTTCTATGATTCACTCTTAGATCTAATGTTTAAATAACTAAAGACACCCTCTTGGATGAGATTGCAGACGAAATTCCCCTCAAGATCTGAAAAGGTCAAACGAGAGGAAGAGCGTCTAGCATAACCACTTGAAGAAGAAATTGAAGCTATCGATAGTGGTGTCGAAATCCGAAACTCGGGAAAGATGGATTGGCAAAACTTTATCTCCCAAGGAGCGTGAAGAATTGATAAACCTATTTAGAAGGGTTCAGGGAAGTCTTGTTTGATCCTACAAGGATAAACCGAGTGAATGCTCGGGTGTGATGCAAGACAGGGCTCCACCATCTTTAGACATCAAGTTGAAAGTGAAAATTTTAGAAAGTGAAGCATCAGACATCCAGTAGAGCTGATAAGATATTGAGAGAAGACTTTCATAAATTGAAGTCGCAGATTTGAGCCCTAAAGAAAAGAAACATTTGGTCTACGTGTATTCGATGGGATTCTAAATCGCAACATCTCAAGCGTATGGACATTTCTAATGTATAAAAAAAAAAAAAAAATGTGTGAGAAAGATAAAAAGAGAAGTGAATGAGTCTCTAGGACAACTCCTTAGAGATATCAAGGACCCAGATGATGGAGTCAGTGAGAGAAATTGAATATAATTATTGTCTTCAACATTTGGAGACTCATGAGAGTTGGAAAATCTTAGACATGGATTCGAGATTTTCAAGACGAGAGATGGGCACCGCGGTTGAAGTCTCGCCAGGAAACCGCCAGACTCCTCAACAAAAAGATTCAATGCCTTTGAACCTTCTTCACTCAAAAGAGCTTGTACATCAAATATATCAGGAGGCCATCCTTGGGCGTTTGAACCTTTATAGCCAAGATCCCAACGTCGTAAAATCCATTTGTAAACCCTTTGGGCCAAAAGTCAAATCAAACCCTTTCTTTCTAGCCACAATATAAACCAGGGGCATTTTTTTTAAGAAGTTTGAACTACGTTATGACCTGATCCCCACCTCTTCAGGGGTACGTAGGCGTCTGATTAATTCAGATTCGGTCAACCTTGGGGATAAAAGCTGAATGATTCCCCTTTCAAAATTTTGAAGCTTAAAGCTAAACCATCCTTTGTTTAACCCCAAAGCGAACTACGCGGATCTGATCCTCCATTTTTGGGGTACGTAAGTAGTCTGGCAAGACCAGATTCGGTCCAAATCGTTTGAACTTTAAATATCCCACCCCTTTTGAACCTAAGCCTTCCTAGAAAGTCCATCTGGTGAAACAAGCAAAGGTTCGAGGCGAATCAAAAGAAGAACAAAAAAAAAGAGAAAAATGAGAGTCTGAAGACCCGCTAGGTTGAAAACCCGAAAGGGCGGCCTAAATGAAATCATGTGCTTGCTAAGTCATTAACCAAAGGGATTGGCTTATGCAAAGTAAGGGTAGCGGTCTGCTGGATTGAAATTTTGAAAAGGCAATCTAGTCAGAGGCGAAGAATTCCCATGAAGAGAAAATTGATGAGATACCGAAGGAGTTCTTCAGTTGTGCAGAATTTTCAAAGTTTGGGTTTTGACTTCTTTTGAAGGAAGAAATCGAGGAGACGGAGAAGCAACCACTACATAGGGCAGGATCCCGGAATCCGAGTAGTGTCGGCAAGACTTGCTTTGATACTTTTCTAAACTAGGGGCATTAAGACTGAGCAATCCGAAGGGGGTAATAACCATGACGAAAATCCCGATGACGGAAGGAAGTGCCTTTTGACATAGTTTTCGAGATTACTCTAGGAGTGGCTAGCCTTACCATAAAAAAATAACATATTTTATCTAAAGGTGAATCAAAAGTGAGTTGAGTCCCTTGAATAATGTACATCTTCTTTGATAGAGTCCTTGGAAGTCTGTTCCTCATTTGTATGTGTTTTCTTTCAAGGTCCACATTGTAAGGCACTGAAAGGAAGGAGTGTATACCTTCCGAAATGAAAGATCCTGGTTTATGTATCCTGTTCGGACAGGTTGGATATGTCAAGTTTCAAGCAGTGGGTGGCGGAAAGAACGAATCTCAAATAGTGGTCAATGAAAGGAGAAGTCTTTGAGCTTAGCCACTTTCCCTTCTTTATTCCAAAGAAAGAACCTATGCAAATCCAAAATTTCTTTATCTATCCTTGTTCTACTTTCCTTGAGACTCTTGTCATGGAAGTACAATACACTAGGGGCATCTTTTATGACTTGCGTCATAAAAGATATCAAGCATACAAAGGCAATCAATGCCAGTATTTACAACAAGTTGAAGTAACAGAGATGCGAGCACGTCTTGAGCCAAATCTCCGAGCTCTTCGAATGAGCCCTCTTTCTTAAAAGAGTCAATTCCCAAAGAAAATCAATTTCCCCACCGGAGTTTAGAATTTGCTCCCGCAACCTTCAAACCTCAGCAGAATGCTTTTCACTTGTTAAAGAAGGGTAAACACCTGAAAGCCCCGTCAAGTACTTAAGTCTGATCCTCAGCAAGGAACTCATACTCCCAATTTTCTTGGCAAGAGAAAGCTAATTCCAGAAAAATCTAAAAAATCCAAAAATCAATTCTCCATTCAATAAATTAGTCCTCTATATTCATTCAAGGCTCTTCGTGGTCTACCATTTAGGAATACCATGGACCCTTGCTTCCCGAGTGGCTCTTCGTGATCTGACTTTCGAGTTATATCACGGACCCACTATCCATACTCATTCTATTCATCTCCATTGCTTGTCATTATCCTTGTTCATCCTTGGCTCTTCATGGTCTACCAGTCAGGTACACCATGAACCCTTGCTCCCTGAGTGGCTCTTCGTGATGTGTCCTCTCAGATATATCATGGACCCACTATTCATAGTCATTCCATTCATATCTTTTACATGTCATTGATCCTTTCCTTAATCATTGCTTCCTTGGCTCTTCATGGCTTATTACCATGGACCCTTGATTCCTTCTTTCTTGGCTCTTCACGGCTTATCACCGTGGACCCTTGATCCTTGCTTCCTTGGCTCTTCATGGCTTAATACCATGGACCCTTGATTCCTTCTTTCTTGGCTCTTCACGGCTTATCACCGTGGACCCTTGATCCTTGCTTCCTTGGCTCTTCATGGCTTACTACCATGGACCCTTGATTCCTTCTTTCTTGGCTCTTCACGGCATATCACCGTGGACCCTTGATCCTTGCTTCCTTGGCTCTTCATGGCTTATTACCATGGACCCTTGATTCTTTCTTTCTTGGCTCTTTACGGCTCATCACCGTGGACCCTTGATCCTTGCTTCCTTGGCTCTTCATGGCTTATTACCGTGGACCCTTGATTCCTTCTTTCTTGGCTCTTCACGGCTTATTACCATGGACCCTTGATTCCTTCTTTCTTGGCTCTTCACGGCATATCACCGTGGACCCTTGATCCTTGCTTCCTTGGCTCTTCATGGCTTATTACCATGGACCCTTGATTCTTTCTTTCTTGGCTCTTCACGGCTCATCACCGTGGACCCTTGATCCTTGCTTCCTTGGCTCTTCATGGCTTATTACCGTGGACCCTTGATTCCTTCTTTCTTGGCTCTTCACGGCTTATTACCGTGGACCCTTGATTCCCGCTTTCAAGGCTCTTCGTGGCTTATCACCATGGACCCTTAATCAAAATTTTCATTCAACTGTTGTTCTTTCTTGTCTAGTTTGGTAAAAAGTTGGACCGTAACTCTATCTGGTTATTTTTGTTGTTCGTAATGAAAGCCTGAGTCATGTTTTACATGATTCATTGTTCTGCAGTATACCGCTGCCCGCGTGTGGATTTAGGTAACCGCCGCCCCACGTGTGGATTTAGGTATGCGTGCGTTTGTTTCTTTGGTATGTTACTATGTTTTGTTTGGTGAGAGTTTCTCTCACCAATATATTTTGATTGCCGAGTTATGTGTCCCGCGTTTTACCAAATTACTCATAAGTCATGTTGAATGTTGAAACTTCAAAACCAAAATCCATTTTACCCTTGTAAGTACCGTTTTAAAACCAGAAAACCCAAAAATTTGTTTTACTTTATTTTTCGGGTCGATCAAAATGCGTTGTCTGTTCAGCTTTGCCATTCACGTGTTGTACACGCTCTGACAAAGAGGGGCATCTGTAGACACCCCATTTTGACCGAACCTTAATTTTCAAAATCGAATAAAATTTCGAAGTCGAGCAGGTGCCTTAAAGCCAACCTGAGTCTCGAAGCATTGATCCTTGTGTAAATTCGGGAAGGCGGAAGAGGGGCATATCATCAAAGTAAAGGAGTGCCAATATTAGTTCCCATTTGAAAAATAGAAGAATTTATGCCCTATTTCCTATCCCAAACCACCCCATTTAGGATGGAAGAGAGTGAGAAATACACTAGTAGGGGCTGTCCAGAGCAAGGAAAAGGGGTGCAAATGTATCATTTCCCTTTGGATCTGTTTCGCCCAGCCGCCCCCCTTTGTGCAAAGGACTAGTTATAAATGCATTAGGAGATGGTTGTCCCAGGGAAATGGAGGGGGTGTGTGCAAATGTCTCATTTCCTCTTTAAAAGAGAAAATGAATTAGGGTTAGAGGGAGGGAGCCGCATAAGAGGATCGATCTGCAGAGAGAGGGAGAGAAAGCAGAAAAAGGGGAGGAGCCGCCATCTCCACCCATCCCATACCCGACCACCACCACCACTTCCTCGAACCGGCGACCACCACCAACACCCGCGGCCATTTTCTCCTCTTCCTCTGCCCATCATCACCACCTCCACCCTTCTTCTCCAATACCGCCGCCATCAAACCCACCTCCGGCTACCACTCCATCCCATTTCTCTGCAAACCCACACCCAAACCCCATTTTTTCCGACCACCCCCTTTCCACCTCCGGCCAACCCGAACCTAATCCGGCAACCTCCACGCATCCCAGACCCTCTTCCCTCAGCCACAACCTCCACCCTCTTCTCAAACCACCTCCTCAAACCCAAACCCATTTTTCAAACCAAACCCCTGTTGTTTAATCCCTAAACCCCTAGCAACGACCCTGTTTTCTGGCTAAATCCCCATTTATTTTAGCCGTTATCCAGAACCCATCCATCACCATCTCTTCACCTGAGATCCGGCCCATCATCTATCTCTTCCATTTTCGTCTCTGCCACACCCCGTCTCCACCATTGCCACCACCACTTCGAAACCCACATCAAATTCTCCACCGAAACCACCATTATCATTAGACCCCATCAGATCCCCCATTCTCTCCCATTTCCAGTGACATAAATCACCTTCTTTGGCCACATTTCCGCCACCCTCTGCTCATAAACCCCTCAGCCATTTAAAAGAAGAAGTTGAAGGAGGCTTGTCTCACATCTCAACACGCCCAACGTCGATCCTGTGGCTACGGTGATTCCCCAGGTATCGGAGAAAAGAGCGAAAGAGGTAATATATGTTCTCTTCTTCTATTTCTAATTCCGGTAGATTTTGCTCGTTTGGTTCTTCTTCTTCGATGGTGCTTGATTCAATGGCATGTGCTTGCTTATCTCTATTTAGAGCATGATTTTGCTTGGTTAAAAACAGAATATTCTGTTCGGTTCTAAGATCTGATCTTGCATTTTTGCGGACAAGGCTTTCTTTATGAAAATTTGATTTGTATATCCCGATCAGCTTAAGTGGTCGTCTCCTTGCAAAGCCATGAAAGGGTGATTTCATTGTCTCTTGTGTTTCGATTCTAGATTACTTTCTCAGTTTGCTTTTGGACGAAACAGACTGTGTAAACTTCTATCCTGGGGTATGTACATAGGGTTGAATTTAAATGTGCTTAAGATGTTGTCCTATGAAGTTCAAGTTTAGAGCATGCTAATTGATTTTTGAATGTAAGGCTTATTTTTGTTTCAGTGCAGCATTGGGATTCTCGGATCTTGATTAACCTTTCATCTTGCTGATTGTATCCATTTGGTTGGAAAAGCATCATCTGATTTATATGCTCATTGTTATTCTTGTCATCCGTCTGGGTTCTTTTGGCCCAACCTTATCACTTTTATTGCTTGAAGGTTCTGTTGATATGATCATGCCTTTCAAGCAAATGTCATATAATCCAAATTCCTAGAAGTCTCAGGTTTCAATGTATTATGGTTGAAAGCTTCCTTGCATTCTTTTACCTCCATCTATGTTTACACGAGGTTATACCTGTTAAATGTCTCCAAGAGCTTAACTGAATATGATTTCCACCAAGCAACCTATGTTTAAGTTGCCACATTCGCTCTTCGGCAATTGTTTTCCGTGGCTTCATATATGTGTACATCAAGCATAACTCCTTCATTGTTTTTGTTGTGATCCTTTCTTCGGGATTTCCTCCCTCTCCAGGCATATTCTTCGCACATTCTTCGGGATCCTTTTCGAGTTTCGGGATCGCCGTCGATTTCGGGAACACTTCTCTCGGGTTTAGGTGGCAATGACGGAATATTTCTTGAGCCAACCCCTTGCCCTTCTTATCATTTTTTCCCATCTTAGGGTGTTCACAGGGTTTGAGGGGTTTCCTTTCTTTCCGGGACTATTCTTTGCACGTTCCTCGGGATCATTTTCGAGTTTTGGGATTCTCACGATTTTGGGAACACTTTGTCGGGCTTAGGGCGATGAAGGCGATAGCCCAAGCCCATCTTTAGGGGACTCGCTCAATCCAAGTAGCGCTCCCCTCTTTTGTTTAGTAGGCCTACCCAACCTTTTGGATTTTTTTAAACCATTTTTTTTAAAAAAAGAACCCTTCTCTGGGCAATGATAAGGTTACTTGGAGCCCGTCTTTATGTTTTGTGGCTCAACGCTTCGCACTTGGATCTGCACAAGTTGATGTCCCCTGTATGCATTGAAATTTTTACTAATTGGGATTATCATAATCTTTTGATATTTCTAATACTCTTCTTATCTTAAGCATTGAGTTAGGTTCTGAAGACAATAATGAATGGACTGTTCAGGTGAGATTATCTTGAAGCTTATCATATTTGTTTAATTTTATTTAGATAAATTGTTTTAGGAAAGAAGGAGATCAGATGACTACTCTATTCGATATTATCGACATGAGTACTGTCTGATTTCAAGGCGGGATTAGAAATATTATCTTGTGTATTATGATATCAGATGATTACTTTAGCATCATCTGATTTCATCCCCATATTGGGGTGGTGTTTGTGGTTGGGCATAGAAGTGTTTGATATTGTTTTTTGCTTTATTAGGCTATCCAGCGGCTGGTCTGGACTAATTTATGTTGTTTATCATTTTATGATTGCTATAGGTTGTGTATTTTTTAATTGAAAATTCTTCTTTGCTTAACACTGGATTTATTTTTATAAGAATAGAATTGAATTTGCGATTATCTGGTACCATTTTCTTCTCTCTTTGATAGACTAACACAGTCTTATAGATTTCTGTTAAATTTCTTCAGATACTAGAATCCCCTCTCATTGCGAGGGCGATGAAGGCGCTAGCCCAAGCCCATCCTTAGGGGACTTGCTCAGTCCGAGTAGCATACCCCTCCTTTGTATATAGGAGACTTGCCCAGTCTCACTCTCTTGCTAAACCTCCTCTTTGTGCATCGTTTGGTTTTGGGAGAACACCCTTCTCGGCTTGGCAGCATACCCCTACCCTTATGGGTATTGGGTTGCACATTTGTTGCACCCTAGGGCTAGGTAGCTGTCCGGCCCGGCTGGGTGTTTTACCTTTGTCAAATACGCACAGGGTCTCTTATTCCTTTTTTTACGTCATTTGTGTCTCGGAGACAAGCCTTGTCTCGTGTAGAGAGTTTCCCCTTTAGGAGGCTTACCTAGCCTCATGTTAGAGTGGCCTCCTCTTTTAGAGTGAGTCTTTGACTCGGTAGTGTTATTAGAGAGTCTCTGACTCATTTGTTCCCCTCTTTAGTGTTGTTAGTTCGGAGTTTCTCCTTTAGAGTTGTTGATTACTTCGCTTTGATTAGAGGCTAACTCAGTCTTATTAGAGCTTTGCTTGCTTGGGATCTTGGATCCTTTTCTCTCTTCTTGGGACGCTTCTTTCTTGTTGTGGTTCGTCTCTTTGAGGCGTTAGTTGCTTGTTTGGGGTTTCCCCTTTTTGCTTTAGGGCTTTGCCCTAGTTTATGGTTATGCTTGTTTGTTCTCTGTAAGAGTGAATTCATCTAAAGGTCCTGAGCATTGGAAAAGCTTTAAAATCCAAAAACATTAGAAATTTAAAACTCAAAAACATTTGAAAACTTTAAAAATATCAAAAACATTTGAAAAACATAAAAAACCTTAAAAAATCTGAAGTGTGAGGTATTCTTTTAGAAGCGTGGTTTGAGAGTTCGTTTCGAACTACGTTGGCTTGATCCTCTTCCACGAGGTACGTAGTGCAGCTTGAGATTCTTATCTCAGGTCCAGCCAAACTTTGTAAATAAATATACTTTAACCCTTCAACTTTAAAACCTTATTTTTTAACAAAAATCTTCCTCTAGAGTTAGGAGTTTGTCCTAGATAGAGAGTTTTAGAGTTAGGAGTTCGTCTTTGATTTGTTGTGTGCTTGTTTGTGTTTGTTTTAGAGTTAGGGGTTTGTCCTAGCTAGGAGTGCCTCCGTCCGGTTAGTTGGCGATTCACATCGCCGACTGATGACTAGGTCTTGGATACGTTAGCAATCCTATTGTTTTCCTTAGGGCATGCAGCCTAGTTACACGTAGGTTATAGGAACCACTTGCATAAGCTTAAGGCTAACTTGCATTTAGTTAGGGCATATAGGGTGTCCTAAAATCTACAATTCACTGGAATTTAAATAACCGTTCAAGAAGCTTTAATAACTAGTCCGGTCTTTTAGATCGAGTCTAAGATAGAGGTCTAGGTGTCTCAGGCATCCTAGCTTAGAATAGACGCGAAGAACTACGTTGCCTTGATTCTCGTGGAGGCGGGGATACGTAGGCTTCTTTGGATGAATATCAGACCATCCGAGGACTCGGGCTAAATCGTTTTAGAGTCTTAGGATTTGTGGTGTTGTTATATTGTATATTTTGTTGTGTTTTCTTACTTTCTTGTACTGATCTTATACCTTTAGTTATAGCTTGCATGTGTTTGCACATCAGAACTCAGACACCCTTTAGGAATGTCACTCATAACCTAGCTATGCTTAGGCAGCACATCTTTCATTTTATTTTATGGGTGTTTATTATCTTCATTCTCAGGAAATGCATGCTTAGATAGACGACTCCTGAGGATCGTTCCCATTTCACATGATTTTTGCCCAAAACTCTTCGAGGTTAATAATAAATGGCATAAGAGACCAAGTGTTCGCACTCGGGCGAATTGGGGGCGCTCTTCGGACCTTCTCCATTCGTCATCAGGCACGGACCTTTTGTATCTCTGGTTATCCATTGCAAACAGAGCATTTGTTTTGGTTCCATGGCGTGTCCATGGATGGCGACTCTGAGTTTATTTTAGGTATGTCTCGGTTTCGAACCTCGGTTCCGGATCGAGACATATCTCTTTCTTTTTATATCGCCACTCGTGCTATGCTATGAGGGTGGCATCCGTTTCGAGAGTTCCTTGGTAGAGCTCTCCATTCACGTGGATGATCCAGAGGATGGTGTAGGGACTAGTTTCTCTCACCTCACTACCTCTTCGGATCGGTGTCCACAGGAACCCATGTGTCTGGGCTCTCGACCGCACCTACGTTTAGGTGCGATCGACCGCACAATCTTATTCCTCATATATATATATATATATATATATATATATATATACTAGTAAAAAACCCTGTGCGATGCACGGGCCGACAAAGAACTTTACGGACCACATCATAGGTTGATCCAAACCGTCCATGTGATGGAACACTACATAAATAGGTTGTGCCCCAAAAATCATTTCCATAGGCTGATCCTAGCCCTCCAATCTATAGAGGTTTCCATAATTCCTCTTAAATCGGATGGTTAAGATGGTTAAGATCACCCTATAGATTTTTTATTAAAAAAACATAAAGGAAAGGGGCAAGATTGAAATTATGTGGTTTAATGGGTGCCTTTGTTAAAAAGCATAAAGGAGGGGGTAGGATTGAAAATATGTGGATTGAAAATATGTGGTTTGAATGGGTGCCTTTGTTAAAAAAGTCAAAAAAAGTGATGTGTAATTCTTATAGAATTTTCAAAAAATTCTCTTCTTTTCTCTTCTGCTATATAATATATAGTGTGTGTGTGTGTGTATATATATATATATATATGAGAGAACATTTCCTACACACTTGTGTAGGTAAGTTACCTACGCACTACCTTAAAATACAGTGGGGGCCCACATTGTTTGGGTGATCCAAACAATTCATTTGAATGGTCCTCACATAGATAGGGTGTCCACAAAAAATCAGATCCATAGGATCATCCTAACCATTCAAACTATGGAGGCAAAAAATGGACTAATTTGTGAAGGTTTATACACGTCCATTTTACCTCCACAAATCGTAGGGTTGGGATGATCCTATGGATCTGATTTTTTGTGGACACCCTATCTATGTGAGGACCATTCAAATGAATCGTTTGGATCACCCAAACAATGTGGGCCCCCACTGTATTTTAAGGTAGTGCGTAGGTAACTTACCTACACAAGTGTGTAGGAAATGTTTTCTCTCTCTCTCTCTCTCTCTCTCTCTCTCTCTCTCTATATATATATATATATATATATATATATATATATATATATATATATATATATATACTATATATACTATAATAAGCCAGAAGGATTTTTTACTGTTCCCCCGCCACGTGTCGTTGTCCCTTACTCCCCGAGCCTCTTTGTTTGGACTTCTTTCCGGTTGAACCCTCCATCAAATCCTAATTTCCTTCTTTGCCATGAGTGTTTTTTGCATTTATTTGAAAGGAGAAAAATACTGAATGTATGTAATTTAACACGTCAAGGTTGTTGCAGAGATATTTTTCCGTTTCTATTCAACGTGTCAAGTCATTCTAGAGATATTTTTCATTTTTTTTGTCTCTATTAACACAAGACAAGAAAGAAGCCTTGATTTCTATCCCTCTCTATGGCTATATAGAAGGGTAAAATCGTACCTCCACTCTCTTTAATATGTGTCCTCCGTTTCTCTGGAAAGTCAGAGATATTTTCTCCTCAGCAACTTCTCTGCTTAACCCAACACTAGACCTGGCAAAAAGCGACCCGTGCCCGCGGGTCGACCCGGCCCGCCCGCAAATTTGCGGGCACGGATCTACGTTTAGTGACCCGTCAAAAACTAACCCGGGGGTAACCCAACCCGCAAAAACACGGGTCAAGTCGGATCAACCCACAGGCACCCGTATTTTTACAGTATTATTTAATTTTTTTGAGAATGTTATCATCACAGCTGTTTTTTACGAGGGAACTCCTCACTTTATAAAAAGTGCGGTATGGCCTGCACCATAGGATTATCCAAACCGTCCATTAGATGGGTCATAGCCTAAATAGGTTATGCCCCAAAATTATTTCCATTGGTTGATTCTAACCCTCTGATCTATAGAGGGTTAGGATCAACCCTCTAACATTCAGATTGGCGGGCTAGGATCATCCTATGGAAATGATTTTTGGAGCATAACCTATTTAGGCTATGGCCCATCTAATGGACGGTTTGGATCATCCTATGGTATGGGCCATACCATACTTTTAATAAAGTGAGAGTACGCTCTCATGAAAACAGTAGTGTTGATAACATTTTCATCTGTTTTTTATTTTATAATAATTTGCTACCAACCTTCTACTATAGCAATTTCTCGGCAAGTGGCAATGGTGGTGCAAAGATGCCGCAGATGTCAAATGGTGCTAGCAAGTAAAAAAACGTAAAAAAGTAATCATTACACCAAAAAAAAAAAAAAAAAATTAAAATAGCTAAAGTATAAAGTTTTAAATGAAAAATTACCTAGAAATGGTTATAAAATTGTAAAATTATGAAAAAAATACTAATAAAATATATAAGGTTATGACAATTACTGAAAAAACACATACTTAAACTCAGACTAATTATTACAATCCAATAAAATATATAAGGTTATGACAATTACTGAAAAAACACATACGGTAAACTCAGAATAATTATTACAATCCCAAATTTAGGTTATCCGCGGATTTACCCGGACCCGCGCGGGTGGGGTCTGGGTACATGAAATGGCTACCCGCAGGATCGCGGGTATTTTTTACCCGTACCCGTTGGGTCCGTACACGCACGGGTCATACCCGTACCCGCGCGGGTTACCCGTTTGCCAGGTCTACCCAACACGTGTTCTTTTCTCTCCTCCATCTATCCCCAAGAACCCTAATATCCCCACTGTCCTTACTTTCAGCCAGAAGAGGAAAGCCAAACTGTTTTCCCTATTTTTTTAGACACATCGATATTCATCGCTATTAGAGTTTTGAGAGAAGAAACCAATATATACTGGCCAAGAGATCATGGCCAGTACTTGAGCTCTGAGGATGACTTCTAAACCATGTAAAGGGTTTAGAAAATAGAAATCATGTTTTCCTTTCATTCATTTACTTCCTTGATGAATGAAAGATACTATGATATATTCTTTTTCCTTTTCTCTGTTCAATTTACGAGCTCTCTGTCTTGCTCAATAGGTTTTTTTTTGTTTAGCATTAAATTTTTTCACTTTTTTCTGACTAGACTAGAGATTAATCCTTTACTTGCTTGGCTTTTGGACGGATTTCAAGTCTTCTATCTAACTAATTTCTTGTCTTTGTTCTTCTTTGCAACGGATAACCATATATCATCAGCTTCTTCTCCATTTCCTGCGAAGAGACGTTTTGGTTGTGCTATCACTCACAATTGTAATTTCCAAAAATCTATTCACCTGGCACTTATGGCAAGCAATTTCTTGGAGAATGGGAGCATCGGGGCTGATTCGAGTTGCAGTACTGATGCTACTCTGGTTTTATTGATCTTACCCATCTAGCCAACCATAATTTGGTGGGTACTATTTTCTAGGCACTTTCTTCTTTTATGAGTTTTTGGATTAATGTTCGAATTATTTATATTTCTATTTTGTGGATTTAATTTTACATTTCAGTTGTGTTTTGAGTATAGACATTTTAATTTCAACTGTGTGGATTTATCTCTGCTGCTTTTATCTTTGCTCTGTGTATAACAAAGAGATCCATGGATTATGAACCACTTATACAAAGTTCAGTTATGGATTTCCTTGCATTTTATAAGTTTGTTGGGTCGTTGATGCTTCTTCTTGGATATCAAGAAAAATGCTCAGGCTTTAGCATCTGCTTCTTTGACAAAAAAGTGCAGATTGATCATTATACATTTTAGTATGGATTTATTAGATGCACGCCACCTATTTGATGGAATGCCTCAAAAAAGATATTGGTACACCGAATTCGATTATTGTAGCAAATTTATTCATGCTTTGATCCATTACTTTCTTTCTTTTTTCTTTGTCATTTTTTACAAATTAATTTTTTTATTTGTTTTGTTAAATTTAGCCCATTTTAGGGACAAATTGATTTTACAAATTACTTTTCCTTTGTTTTCTTTGCTTTAATTTTGTCCATCTTAGGGACTGTTGAGGATAATTACTTTCAAGAAAGGGATCATCTTATGGAACTGATTTTTGGGGCACAACCGTTGTGGCCCATCAAATAGATGGTTTGGATCATCCTATGGGTACTTTTTGAAAAATACTGAACTAGGCAAGGTTACACCAGATAAAAGCTCTAAAATAAGGGGGTTTGGGAGTATCATAATCCTACCCCTAAAATTCTTGGGGCACAACCTATTTACATTTGGACCATCAAATGATCCTAGCCTTCCATAGGATGATCCTAACCATCCTTTCTATAGTGGTTTCCATAACAACCAGTTCCTTTTTAGATCGGACGGCTAGGATCATCTTATGGAAATGATTTGTGGGGCGCAACCTATTTATATTGTGTCCCATCAAATGGATGGTTTCGATCATCCTATGGTGTTCAATACAATACTTTTTGAAAAATACTGAGCTGCAAGCTTACACCATATAAAAACTCTAAAAATAATGGGTGTGGGAATATCATAATCCCACCCCTAAAATTCTTATATAAAGGTAAATTTGTCATTTTAAAATTTAAAATCAAATGTGGAAAGTAGGTTACTGTTTTTAGTGCATATTAGGTTACTGTTTTTAGTAAAAACTCCTACTTTTTTTTTATTTCTTTGGTTAAATTGAGCCCATTTTAGGGTCATTGATTTTATAAATTACTTTTTCCGCTATTTTCTTTGGTTGAATTTAGTCCATATTAGTGACTGTTGAGGATGATTACTTTCTAGGAAAGGTCATCACCTCATTTATTGTTTCCATGTAAAATTTAATTTTTAAGAAGATTTTAATTATGATTGTTTTTTTCACAGTAGTCTGCCAGCCAACCTCTATATTTTCATCGCCCGTGCATCGCACGGGCTTTTTTACTAGTCTAATACAATAAGCTGGGATGAAAAGATGAGAGTTTTTTCGATTTTTTTGAAAATTACGTGAGAATTACACCTCACATTTTTTGACTTTTTTGAACAAATGCACCCATTCAACTCATATAATTTCAATCCTACCCCCCCCCCCCCCGCTCCTTTCTTTAAACAAAGGCACCCATTGAATCATATAATTTCAATCCTACCCCTCCTTTATGCTTTTAACAAAGGCACCCATTAAAGCCGTATAATTTCGATCTTACCTCCTCCTTTATGGTTTTTTAATTAAAAAACTATAGGGTGATCTTAACCATCCGATTTAAGATAAGAGGAATTATGGAAACATCTATAGATTGGAGGGCTAGGATCAGCCTATGGAAATGATTTTTGGGGCACAACCTATTTATGTTGTGTTCCATCACATGGACGGTTTGGATCAACCTATGACGTGGTCCGTACCGTTCTTTGTCGGCCCGTGCATCGCACGGGTTTTTTACTAGTATATATTATAGCAGAAGAGAAATTAGAGAATTTTTTGAATATTTCCAAAATTCTGTGAGATTTACACGTCCATGTTTCATTTCGAGAATTCTGTGAGATTTACATGTCCATGTTTCATTTATTTACCATCTAGCCCTTTAATCTTATAGTTCATCCATATTACAGTCTATGGTAGAAGGCATTTGTAGGTGAGAGCATCCACCCCATATATGAAGTCAAAATCTGCTGAAAAGTTAGCCTTAGTGGCTGCCCTCACCTTCAACAGACCATCCACCAAATGCCTTCCGCGATGGATGCTAGGAAATCCCAATTTTTAATATAAAATTTGAATGGAAAGTCAACATCTGCGGCTCTCTCCCTCTCTCTGCATATCTCCGACCTTATATGCTCTGTGGACCCACTTCATATAAATGTTGTGGAATTTTTTGGCATTGGGCAGTGATAAATTCACCCCCCTCGCACTACAACATTCACCCCTATACAGCCCACATCATAGGATGATCCAAACCGTCTGTTTGATGGCCACATTTTAAATAGGTTGTGCCCCAAAATTGCTTTCCATAGGATGATCCTAGCCCTCCGATCTATAGAGAAACTCCATATAATCAAACCTCTATAGATCAGACGGTTAGGACCATCCTATGGAGATGATTTTTGAAGTGGAAGTTTTTGGCATTGGGCGGTGATAAATCCACCCCTTTCTACTACAATATTCACCCAATTGTTTTCAAAATGGACTATACAGCCCACACCACAGGATGATCCAAACCGTCCATTTGATGGCCACAATGTAAATAGGTTGTTCACCAAAAATCTTTTCCATAGGATTATCCTAGCCCTCCGATCTATAGAGAAACTCCGTATATCCATTTTGGGTAGTGTTGAAATGAGCCTCATTTACTTAATTACTCTAATTCTTTTATCTAATTCTGATTCTTAACTATTTACAAATATTGCTTCACTTTTGTATTTTATAATGTACTATGTAATACGAAGCTAGCAAGCTTGGTACTTTGTTTTTTATCAAGAAGACCGACGCTATTCATGCTATGCAAACTGGTTGAGAAAGTCATATGTTTCACTGAAAAAATAGAACCTGATTCTGTTTATTAAATGAATTCGAAGTATTTGTATTTAAGGGATAAAATTGGCTTCCAGTAGTTTAGTCACATTTTTTCTTCCATCTTTGCTTTCGGATTGCCATTTAAGAGGCTTTGTTATGGTATGATCGTGTGCCTTGCTACCTTTTAACCTCTGTCAATCAAAAGTTCTTTCTGTTATATATGTCTGATTGAAATAATGATAATCAATGCATTTCCTTTTTTTTTGTTAAAGAATGGTAGTAAGACATCTTTTTATAACTATTAAGTTTTTTTCTAGGGTGCTTTACTAGTATATATATATATATATATATATATATTGGTAATGATACCGCTACTTATTCTCCTACTATGAGTCTATGCTGCGGAACCAAACACTATTTATCAATATTCTCCGAGGTAATTCCAGGTAAATCCAATGCATGTCTCCCCATTGTTTACTACTTATTCCACTACCGAGTCTATGCCGTGTATAACGGGATTTGTTTGCAAAAAGAAAAAGAAAATGAAGAATCCCTCATGTTGTGTTGAGACACATGCGCAGGAAGACAAAGCAAGTCAGCTCAAATCCCCACGAAATGCCAAAAAAAGTAGAAATGACCAAATCGCCTGTCAATTTCCAAAGGAAATCTTGTTTTGAAAGTGTTTTCCATTCTTTTCTTCTTTTTTTTCGCTCGGTAAATTGGGGTTAGGCAGACCCCGACCAGAATATATTAAACAAAAAAGGAATTACAATCTAGGGTAGAGGGTCCCAGAGGAATCCTCTAATGCAATTACAAAAAGATTCATATGGAATACAAGATAGGGGAATGGGATCCCCTTTACAAATGCAATTGCTTTTAGATAGGAAATCAGCAGCCCTGTTACCTTCTCTCCAAATGTGGCTGATTTTCCAAGAATTTAGGGAGATTAGATCTCGATGGAGCTTTTCAAGGGCAGGGAGTTTTCTCCATGGGCAAGGCCATTGCTTTCTAATAATCTGAACTGCGTTGAGAGAATCTGATTCGATCCATAAATTTTCCACCTGATTGTTTCTGGCTAGCTGAACACCCCTGATGATTGCTTCTAATTCGGCCTCTTGAATGGGGACAGAGTCATAGGCAACAGAGAAGAGAGAAATGATCTGACCTTTACTGTCTCTGAGGATACCTCCCAAAGAAACCATATCAGAACTGATCGAAGCATCTGTATTTATCTTTAACTCAGTTTGAGAAGGAAGCACCCACTGGCAAAATCTAGCTTCCGAGTGAGAATGAAAGAGGGGGAGATTCCAAATCTAGGCTATACGACTGTTTACTTCATTCACTTCGTCAATCAGTTTAAGGAAGAGAACGCGGCTCCTTGCAACACGGCAGATTCTATCTAAGATAATGCTCTTGTGAGTTTTTATCTTATCATGAAGCCTGCAATTTCTTTCTAACCAGATGTAATAAACAGAAGGAGTGAGGAGGATTCTAGCAAGACAGCCACTCTGACCTTTGAATTTGAATTTTTTCCGGAGGGATATTTTCTTGAGAATTATTCGCCAGATCCAGGCTGAATAGGAACAAGAAAAAAATAAGTGATTAACAGATTCTGTTACACTATTACAAAGCAGGCATCTCTTATCAGCATTGATAGGAAGAAAGGTGAGTCTATCTTTGGTTGGAAGACGATCTTGAATTGCTTGCCAAGCAGTGAAGCTGAACTTCGGAATATGACCAGGGAACCACAAAGATGAAACCCAGTCTGGAGGATGGTGAGAGGATCGAATCGAGTTCCATGCACTTTTGGTGGAGAAGGTACCATCAGCTTCAGGCATCCAGACTGGAAATGATGGAGTGGAAGAAGAGAAGAGGCTAGTGACTAAGATGGCTTTCAGATCCGATAAATAAGGGTGTTGATGGATCAAGCTCCACCAACCATTAGATATCGTATCTGAGATGGTGGCAGATTCAGGAATGGAAATGGAACTTAAAGAAGATTGATTTTCCAATGGGCCGTTAGGATGCCAAGGGTCTTTCCAAAAGAGAAGGTTGGAATTTGGCCCAATAATATAGCAAATATATTTTCTTGCTATAGCTCTGACCCTGAAAATGCCTCTAACCGCCCAAGAGGGGTTTCCAGGCATAGAGATATTCCAAAAGCTTCTATTTCTGATATATTTTCTGTGGAACCATTGAACCCATGGAGATTTATCCCCAGAAACGACTTTCCAAAGTTGCTTGATTTGACCGGCGATGTTAAGATCCTTAAGACATCGAATCCCAAGCCCTCCTTCCTTTTTTGGCCTGCAGATGATATCCCAGGAGATAGGATGATATCTCTTTTCAAGAGAGGGTCCTGACCAAATAAAGTTCCGGATAATCTTTTCAATGTCTATAAGCACTTCTGCAGGAATGTGGAATGAGCCTGACCAATAAATCTGATAAGTGCTAAGGATAGTTCTTACCAGCTCAATTCTTCCTGATCTAGATAAGTGCCGGTTGGTCCAGGTTGAAATTTTTTTTCCTCACCTTATCAATGATTGGTTGGCAGTCCCTGGAATTTAGTCTTGATGATACCAGAGGTAATCCCAAATATTTAATCGGCAGATGACCTTCTCTGATATGTAGAATGTTGCAGATTGCTCTTTTGATACAATTCTCCACACTAGCAAAAAAGATTTCACTCTTGGTAGGATTAAATTCCAGACCCGAGCAAAGCTTGAAGGTGTGAAGGCATAGTAAGATTCCTGAAGCATTTGGAGGATTCGGGTCTGCATAGATCATTACATCGTCTGCATAAAAAGTATGAGAAATAGTGAGATCTCCTTTAGAGAACGGAGAGGAGATGGTTCCTTGGACAAGGCTTATATGAAGGATACAAGATAACATCTCCATAACAAAACAGAACAGCAAGGGGGAAAGGGGATCTCCTTGTCTTAAACCATTGGAAGATCTAAAAAATCCATGAGGGGCTCCATTAATGAGAACAGAAAAGGATGCAGTGGAAATGCACTGTTGTATCCAATTGCACCATCTAGGAGGGAACCCTATTTTTGATAAAAAACAGAGGAGGGTAGAGTGGTTAACACTATCAAAAGCTTTTTTTCAAATCCATCTTTAGACACATAGCTTTTTTGGAGTTTTTCCGATGGAAATTATGACAAAGATCATGAGCAATCAGGATGTTATCCTGAATGGATCTACCAGAAATGAATGAAGATTGAAAGGGAGAAATGAGCTGATTCATAAGAGGTTTGAGTCTGTTAGCCAACATCTTAGAAATAACTTTATACAGGAAGTTGCAAAGGGAGATTGGCCTATAGTTCTCAGGAGAGCAAGCATCTGGATGTTTAGGAATCAAGGAGATGAAAGTGGTATTGAGCTGAGGGAGAATTTTGCCTTTTAGAAAAAAAGATTGAATTGCTAATGTTATATCACTGCCAATAAGGTACCAAAATGATTTGAAGAAATCTCCATTGAATCCGTCTGGGCCAGGGGCTTTATTCCCGTCAGAATCCTTAATGACTTGCCAGATTTCTTCCGAGGAGAAGTCTTTAGTCAACAATGAGGCCTCAGTAGATGAAAGCTTCCTTATAGGATCGGGGGTCAGATCAGGATCTCTGCTAGATGAATTATCCACTTTATTAAGGAGGTCCTCAAAGTATGAGGACATAGATTTTGCAATTTCCCCCGGGTCAGTAGAGATGTTACCCCCGTCTGTGGTTGTGCCTTGGATGCCATTTTGATTTGATCTGGCTTTGACAGCTGAATGAAAATATGATGAGTTAGAATCCCCAAGGTTGAGCCAATTTATCCTCGACTTTTGCCTATAAAACTTTTCCTCCAAGGTGGCCACTTTGATATAAGCATCTTTAAGGGATCTTTCTTCCTGTCTCAGCTCTTGGTTCAAAGGAGAAACAGCAATTTGAGTTTGTAAAGAAGTAAGCTGATGGCAGAGAGATGGGGCTAGGACATCTATTCTTCCAAAAAACTCATGATTCCAGATTCTGAGGGCAGCTTTCACTTCACGGAGTTTTTGATAGACTCTGAAAAGGGGGGTTCCTTTTATTTCCTTGTTCCAGGCTCTTTCAACAATTGGAAAGATTGAGAGATCATCCAGCCACATGGAGAAAAACTTAAAAGGTTTTTTCAAGTTCAAGGATGGGTTGGAAATTTGAGTGATCATAGGGGAGTGGTCTGATAAACCAGGGAGGTGATATGAAACAAAGGAGGAGGGATATAGAAAAAGCCATTCTTCGTTTATCAAGGCCCTGTCAAGCCGTCTTAGCTTGATATCCCCATTATTGGATCGATTGTTCCATGAAAGAGATTGGCCAAAGGATCTCAGATCAGATAGGGAGTTATTATCAATCCAGCAGTTGAACTCATCCATATCGCTTCTGGATGGACCCACACCCCCCATTTTTTTCATCATTAAATCTGATGATGTTAAAATCACCGAAGATGAGCCAGGGCAGATGCATACCTGTAGCAATTTGGGATAGATGTCTCCAGAGGGGTCTTCTATCGATGGATTTGTTATGGGCGTATACAGAAGTTACATAACACTGAATGTTTGTTTGAAGGAATCTGATATGGCTATGCACAAATTGTTCATTTTCAGAGATGATATTCACTTGAACCCGCTGAGGATTCCACAGAATCCAGATTCTGCCTCGAGAGGAGGAGTTATAGTTTGCAAAGTGTTTCCATGATCCACAAATTTCACCTATATACTGAGGCATTTTCTGATGGGGGACATGCGTTTCAATGAGGCTAATGAAAGGCAGATTCTCTTTCTGGATTAAATCTTTAACCTCTTTTCTTTTATTTTTTGTTCCCAATCCCCTGATGTTCCACATCCCGAGCTTGATCATTGGGAAGGATTTTGAGGATGGGGTTGGGCAGTCCTCGGCGGGCTAGCATGGGGAGAAGGAATTTCAGTAGATGAATTCGCAATGGAGTTATCAAAGGGAGGCTTGAGGTTCAATGTCTCGGTTTCAAGAAGGTTCAGAGTTGGTGAGACAATAACTTGGGTCGCTTCAGATTGGCTTATCATCTTGACTGGGGGGTCATTCGCTTCTTGGATGAAAATCTGAGATTCCTCCATTGGATTAACCAATATGTCTCCAGATTGCTCGGCAGCTACATTCAAACTATCCTGGTCAGAGAGGGATTCAAAGGAATTTTTTAGCTGAATGGTTGATTTTTTACCTTCCTGACAAATTTGATTTTGGGGGGATCCATGGGGAGGAGAGGGAGAACAGGGGGTTAAGTCTTGCTCATCTGTGGCCTCTCCAATGTCTTTCTTTCCTACAGGTTTCCATTACATCTGATTGGGTTTCGACAGCTGAAGGGATTGATTTTTGGGGCATCTCTGCAAAGAATGGCTGAAAGATTTGCAATTGATACAAGAACTTGGTTTCCACTCATATTCCACAGATTGATCCACAATTCCAAATGGAGTATGGATGGGAATAAGATCTATCAATGGCTCTCCAGCTTCTACTTCTACGCAGAGTCGGGCAAAGCTTAGGCGCGAGGATTCTGCAGTTTTTGAGTCCATATAAAGAGGGGTGCCAATCGCACTACCAATTTTGCTGATACCATCCGAGTTCCAAAATTCAAGGGGGAGACCCGGAAGTTTAATCCAGATTGGGACAGTGGATAATTCTGGTTTTTCAAGAGGGATACCGGGGGACCATCTTCGAAGAATCAAGGGCCTTCCGGCATAAGAATGACCTTCAGTTTCTAGAATGTGGGTGTCTCTCTCGTGTCACCTGTGTCTTTCTCGTGTCACCTGGTCCATTCATTATTTACAACAATATCATTATATTTTCAATATAATAACACGAGAAATGCTAAAAAAAAGTCACTTTTATTCTCATTTCTAAACGATATTTATCGGGCCCCACTTCTACATTGTTTCCTAATAAGATCAATTGATCCAAACAATAACCAAAGGCAAGGCAATCTAAACAGGGGTGAGATCACTTTGATCAGATGATTCTAATCCCTTGATTGATCAAAGTTCTTTTCTAAAGAACATTGATCTAGAGAAGAGAGAATATGGAGAGCGATGGAGAGAAAAATACAAAGGGAAGTGATATATTCGCCCCCTTTTCTTCCCTGGGCCAGCCTCCTCTAGTGTATTTATCACTACCCTTTTACACTGGGTGCCTTGGATGATTGTGCTGAGAATATGCTATACCATATTTTCTTTTTTTTTTACTGTGTTACCTTAAAGAGAGTGAGCTAGCTGTGCCTCATCTAAGCCATGTCAGAGATTACACTAAACTCATCATTTTATTTCTGCTTACAGAAATTAGAGTACCTTTACGGCGCGTTTGGCTACCATGAATTGTTTTCCATGATAAATCAGGGGTCTCCAAGTGGAGATGAAGGTGAACTATGAAGCGGCTAAAAATCAGGAAACAAAAATCAGGATGCTAGTGTCTCTAGTGATGGGAAGTGGCAAAATCAGGAAACACTAGCATCCTGTTTTTTTATTTCCTGATTTGTAGCCACTTTACCCTCATCTCCACTTGGAGACCTCTAAGATTTGTCGTGAAAAATAATTCATGGTAGCCAAACATGCCCTTTTCTATTACCAAGGAAAATCACCAAAACATCGCAGTTTGAGGGCCATGGGCTATCATCAATTTCTAGGTCACACAAAAAGGTTGGGAAGAGAAGGGAGGACATGCTTGAAGAGAATGAGGTGTTTGTGTTTTTATCTCTGCCCTGTTTGGCATGGCTCTCTGGCAAGAATCCATCTATCCCTGGATTCTTCAATGCCAATTCCCAACAGAGCCAATACCATTCTGTTGAATCAAAGGACAGAGAGATTGGGACATTCTCTGATAGATTTTTTTTTTTGGGGGGGTTGGGTTTAAGAGGGAAGTATGCTTTAACACCTTGACTGAGAAGAGGCTTCTTAGAATTCTCTTAGGAAAGGCATAAATATTGGGGTGGGAAAGGCATAAAGATTGGGGTGAATGGACTGGTTTGGTAGTAGAGCACTCCCTTTGTTTGAAATGAGGAATTGAAATCTCAGGGCTGAGCTGAGAAGGGAAGGAAAGGGGTATTAGAATGACTGACCCTAACATTCTAGATCAGGTTATAGTGGAGGGCGACTCTCGTAATGTTACTAAATGGCTGGAGGGAAGCTTCTCATACGTGGCGGTTTGCACATTGGATAGATAAGTTCGTGGCAGATCCTCCATTTCTTTTCATCATGTGAGAAGATCGGCTAAAAGTTACGCCAATAGACTATAGCTAGGGAAGGAGCCTTACAGGGGGGCCCTTGAAGGATTGCTGGGGTATTCCCCTAATTCTTTTTTTCCTATTAATTTAATTCTTTGCCATTCAAAGAAAAAAAGAGAAATCTCAGGGCTGAGCTGAGATTTCAAATTCCCTTTCCTTCCCTTGTGCTCATCATCCAACTTGTGTGAACCAGAAACCTAGCGATCACCGGAATCATAAAACACACATTCTGACTGAATGGGAAGAGTTCAAATTCTCCCCACAATCCAACTAAACAAACACACAATTCAGAACTGAATAACACTTCAGAACTTCCACTAGACAACAGAGAGAAACAGTAGTACATGGTAGAAATACAAGCAAAGCAAAAAGACGAGTGAATAAAAAGAAAACATGAGAAACAACCTTTCTGGGATGCCTATCCATCTAACTAGAAGGGAGAAGGAAGAACATCAGAAAGATCATGTTTTTTTTTAAGAAGAAAAGATTAAAAAAATCAGCAACTTTCCTAATTGAATAACCCAATAAGGATATCTATTCTTCTGAACTTTTGTCTTTCTCTATGCCACAGAAGGCATGTCCTTCAACCATGGATCCAGAGGCTTTCCTATGGAGTAAACGATGAATCCAATCTTCCTTAATTTCTCGGCATCAACAATGTTTCTCCCATCAAACAAGAACGCGGGTTTCTGCATACTCTCGTAGATTTTCTGATAATCGAGCGATTTGAACTCGTCCCATTCCGTCAAAATGCAAATACCATGAGCATTCCTAGTAGCTTCATATGCATCCCAAACCACACTCACTTGTTTTACAGCAGTAGGACTCAATGGTTGGAGGTGAATTGGGTGATCCCAATCAAACTTGTTCATGATTAAATCCCTTTGTATCTGCTCCTCAGTGACCTGCGGATCATAAATACTGATATTAGCCTTGTCTCCTAACAGCCCCTTGCACACATCTATCGCGGGTGTCTCTCTCGTGTCACCTGTGTCTTTCTTGAATGCGAATCCAAGCACCGCAATCTTTTTCCCCGAGACCGTGTTGAACATCGAAGACACCACGCGGTTCACAAACCGGTTCTTCTGATAGTCATTGATCTTAATCACTTGTTTCCAGTAGTTCGCAACCTCTGGAAGGCCATTACATTCGCAAATATAAACCAAGTTGAGGATATCCTTTTGAAAGCAAGACCCACCAAACCCAACACTGGCATTAAGAAACTTAGGCCCAATCCTTGAGTCTTTTCCAACAGCATAGGCAACTTCAGTCACATCAGCACCAGTCGCCTCGCAGAGTGCTGACATGGCATTAACGGACGAGATTCGTTGAGCTAAGATCGCATTGGCAGCGAGCTTTGAGAGCTCCGCAGACCAGAGATTGGTGGCTAAGATCCGATCCTCGGGCACCCAATGAGCATAGACATCCCTCAATGCTTTAATGGCTTTCTGACCATCAGGGGTCTCCCTTCCTCCGATTAGAACTCGGTCAGGTTTGAAAAGATCTTGAATTGCAGTGCCCTCGGCGAGGAATTCAGGGTTGGAGAGGATTTGAAATTTTATCCCTTTGCTATTATGGGTAAGGATCTTTTCTATTGCTTCAGCGGTTCTCACCGGGACAGTAGATTTCTCGACCACAATCTTATCGGATTTGGAAACATCGGCAATCATTCGAGCTGCACTCTCCCAGTAAGTCAAATCAGCGGCTTTACCAGCTCCAAGGCCCCGGGTTTTAGTTGGTGTGTTAACTGAAACAAAGATTATATCTGCTTCGGATATGTGCTTTTCAATGTCAGTACTAAAGAAGAGATTCCTCCCTCTGCATTCCTTCACCACATCATCAAGGCCTGGTTCATATATTGGGAGTTGTTCACTATTCCAGGCTGCAATTCGAGCTACAGATATATCAACAACAACCACTTCAATGGATGGGCATTTGAGTGCAATCACGGCCATGGTTGGGCCACCGACATATCCAGCTCCGAGGCAGCAGATTTTCACCATCTTTCTTTTCTATGTACAACCTGAAAGTAGAAAAAAGGACACGAACTGAGAAACACATATGATAGTGAATTTCCAATATATTCAAATTTGTCAGGTTCCAAAGCCATCCATTTAGACATACCAGAATGAAAAACTAGAATGAGAAAAGCATATGGTAGTGCATCATTAAAAAAAAGGATATGATAGTGAATTTCCAACATATTCAAATTTATCAGGCTCCAAAGACATCCATTGAGACATGCCAGAATAAAAACCTAGAGTGAGAAAAGCATGTGGTGATGTAGGATAGGGAAGAGAAATAGAAGAAAGGGGATAAAAGAGAAGAGAGAAGAAGAATAAGAAGAGAGGAAGAGAGGAAATTAGGGAGAAGTAGAAGAAGAATAGGAGAAGAGGAGGAGAAGAAGAGAGGGAACAATAGAAATCAAGGGGAGAAGCTCTCAATCAATTCAATTAATCATCAAAGTACCAAATTCCTAATACAATGAGGCCAGTATATAGGCAACGTGATGGAAATAAAATTCCCTGGAAAATAAAAGTCCTAACAACTAAAAACATGGAAATAAATATCCTAGAATCTAAATAACATGAAAATAAATTCCTAAACTAAATAACATGGAAATATAAATCCTAATGGGCAAATATGTCACTTATTGGCCTATTATCTGCATCACGTGGTAGTGAATTTCCAACATATTCAAATTTGTCAGGTTCCAACGACTGAGAAAAGCATAGGGCAGTGAATTTCCAACATCGTCAAAATTTTCAGGTTCCAAAGCCATCCATTGAGACATACCAGAATAAAAACCCAGACTGAGAAACCCAAATGGTAATGAAATTCCAATATATTCAAAATTTTCAGGTTCCAAACCATCCGTTGAGATACCCATATGTAGTGAATTTCCAACATATTCAAATTTGTGTGGTTCCAAATCCATCCATTGAGACATGCCAGAATAAAAACCTAGACTGAGAAAAGCACGTGGTAGTGAAATTTCAAAATATTCAAATTTGTCAGGTTCCAAAGCCATCCACTGAGACGCCAGAATAAAAAGCTAGACTGACATTTTGCTTGTCTATTTAGTTCAATTTGTTGTAAGTTTACAGAAATTCTAAGAAGCGAAATGGTATAACTATATCCAATGTTAAGAAACTCACTCAAGCGCATAGTTTCAAGTTTAAGAGCTTATGATATAATCTGATGCTGACTTTTCAAGTACCATTGTGCTTTTTTCAGATTTTTGAGTATTCAATCCAGTTTTGGTTCTTATGATAGTTGATCAAATTCTTTTCAGGTATTATGAAAACAAAGCTACTCTGCCTGACATGAATCGGGCTGAATTGACTAGGCATGTTTTCGGAGCACTCAACTGAGGTTTAAGTACTGATTATATCATGCTAAAATAACAAGTATAACACTATAAGAATGAGAAGAGAATCACATTTTTTGATCCATAACACGCCAGAACATCAATGATCAAAGAACATGCAGGCAGAATCTAGCAGGGTAAGGCCCTGTTCGTTTGAGATTGTGACAACCGATTGTGAGCCCCAGACAATAATAGGTCTGGGGCTCACAATCGGTTGTCACAATCTCAAACGAACAGGCCCTACGGATACAAGATCATGAATGATCACTGACAGAACACTTCCAAGTGAGGGGAAAATCAAAGGAAGATATTGATCTTGGGAAAAAACCCTGGCAGGAAAAGCTTGAGCCTGGAGTTCTTTGAAAGGGGTCTGAACAGTCTACTAAGCAAGACATATCAATAAGGAAAAAAGAAAATGATAGACTTCTTTTAATCTACTGACACCACAAATATGAAACAATCAAAGAGGGCTCAGAATATAGACATATTTATATTTATGTGTGTGTGTGTGTAATATAGATTCATTAAACAGGAATCATACTATCAAATTTGAATGATTGTAGGGAAAACCCAATTGAATCTAACACCAAAGAGAAAGAAAACCAAACGTATCAAGTGGAGTAAAAGGGTGTCAATGAAGAGAAACAAGGCAAAGATCTGAAATGAACGTATTGTAGCAACCTTTTTAACTACATCGAAAGGGATCTAAAAATCCCTGCTGATTCAGAGAAGTTGAATAAAAATTGCAGCTCATTCTTAAGAGAAGAGACGTTAGGATCTGAAAAATCATCTTAAACATGAACCAAAGAATTTTATGTAGATAGGACTCAAAGAACTAGCAGAAGTTGACAACAAAAAATAAATTGGAACACTATGGGTGCATTTTGACAAACACCCAAATTACAATTGGGCCTTTTCAGATTGCAGTTTATTTGTAAACCCAAATCTATAAAAGACCCAAGTTGCTATTTGGGTGTACATCTAGATCTGAAGACAAATGTCTAACAAAAAGCCATCTAGTTTGGAAATGAAGCTATGTCAAGTCTTCCAAAAAAAAATGTGCTGGTCAAGGTTTTCACCAAATCCTCCAAAAAACCAGTTAAATCTTTTCTTTCTTTCTTTTTTTTTATGTTCATTAGTAAGAGAAAATGGACAGAGACATCAGATCCAATAATAATAATAATAAATCAATGAGAACTGCAAAGATCTAGTAATTTGTGAACAGATCCCATCCATACATGACAGTCACAATTCATATCATAACAAATCAAATAACACAATTGGGATCCAATCATTGAAAAAGAAACCCAAATACCTAAACAAATCAATTCATATCAAGAGAGAACACAAAAAACAAAACCAATAGACCAGATCCCAAAAAAAAAAAAAAAAAAAAAACCCAAATGTAATCTCCCCTACATGAACAATTCACATTCCAGATCAACAAAAGTAACCAAATTAACAGAATTAATGTATCAAATTTTGAGATCAGCATTACCTTCTAGATTGCTCACTTCCTCTATTCTCTCCCCAATGATCAGAACAAAAAAAGAAGAAAAAAAAAGAGACAAATGGAGGGTCTCTAGATCTTGAGAATTGAAAGAATACTCAGATTTTCTTCTGGAGAAAAACTATGTGACCTCACCCTCTTTAAATACAAAAACCCAACTGAGATCTACCCTTTGTTTTCCCAAACTAACTAAGCAAAGTCAGATTTAACAGCTGAGCATGAATATTCAACACACGTTTTCAAGCATACATTCCACTAACAAGAGAAAAAAAATACACATCCCAATAATAAAAAAAGACTACTGATATTCCCACTACATGTTTTAATAATGGGACAAACTCACCTTCTCTTTATTATTTAATACTAGCTGTCAATGGCCATTACAATTCCCAATAAGCTCTCAAAAACTAATTATATAGAAAAAAGACAAGTTGAGTACGTGCTATTATCAAAACACGGTAGTGCGAATATCAGTGGCCTAAAATCCAATCTTCCAAAAAGAAGAAGAAAATGGAAAGAGAAACAGTGAAGATGATATTTTTACGCCCCCTACATTACACATGCGCCCCCCTTATAACGTTATTTGCCGTCAAAAAGCGTTAAAGTTGCCCACTTTTCACGTCAGATCAATCCATAAGGGAGCGTTCATGTAATGCAGGGGGGGTGAAAATATCATCTCACAACCCAAATCGTTGGAAGGTAAAAAAGGCAGATTAGGATATGATGTTTTCGCCCCTCTGTAGGATTATGCGCCACCCTTTTAACCTGACTTGACGTCAAAGCGCTACAGGGGGCGAAAAAATCATCTCGCCATTGAAAAATAAAATGGAAATTCAACGCGGTTTCAAGCTGGAACTACGCGCTACACCAACAAACAAGTGGAAGGGGATCAATGCTTGTGGGGTCCACACGAGTTCATGTGAGTGTAATCTAGACCGTTGATCTTGTAGACCATCGTATGAAGTAGAGGCAATAAAAAAAGTCAAAACATTTTAGATATTTGTTCTGTAAAACTAAACGATGTTTGAAAGATCAACGGCTTAGAATCATCCAATCAATGTTAGAATTAGAAGATCATGTGGCACATGTAGGCCCATAAAAGTGACATTTAGGAAAGAGCTTAACATCCACTTTCTTTTTATCATTTTTCTAAGATTAAACATATATTTTAACAAGGATTTGCTGTGGAATTTCGCAGAGCTGATTTTTGCATGGGACAATAGCCACATAGGCTCACTTTTCAGCAGATTTTGTCTTATTCATTTAATTCAACTGAGGTGGCTGCTCTCTCATGCAAAAGTCAGCCACGAAATACCTTTGCGCGAAATACCCAAGTAAAGAGAATACATTTCAATTAAGAAAATGACACATAGAAGTCCAAAATTTCACCAAGAAAAGGAAAAGGAGAAGAGAAACTCAAATAAAATCAACAATTGAATGGAACCCAAATCACAGATGAAAAATCTAAAACCCTGATATAAAATCTCTATCTCAAAAAGAAAATGTAAATAAGTTAACCATGTCTTAAGAAACCATATAAAATGCATCTTCCAAAATACCCCGTGTCTTAAGAAACCATATAATCTCAACTCAACTCAACTCAGCCTTTGTCCCAAACTAGCTGGGGTCGGCTAATGAATCCTTTAGAAAATATTCATGAAAAAGGTGAAAGAATCTATCCGGCTCAAATTGACTTAGCCTAATCCTGACGCTAGCTGGGTTCGTCTACATGGATCATTTTCTTTCATTCTCTCCTATTCAAGGTCATGTTCTCTGTTGTGTTCCAAGCCATCAACGATACCCATGTCTTAGAAAACCATATGATCTAATTTTCAAAGATCCAGATCCCACCAAGTAAAAGAAAATTCTCCAAAAAAAATAAAAAAACAACTTTCCTATAGTAAAAATAAATAAATTCTCCAAAAAAAGAAAATGGTTGGTCTAATATCATTCAAAAAATAAAAAATAGTTACTCCAAACAAAACAAAACCTCCATTTAAAATCCATATTCCAACCAAACCCATATCTCACAAACTAAAAACAAAAGAGAAGTGGTTTGAGTGTTGCTTTCCATGGGTATTAGTGTTTTAACTTTTAGCCTAACACGAGATTTTTAACATTTCTGATAGAAAATGATGGAAAGCTTCAAAACCCAGAAAGGGATTGATTAGTTTATTCAAAAGCAATTGAGTGAAGTCGAAGCCATGGTAGGAGAGATTGACAGTTAGAAACCCACATTGTAGACAAAAGAGAAGAATATGGAGTTTTAACGTGAAGAGCCTAACAAAATGGCGTTAAATTAGCAACAAAGATGCATTAAAGCAAACGTGAAGAACACTACAAGGGGAAATAGAAAAGGCCAGGAGAGAATTATACCTTTTTTGGACACTTTTCTTAGAGAACCAGAAACGTTGGCTATGATTTCAAGGAGTTTGCCTTTTCCATTTTTTTATAGTAGCTTTAGGAGTGAGAAATTGAGAATGTCTCGAAATTAATTTAGGGTACTGATTTTGGCACTACCATGTTTTGATAATTACACTAACTCATCTCGTCTTAGATTATTTAAACAAAGCCAATTTAAAAAGAAAAAACAAGATGAGTGTATTGGAAAAAAAAAAATGTAATGCAAAATGAATTTTTAATTGTTAGGGGTGCTAAGGTTTTCGATCGGATTACCTTTGTCTTCTCCATAAACATTCGGAACCTTAAGATCCATGGGACCGTCTAGATCCATTGACACCCGATAAGTTTTATGAAATGACAATCAGGTACTTCATGAAGAGGACGGGTACTTTAAATTTTATTAATTGAATAAAAGATACAAGAGAAGGACATAAAACTTTGCTTCTAACCCACGATAATACAATGAAAAGAAGAGTTTTTATATGGTGGCCGACCGTCAAACAACAAGGGCAGAGAGAGAAACACCCCCCTCCCCTCTTGATTTTTGATCCAGCTCAAACTCCCTTTTTTTACTTTTCCTTTATCAGAAATCAACGTGGTTGATTTTCTCTCTCTCTCTCCGGCCACCATATAATTTCTCTGAAAAGAAATCATTAAAAACAACATCTTTACAAAGAAAAATAATTTATTTGGTGCGAATGTGAGGGTTACGTAACGGGTCACATCTAACAGCTCCTCTGGAATCTAAACTAACGCCCTCGGCCCCATTCTCAATCAATGAGCCTAGAACTTCTGGTTAAGCATGATGAAAAAATGTCCTTTAGGATATTCTTAATAGGACTCGAGCCCATTGGGTCGACCCGTGATCACCAAAAAAACATATGTCACGTGTGCAATGAGTCACATCATTTTCATTCATCATAGAAATCATTTTTGCTAATCTATCTCATAATTGAACCACCTTAAGTACCCTTTAAAAATGAAGACATATAAAGACTTTAACAAAGCATTAGACATGTCAATATATCAGCAGTTGGTATCCTACGCCTACCCATTGATCAGGACAATTCGCCGAATACTTTGGATCCTACTAGGTTTAGTTGTCAATGGATTAGGAAGTTCGAATAATCCTTTGGATTCCAACTACAATTAGCTGAGACATAGACATGCAAACATATCTCTGAGATTGACACAACACTAATATCGAAGGCTTGACGCATTGTAAATTATACCTTAGAACAGTGTGGACAAATCCTTTGGATCCAACTACATTTAAGCCACGTTTGTTCTAGAATTTGAGAATCTAGTTTTGGGTCCAAAACTGAGGGCCCGTTTGGATACCTCATGCATTTGTATTTTGTATTTTGATTTGGATTTGAGTTTTGGATACAAAACACATCAATCATCTTCATATCATGTTTTAAAAGGGAGAGAAAGAGGGAGGGAGGGAGGGATGTCTCGTTGCTGCTGGAGCAACGTCGACGAGTAGCGATGGTGAAGGAAGTTGTCACAAATATTGATTTCCAAATAATGTCTCAGAGAAAGGATTTGAAAATTGGAATTTTTTGCACTGTTGTAACTGATTTGGAAATTCTAAGGATCTGATCTAGTTCAAAATATCAACTAAATCCAAATCTAAATCTTGCTGGTATCCAAACGTGGCCTGATTGTTTGACTCAAAATTACATTTAAATTTGAGTCCAATAATCAGATTTGGACTCAAATCAATTATCAAAATCCAAAACGAACAGGGCCTTAGTTGGGACATAGATATGCAAACATATCCTATGTTGATGGCCTGATGGTTTGACAATTCCTTCGATTTGACTTCATTTAGCTAGGAAATGAACATGCAAATAGATCTTGTCAAATTGACACAATAGTAAGACTCGAGGTTCGACCCATCACAAATTAGAAAGGGTTCTTACCCTAGGGGCACGTTTGGCAACCAAGAATTTATTTTTTTTGGAATATTAGCTTTTATCCGGTGGTAAGCAAGGTTTAAAATTTCGGTTTCGGTATCGGTTTCGGACCTTGAAATTTCAAATTTTCGGTCGAAATCTAGTACAAAAAAAAAAAATATTTTATTCATTATTAAATTTCGGTGAAATATTAAATTAATATTTTAAAAATCAGATTTTTTGTGTCAAATTTCGGAAAAACCGAAATTTCGGCCGAAATAAATGACCATTTCGGTTTTGTGTGGTTCTACCCTAAATATAATTGACTTTTATTATGAAAAAAAATTGCTTAGTTGCCATAAATGGCCTACAAGTGTATGATTTTGTACTTTAATTTAATACTAGTAAAAATGCACGTGCTATCCATTTAAAATTGTACAGACTACATCATAGGTTGATCTAAACCGCCCATGTGATGGAACACAACATCAATAGGTTCTGCCCGTAAAATCATTTCCATAGGCTGATCCTAGCCCTCCAATCTATAGAGGTTTCCATGATTGTTGTTCCTCTTAAGGTGCCTAGAATTCATCAATATTTTTGCAGGTGTCATGCATTCGTAATATCAACATTTCTGTAATTTGACCCGCACATAGTGAATAAGGAAAAGTAGTTTTTTCGTCATCGTTAGGGGTGCAACTTGGGTGTCAACCAGACCCAATTCGGGTTGGGTTGGATCGGGCTGACCCGATTTGATATGGTACCAATTGTTGACCACCTCAACTGAAGCCGGGTTGTTTATGATTTTGAGAACTAATAGTGAGTCACCAATAATCAGTTTTTATCTCACAATCGGTTCTCAAAATCCAAACCAAACAGAGACTAACAATTAACAAAGGGAAATATTATCCGCACTACTATATTTTGATAATCACACTCCTCACTTTATTCAAGTACGGTATGGCCCGCACCATAGGATTACCCAAACTGTCCATTGTGGACTGTGGAGACTATTTCAATGTTGAAAAAGAAAAACACAAATATACAGAACTTCTTCAGATGGAACCCAAATTCGGGTTTCGGGTCGGATCGGGTTGCCCGACAGCCCAACCAGACCCAACCCGATTTCCAATTGGGGTTGATTACGATTTTACCTTGAAATAATTTCTCATAGAGATAGATGTTAGATATCAGGAAAGGGGTTAATGGTAAAAGAGTAATGCTGACGTGTAAATCACAGATAAAATATAAAAAAAAAAATTATTTTGGATGGGCCACTTCCTACATAAGTTGTGCCCCAAAAATAATTTTCATACGTTGATTCAAACCCTCCGATCTATAGAGGGTTATAGGTTGATCTAAACCGTCCATGTGATGGAACACAATATCAATCGGTTGTGCCCGTAAAACCATTTCCATAGGTTGATCCTAGCCTTCCAATCGATATAGGCTGATCCTAGCCCTCCAATCGATAGGGGTTTCCATAATTGTTGTTCCTCTTCAGGTGCCCGGAATCCATTAATATTTTGCAAGTGTCCTACATGAGTAATATAAATTAGTTCTTTCGTCATTGTCATATGTCTATGCCTCTTCTTGGTAGTTTTTTGCCGTAATTGTCATAGACAGGTACCTTGTGTCTGTACTTTTCGTATGTAGATTACGATCTTAACCTCAAATAATTTCTCATTGAGCCAGATGTTAGATATCAGCAAAGTGCTTAATGGTAAAAGAGTAATGCTGACGTGTGGATCAAAAGTGGGACACAAGCGGAAATAACGGCAAATGACACAGATGCCCTTACATGTGGGATACAATTGGAATTATGACAATGGGACACAAGCGGAAATAACGGCAAAGGGTGGAACACATTAACCCATCATTTGGCCTTTATATATAGTAGTTATTATTATTATTATATTATATTAGAATTAGATTAGATTATTAGCATGATGATAAATTTGCTCCCCCTGTGGGATAATTCGCACCCCTTTAAAGGGGGATATGGTCAATTCACGTTAAAGGGGTGCGAATTATCCTACAGGGGTGCGAATTTATCATTGCCCTATTATTATTCAAATATTAATCTCTTACACACGCGTAAAAAAACATCGTCTTGGAGAGCCATGTGGCAACCCATTGTAGAGACACATGCACACCGACACATCCTTTATATATTCAAATACCGAAATGATATGTGCACCCCATCACACTTAAAATGCCTAACAAGCATAGGAGAATGTTGAAGTCGTTTTCAAAAAAATATAAAAGAAATGCAAAACACCCCCACTTTAAAATAACATAACTTTACTTCAACTCCTTCCTCTCACAACCCACAAATAGATAAATAAAAATGAACCTAAGCTCTAAGTTTGACATATATTTTACTCATTTAAGTATTGAGTCGTGGTGGGTCAATGAACCTAAACAAAGTTCACATAATTTTTTACTCAGTCCAATCTCTCAAGAGTAGTCTGTGCCCAATAACATTCCTTTCCTAGTTCCGGGTCTATTTGAATGAGCGGCGTAGACTCGAGAGTAGTGGAATAAGTAGTCAACATGGAGGTGACAAGCTAGAAAGTGTTTCTTTCCTAATCCATAGAGAAAGAAAGAGAACCAAGTTTCAAAAGGCCTTTTGGAACTATTAGTCGAGTTAGGCGGTCTCTCTTGTTGCTGGTGTCGGCTCCTCTATCATCGAAACAGGAGAGTCGGGCTTGTTCCGAGGATGGCACAAGATCGGTTGTTCACAATAAGAACGAGAACAAATCAGTAAGGGCTTGTAGTGAGCGAGCCTACAACTTTCTTCCTTCCAACTGAGGGAGCTCAAGTTGTATTGGAAAAATTCGGTTAAGCTCTATAGACTCGAAGAGTAGTGGAATAATTAGTCAAAATAGAGGAGACAAGCATTGGATTTGCCTTGAACTACCTCAGAGGATAATGGTAACTGGTAAGTGTTTGGTTGCATCACAGGGAGAGCAGGGGAATAGGTAGAGGCTGTAATTGCCAATATGGAGTTACCATTATGGAGCAAAGAGAGAAAAATGCATTTTTCAAGATTTTTCAACCAAAATTCCTCCCTTTTTTTGTGAAATTTAGTTCGAAAGTAAACAAAGAAGGGACAAGAATGCCACCTCAGACATGCAATAACTACCTTATATTATTGGCAACCCGATGATGAATAACATCCCAAATACAAACAAAAATTCAACCGCTGGTGGGATTTTGTGCAACCAAACACAGCCCGACCGAGTTCCCATTGACCTGCCAAGAACATACAATACCACAACCCTGTAAAACTATCACAAGCTTTATACACTTGGCTCCATTTGGATGAATCGTCGAGGCCTTACGTATGTAATTTCAAGGGCAAACAAGGGGTGTATTCAAACGGGTGCTAGAGAAAGCATCTAATCTTGTAGGGCAGGCTTCTCATTTGAAGTCTCGATGAAGAAAGATATTGATAAATTACATAAAATAGTTGTCCAAATCACCGGGCGTAACAGCCTGTCATCCTAAATAAGTTGCCCCACCAGCCCCAAATCCATCCGGGTCGGCCTTCTGAAGGCCGACTCTTTCCGTCCGCTCTTCCCGAAGTGAGCGAATTGCATGTAGAGATAAGTAGGGGCTTATAGTTTAATTGGTTGAAACCTACCGCTCATAACGGATTTCACTCATACAAATCCCAAGTATTCCATCTCAAAGGACTTCCCTAAGGGACACAATCAATCAATACTCTCTAACGAAATTGATCCTACGATGATAGTTAACTTGTAGATTAGTGGTATAAGTAGTCAATAGGGACGAGACATACATTAATAATGTTTGATCTACCTAGGATTTACCTGGTAGAATAGTGATAAGTAGTGTTTGGTTGCCAATCTAGTATAACTAATCGGAGGGGGGTGTCATTACCAATATATAGCAAGAGAACAGAGAGAGGGAAGAAAGAGAAAAGGCAAATTCTACTCGAGGAATTTTTCCTTTTTTGAGGAGGATGGCATGAAGTTATAAATTGGAAACATGGGTGCCACGTCCCTAGACAAGCACTAATTAGCTTTGAATCTTGTCTGATAATCTCTACGTATTGTGTTGCTAAATTAGCTACCAAACACCATAAAAGTTACCAAAAAAACATTTTTCTACTTGGGACATCCTTGAGGATGTCAAGCATGTGGCAACCAAACATAGCCTCAAAGAATAAGGCCTTGTTCCTTTCAGATTGTAACTAGACCTGGCAAGAAGTGATCCAGACCCGCGGGTCGACCCGGCCTGCCCATATTTTCTGGGGTCCAGGTCACTCCTTTGTGACCCGTTTGAAAATGACCCGTGGGTCGGGCCTTTTTATGTAACAAGCATAGGAGAAAATTGAAGTCGTTTTCAAAAAAATTATAAAAGAAATGCAAAACACCCCCACTTTAAAAAACATAACCTTACTTCAACTCCTTCCTCTCACAACCCACAAATAAATAAATAAAAATAAGGGTATTTTAGACAAGTTCAAAACCATTTTGACGCCCATGGAAAACCTACATATATAATATATTGTACTCATTAAGTATTGAGTCGTGGTGGGTCAATGAACCTGAACAAAGTTCACTTGATTTTTTACTCTGTTTTTCTATCTAAAGATGGTTGGCTAGTATTCATGGTACAATTGGCTTGCCACTTCGGAACTAATTAATTGTAGCATTTAATCAGATGTTGACTGATAATAAATGGAGCCCATGTGACTTGAAACTTTCATTTCAAGTGCTTAGATGGTTTAGTGTTGGCTTCCCTTTTCTTTACATTATCATTCACGGCATAGTCAGTCCAATCTCTCAAAGAGTAGTCTGTGCCCAATAACATTCCTTTCCTAGTTCCGGGTCTATTTGAATGAGGGGCGTAGACTCGAGAGTAGTGGAATAAGTAGTCAACATGGAGGTGACAAGCTGGAAAGCGTTTCTTTCCTAATCCGTAGAGAAAGAAAGAGAACCAAGTTTCAAAAGGCCCTTTGGAACTATTAGTCGAGTTAGGCGGTCTCTCTTGTTGCTGGTGTCAGCTCCTCTATCATCAAAACAGGAGAATCGGGCTTGTTCCAAGGATGGCACAAGATCGGTTGTTCACAATAAGAACAAGACGAGCACAAATCAGTAAGGGCTTGTAGTGAGTGAGCCTACAACTTTCTTCCTTCCCACTGAGGGAGCTCAAGTTGTATTGGAAAAATTCGGTTAGACTCGAAGAGTAGTGGAATAATTAGTCAAAATAGAGGAGACAAGCATTGGATTTGCCTTGAACTACCTCAGAGGATAATGGTAACTGGTAAGTGTTTGGTTGCATCACAGGGAGAGCAGGGGAATAGGTAGAGGCTGTAATTGCCAATATGGAGTTACCATTATGGAGCAGAGAGAGAGAGAAAAGCGCATTTTTCAAGATTTTTCAACCAAAATTCCTCCCTTTTTTTTGTAAAATTTGGTTTGAAAGTAAACAAAGAAGGGACAAGAATGCCACCTCAGACATGCAATAACTACCTTATATTATTGGCAACCCGATGATGAATAACATCCCAAATACAAACAAAAATTCAACAGCTGGTGGGATTTTGTGCAACCAAACACAGCCCGACCGAGTTCCCATTGACCTGCCAAGAACATACAATACCACAACCCTGTAAAACTATCACAAGCTTTATACACTTAGGCTCCATTTGGATGAATCGTCGAGGCCTTACGTATGTAATTTCAAGGGCAAACAAGGGGTGTATTCAAACGGGTGCTAGAGAAAGCATCTAATCTTGTAGGGCAGGCTTCTCACTTGAAGTCTCGGTCCAGAAAGATATTGATAAATTACATAAAATAGTTGTTCAAATAATGTTTCGCAGAAAGATTTGAAAATCAGATTTATTTTTTTTTTCCAGTGTTTTATCTGATTTGGAAATCGAAGGATCTGATCAAGTTTTAAATCTCCACTGCTAATGTGAGAAATCCAAATCTAAATCTTGTGAGTATCCAAACGTGGCCTTATAAATGTATTTTGACAGTCAAATAATGTTAACAGTGGGGCGCATTATCCTACAGGGGGCGAAAAAAATTTCTCCCCTATTTTAAATGTTTTCTAGTATTAAAATTGGAATCAATATACAGCCACTCTATTTTCGACACGTCGTCCAAAGACAGGGCCTGCTTTTGTCTGTTTCTTCCGATTTCCCTAGTTTTAGAAATTATTCCATGGTCGCGCGTATATATGCGGACACACTAGGATAGTAGGGCCCGTTTCACACCAAACATATTGGAGGGAGAAGATTTTTGAGGAGGGACCTATCTACAGCGGCACAGACTAATAAATGAATGGTTTAGATCAGCATAATAGGTGGGGCCCCACCAGCCCCAAATCCATCCGGGTCGGCCTTCTGAAGGCCTCCTCTTTCCGTCCGCTCTTCCCGAAATGAGTGAGTTGCATGCAGAGATAAGTAGGGGTTTATAGTTTAATTGGTTGAAACGTACCACTCATAAGGGATTTCACTCGTACAAATCCCAAATATTCCTTCTCAAAGGACTTCTCGGAAGGACACAATCACTCAATACTCTCTAACGCAATTGATCCTATGTAGATAGTTAACTTGTAGATTAGTGGTATAAGTAGTCACCAATACATAGAAAGAGAAGAGAGAGAGGGAAGAAAGAGAAATGGCAAATTCTACTCGAGGAATTTTTCATCTTTTGAGGAGGATGGCATGAAGGTATAAATTGGAAACATGGGTGCCACGTCCCTAGACAACTAGACAAGCTCTGATTAGCTTTGAAGCTTTTCTGATATTCTCTAGGTATTGTGGTGCTAAATTAGCTACCAAACACCATAAAAGTTACCAAAAAAGTATTTTTCTACTTGGGACATCCTTGAGGATGCCAAGCATGTGGCAACCAAACATAGCCTTAACGAATAAGGCCTTGTTCCTTTGAGATTGTAACTAGACCTGGCAAGAAGTGACCTGGACATGCGGGTCGACCCGGCCCGCCCGTATTTTCCGGGGTCCAGGTCACTCCTTTGTGACCCGTTTGAAACTGACCCGCGGGTCCACCCGGCCCGTGAAAACTGGGCCGGTCCGATTGCCCGCAGAGAAGTGAAAAAAGTTTTATTTTGGGCCTTTTTCCGTAATTGTCATTTTTATTTTTTTTTCTACTTTGTTGCCATTTTCCCGTAATTTTTCTATAAAACTTAGTACCCGCATGATTATTAATTATTGCTAGCCACCTTTGCACAAATAGTACTTCTGCCAATCTTTGCAGTTTGCACCACGTCAAAAATAAGACAAATCTCTCAAAAAGTCAACATAAATGAGCTAACATCACATGATAACATGCAATTGTAAAAGATGGGGGAGAAGTAGCCTTGGCAAATGTGGCTAGCAAATTCCTATATAAACAAAAAAAATCTTAAAAAACAGGAAAAAAATGCGGGGTCGCCTGGCCCGTACGGGTGGGGTCCATTGTCCACACTTCGTGACCAGTAAATTTTTCCGGGTCATTTTGACCCGGAACCGTACGGATCGGGTCAAACCCAGCCCGACCCACCCGTTTGCCAAGTCTAATTGTGACACCCATTGGTGAGGGCCCCAACCGGCCAAGTAATTTAAGTTGTTGTCAACCACCACTTCTAAAAGCACTTGTTCTGCTGCAACCATGGTTTTAAATTTCGGTTTTGGTATGTATTTCGGCCCTAGCCAAAATCATAATTTCGGCCGAAATCAGATACACAATAAAAAATAATATTTTATTCATTACCAAATTTCGGCTGAAATTGCCGAAATTTCAGGAGATAACATATTATTTTAAAAAAAATGAATTCTCAGAATTTCGGATTTTGCCTAATTTCAATTTTGGTCCGAGGCCGAAATTTAAAACCATGGCTGCAACTACATATTGCTTTAACGGCCTATACCCAAACACATTCAAGTTTCCCAGTGAATTATAATCAACCAAGATAAATCTATTCAAATAGAGTACTGACCCTTTTAACTTCAATAACCAAAATCTCAATTCAAAAGGCAAAAGAAGAGAAAAATAAACTAGCTAATATTCTCTATAATCATCCAAACTAGAGAGACCGGACAAATCAACAGAATCTCCAAAAGCATACCAGTAGCAGAGACCAACAACTCATTCATGGAGCAACAACGATCCGGCCGGCAACTTGATCAAGATCTCGCTGACCACTGGATGTAATTCTCCTCCCACTGGAATGCACCAAAAAAAAAAAAAGGAAAATTAGCAACTGCCATGGTTATTTCCATTATTCCATTAGTTTTGTTTTGAATGATGTAAAGCAAACATCAACACATTTAGAAATCCTTTTCCGTTACTCTATCAGTTATGTGAATGAAAAAAAATAGGCAAAATTAGGACAAATGAAATTTGATTTTGAAATGGTATAGTTTTTAAAAAGACGGGTTGTGAGTTGGAAATCTCAAAGATAAACACATCTTCCCAATGGAAGAGAAAAACTGTGGATGTTGATGAAAAGTAATGCGTTCACGTGGATACAAGAAGAGCAAATGCATAGGAATGAAAACCAGTTAGGGAAACGAAGACCATGGATTCAAAAAAAGGGATTCAATTTTAGAGGGCTGAGAAACTAAATGCAATTATTTATTAGACAGAATTTACTTTTACTGAAATCTTGAAATCTATTACCTAAGATTAGTACCATATGAAACAACCATCATATTGAAATATTGTGCAGCAGTTACATCTTGTTTCAAAGACATTGCAAAGCAACAACACAACACCAGTAATGAGTAAGGGAATGAACCCTGAAGCCCTCCAGTTAATGGTAATTTAAAAATCTCTGTATTCATTTTTCTTTAAATTTTCCAAAAATCATAGCTATAATGATCATAGGTTTCGCAGTATTTCTGGAAGCATCTAAGGTTCCAGTTGTATTCAAAACCGTCCTGTTGAAGAAGAAGAGAACTAGACAACCATCTACAACCATGAGGAATTAAATACTTAGGCCCTGTTCGTTTGAGAATGTGATCACGGATTGTGAGCCCCCCAACCGATTATTGGAGTCCCCCCCAACTGATTATTGGAGTCAAAAGACTCCAATAATTGGTTGGGAGCTCACAATCAGTGGGTCACAATCTCAAACGAACATTGAGATTGTGACCACCGATTGTGGGCCCCAAAACAAATATTGGACTCAAAATTACGTTTAATTCTGAGCCCAATAATCGGTTTGGGGCCCATAATCGGTTGTCACAATCTCAACTGAACAGGGTCTTATAATGACTCACAATCAAGTGGTAGTAAAATCAAAATGCTAAACTCACCCCTTTGTGTCAATGTCAATTATGTTCATCTTCTGCAGTTGCTGAAGGATGTGACGGGCAATGGAACCACTGCTTTTGCAGAAATGAGGAGGGCGACTCCCGTTTCTCTTGCGCCCACCATAGATCTTCTGAAAGCCACCAACCCCAATACCTTGTCTGAGGTAGATTTTTCTTGCCATAGATGCTGAAAAGAAAAATGAATGCACGGATAAAAAAGTGTCACATAGACATTTCTAATGGATCAAATCAACAGACAGTTATTAACAATGAAAAATTATGCATAAAGAGGAGGTGTCAATACCAGCTCTGATATAGTACCAATCCGGGTCATATGGAGCAAGCTCCTTGAATTTAGCAGTCTTCACTATATCAGTCCAGTGAGGTAGCTCAACCTATTCACCAAACCAAAACCAAGAAAAAATCACAATCAAACAAAAAAAAATACCCGAACAGAATTTTACAGAAGACGTAAATTTCAAACCATAAAGGCACAGTAAAGTTCAACCAATAGACAAATATTGCTACCACGGTATTCCAATAGCAAGAAGTATTGATTTCCTTTTCAACCAAAGCAATTCAAAAGTACAAAAACACCTCAAGTTGATCAAAAACTCAGTAACTCCCCTGTAGGGTCAAGACACACGACAAGGTATTCCCTAAATCACAATTTAACCCCAGTTAAGTCCAATCAAAGGGGTAAAATAAAAACCAAGTCAACCAAACTCAAGGCAGCTTCATCTCCAATTTGTCTCAAGATGTCGACATATGTAACAATGACCAAATAAAATATATGACATCTCTTCAGTTATCATTTCTTTTAATGGATTGAATGTAGGGCAATCTCGTCGCTCTGACTGCAATTTCTGAAAGCAGCAGAGCGGCAAGAGGAAGCCCAGATGCAAATGTGCGCCTATCGCACTATCGTGCGCCACGATTTAAACCTCTCCCGTGGAATACCACGCCACCCCATTACTCAAGGAGGAAGCGCTCGGCCTAAGGCGCGCTCTTCAGTCATTACCAGCAATTATATTCTTTCCCATTGACAATGTCACTGTATATAGACATAACACATGGATCCTATCTCTTAACCTCTTCCAATTGTTCATACAAGATATTTAAGAGAAATTAAAAAACAATTAACATTAAAAATTGCATGGCAGGTAAGAACTTTTCTTTATGATGTATAAAAAGCCCCTGATTGCCCCATAAATCAATACTGTATCTTAATTGATGGCAGCACGGAGCATCACGAGTTCGAGCACAGTTGACAGTCAGAATGGATGCATCTGCAAGCGAAGTAATCAAAGTTGAATAGAGCTCTCATAATACTTTCATACTTATATATACGGCATAATTTACATTATCTTCAATGCATGGTTTCAAATTCTCATCAAACAGGGCCGAAAAACAGAAATATCCTTACGTCTACCTGCACCGGAACACATACTGAAGCCAAAACCGTATGCGTAAATATTACAATATTTCGGTTGAAATCCTAAAAATGTGTTGGTTTCAATTGAAAATTTTAGTGAATATTAGATAAAATCACAAAAAATATATTAAAAAAATCTGCAAATGATGAAATGTTAGGCACGTTTGGCTGCCAAGAATTTGCTTTCATGATAAATCAGCATCTCCAAGTGGAAATGAGGGTCAAATCTCTAAAAATCTGGAAACCAAATCCAGGAAACTAGTGTTTCCGATGAACAGTAGTTGCAAAAAACCCCAGAAATAGAAAACTCTACTCAAAACCGGATCAAACTTTTCTGGATTTTTAGCAGAACCTCATTGTGTTTTCCGGATTTGGTTTCCTGATTCTTAGGGATTTCATCCTAATCTCCGCTTCGAGATGCCGATTTATCATGAAAGCAAATTCCTGGCAACCAGACGTGCCCGTTATGTTGAAACTTTGGGGAAATGCTAGAAAATTATTTGTTTTACTTATTATAATAAGGAAAATAATTATTTTTATAATATAAAATGAAAAATAATACTTAAAAATAAAAGATCAGAACAGAAAAGCAGATTATATAAATAATACATGTCATTTACATTTTATAACATTACATCTAACTTTCTATATTTTTATTGCAAAATTAAAAAATATATATTTCACTTTTTTAGAAAAGCTAACAAAATTAAGGCAATTGTTGATTTAGCCATGCTCTATTATACTTAGAAAATTATGTTTTTTTTTAAAAAAAATAGTAGCCAATTTCAATAGAAGTTTACGGAAGAGAGGAACGAGGTGGTCAATACAAGAAGAAGAAAAGAACAGAACAAAAAGAAGAGTACAACAACACATGAGATCAAGGAGGGAGAAAATCGAGTAAGGCCAACTCTTCCCTAGGAACTCCATTTCGAGCAAGTCTAACCGCCACCTTATCGGCTGAACGGAGGGCATTGTGGAACACTAGAGGGAAAAATCTTAACCAATTGAACATCTCGTCAGACAATCTATCGAATCTAGAATGTAGTTTTCGCGACCCATTGAACCATCGAATGACATTCAAAGAGTCTCCTTCCACCACCACATTTTGAAGACAATATCGAACCACCAACCTCAACCCTTGGTAAAGTGCACGGATCTCTGCTTCTGTAGCGTCGGCCTCTCCAATTGGACCCAAGAAAGCCCATAATACTTCCCCTGCCACATTTCTTAAGACGCAACCCACCCCGGCCGTTCCAGGGTTGCCCAAGCTTGATCCATCAAAATTAAGCTTAAGGAAAACCAGCGGAGGGGGAATCCAAGCTTGAGTTATTTTAGGCCTCACCTCCACACTGCAACATACTTTGCTCTACCTTTCCCATTAGTCGTAGGCAGATACAAAAGAAAACCGAGGGAGGGACTTTACCTAAGAGAAGGTAAGGTCAATAACTTTAAGATATAAAATTAAGTAATATTTTCTCTTTATTTTCTATCATTGTTATATTTTTAATAAAATGCTAAAAAATATTTTTTTCTAAAAGAAAAAATGAAAAATGCCCTACTTTGCCACTTAGTGTTTTATTGGTACAATACTAGTAGGGATTTGATAGGTAATTTCGCAGAAAGCCAATTCTCGGCTGACTTTTGCAGGAGGGAACAGCCACATAGGCTCACAAAAGCAGATTTTGTCTTATTCATTTAAGTCATCTGACATGGCTGTTCCCTCATGCAAAAATCAGCCGCAAAATGGCTTTCTGCGAAATTACCTAACAAATCCTATACTAGTATGTGTTACATAATTATATTTATATGAATTACGTATGAAATGTATTGTAAGCATCAAGGTTCTTAAAATCGGAATCGAATTGTAAACCGTAAGAGGGTTCAAATAGTATTGAATTGTAAATTGGATCGTAAATCGTAATATTTTTTAGATTTATATATAAATTAGAAAAAATATTTAAAATATAAATAAAAAGGTCATAAACAAGAATAAGATGGGTAATTGTCTATTCATTATTCAAAACCATTAAATTAAATATAAAACTCCATGATTAGTAATCTAAAGCACAAACTATATTCATCATACAATAAATCATCATATAATTTATCACAATTGTAAGCAAAGCACACACTCAAATCTATAATCATCATCATACACTTAATCATTATACAAAGAAGTGTCGGTAGTAAACAAAATATATATAAATATATATATATATATATATATAAATATATATATATATATATATTGAGTGGTAGTAAACAAAATATATTGAAATGATTTCCATACTGAAATCACAAACGGCTCTCAAAATCCAAAAGAATCGGGCCCAGAACATTGAAATCACAATTAGTTCTCAAAATCCAGAACAAACAAAACCTAAATCATTGAAAACAACAATGGTTATCCATCTTCAAAAGTGTCATGTCTTAATGAGCTAGTTTCATATGAACAAAGGTTTTCCTCGTCGTCCTTCTTCTTCTTCTCCTCTTCTTCCTCCTGGGAGAACAAACTACCGGCAGAAAAGGGTCTGAAAACTGCGAGCAGGGGCATCAAAAAATCGCGAGCACATGCAAAGTAAAACACGATTTATTGGATTTAGGGTTTTCTTACTTGTTTTTAGGTTATAAGTTGGAGTAGGGGATTTATATACTATTTATTTCTAATCGTAAAAGGCCCACCATAGAAAAATTACTGAATAAAAAAATCGTAAAAAACGCCCTAAGAATCGTAAAAATCTATGACTCGTGAGATCAAATCATTCAACCATTGATTCGACTTGACTCGTACGATTCAAATCGTAAATCATACAATTTTTTACAACAATGGTATGTATTATGTATAATATTTATATTGATTACATGCAAATGCGATAAGTACTGAATTATCGGACATGCACAAGAGGTGATGTCACTAAGAGTTCAATTTCATTATACCATTGTGGGTGTTTTCTGCTTGTGTGACAGCTTTTAAGTGTGTATTTGTGCTTATTCTAGCACTTCCAAAAGTTTTATCTAAAATGTCCATAGTTTGCATATATCTCCATACGTTTGTATGATTTTACAGGATTTCCACAAGAATTTCGATCAGAAATCAGCATGTCTCCATTTCCATCACGACCAAAACATATAGCGAAGTCGAAACAGAAATATGAAACCTTGTGCTAATGTGTATGTCATAACAATAATTATAAAACTATAGATAATCTACCATCATCAACGTATAATGAGGTGGGCAGCTTTGCATTTGCTAAAAACTGAGATTGCCATGTTGAACATCTCATTGCCCATGAGAACTAGGACATGTGTTGGTATCCAAGCGGCCATGTGCCAATCAGTGTTTAAAAACCTTTACTCTGAGAAGTGAGAAGAACATAGCCAATGTAAAACCAAGTTGACTTAGCGAGTCAATGGTTGACATAGTTAGTTTCCAAAATCACGTGAGTGATAAGAGTTTTAAATTGAAACGTGGTGTCAAAAGAGAGGTGAATCAAACAAGCCAACGATTGACTCAGAGTTTTTAAATAGTGGTGCTAATTCATTTCTCTCATTTTCAATGTAAGTACTTTTCGTAACTGTACAATCCATCTCCATGGTTTTGGACAGCATAGCCACTGATGTTACTTTTGGGTATCCAAAAAGAATAGGATAAAATTTCTGAAATAAAACCATTCAAAAAAGAATTCTGAAGATACGAACCCAATGTCAACATTTAGCACAACAATGAAGAGGCAATTCAAAGGGCAACAATAAACTGCTTTGGATTATGCAAATCATATGGCATATGGATCCATTTTTTTCTCTGTGTCCAATCGCGGTTTAAAATATGCTCAACTAGCCCGGTGTCAATGTGGGAGGTGGATGCAAATAAATCCGTAGATTATGGGTTGGAGTTAGGGTTCTTCATCTAATTGTTTCCTAATTCTAATGTCGTCAATCATATGTTAATGCAGATTCTCTTTCAAATAGTCATAACTAAAACTCATCAAGCATTCTATACCCTGCTTCACCAAAGATGAAACACTTAAACATTACAACGACAAAAAAGAGAGCCACAACTACATCAACATCTTCAGAGCAACATCATCTTACAATTCCTCAGCTCCCTCCTTCACGGCTTCACCATTAAAAAAAAATGAACCAACATAACACACCACATCAAACCATTCACAAAAAAAAAAAAAAATTTATGGCCAACCCTAAAACAAAATACTCATATAAGTCACAGTATGAAATTGGTCTAAACAAAAAATATATATCAATGCAGAAGTCCAAATCATCAATCCTACATAAACTACAGCCTTGCACACAAAAAATTTGGGTGGAAATTAGATAAAAAACCAAATAAAATAGAGGGGAGATGGATATTAACACCTGGAGAGAAATGGACGTATAACACTGAATTCTAGGTGAAAGTCTAATGGTACCAAATAACACAGAAATAAGAATGGATATTCTAAATAAATAACAGAAAATATGCATCAGGCAAATTAAAAGAAATTTTCAAAGTTCAAACATCAAACAGCATCCAATGCCATATAAAAATTTAAAAAATAAATAACAAAACCACTACATAAGTACACGAGTGTGTGTTTATTTATATATTAAAGATTTAAGCCACAATACTGTAACTTACGCCTGGTTGATCTAAGAGTGCATAAATTCTAAGTGCATTACCAAATAAAGCAGAAATAAGAATATCTGGCAAATAAGCAACGGAATCTACATTCTAGACAACAAGGCAAATCCAGATCATTCCAAACCCTAAACATTATCCTAAGTCATTTGAAAGTGAAACAGAGACATTTGCCTAAAAGAATCTATGCAATAGACAAATCAAAGATTACTCTTGAAACCCTAAACATTATCCCAAGTAATTTCAAACAAACAGGATGAAAGCATATAAAGTAACATGAATGGCAATGACGAAAGCCTAGACGTCTGCATAAGGAACCAAAGCCAAAACTACAAACTCTAGAGGCCCATCATGAATGGTCAATGATCAAGATCCAAACCTAGACGTCTGATAAACAGACTACAAAGGACAGTCATAACAAAATGGTGCACATCAACAAGCAGAAATCCAACATCCAGGTATCGAGATAACCACTAACATTATCATCTTTTTCTATGATAAAAATGTAAAATACCCAAATATTACAAAACAGAATCTGCAAAATACCCAAATATCCATCAAGATCCAGAAAAGCCAAAACTCTAGAAAACATAACTCAAGGGGCTTTTAACTGGAAAAGGAAAGGGGCAGTTTGGATACATGGATTTTATAATCAAGATTTTACAAGCTAAAACCTTGATTTTATAAGCTAAAACCTCAATTTAATAAGCCAAAATTGTGAAATCCATGTTTAAGCTTATAAAATCCAGGGTTTAGCTTATAAAAATCCAGGGTTTAGCTTGTGAAATTCAGGATTTTACAATCTTAGATTATAAAATCCATATATCCAATTAGAATGCAGAAACGGATCATGAGAAACTAATAAAAAGAGCATAAAGATCAGTACAAATAAACCCAAATTGGCAGATCTTAAACCCTAAGAAATCTATTACATAAACTAGAAAAAATATCCCATTTACAATATCATGAGACCCAGCACAAATCACAAAATCAGACCCACAAACCCTAACCCTGAAAGACAAATGCCAAGACGCACTACCATGTTTTGATATAATTTTTTTTACCTTTCCTGATCTCTTGAGATGAGCTGAGTAGGCCTTCACGAACTCGAGAGGCGAAACATCCTTCACAGTTCTTGCAGCCTCCATGGCTTCAACAAAAGGGCAAAGTAGGTTTAGGGTTTCTACTCGGGAGTTTTATATGATGCAAGAACTTATAGTCCAGTCCATTATTTATCAATAAGTATGGTACTACCAACACCATAGGATGATCTAAACCGTCCATTAGATAGGCCACACCCTTTCCATAGGTTGATCCTAACCCTCCAATCTGTAGTGGGCTATGGAAATAATTTTTGGGGCAACCCTTATTTAGGTTGTGGCCCATCTAATGGACGGTTTGGATCATCAAATGAATGTTTTGAAAAAATAATGGACTACAATTTTTATTAAGGGCTTAAGAACCCATCATTTTTTTTAGTATTTTCCCATATTTTGATGAGACGAGTCAACCTATTTTACAATCTTCTGATTGACTCTTCTTGATTGCTTTTAGGGCCCCATCATTTTATGTTATTGATAGGAGGGACCACTACTTTACAACTCATGTACTTTAAGGGGTGGAGCCTATCATTTTGCACATTATAGGGGTGGGGCCTACTATATCAAACAAATCCATGCACATTGTAGGGACCCACCATTTGACACCTCATATTTTGATGGCGTGGGGCCAACCACTTTACACCCATGGGGTGATTACTAGTAACTAGACCTGGCAAGAAGTGACCTGAACCCGCAGGTCGACCCGGCCCACCTGTATTTTCTGGGTCTGGGTCACTCATTTGTGACCCGTTTGAAAAAGACCCACGAGTGCCCGTAGGGAAGTGAAACGACATTTTATTACGGGTCTTTTTCCCGTAGTTTTCATGTTTTAATGTGTGTTTTTTTTTTAATTTCTTCCGTAATTTTTCTATAGAGGTACCTCTTTCGGTATTTTTTTCCTTTAGTTTTTCTAATTTGAAGCATTTTTATCCAAAACTTAGTACCTTACCCGCATGATTATTATTACTAGCCACCTTTGTAAAAACATATTTTCACATCATTTGCAGCTGCACCACGTCAATGAATAAGAAGAATCTCTCAAAAATATAAATGGCTATCATCACATGATCACATGCAATTGCAAAGGATATGCGCGAAGTAGCCTTTGGCGAAGGTGGCTAGCAAATCCCTATAAAAACAACAAAAATCTTGAAAAACCAGGAAAAAAATCATTAGGCTCCGGGTCAACCTGCTGGTCCGTTTGGTTGCCGGAATTTTTTGGTTCTTGGGACTTTTATGGAATTTCCGCAGGAAACCCACGTTTGGTTGCTGGGCCCAAAATAATCCCAGGAACCAAAATAACCCCGCACGAAACCCTACCCTGGGAAAAAAAAAAACTCCCAGGAACAAAAAATAAGCTTGTAGAAGAATTTTTTTCTTCCCAACAGTTCAAGCAACCAAACAAAGCTATTTTTTCCCCTACCATAGTCCGGTCAACCAAACATGGGAATTTTATTTTACCAGGATACTTCCAGGGAGTTTTTTTTTTTTTTTCCAACCAATCTCCCAGGTAGTTTTTTGTTCCACAGAAATCCCAAGAACCAAAAAATTTCCGGCAACCAAACGGGGAATCCCATGTTTGGTTGACCGGACTATGGTGGGAATTTTTTTTGCTTTCTTTGGTTGCTTGAACTGTTGGGAAGAAAAAAAAAATTCTCAAGCTTATTTTTGGTTCCTGGGAGTGTTTTTTTTTCCTTCCTGGGGTTTCGTGCGGGATTATTTTGGGCCCACCAACCAAACGTGGGTTTCCTGAGGAAATCCCACAAAAGTCCCAAGAATCAAAAAAATTCCAGAAACAAGACGGAGCAGGTGATCCGTAAATTTCCGGGTCATTTTTTATCGGACCCGTACGGGTCGGGTCCACTCGTTTGCTAGGTCTACTAGTAACATTTGAAAAGTGGTGTAATTAGTTAGACCTAGCAAACGGGTGGGCTAGGCCGGGTCACAAAAGACCCAGAATCAGACGGGTCACTTTTTTGTGAACCCAGAGCCCACCCATATGAGCCGGGTGGACCCGCAGGTCACCTAGTTTTTGTTTTTTGTTTTTAAACTGTCTTTATTCTCACACTATAGGATGATCCAAAACGTCCAGGTGATGGGCCATAACATAAATAGGTTGTCTCGAAGAAATCATTTCCATAGGATGATCCTAGCCCTCTGATCTATGGTGGATTGCATATTATTATTTGTGGAAACCTTATAGATCAGAGGGCTAGGTTCATCCTATGAAAATGATTTTTGGGGCACAATCTATTTACGTCGTGTTCCATCACATGGATGGTTTAGATGATCATATATGATGTGGTCCTTACCGTACCTTTTTAAATATACAGGACTATAAGGACTTACCCTGTATAAAATCTCGATTATATGGGTTTTTACAGGCACCCGTGGGCACCCACGGGTTTACCCATCGCGGTTTGATAGGACCTAATATGGGTGGGGTCAAATTTCAACGGGTCACTAATTTAGTGACCCAGACCCTTTGTGGGCCTGGTGGGTCCGGGTCACTTTTTGCCTGGTCTAGCTGGGGCTAACGACTTTACACCCAGGGTCCGGACCTATTGCTAGTAGAGCATTTGAAAGTTGGTGTCACTAGTGTAAAGCAGGAGGTCTCTCCTCATTATCAAAAGGTATTCGTTCGGATATCAGTCCCATAATTTTGGAGAAATTAAGAAGAAGGTAATTCTAACGTACGCTACTGTGTTAAGTACGCACCTCCTTCTTCCCCTATTTCCCATTTCCCCTCTTCTCTCTCTCGCGTCTCTCTCTCTCTCTCTCTCTCTCTCACTTTCTCTCTCTCTTTCTGTAATTTCCCCAAACCCTAACCCTAAAAACCCTAAAAAAATGGCGATAAAACACCTCCTAACCCTAGCTCGCAGATCCCCCAAACCCTCCTCTCTCCTTCAAACCATCAGATCCGCCTCTACTTCCCCCGCCATTATCGATCCTTCTCCTCCTCCAGTCATGATCTACGACAAACTCGCCGAGTCAGTAAAATCCAAACTCAGTAAACTCCAAAACCCCGATTCTCGATTCCTCCAACACGCTTCTCCTCACCCAACCCTAAAAGACCACTCCTCAATCCTCTCTACTCCTCAAACCCGAGTCACAACCCTCCCAAGCGGCCTCCGAGTCGCCACCGAGTCAACTCTGTCCTCACGAACTGCCACAGTCGGAGTCTGGATCGACGCAGGGAGTCGGTTTGAGACTGATGAGACTAATGGCACTGCGCATTTTTTAGAACATATGATTTTTAAGGGGACTGAGAAAAGGACTGTTAGGGTTTTGGAGGAAGAGATTGAGAATATGGGTGGGCATTTGAATGCTTATACTTCGAGAGAGCAGACTACTTATTATGCTAAGGTTATGGATAAGGATGTTAATAAGGCGCTTGAGATACTTGCTGATATATTGCAGAATTCATGTTTTAGTGAGGATAGGATTAATCGCGAACGCGATGTTATTCTTCGCGAGATGGAGGAGGTATGTGATTTGGGTTTTTGTGGGTATTGTTTGAATTAGGAAATTTTATTGCTTTGATGCAACAAAAATGTGATTTTTTTTTGCTAATTATGTGAATTAAGACATGGTACTGTGTTATGTATTCTGGAATTATGATTTATTCAATACAAGTTGTGATGTTGTTGTACTATTAGGATTTATTCAATAGAAGATGGGTTTTTGTTGTACTATTACTCCTTTTTCTGTAATTATGTATTGTTTGAATTGGGAGATTTTATTGCTTTGAGGTGAGGCAAATGTGCTTTTTTTTGTTATTGATGTGAATTAAGGCGTGGTACTGTGTTATGTATTCTGGAATTATGATTTATTCAATACAAGTTGTGATGTTGTTGTACTATTAGGATTTATTCAATAGAAGATGGGTTTTTGTTGTACTATTACTCTTTTTTCTGTAATTATGGACTGTTTAAATTGGGAAATTTTATTGCTGCAGGGCTAAAAATGGGAATTTTTTGGTTGATTGTGTGAATTAGAGCAAGCTGCTATGTTCCTTCTTGTGTGATTCGGGTTTATAACTGAAAGATGTGATGTTGCTGTAACATTGCTCTTTTTTTTTATTTACTAAAATGGGATTTTTTTACGTGTATGTATTCTGTAATTAGGATTTATTCAGTACAAGATGTGAATAAAGTAAACCATAAGACTTTATTTGTAAATTGTCAATTGTCAAACTCAAATGTGAAATTTTTATTGCTTTGATGCTAGAGAAATGTGATTTTGTTTGTTATTTATGTGAATTAAGGCATGGTACTATGGTCTGTATTCTGTAATTAAGATTTATTCAATAAAAGATGTGTTGTTGTTGTACTAGTACTCTCTGTTTTTCTGTAATTATGTACTGTTTAAATTGGGAATTATATCACTGTATGGCGAGGGAAATGGGATATTTTTGTTATTTATGTGAACTAAGGCGTCGTACTTTGGTCTGTATTCTGGAATTTGGATTAATTCAATGAAAGATGTGATGTTGTTGTACTATTACACTTTTGTTTTTCTGTAATTATGTGCTGTTTAAATTGGGAAATTTTATAGCTGCAGGGCTAGAAAATGGGAACTTTTTGGTTACTTATGTGAATTAGAGTATGCTACTATGTTCTGTTTTCTGTGATCAGGTTTATATTCAATGACAGATGTGATGTTGTACTATTGTTCTTTTTTTATTGGATTTGATTATTTTAAGGGTTTTTAATGTGATAAAACTTTGTAGCTATCATGGATTTTTAATTGGATTTCATGGATTAGATTTGTCTGTTTCATTTTATTTTTTGTTTAATTTTCTGTGTCTTATTGCTTATGTGGGAAGAAAAATGTGCTATTTTTGGGGCAGTTTCAAAATCAGGGAGGGCCAGATATGGCTTTCTCTTTTTGATTGTTTTTTATGAGGCAAAAACTGTGACTATTTTTATATTTTTTATTCTTTAAATCCAGAGGAGGATCTCATAGATTTCATGCAACTGAATAAGGGACTATTTTGTTTAAAAGTTTCTAGGGTGATTGAATTCTGTTTTCTGTGCCATAATTGCTGGAAACACCTCGGCGGTGGGAAACGCGTTTCCCCAAAAAAGCATTTGGGAAACAGAAACGAAATGTGAAATTTTTTTGGGGAAACATTTTGAAAGCACGTGAGAAATGTATGAGAAACATGTTGGGAATGCACGTAAAATGAGTTGTAAACGTATGAGAAACGCTTGAAAAATATATGTACAACACAGGAAATGTATGTAAAATATGTGGAAATGGTATGCGAAACATTTTTTTAGAAATCACAACTAAAAATTGTGGAATACATATTAAAAAGGAAAAATAAATGTGTAGATAGTAATAAAAAATAGAAATAAGTAAAAAAATTCTACTAGAAAAGTCAAATATGTTAATAACATACATAAATCATCTATGTATGCCACTAGTAAAATACATTTTTTGACTAAGAAATCAACAAGGTAGCAGACTTCATGGGCTATTTGGAGAGAAAGTTTATAAGGGTCTGTTTGGATGCTGGTAGACTAGTGGGATGATGGTGCAGACCGAGTGATCGCGGGTTCCGGTGAACCTTAGGAGCTTGATGAATTAACCTCTAAGTTAATTAGTTCAAACCAATCCCAATTTCAGATTAGGCGTTCAAGAAGTTAATCAAATCACATTATAGTGTTTACTTTAAGTTAGCCATCGAGATAGTTCAACAATAAGCTTAAAATCTATCTCAAACATGCACCTGCAAATAACCGCTCGCATCAGAAGAAAACAATACATAGATATGGGCAACAAACATGAATGGTCTGTCTACACATTGAAAGCAAAGTAAATGTAAGCTCTAGGACCCAAGTAACTGCCTATCTAGGGTAATGGGTCTCAAGAATAAAGCATAGGCGAAAAGTAACTGGCCCAAGGGTCTCTATGGATCAAAATCAAATATTACAAGGCTGTAAGCAGTGAAGGTAAGCTTGCACTCGGTAAGGAAGCACATTACCCTAAGATCCTGCACGAGAGAGGCCCAAAAGAGTGGTGGAGAAGCCTGGAAGCTCCGGTCAGTCTAAGATATTAGCAGCTGACAAATGTAGTGATTCAGTGGCAAAAATATGTATTGAATATTAATGTGTGCAACCCGAACACTAAAATAACCAATAAGGAATATGAGTCTACAGCAAAGTGGGGAAAGCAGGGAGGCAATCAACAAGAGACTGTCCTGGACAGCAAGCTACGCAGCAAAAGCAGTGGAGGATCAAGAAGGACAAAGAAAGGACACAAGAGATGATTGTTTTAGGATGAAGTGAACAACCCCCTAAAACAGTTCCAGCGGTCCTAAATATGTATGAGATTGTAGGAAATAGAATAGATAGCAAAAGGGTAGTGAGAAAGTGGGTGAAGGTGAAGAGGAAGGGATAGGAGGTGAAGGAGATAGGGAAAATAGGGGCTGCTGCAGTCAATACTGCTAGAAATAGTCAAGGGATTGTTTTCGGAACTGTAGTGATTGGTGGGAAAAGAAGGACGTAGAAAGAAAGAAACAATGAAGAAAGAAGTGGAAGTGAAGGAGGAAAAACAGGGAAGAAATAGAGGAAATAGGAGAAAGTGGAGGGTGAAGGATGCCTTGTGCATAGGAGGAGAGATCCCCCCCCTCCAACCCTTTTTCTTTTGATGGGCATAGGAGGAGAAAGGGGAGCGAGAAGGATGCCTTGTGCATAGGAGGAGAGATTTTTCCCCTTTTTGCGATAAAGAGGGTGGAAAAACTCCATCTGTGGCTGCTCCTTGGGGGCTGTACGAAATCACATAAAAAATTAGGGTTTCTCTCCCCTTAGGCCTCCTTTTATAATGTTTTAAGTGATGGGTGCGTGGACCATCCCTACTCAACTCAACTCAATTAAGCCTTTGTCCCAAATTAGTTGGGGTCGGCTAATGAATCCTTTAGAAAATTTTCATGAAGAAGGTGAAAGGATCTACCCTGCTCAAATTGACTAAGTCTAATCCTGACACTAGTTGGGTTTGTCTACATGGATCGTTTTCTTCCGTTCTATCCTATCCAAGGTCATGTTCTCTGTTATGTTCCTAGCCCTCAAGTCTTTCCCTACTGTTTCTACCCACGTTGTTTTCGGTCTGCCCCTACCTCTTTTTACTCCATCCCTACTCAACTCAACTCAACTCAACTAAGCCTTTGTCCCAATTTAGTTGGGGTCGGCTAATGAATCCTTTAGAAAATGTTCTCTGTTATGTTCCTAGCCCTCAAGTCTTTCCCTACTGTTTCTACCCACGTTGTTTTCGGTCTGCCCCTAACTCTTTTTGCTCCATCAACTTGGCATGAGTTACTTCTTCTCACTGGAGCATCCAAAGGCCTACGTTGGATATGCCCACACCATCTTAAGTGGTGCTCTCTCATCTTTTCCTCAATCGGTGCCACCCCCACCTTTTTACGGATGTCTTCATTTTTAATTCGATCTAAACTTGTGTGGCCGCACATCCATCTAATCATTCGCATCTCCGCTACACTCATCTTATGCACATGCTGCTTCTTGGTAGCCCAACATTCTGAGCCGTACAACATGGCTGGCCTCACAGTTGTCTTATAGAGCTTTCCCTTCAACTTGGTAGGTATTTTACAGTCGCACAGAACTCCTGAAGCATGCTTCCACTTCAACCAACCTGCTCTTATTCTGTGGATAACATCCTCTTCAATCTCTCCTTTCTTATGTAGGATTGAATCAAGATAGCGAAACATATCCCTCTTAGGTACCTCTTGTCCATTCATATTTACTACATCTTCGCCCTGCCTCCTTACATTACTAAAGTTGCACTCCATTTACTCTGTCTTAATTCTGCTCAGTCTAAAATCTTTGGATTCCAAAGTAGTTCTCCATAACTCTAACTTAGCATTAACTCCTGCTTTGGTTTCATCAATTAATACTATGTCATCTTCAAATAACAAACACCACGACACATCATCCTGGATACCCTCCGCAAGTTCATCCATAACTAGAGTAAAAAGATAAGGGCTTAGAGCTGATCCTTGGGCTTGGACCATCCCTACTAGTCAGTAGGATATAACATAACTTAAGTGGGTGGGTCTAAACTATGGATCAATAGGATATAAGATAACTTAAGTGATTGGTGAATGACTTAAATACCCCATGACTTAAATACCCCTACTTAATGGCCAAAGGAATAAACATACTTAAGGCTAATAATGTCAAGGTATGGGATGAGGTGGTGTGGCCCCTAGAGGTAAATTTGTATTTTTTTCCTCACACTTATTAGTGTTTGAATATTACACTTCATTAATATATAAGGGAGAGAGGGTGGTCGACAAACATGTTCAGTCTCTCTCTCTCTCTCTCCACGATTTCTCTCCTCAGTTTACTTCTTCTTTTCTATCTCTCTTCCTCCCTTCATCCATCACTGCAGGGCTTTAATCAATATTTTCTACTTACCTTCTGCCCCTCTTTTATAATTTGTGATAAAGTTGTACCTGAGTCTTATTGTGTGGTCAGCTTTACCATAGCTATTGTGGATTGCTATCTTGGGTATTTGAAAATTTGTTTGTTTTTTGTTGTGGTTTCAAGTGGCTGAGCTGTTCTTGTTTCTGAGTTATGATTGAGAATTTCGATGTTGGATAAAAAATCATAAGACAATGGTATGCTCTCTATCTTGTAGGTGGAGGGACAGGCTGAAGAAGTTATTTTTGATCATTTGCATGCAACTGCTTTCCAGTACACTCCTTTGGGCAGAACCATACTGGGACCCGCTCAGAATATTAAGACGATCACCAAGGCGCATCTGAAGAATTACATTTCGACTCATTACACAGCTCCCAGAATGGTATGGCCTCGTACTTAACTAGAGTTGATGAGGTCTTCTGTTAGAGTCTTTTGTTAGCACGAATTGATTATTTGATGCTGGCCTTTTGTCTTCAATTTTATGTTGTATTATACTAGGATACATGAATCTAGTTTATGTAGTCATCTTGACAGGTGTTTCCTTGGGACCCAATTATTCTCTTCAGGTAATTTCAGCTGCTGGCGCAGTTAAGCATGATGATATAGTTGAGCAAGTGAAAAAGCTGTTTACAAAGCTTTCAACTGAGCCCACCACAGCCTCTCAGTTGGTTGCAAAAGAGCCAGCCGTTTTTACTGGTTCCGAGGTATGGTGACTATATTGATGCCGTATGTCATGGTCTTTCCTTATTTTTCTTCAATGGATACTGTTTCTGTCTGGGATCTTTCTTAATCCGTTTCTTCTATCATGACAATTTAGGTTCGGATAATTGACGATGATGTCCCACTTGCACAATTTGCTATTGCATTCAGTGGAGCATCTTGGACAGATCCGGATTCGATTGCTTTGATGGTCATGCAGTCCATGTTAGGTTCGTGGAACAAGAATGCAGGAGGGGGCAAGCACATGGGGTTAGTTTTCATGGCATCTTTATTGGTTGTAGTCATGGTTGTAAATTTCTATCGAAAACGGTTGCATGAAACCGAAACTACCTGAAAACAAAATTCCGGTCAAAGTCCCAAATTTCAGCCAAAATTTCGGCACAAGTTTGAAATTTGTTTTTTTTACCGAATTTCGGCCGAAATTTCGGTTTCGGCTATGTCCGAAACCGAAACCGATATTTTAAACCTTGGTTGTAGTTACATATGGACACATCCACATATATTTTGATTGTCGCCGAAACCGAAACCGAAATTTTAAACCTTGGTTGTAGTTACATATGGACACATCCACATATATTTTGATTGTCACTATACTCGTTCTCTCTTGTGATAATTGATTTTTTTTTTACTTTCTTTTGATTGTTCTTGTTAATTTCCAAATAGGTCAGAGCTTGCACAGAGGGTTGGGATTAGTGAGATAGCTGAGAGCATGATGGCTTTTAACACCAACTACAAAGATACTGGCCTCTTTGGTGTCTATGCCATTGCCAAGGTTAGATTGATTTCAGATTTTTATATACAATTCAATGTTGAAAGTACTTTCTGCCTGTGTAGTATCATACAATGACTGAGGTACTTTAGGTCAAGACAGGGTATTGAATTTGTTAAGAATTAATTTGAAAGTAATCTTATAATTCAGAAGGATCAAAGTATCAGTTTCTCTTCTTTTTCTTTTTCACGGTAATGATCCTTTTATTGAAAAAGGAAGAAATATACAATGCTAAAGATTTATAATCTATGATAATTTGATACTTTTACAGGCCCAATGTACCGTTTCTGACACTACACGATATGTGGATTAGTCAAACACTTGTCTTGTTTCAAATATACGCCTCTATTGAAATTGAATGTCATGTTTTTTTGCTTGTTACTATCATATTTGCAATTATAGCTTTGAGTAGGTGAGTCTTACAAATGCTATTCTATATTTATTATTAATTGCATCGTCTAAGTTAAATCTAGTTAAGTTCTATGATATTATATTGGTATATGTCTTAAGTCATATATCTTGAAACTGATACCTATTTGTGTATCCTTGTACTACATTTTAGAAAATGTTGGGTCGTATCTCCATTCACATGTCCGTGTCTGTATTTGTATCTGTATTACAGTCTCAACATTGAGACAATCCAATTCATCAATACAATGGCAAAGCCTAAATACCATCCTTACCCATAGAGTCAGCCACATCATTATTCTCTTTGGAAACCTGGTAGAAAACCCCCATTTCCTTCCAAAGGTCACAAGATCTACTCCAGCAAATCAACCAGCCAATTGAGTTGTCGCTATTAGACTGTTGGGAAGTATTATTAGGGCCGTTTTCAATGATTTCATTGTTTGACGAATGACTTAGGATGGTTATAATCCCTCAAGCAATGTCTGAATTAACTTAATTGGTTCCTTTATAGCCAAAGATTCCACGTAGTAAAGTCTCCCTCTCTACCTAAACAAACTTCCAACTCTTGGACCTCGAATTCCAAAGGAGCTATTTCTGCCTTTCTACATGTTTTCGGGCGAGAGTCCTATTCACTTGTTTCTTAAAGTTCATTTTTCTTGATGTTTACATTGCCGCATACTAGATTCACATGTTATACTTTATCTTAAAGCTGGCCATGGCATTGATCTAAATTTTCTTCTATGACCTGCTGCAAGATCCTTAAACCTTGTGAAAATTTGATTCTCTCTCACACACATGTATGTATGTATGTGTTTGCGCTTGCACGCTTATCCTAAAAAAATAAGGAGTAGCGGATTCCAGTTTTTGGTAGGGATGCACTTATCCTTGATAGTCAAGAATATCCCTATCCCTTGGACACACCAATCTGTGGATAAAAGTCGCGACCAACACTGTATACATTTTTTAATCTTGGAATAAGTCTGTCCTGGACAGACCTATCCTCCATCAAAATATGCCTCATGTACCTTGTTTTTCTGTTACAATCTTTTCATTTCAGACAAAAGGCATGCAGCTAAGTGTATTTGGCTCGTCTGCATTGAGATCTACATAACAAGCATTTACACTTTACCATGATATTTTCTATTTATTTTTCCAGCGGAAGCTTCGAAATCCAGTTATAATTTTCTGGGACATTACAACATCTTTCAGCCTATCTCTGCTCATAGCTTGCACTACGCATTTCTATGCGATACCATGAGTAGAGTAATATCTTATGGGCTTTCTAGTATTTGTCTAGTTTGTACTTATTTATGTTTGAGCCCTTTCAGAATGTATTTGCCAAGTGAAGATTTTAATTGATCCTTTTATTTTGTTAACCAATTCTATGATCAGCCGGACTGCTTGGATGATTTGTCATATGCAATTATGTACGAGATCAGCAAGTTATCGTACCGGGTTTCGGAAGCTGATGTTACTCGTGCTCGCAATCAGGTACTTTGTCAGCACTTGATACTTGCTGTTGACATAATTTGTTTTCTTCTATCAAGGTTTAAAACTTCGGTTTCGGACCCCGAAATTTCGAAATTTCGGTCGAAATCTGGTACAAAACCCAAATTCAATATTTTATTCAATATTAAATTTCGGCCGAAATCACCGAAATTTCGGTGAAATATTAAATTTCTGAAAAACCGAAATTTCGGCCGAAATAAATGACCGTTTCGGTTTTGGGTGATTTCGGTGTCGGTCTCCACCGAAATTTCAGATTTCGGTCGAAATTTAAAACCATGTCTTCTATATAGGGCATGTTTGTTTTAGATTATGACGACCGATTGTGGAATCCCCAACCAATTATTGGACCGAAAATTTAGTGCAATTTTCGCTCCAATAATCGGTTGCGGACTCTACAATCGGTTGTCATAATCTAAAACAAACAGGGCCTTTGGTCTTAACATGTTGTAACCTGAATTGGTATATGACCATAATCGCTGTTTCTTTATACATAAACATCACTTTAAGTATGATATAGCCACAAATATACAATGACAAATGACCAGGACTAATTTAATTTGACTCTTTCTGTAAAATATTGCCAACTTTTCAGTTTGCTGACTGATGGTGTGTCATTTATATTTGGGATTTGCTAGGGACCATCGCAGAAGACATTTTGCAGATGGTCTATCGCATGTCAGACCAGCCACAGAGGCTCACTTTTCAGCAGATTTTGTCATCATTCATGAGGTGGCTGGTCTGACTTTCGACAGACCACCTCGAAATGCCTTCTGCGATGGTCCCTAGCAAATCCCTTTATATTATACTCTACTAGTGGTTCTTATGCACGCATATACATGTTTGCTCTTGCTACTGTACTGTGAGTAAAGTGGCTACATGTGTTGGATTTATGGCAATCTGTATGTTTTTTATTGCTAGTTGATTCTTTAACCTCTACTTGTGACTCAATCCTCTTGAATCCTACTTTCCTATTGTGATGCTAGCAGTTTATAGTGATAGCCATTGAAAAAGAAAAAAAAAACAGTTTACTTTATGGCAATATATTTAATCTGTTTTTTTAATGGTATATTTAAACTGTTTGCATATTTAAATTTGACTAATTCGTTCGGAGTTGAATAGAGTAGTGCTGCCACTTTGCTCTATGTGTAGTTTATGCTGAATTACATGGTCATTAGTCTGAAATTTAGGGAATTTTTTGAGATGAAGAATGTAAGGAAAATTTCCTTTTCCTTGTTCTTATAGAGGACTTGATTTTATAGCCTCATACAGACATACACATATACATCATATATACACACACACGCACACACCCATGCGCATATGTTTGTATCTAGTCTATGTAATTATGTATGTGTTATACCTTAATAAATGCATGACAGAATTTTACTGATCACGGAAAGAGTGCTCTCGGGAAATATACAAAGAAACTCTTTCAATTCAAGTAACAGAGGGTGGGAATAATCTCATACATCCTTCAAATCAAGTTATACACACACACACACACACACACACACACACACACACACACATGCATACACATGTACACACACCACATTTCTTGGATAATCTACAATGCATCTTATGACGTGATGGAATGAGATCTGAATGTCAATTCAAAGGTTATGGAACTTTGCCTCAATATTTGCAACTCTTCACATTGCTAAGCCGTTAGACTCATTTTCCATAATTGACGTCTGAAGGGGTTTGGGAAAGATTAGGGCTCTCCAGAAGTGTCCCGCCTTCATTTCATTGGAATTACCAATTCCAATATACCTCAAAAAATTAATATCATCACTTTGCTGTTGTTTCTAGCAATCTATGTTCTCTCCTGATAGACTTTAATGCTTTAGCTACCGATCAAGCTGTCATCAATTGGAAAGATGTATGTCGAGCTTTTTCTTGTTAGATCTTGATCTTCTTCTTCATCCTACCTTGATATTCTTGAAGTAGTAGTTTTGATGTGCTCATGGACGCCCTCCTAGCGGAGGAGATGCTCGGTTACGAGAAGGGTGATTAGAGTATATTATAGGCTAAAGAGAGGGAGTTGCCAAGACTTACAGCCTGGGGGCTTAATTGGTGGTCTTCTAGAGGGGGAGAGAGAGTATGGTATTGGTCATGATAGAGAATGAATGAAAAATCTGAAAATTTTGACCTTGAGGAAAATTTTTAGGGGACAAATTATGGAAGGGCGATGGGGAAAAATTACGAGAAGGGTGATTAGAATGTATAGGCTTTAGCCCGACAGAGCCTTGAGGGGGAGTTGGTTCCCTCATTTAGACACATTCCTAGAAGTGCAAACTGCATAGTGGATGGTGTAGATAGAGAAGGAATCGATAGAGTCGGTGATGCGGATAGGAGCAGCATTTATTCTTTTTTGTAGCTTGTTCGTAGCTTGTTCGATGTTATTCGCGGTAGGGTCATATCGACCCAGGACTTCCCATTAGTCATTAATAAGATCTTTGTCATCTTTAAAGCAATCTAGATCAAACCATGAAGGCAGTATGTAACTCTCCTTTTCAATAAAACTTCGTTACTGATAAAAAAATGTAAAATGCTAGTCAAGTTACCTTGACACTGTTAAATTGATCGGTTCCTTGATCTGGTGGGCAGCTTCCATGAATTTGCCCCATTGCTACTGGTCCCATTAGATCGAATATGACTAGCCCCTTGATTGAGGGTGATGAAAATGGTTGAAGAAAATTTCAGCTGTTGATTGTTTGCAGCCTAGATCTGATGTGCCCTCATACTTGTTCGGCATGGAATCCGGACCATTGTATTGCCGCTTGTGGGAAGAAATTGGGTTATACATTCCTATCCAAATGCGATGCTGATGCATATAAGCTTCATGGCCAATTTTTAGCTCAATGAATCTGCCAAAATACAGCTGGCTAGAAATAGAGATCCATGTGCATACTAATTGGATGCTTGAGAATATGAGGGCATTTGTTGGAACCTTAGTTAGCAAAACCTATGATGGGGAAAATGGTGAGCTAAAAAGATGAGTTTAAATGTCTTTGGCTCAGAAAAATGGATAGAAAACTGTCCAAGAAAAATAAAACAAAAATGACTAAGTACGGCGAGTGAAAAAAATGGGTTTAAAACAGCTTTGTTTTAATAAAACATGATAAAAAGTGTTTTTTTTAAATGACATGATAAAAATTGTTTATAATCCAAAATTCTCTAATATCTGTTAAAGAAATTCTAAAATAGAAAATTAAAGTCTCTTAAGACTTGTGAAGTGGTTTGTTCACACAGACGGAAGGGTCACTACATTGTTTTAATAAAATGGGATAAAAAGTGTTTATAATCCACTTTTCAAAAAAAAAAAAGTGTTTATAATCCAAAATTCTCAAATAGCTGTCAATACATGTTATCAAACTATAAAGTAGAAAATTAAAGTCTCTTGAAACTTACGCAGTGGTTTGTTCACATCGACAGAAGGGTCTTAACTTTGACTTTTCACCCTCAGACTAACAAAAATGCATTTGGAGCTTATCGGCATATAATAGAATTAGATCATTTATAAGCAGACGCTAGTTCGGATAATCCATCAATACATTTTTTTTATTCATCCAACAATACATTTTTTTAGGGTGATGATATTTTCACCCCCCTGCAGTATGCATTCACCCCCCTTTTAACGTGATTTGATGTCAAAAAGTGTTAAAGTTGCCCACTGTTCGCGTTATAAGGTGGGCGAATGCATGCTGCAGAAGGGGTGAAAAACATCATCTCCCTTTTTTTAATTCATCCAACACTAGTTCTCAGTTCAACACACATCAGATCTCCTCGAAGACCTGAGGGTGCCCACTGTTCATGTTATAGGGGGACGAATGCGTGCTGCAGAGGGGGTGAAAATATCATCTCCCTTTTTATAATGCATCCAACACTAGTTCTCTGTTCAACACATCTCAGATCTCATCAAAGACTGAGGGTGATTTTGAGAAAAATAAGTCCTGAAGGGAGAAACACTCGCCCACTCCGAAGTATTCTTTTTCATTTTTTAAAATGAATAAATGGAGTTTCTCTATTTTTAAAATTTTGACATTACGAAATTGAGAAAAAATGTCAATATACATTTCCAAAAAAAAAAAAAACGATTTTAAAATTTATATTTTGAAAAAAGCTAAGTTTTGTTGACTTAGGTTGGTATCAGTAATGATATTTTATCCATGCTTGTTTGGTGGATTTTCTGATTGCCCATAGAATTTTGTTTCCTCTTCTAGGATAATGCAGAACAGTTTCTCTCTTCTAATAGTGTAATTGAAATATTGCTTTCAGATTGAGCAAAAATAATAATAAAATTCAGAATGCATATCATTATGACTGACGTGGTGTTTCACAGCTGAAATCTTCTCTACTACTACACATTGATGGAACCAGTCCTGTTGCTGAAGATATAGGTCGCCAGGTAAATATTTATTGGGAACTTCTTGTTGGTTCTGAAGAGGTCACTCTCTTTCTCTTTCACCTATATTACAGCCACTTTTCTTTTTCTCGCAGCTACTTACATATGGCCGCAGGATCCCGTTTGCTGAACTGTTTGCAAGAATTGATGCAGTGGATGCAAGCACCGTCAAACGTGTTGCAAATCGGTTTATATTTGACAGGGTAAGGATTGGTATATTGCAATAATTTGCATACTAGTATTAAATATTGAACCATGTGAATATATATATATATATATATATATATATATATATATATATATATATATATATATAGAGAGAGAGAGAGAGAGAGAGAGAGAGAGAGAGAGAGATATAAAAAATATAAAAAGGTATTAAATAAGAATAAAATGAGTAATTATCTAGTTTTCATTCAAAACTATTAAATTAAATATAAATTTCCATGATTAATAATCCGAAGCACAAACCATATTCATCGTACAATAAATCACTAAACAAAGCACAAACTATATTCACTATACAAAAAATCATTATATAATTTTTCACAAGAGTAAACAAAGCACATTCTCAATTCTATAAGGGATTTGCTAGCGTCCATCGCAGAAGGCCTTTCACGGATGGTCTGTTGCATCTGACAGCAGCCACAGAGGCTCATTTTTCAGCAGATTTTGTCTTCATTCATGAGGTGGCTGCTGTCAGATGCAACAGACCATCCGCAAAATGCCTGCTGCAATGGACACTAGCAAATCCCATTCTATAATAATCATCATACAAAGAAATGCTAGCATTAAACAAAGCATATTGAAATGATTTTCATTTTGAAATCACAATCATTTCTCAAATCCAAAACAGACAGAATCATAAAAATCGTAAAAAGAATGGTAAAAACACACGATTCAAAGTCGAATCGTACTATTTTTTTACGAAAAACGTTTCTTCCGATTTGAATCGTTCAACCCACATTTCGATTTGAATCGTACGACTTTAACAACAGTGAATGAGAGGACGTTGTTCTTTAAGGAAGTTAGTAATTGTTTTTCTCACGCATTGATATCTGTTTTTTGTGGGGGTTTTTACAGGATGTTGCAATTGCCGCGATGGGGCCCATCCAGAGCCTCCCCGATTACAACTGGTTCAGGCGCAGGACCTACTGGCTCCGCTATTAGGCTGTTGTTTTACGATTTATCTGCCACATCACAAGCTCTCGTAAACATGGGTTCCGTGTCGCTGCGCGCACAATTTTTCTTCCTGAGAAGCCTTTAATGGCTGCTGTTTTTGTTTTGGTTTTTTGTTCTGTAAAATCCAAATTCCAATCAAATAATTAAGCTTTCAATAACAGGCAATGGTAATGTTTTGCCAAACAGCATTCTTTCTATTGTCAAAGGTGCTGGTGATTTTGTGGGTTCTTTGATTAGAATGCGATAATTAAATGGCTTACATTGAAGAATGTGGGGAACAAGCTAAGTTTTCATGGATCTTCACACTTTCTGCGCAAGGAATTTCAGCACTCTTTGTTGCATTAGTGCTTGTGTATGAGAAATTTTCTACTGGATTTTAATTTGTAGGCACAAGAATAGAGTTCCATCGGCGAAACAGAAGACAATTGAAAACCAGCTGCAACTTTCATTTTTTATTTTCTAACATGTTTGAAATCAATTTAGTCTTAAGATTCAACTGAAAGCACACCCACATGAATTTTGATCTACTCTCCAATTCCAACCATGAAAGGTTACTGCTAGAAATGTTATCTGCAATCCGATGTCTTGTTAATGAGACTCCTCTATTTGTTAAACACCTCTTTGATTGCCTCTTATTAGCCTTCTTTATTCTATCTGGAATTACCATAAGCCTTTAGCAGTTGACTAGAAAATTGTTAAACGAAGAAAGGGGCAGTTTGGACTTTGGAATTACAACAAGGCTTTGTGATAGTTTCTCATTAGTATTTCTCTTCACATCCACCCACAATTCCTACAACTCCTCAAGTTAACAGAAACAAACACAAATGTTCTTCAACTCCTCTCATTGCTAGTATTTTAGATCAGGCAGAACAAGCTAAAGACAATCACATGGAGGGACTCTCCTTTCCTTGGTCTTTGTTGGATGCATTAGGTGTTCCTTTAGATACATTATTTCATTTGATCAAGAACCCACTGGTGAATCAGATTCCTTCTTTGGTAGCTATTTCCAAGCCAAGAGATAGAGCAAAAGATGGTGTTCTGTTTGTGGTTGCTTAGCAGAGAGCTGGCTGGAGCTTGTTTGTGAAAGCAATGGGAGACTTGCTCCATAGAACCTCTCAGTTACTTTAGCTTTGCGCTCAGGTGCACTTAAAGTCTTATTGCTTAGATGTTTGTTTTAAGATGAGTTCGCCCTTGCTATATAGTCTCAAATAGGGTACAAATTGAGGTGAACAGACTGGACCCAACCCCAACTTGATAGGATCAGTAGTGGTGAAACACCTTAAATAGTTTTCAAGGCCCCTTTTGGTCTAGATTGCACATACATTGCAGGGAACAAGTATATGTGGGTCCTACCTGGAGTTCCGAGGTTCAATCCCAGCTTACCTACCAAAAAAAAGGTTTATGTGGGGCCCTGATGATCCAAACCCTCCATCTGTTTGACCAGTGGGCTATTCTGAACATGCTTATCCCCATACCTACCCTACCAGTCCAGCGTCCTACATCTCATTTTGGTTCAACACATTACGAGATATCACGATATTTTGGATTCTTTCTATTTCTCGCGGTACATTAAAGTCTAACTAGTCTATGTTGTGAGAATTTAAATCAGTTTTTGGGAAACAATTTGGGCGATGATTCTGTAGAATAATGCGCTCCCCTCTTAACGTGATTTGAGTATTTGACGTCAAAAAGCGTTAAAGTCTGCCCACAATTCCGTTCAAGCGGGGCGCATTATCCTACAGGGGATGGCATCAAGAGAGATGTATGCTAGGTTACGGGGCGTTACGCCATCTCCAACATAAATTTGGGCCGTTGATCCATCGGCCACCATAAGCTAAAAAATCACGGCAATCGAGCGATTAAGATCCTTCGATTGTAGCAATTTTGAGCTATGATTTATTCACAGCTGGCCCCATCAAATCAACAAAATCAAGGGTAGAGATGACATGACTGACAAAGCCAATTAATCTGGTGGTCCCTACATGATGGACCTGCCATATCAGAAAATCTGGGTAGTCAATGCCTCATAATGGACGGTCAGGATTACGTATAAAAATAAGAAAAAAGAAACAATTATTTTTTAGGCTATGGGCCATCCAAATGGTGGTCCACTAGATCAATGGCTCAGATCACCCGATCATTAATGTGTCTCACAATTTCTCCTTCCGAGTTGCAGAGGTATAAATGGCCGAATAGGACCCACACGCGCATTTTAGGAGGAATCATACCATGTGTGGGCCCCACCTTAATGACAGTCATCTGTGTTGTGGTCTTCACTTGATGAATGTGGTAGGGCCTCCATTCATAGCTCCATATAGTTGGCCTTAATTGATTTTATCACAACCGTCCAATTCATGTTTTTACTTTCCATACTTTTCCAAGAAATTATTGCGATCCAATCAGGGCCTTATTGTTAGGCTTTTTCATAATGCTTCCCTATTGACACTCACGATTAACCAGGGGACATCCCTGGTAGTCATAAGGGATTTCAATGTGCAACCAAACAAGGGCTTTTAATGAACGTTTTAAATTTCGGCCGAAATCTGAAATTTCAGACCGAAACCTAAATTGTCTAATTTTTTGAAATTTCGGGTTTAAATGAAGGTTTTAAATTTCGGCCGAAATCTGAAATTTCAGACCGAAACCGAAATTGTCTAATTTTTTAAAATTTCGGCGAAATTTTTGATAAAATATTAAGTTTTTATTCCTTTACAGAATTTCGGCCGAAATTACCAGATTTCTGGCCAAAAGAACGACATTATGAGCGCCTTTACCAAATTTCGGGATTTCGGCTAAAATTTCGGTTTCGGTGAGGACCAAAATTACCCCCGAAACCGAAATTGTATAATTTTTTGAAATTTCGGCAAAATTTTTGATAAAATATTAAGTTTTTATTCCTTTACAGAATTTCGGCCAAAATTACCAGATTTCTAGCCAAAAGAACGACATTATGAGCACCTTTACAGAATTTCGGGATTTCGGCTAAAATTTCGGTTTCGGTGAGGACCAAAATTACCCCCGAAACTGAAATTTAAACCCTGGGTTTTTCTAACGTGACACCCAAATGTGCCAAAAACCTATAACCCCATCCCTCATGTACGGAGTCCGTTGCACACATTAATCGGAAGATGCTAATCCTAATTTGGCGGATTTGACCTTGTTTTACGTTGTGATAGTCTATCAGATCACGAAGTATATCACTTATGTTTACTAATGATATAATAATCATTTGCTTACTTGGGCCACCAGCTTGTAACATAAAAGGGGTGTTACAAATACTAGGGCTGCAACATTTGTCGGGTTTAAAAATCATGGGTCTTGCGTAGGTTCGGATTTTAAATTGGAAAAACCCACTCAATCTTGGGTAGGGCCGGGTATAAAGAAAAAAAAAACCCGAAACCCAAAACCCAATCCGATTCATATGGGTGTACTATGACTTTATTAAATATCTCTTGAGTAACATAGAAAATGATTTTTCAATATATTGATACAATTGCTTTCATTTTGGTGATAAAAATATAGCGTCCTTCTTAAAAATGATTTATGCTCTCAAGTGTTTTGATAGACATGCGCTACACTTGTTTGTCCTGTAGTATTTAAAGGGATGTCAGAGGATATTACGGTTCTCAAAAAGCTCTTAAAACCCTTTAAATACTACACGATAAACAAGTGGAGCGCATGTTTATCAAAAACACTAAGGGGCCGTTTGGATACGCGGATTTTAGAAGCCAGGTTTTTAGTTTGAAAACAGTGTAAAAGAGGGTTAGAGACGAGAGAAAAAGAGGACTAGCCGTCGTTTTTTACTCATTTTTGACTTCTCTCCCTTATTTCCATCAGCAAGAGAGTAGCAAATCCTCCCATATTTCCAGGTTTTAGAAATCATAGGATGTAGGAGAGATTTTTAAAACCTGATTTTCTTGCCTAAAATCTAAGAAACGCTGCTAGAACAACATCCAACAACTTGATTCATACCCTCTTTTACACTGTTTTCAAACTAAAAACCTGGATTCTAAAATAAGCGTATCTAGGGGCCGTTTGGATACGCGGATTTTACAATCCGGGATTTCTTCAAAATTGTAGCTAAGAGACGAGAAGAATCAGACCAGCCATCGTTTTTTACTCATTTTTGACTTCTCTCCCTTCTTTCCATCAGCAAGAGAGTAGAAGATCCTCCCATATTTTCAGGTTTTAGAAATCTTAGGATGCGGGAGAGATTTTTAAAACCTGATTTTCTTGCTTAAAATCCAGAAAACAGTGCCAGGACAGCACACATCAGCTTGATCATGAACCCTCTTTTACATTGTTTTCAAACTCAAAACCTGGATTCTAAAATCCACGTAGGGGCCGTTTGGATACACGGATTTTAGAATCTGGGATTTCTTCAAAATTGTAGCTAAGAGACAAGAGAAGAATCAGACCAGCCGTCCGTCGTTTTTTACTCATTTTTTACTTCTCTCCCATCTTTCCATCAGCAAGAGAGTAGCAGATCCTCCCATATATTCAGGTTTTAGAAATCTTCGGATGCAGGAGAGATTTTTAAAACCTGATTTTCTTGCTTAAAATTCAGGAAACGCTGCTAGGACAACACACAACAGCTTGATCATGAACTCTCTTTTACATTGTTTTCAAACTACTGGATTCTAAAATCCGCGTATCCAAACGGTTTAAGCGCTGAAATCATTTCCCTAAATTTATTTACTTGATGACATAAATTTAGAGATTTTTGGCATGAAGGTTTTTTTTTCTTACGATCTTTAAAATGCATCCATATCCTATGCTAAAAAATGAAAAATTAGACCAAACCTGAGAAACTATCCTATCCTGGGTAGGATTGGGTTTACGAAGCTCAGGTTTTCCTCCTTTAAAAAAAGGGATAATTACATTTACACCCCCTCTAGTTTCTGACACATCCACTTCAACCCCTATAGTTTAAAAAGTGACACATACATCCTTCTAGTTTCGTTTTGTTTAAGGTTTGCCCCCTCAGCTTAAGGTTCGTCCATAGATTGAAGGGTTAGGATGATCCGATGGAGTTGATTTTTTGGGCACACCCTATCTATGTCAGGACCCATCAAATGAACGCTTTGGATCATCCAAATAATGTAGGCACATACCCGAATCCAAAGCGTTTGGTAGTGTTTGGATTATGCATCCATATCCTATGCTAAAAAATGGAAACTAGACCAAACCTGAGAAACTATCCTATCCTGAGTAGGATTGGGTTTACGAAACTCAGGTTTTCCTCCTGGGAAAAAAAAATCAAATAAAAATTAGCCCCGCCCCGCCCCGCACTAGTGGGGCCGCGTGTTAATTGAAAACGGGGCAGTTGGAGGGAAAAGGCTTTTTGTCGCTAAAAGGCGATGATTTTCTACTTGGGCTCCCTCGTTTCCATCGAAGAGAAATCGGAGTTTCTTCTAGAAGTTTCCTCCGCCACTTTCATAACCCACTTCTTCTACTTCTTCAACCTTTGATATCTTCGCCTTCTCTTTCTACAAAATTCATTTTCGCCCTTTCATTTTGCCAACTTCAGATCTGAGGTTCCTCATATTTCTTCTTCAGATTTACCTTCTTTTTCTCTGTCAGATCTCTCTTTCTTGCTCTGATTCGAATTTATTCATATTTCTGTGTCATCGCTCTCTCTCTCTCTCTCTCTCTGTGTGTTTCTTTTCGAATTATCCTGATTTTATCTATATTTCATCTTTTGATCTGAGCTATTGACGTTCAGATCCGTTTTTCTTCTTTGATTTCTTCTGTTTCTTGCTCTGATTCCAAGTTTTTCGACTTTTTTGCCTCTGTTTTGGTTAGATTAGGGTTTTTATCTGTTTTTCGGATCTAATTCTCTGCATTTACTTTGTTTCTTCCCGTATTCGTGAGAATCAAGGTTTAAGGAAGCTGTTTTCGCTTAGAATCCTCTGCATTTGTTTTGTTTCTTCTGTTTTTCGAACAAAGTGAAGTTTTTTATGGTTCTCTTCATTTGCTTTGTTGCTTCTGTTATTCCTGCAAAATAAGTTTCTAGATTTATTTCTATAGAGCTTTAACCACGATCTGTGCATTTTTCTTTCTTCATTTGTATCTTTGATCATCCATGGCTTCGTTCTCTGTTCCTTGTCCCAAATCCTCTGGATTGTCCTCGCATGCTTTGCAAAACCAGAATCCACAACAAAAACAACAAGCTAATGTATCATTATTTTCATCTCCGAAACCTAGGTCTTCACTGTTAACCAGATCGTTGCTAGATCAACCACTGTTCCCAAGGTTCCAGGTGAGTTTATTTTCTTATATGAATTTTGACTTTGATAGATTTGTAGTTGCTTTTGTCATTTTTCTTTCATTATTTATGGTAGAGAATGGTTTCATGTTTTTTTTTTTTTTTTGTGTGTTCTTTAATTCCTTTTGTTTGGTCTCTAACCTAAGGTATGGTGAGAGTTTTTTGTGATCTTTACCTTTATTGTCATTTACTGCTCTAGTAAATTAATATGTTTCTTCTAGTTATGCTGATGCTCTTGTTTATTTATCTCTTTTATTTCAGCATATTACTCTGAAATATTGAGTACTTATGGGCTGTTGATGTTTAGATGTTGAGATTAGGACCGTTCCCTAAGTTGAATTTTACTTTACAGAGGGGCATATTATAATTATAACAACTTGAAATGAAATTCTCCTTCTCGCCCTCTCTCTCTCTCTCTCTCTCTCTCTCTCGTACACACACACTTAAAGTGATATAAGGAAACATTGTTCAAACTGCATACAAGCGAGCATTAGTGTTGCACTGTATACAAGTACACTTCGTATGTAGATGCATAAAAAACATTCTTCAGTCTCTTCGGTAGAATTAGTTGTGGTGATCGCATCAGCCATGAACTCTGGCGTAGTAGTGGCAGCAACACCAATGACGGATGCAGGAAGGGAGACTCCTGTTTGGCAGTGCCACGAGTAAGAGGAGGGGATGATGGACAATACCGATACGATAATTAATATTCTAATGGCTTATATAAAATATGACCATTATTTAGTATAATCGCTCCAACAGGTTATATATGTTGAAGAGAAGATGCAGAGGAGAAAATGTGAGTTGGGGATGAACTACGCCTCACTCAAATATTTATATAAAGAGGGAATATTACATATGACCAATATGCCCATAGGCATTTACACACACACACACACATATATATATAAAACACTTTCCCTCAAGCTGGAATGTAAATGTCAAACATTCCTAGCTTGCTACAAATATCACTCAATTTTGGATCGGTTTAATGGCTTGGTCAACATATCAGCTAATTGATCCACATATCTAGTAAACACTATGCATATCTCCCCTTTATGGATCCTATGCCGGATAAAGTGGCACTCGACCTCAATGTGTTTGGTCCTCTCATGGAAGACCGCATTTGTGGCAATGTGGATCGCAGCTTTGTTGTCACAATATAACTGAGAAGGAGATGATGGAGGAAAACCGATCTATGACAAAAGGGATGTTGGAAAGGAAAAGATGGACTTGCCTTTCTCACCCAATTGCCATTTCTGCTTTTTTACCGTTGCATATACTTGTTACCATGTTTGGAAGATCACTACTGATCTCTTGGGATTTGATTGAGTAAGAGAGGGCAAATGACCGTTGCATCTTCTTCTATTTATTACCACTGAATGTGTAATGTTTCTCATGAATGAAAGACTAAAAGAGCTCTCATGGCATAGCCGAACCACGTAAAACCTTTGTCCCGTTTGGTCTTCTTTGTGTTTTCATGGTATCAGAGCATGCTCCATCCCTTTCCAGAGATAGCTTGATCTTATTGCCCACCACCGCATCTGTCTTTTTTCGTGTAGCCGTTGCAACCAAAACCATCATATGTTGCACCCATCTTCCGTTATCTCCAAGATCATCTTTCTCCCTTGTTGCACCAAACTTCTACAGAGTTAAGCAACTCAGTGATGTGGGTTGGAAAGTCAAAATAAAGGTGCTTGCAAGTTATTTATCCCTTTCTAGTTACTTTATCCCTTCTTTTCTCAAAACCATCATATATTCATTATCTTAATCCCATCTGTACAAGCTTTCATTAATATTACCTTTCCCAAGTTACTTTATATCTTTCACCAAGGCAAGATATTTTTTTTTCAACCGTCCTCTCACATCCATCAACAAGTCATTATTTTATTTCCCACCTGCTCCTCCCTTTAATTCATTAATTTATTTCAACAATTCACATCCCTCTGATGTCCATACATACACCCTCCCCCAAGGGCTCCTAGAATATGTAATGCACGAGAAGACTTGTACTGTTCGTTGTACGCAAAAAACAAAATACCAGTGAAGGCTCTGCTTGCACGCCAAGTGCGTGTGGCTGCCTGCTTCTCTGATTGATCTACAGTGTGCCTTCCTTAAGGACATCTTACTTGAGTGGCAGTTGATCTTTGGTGCTCTTAGCGATGTCTTTTCTTGACTCGTCAATATTGGTACCTTCGCTCCTTATTTATTTGTGAATCATGGATGATAGTGTTAAATCTAAGGGTAAAACCATTATTCATTAGTCTGAACAAAATATTGGGATAAGGCTTACCTTTGTTCCTCTCAATGGGCTAAACTATGTCTCATGGTCTAGAATCGCATCTTTAGCCCTTGGAGGGAGGTCAAAGGCAGATTATATAAACGGGAAAAAGAAAATCCTTAAAATCACTGATCCAAATTTTGAGGAATGGCAAACCAATGACCAATTAGTTATGTCTTGGATTTTAAATTCAATGGAGCCAGCTATAGCTGAAATTTTCACACAAGGGCTAAAGATGCGATTCTAGACCATGTGGGATGGCAAACCAACTAAAGATGCAAATGCAAAAGAACTTTGGGACTCTATTAGAGAGATTTATGGGTACCAAGATAACTTTGCTAGAATATTTCGGCTAAAGCAAGAAATCTCTGTAGTCAATCAGGAAAATAAGACTGTAACTGAACTCCTTGCCACATTAAAACCCATGTGGGATGAATTAGCTATTTATTGTCCTCTGACCACTGATATTGTTGAGTTAAAAAGGAGGAATGAACAAGAGAAAAATTTTCAACTCTTGTGTGCGTTAAAACTTGAATATGAGCAGGTTCGGAGCCAACTTATTCTTTCTTCAGAATTGTCAAGTTTGTCAAGTGTGTGTGCCACCTTAATAAGGGAAGAAACTCGGAAAAAGGTTATGAGTGTTGGCACAAAACCTGAATCTGAAACAAGTGAAAAATCTGCCTTTATTTCAACAACAAAAACAGCAAGCTAATGTATCATTATTTTCATCTCCGAAGCCTAGGCTTCACTGCTAACCAGATCGTTGCTAGATCAACCACTGTTTCCAAGGTTCCAGGTGACCTTATTTTCTTATATTAAATTTGACTTTGATGAATTTGGAGTTGCTTTTGGCAGTTTTCTTTCATTATTTATGGTAGAGAATGGTTTCATTTTTTTTTTGTGTTTGATCTTTAATTCCTTTTGTTTGGTCTCTAACCGAAGGTATGATGTGAGTTTTTTGTGATCTTTACTTTTATTGTCATTTACTGCTTTAGTAAAATTAATATGTTTCTTCTAGTTATGCTGATGCTCTTGTTTATCTATCGCTTTTATTTCAGCATGTTATTCTGAAATATTGAGTACTTATGGGCTGTTGATGTTGAAATGTTGAGATTAGGAATGTTCCCCAAGTTGAAATTTACTTTACAAAGGGGCATATTATAATTATAACAACTTGAAAAGAAATTCTCCTTCTTGCCCTCTCTATTTGTTTGTCTCTCTGTCTCTCTCTCTGTCTCTCTCACTCTCTCTCTCTCTCTATGTACACACACATAAAGTGATATAAGGAAACATTGTTCAAACTGCATACAAGCAAGCATTAGTGTTGCATTGTATGCAAGTACATATCAATGTAGATGCATAAAAAACATTCTTTAGTCTCTCCGGTAGAATCAGTTGTGGTAGTCGCATCAGCCATGAACTCTAGCGTAGTAGTGGCACTGGCAGCAATACCAATGGTAGAGGCAGGGAGACTCCTGTTTGGCAGTGCCACATGGCTAGGAGTAAGAGGAGGGGATGATGGACAATATCGACACGATAATTAATACTCTAATACCTTATATAAAATATGACCATTATTTAGTATAATCACTATACCAGGTTATATAAAATGTGAATTTCATTACTCTAATACCTTATATAAAATGTGACCATAATTAACTAATATTTTATTGCTATAATAGTTAATGTTCTATAAATTTATAATCTCTTTTATCTTATTGCTCATTCCAAAAATCGACACTGTTCCCATGCTAATCGTTTATACTCTCTTATTTCTAAAACTTAATAGAAAAATCCAGTGATATAAGACATAAGAAAGTACCTTCTTAGGAAGCATTGTTCAAACTGTGTACAAACAAACATTAATGTTGCACTGTATGTAAGTACACACTTTATGTAGATACATAAAAAACATTCTTCACTCTCTTCAGTAGAATCAATTGTGGTGGTTGCATCAGCCATGGACTCTGGTGTAGTAGTTGTAGCAACACTAATGGTAGATGCAGACAGGGAGACTCCTGTTTGGCAGTGCCACGTGGCTAGGAGTAAGAGGAGGGGGTGATGGAGAATACCTATATGATAATTAATACTCTAATTCCTTATACATACACTCGAGAGTTAACAACTATAAGTCTCAAAGAAACATGAGACTTATAATTGTATGTAAGCCCACCCCCCTCCCCCGGCGCGTGGGCGGGCGCCGGGGGAGGGGGGTTGTAATTGGATACAACGAATATAATGTTGGAAGACTGTTTGTTTAGCGTTTTAGGTTGAGGGGAGGGGGATAACAAATGCCTGTGTATTTCTAACTATGAGTGCTTGAACCAAGGAATATAGCCTTGTCTTGTATATTTTTTATTTCATTTTTTCTTTTTATAAGGGATTTGCAGTTTAGTTTCTATTAGAGACATGCAGTTAATTCATATACCGGGGAGAGTTAAAATGGAACTTTGCTTTTTTTTTTTTTGGATTGATTGGAACTTTGCTTTCGTTACCCTACCAGAATCTGTGCTTTCTTATTCGCAGCAGTTTGGTGTGCAGAATATTCTTAGTCTTATTTAACTTTATTTAACATTCTTTAATTACAACTGTTGTCTTTTGTAGGGGCCTAGTCGGAACCAATCAACCATTTTGAAGGCCCAGGTTAATGAGGTAAGCTTCCTATTGCAATTTCAATTTTTTTTTATAGACCTGTTACTCTTACCTGGGATTGAGCCCATTGCTCAATTGGATGGTGCTGTATGCAACTAGACCTAGTTCATGAGTTTCAGTCCCATGGCGTACATTTTCAAAAAAAAAAAAATGTTGCTTTCGGCTTCTATTGAACTCATTTTGTACACCTAAGGTCGCTGTTGAGAAATCCCCAACCAATTTGGAAGTGCCATTATCTGATTCGAAGGACGTTGAGCCAGCAAATGAACCAGAGCTCCATGCTGCAGTTTCAGATGCCTCTATCTCTGCTTTCATGGCCGAAGTTGCAGATCTTGTTAAGTGAGTAACTCTATTTAATAGTTCTCAAGGAAATTCAGGGAGAAAATGTTGAATTTTTTACCGAACTTAATTTTTTTATTGAAATGATAAATGCTTTGATTGATCAAACGAACGAGACAACATGAGAAAACAGGATAAGAAAACCACGACTCATGCCTTCACAAAACATGAAAACAGCAGTTTTCAATCTCAGTGCATATCTCAAACAGCAGTTTTCAATCTCAGTGCATATCTCAAATATCATGTTGAGCATGTGGGCGAATCTCCATGGCCCAACTCTCCGCCTCACTGCCCGGCTAATCGTATTTAATGAGTGCCCTTCGAACTAAAGTGGATCATCCGGATTTCTTCCAAAGATATGCAGCCTAGCCAACAGCGTCAAAACCTTCCCTTGTTTTTCCCCCTACATTGCCCATCTTTTTCATCAGTTTTTATATCCTGACTTAAACATATCAGCCCTACCAGTGTCACTCATATATCCTACCCCTATCCTATAATCCTCCAAGGTTTTAAATTTCGGTTTCGTACCTATTCGGATTTCGGTCCGAAATTTGGTATTAAGCTTCGAAATTTGGGACCGAAATTCCGAAATTTCGGACTGAAATTTTGCAACATATTTTTTTTTAATGCCATTTTCTCGAAATTTCCGAAATTACCGAAATTTCGGCCGAAATTTGGTATTTCGCGAAATATCAAATTTCGGGATAGTTAGGAGTTGTTAGTAGATCCGATATAGTTAGGAGTTTTTAGAAAACTGTTTTCTTCACGATTCCTACGAAAACTGTTGGGAAAACTGTTTTTATTCATTAGAAAACTGTTTTTTTTTCACTTGGGATTATTTTTTTGGAACATGATTGGGTTAATTTAATTTATTTTGATGGTTGAACTTTTAAGCTTAGCATATCTTTGAAAATCCTCTCTGTATTTGATTATTTTTGATTTGTTTGTGCTGATTTGGGAATATTGAGTTAGATCTTAGAACGCATATATTGCTCCTGAATCATCAGGAAGTCTCCTGCGAAACTTAGGTCTGCACCGGACTGCATTTATCCTCTTTCACCCAAGAAATGAGAACTACTAATAAAGATAAGATTATTAAGCATGTAAACTCAGCATGTTCACGATTCCTACGACCATTTCCATACCACCCTCAGCATCTTTCATAACAATCATACATCTTGTCTATGGCGATCAAACTCTAAAATAGAGACAAAGTACGAGTAAATTTGACAAGCATCCTTAATCTAGGTAATGCGGCCACCAAACGACAAAGATTTCTGTTCCCAGCCAACCAATTTCTTTTTCATTCTTTCAAGGACCGGAACCCACATCGATTTGGCCAGAATTCCGAGCCCTAATGGAAGGCCCAAATACGCCACAAGGAGTATCTCCACATTGGTCAGCAAGCACTTCTACTGTTCCATTTTGGAAGTAGACTCTTGTTATAGCATTCTTACTGATGTTGGCCAGAATTCCGAACCCTAATGGAAGGCCCAAATACGTCACAAGGAGTATCTCCACATTGATCAGCAGGCACTTATACTCTTCCATTTTGGAAGTCGACTCTTGTTATAGCATTCTTACTGATGTTGACTCAGCCTCGATAAGGCTTCAAACCACCAAAATCGATTTCAATTTGTCAATTTCTTGAAATGAGTCCTCACAAAAAATGATTGTTCCATCTGTAAACTGCAGGTGGGAGATGCTTCCCACCTTGCCCCCAATCTCCACACCGCAAAGTAGGGCACTATTCACACCTCTCATAAGAATTCCACTCAGCAGTTAGCGTCATAGCTACCTCATGGCTACCATCATGAGGAGGAGAGGAGACAAAGGGTCTCCTTGTCTAAGGCCCTTGAACACTGAAAAAAAACCAACCAGAGTCTTGTTAATGGATAGGGAGAAGGTCTCCAGATACGTTCTTTCATCACCTCCCTCCCTCTCCCCAATACCATCTTCCTTATTGTGGAGTCCAAGAAGTCGTAGTCTACATAATCTTATGCTTTCTCCGTGTCAATATTACACATCACCCTAACCACTCCTCTTTCCCGGACTCTAAACATTTTTTGGCAATCAACAAATCGTCAATATATTGCTCCTGAATTATCAGGAAGTCTCCTGCTAAACTTAGGTCTGCACCGAACTGCATTTATCCTCTTTCACTGAAGAAATGAGAACTACTAATAAGGATAAGATTATTAAGCATGTAAACTCAGCATCTTCGTGATTCCTACGACCCATTACCATACCACCTTCAGCCCTCTCTCATAACAATCATACATCTTGTCTATGGCCGTCAAACTCTAAAATAGTGACAAAGTATGAGTAAATTTGACAAAGCATCCTTAATCGAGGTAATGCGGCCACCAAACAACAAAGAATGATCATCCCAACCCTACGATTTGCGGAGGTAAAATGGACGTGTATAAACCTTCACAAATCTGTCCATGTTTTGCCTCCACGGTTCGAAGGGTTAGGATGATCTTATGGAGCTGATTTTTTGTGGACACCTTATCTATGTGAGGGCCAATCAAATGAATGGTTTGGATCACCCAAACAATGTGGGCCTCCACTGTATTTTAAGCTAGTGTGTAGATAACTTATCTACACTTATGTGTAGAAACCGTTTTCTCATATATATATATATATATAGAGAGAGAGAGAGAGAGAGAGAGAGAGAGAGAGAGAGAGAGAGAGACCATTTGTCGTTTAGGGGCTGTTTGGATACACGGATTTTAGAATCTTGGATTTCTTCAAAATCCTGGATGGGAGGCGAGAGGAGACCATTTGTCGTTTTCTGATTTCTTGCCCTTCTTTCTGTCAGCAAGACAGTAGGAGATCATCCCATGTTTCCAGGTGGAGGAGAGATTTCTAAAAACTAGGTTTCTTACTTAAAATCCAAGATTCTAGAGAGAAGCAAAGTGGACGGTCTCCTTCTCTTGTCCCCCATCCTGGATTTTGAGAAAATCCAAGATTCTAAAATCCGAGTATCCAAACGGCCCCTTAGAGTTTGTTTTATTATATCCGTCTTATGATTTTCTGATTTGATTTTCAGAACATTACTTAAGGCGCTTAATTTAATATAAATTTTCATTGGGGGCAGGCTGGTGGATTCGAGAGATATAATGGAGCTGAAGCTAAAGCAAAGAGACTGTGAGCTTATAATAAGGAAAAAGGAAGCAATGCCCCAGCCACCCTCAGCCCCTGTTTATATGATGCAGCCTCCTTCCTCACAACCTACACTTCCCTCTCAACCACAAGGTTTCTCTCCTCATACGGCTTCCGCTCCTGCTCCATCAGCTTCACCTCGAGCACTCCCTGCTCCGACTGGGTCAAGCAAGTCATCTCATCCACCTCTGAAATGCCCCATGGCCGGAACATTCTACCGATGTGCTGGTCCTGGGGAGCCTCCATTTGTCAAGGTAATCCGTCCCACTTTGAAAATCTCTTCATTTCTGTAGCGCAGAATAAGCTTGTAAACATTAAGACGGTGTGGGTTTACTGCATGCTTGCATGTATGTATTTACATTCATGTCTCAGGATAGGTGTGTTTGCACATACATGCATGCATCGTCCGATATGTTTCATGTGAGGCATAAAAATAAACTATATATATATATATATTATGCACAGTGTAAGGCCTTACCATATTTTGTTGCTACTACTGCTTGCGTCTCACATTTGCTTTTGTTTACTGTTACTTCCGATAGATATATGTTTGCATGCCCTTTGTTCACTTGTGTGCGAATTCTTGTTCTTTAGGTTGGAGACAAGGTTCAAAAAGGGCAGGTCATCTGCATCATTGAGGCCATGAAACTAATGAATGAGATCGAAGTAAGTCCTCCCCCCTTCTCTCTCATTAAATTTGTTTTTGATACACTCAAATTTGCAAGGTCCTCGATATTTTGGCTGATATATTGAAATATTTGAAACCATTATTGGAACTAATCCATTAGTAGGGGGTCGATAGGATGCGGTCATAAAACTTAATGATCTTTTTCCATCCAATGTGTGGTTTGGTAGCCTAGAGTTAGGAGAAAGAAAAATGCCAAGGAGACATGGCTGCTAAGACTCTTCTAGTTCTAAGTTCTAACAACCACATCTTGAGCCCTACATGTGTCACGTTGATGTGATTGGATCTGTTAATCCGACCCGTCTTATCCTATTCTGAGGGGATGAAATTGGATGAAGTTAAATTGGCTGAGTTATCTGGGAAGCTTGATTTTTTGGTTTCAACATTTTTATTTGTGTGTTTTTTTATATATTTTCAGGCAGATCAGTCTGGAACAGTGGTGGAAGTAATTGCAGAGGATGGGAAACCAGTTAGTGTTGACACGGTAAGTCTATTATATCTATATTTGCATGTTCTCTCTGCACAAACTATATACGAGGAATTGTCGCCCCCTTTTCATCCTTGGGCCAGCCCCCTCTAATGTAGTTATGAGTACCATGGTTTTAAATTTCGACCGAAATCCAAAATTTCGGATTTCGGTGGAGACCGACACCGAAATGCATCAAAACCGAAACGGTTATTTATTTCGGCCGAAATTTCGGTTTTTCCGAAATTTGACCCAAAAATTATGTTTTTTTAATATTAATTTAATATTTCACCGAAAATTCAGTAATTTCGGCCGAAATTTAATATTGAATAAAATATTAGTTTCGGGTCAAGTACCAGATTTCGACCGAAATTTCAAAATTTCACGGTCCGAAACCGGTACCGAAACCGAAAATTTAAACCTTGGTTATGACTACCCTCTCACACCGCTCATCAGATTAAGCTCACATTTTTTTGGTCCATTGTTGCAGCCTCTATTCGTCATCGAGCCATGAAGGAAAGAAATTGGAGAATTATTCGAGTGTTGGGAGGGAGAATCGCCTTTCTCCACATTGCAGGCCATTCTCTTTTCTTTAAATTTATATATTTCTCATTTGTATTTTTCATTTAGTAACGAGTTCTAAAACCTAAACATCTTAATAATGTTAACCCAAGTAGTAGTGGGGGGAGTATTTCACATTATTGAAGTTAAAAAGTATGTAGTCGGTGATAGGTAAAAACTGTAGCAAGAGATAAAACTGCTGTAGCACTTGTTCATGACATTCTGAAATTATGAATGAAAATTTCCATAGGCATCGTGAGGGTGTTTTAATTTGTGTTTTATCTAGAGGACTCTTAATAGAGGAATGCTAAAGTCAAGGGTGTCCTTGCAAAGATGGTCTGAAAGGGGGTGCCTCCTTTGTGCATTTATAAACTTGGGAGCACCTTCTCAGCCCATTCCTGCATTCCTCTTTCAACATTTCTAAATAAAGATATTATACGCTATTCGCACACCTTTCTTTGATTCACACTTATCTAACATGCTATTAGAGGCTTTGATAAGAGGCTGCAACATTTCTCATCGAATTATCAACATCACATTAAACAATCGTGGTAAAAAAGTAATTAGTAATTCAAAAATTACTTACAGTCAATAGTGCATCCACTAAATTCAAAAATTACTTACACTCCTCACTTTATTAAAAAGTACAGTATGGCCTGCAACATAGGATGATCCAAACCGTCCATTAGATGGGCCGCAGCCTAAATAGGTTGTGCCCCAAAAATCTTTTCCATAGTTTGGTCCTAACCCTCCGATCTATAGAGGGTTAGGATCAACCCTCTAATATCCAGTCCCTCTATAGATTGGAGGGTTAGGATCAACCTATGGAAATGAATTTTGGGTCACAACCTAATTAGGCTGTGGCCCATCTAATGGACGGTTTGGACATTCCTATGGTGAGGGCCATACCTTACTTTTTAATAAAGTGAGGAGTGCCATCATCAAACTCTGGTAGTGCTAATAACATTTCCCGTTATAAAAAGTGAAAGGCTGATTTCCAGATGAGACACTTACAACAGATGGAGGTGAAGCAAACACTAGATTTATCAATTCCATTTTCTGATTAAATATATAATACGACAAAAAAGTTGGATTTGCTCGAATATAATGACCAAGAAAATTGGTCTAATGGCAAATGGCAAAAGAGATGTTTCCAATCCCTCCAAATAAGAAAAGCTTTTTCTATCCGTAAGGGGGAAGACTAGGGCATCCATAATATCCATTTCGTGGTTGTGGGAATCATGGTTTAAAATTTCGGTCGAAAACCGGTACAACAAAGAAAATAATATTTTATTTAATATTAAATTTCGGCCAAAATTACCAAAATTTAGGTAATTTTGGTCGAAATTTCCGTGGAATATTAAATTAATTTATAAAAAACAGGGTTTTTGGGTGAAATTTCGGAAAAATCAAAATTTCGACCAAAATTCCAAAATTTCGGCCGAAATAAAATACCGTTTCGGTTTTTGGTGATTTCGGTGTCGGTCGATTTCGGTCTGAAATTTAAAACCTTGGTGGGAATTACCATTTTTAAGAATTTTGTAAATGCTTATAGGTAAAAGGACAAAATGATAAATCTCGAACAAATAGATTTACAAGTCAATTTATTTTTCGGGTCTGAACTCCATAGAGAACAAATGAACCTACGATCAAAGGATGTATTTAGGGAGATAAATTTTGTAAATGCCTGCACGCTAGTCCAATAATAGTGGGTCCCAAATTATTTGAGTGATCCAAACCATTCATTTGTTGGGCCCTAGTGCAGATAGGATGATGCGAATTCTCCGATTTGTGGAGGTTAAAAAGGATCAGAAGGAGAAGGTTAGGATCATCTTATGGAGAAGATTTTCTGGGCATACCCTACGTATGTCAGGGCCCAATAAATAAAAGGTTTAAATCACCCAAACAATATGGGCCCCACTTTTTAAATTCCCCATATTAGATAGATTGATTCAGAGATTGAATTTGAAGAGGGGCTCAGTAGGTAGGGAAGTCAAGTCAGGGAGGAAAACACTGTACTATGGGTCAAGTACCTCATTGTTTCCTAAATCAATCAAAGAAGACTCAATTTCTCCTGTTTGAGGGCCAAAATCTTTTCCTTCACCACCAGCTTCCAAAGTCTAACTTATTCGAGAGGGACTAGCGCCATAAACGCCCTTATTAGTATGCAGCACGCATCCGTTTTCTGGCACTCCTAGGGGCCCTCACCGCGTAAGGGGGCACATGGCACACACTATTATGGAGTTTTGAAGCATCTTCCTGTACGAGTAGTGAAGCTCTAAACGAGAGATGGTTCGCGGGGAAACCCTAGAATTCGCCTCTAGCTCTTTTGTTAGAATTGACCTCTAGCTAGTTGGAGAATCCGTCTATTTCAAATATCCATAATCAGCCGAACCGCCCAAAGTGAGTTCTACATCGGTAAGCCATTAACTTTGCGTTTGTCGATGGAATCCCCTGAGAAGGGTAGTGTTTATTATTGAATGCCAAGAGCTTTCAACAAATTTCAAACTCAATTGGAAATTATATAGAAAAGAAGCTGGATCAAAGTATCAATCAATTAATTAAAATATTATCAATAAATTTTTTATAATTAGTTTTTAAATGGAAAAAAATTATATACTAGATTTGTTATTGGTTTTAATAGATAACACTATTGCTTTTATTCTTAAGCATCATGGTGCAGAGGTGATTACTAATTCAACATTTTTCAGCAACAATAAGAAAAATAACAAACTAGTTGCATCTGACTGTCTTAAAGTAATCTTAGTAAATATTTTGAAGTCCTAATCTATAACTCAACTAAGCCTCTGTCCCAAACTAGTTGGGGTCGGCTAATGAATCTTTTAGAAAATTTTCATGAAGACAGTCAGTCATGTTCTCTGTTATTTTCCTAAACTAGTTTGGGACAAAGGCTTAGTTGGGTTCGTCTGCATGGATAATTTTCTTCCATTCTCTCCTATCCAAGGTCATGCTCTTTGCTATGTTCCTAAACTATAAGAAATTTAAAAAAATAAAAATAAAATAAAATCCAAAATCCAAAAACAAGTTACCAAAATTCAGGAAGCTGGTTTCCAAAAATTTAGGAAACACATTTTCAAAATTGTTTCTAGGAAACATATTTCATACTCTCAACCCAAATAAAGGTTCCTGGTACCTATTGGTTTTTCCAATACTCTTACTACAAAATACTGCAAAACATGTTGTCTAATAAGTAAGAGAGATGAGAAATTTGAAGTAATCAATAGGAGGATAACAAAGATCATCACTAAGTGACCTTTGCCAAAAATCTGAACACTGTTATACAAGGGAAACAAATTTCATTAATGGAAATGAAACAAGATTAATGTGGTGGCATTACTAAAAGCCCCACAAAATACAAAAAAAAGAATACAGCTACAGAATGCGCTTCCCTCATGAGGCAATAACCAGAGAAAACTGAAGCAGTATCTATTTTCTTTTTTCTTCTTTACCTAATTTTCTTTTTACCCTAATTCCTACCGGTGAGGAGATAATGTACAAGTTAGCTATGGGTTTTACTTACAATCGCTGCCGGAGACTCCTGGTGGTGTTGCTTTTCCGGCCACTGCCACTGAGCCGCCTGGATCCACCAGTATAATCCTCGTCATCATTATCATCATCCTCTTCATCATCACCTGCCTCTTGTACTGATTTATTGCTTTTAGAAGTTCTGGGAAGAGGGCGCTTCCTTTTGATACTCGCCGTGTAGGTAGAGTAATCAACTGTGTCTTCTTTCAGTGATAGCTTAAAGTCCTATACAATGAAGTTAAGAGACATGTATTAATGGAACCTATAAAGTAGATGATAAAGTTAGTAGCAAGATTAACATATGTGGAACTCAACTCTCAATTCAACTCGACATTTTGATAAAACGACAAAATTCCCGAGATTTTAAAAAATATAGTGATATTTTCATTTTTATCATTTAATGTGAAAAATATGGCGACATTTTTACAATATTTTTTATTTTTTCTAAGATTACATATTTTTAAATAATTTCATTTTTATCATTTTCCCGATGTAAACCTGAAAAACTTCAAAAAATAAATTTATACCGAGATTTTCCCTTGCCGAGAAATTCCTGAGAACAATATTTTTAACTTAGCTCAAAACTAATTGTATTGCTCAGGCATCTTAAAGTTCAAAAGGTTATTGAACAATCCGATTTTCATGGTTCTTCAATTACCTTATGGGCATGTTTGGCATCCATGAAAAAATATTCCATGGAATATTAGTAGGCCCAGATATGAGGGGCTGAGAGGGAGAGGGAGAGGGTGTGAGTGTGAGTGACGGGATCATGAAAAGCCCATGAAAAACAGGAAAAAAAAACCAAATTTGAAGTAGCGTATTATTTTTTACTGTTTTTGGGGGTTTGCCCTCTCAAGTCTTCCCTTCCCTCCCCAGCTCATCTTTTACAATTGGGCCTACAAATATTCATGGAATAATTTTGCATGCTTGCCAAATATGCCTCACGTGTTTTTGGACAAGTTGATCGGGCATTTCGAGGTCCTGGATTGAGATTTGATAGATCAATCCACATTTTCAGATACTTGGCTTAAAAGACCAACTTAACCCCTTAAGTTGCCTGAGTCGTGGATTTGATCGATTCATGTAGACAGGGAGTATTTTGAGCAGTTAATTGAAATTTTAAACAGGCGTTAGGACTTAGGAAACTACAATACTTGCAACCAGTCACTGTCTCTGCCTAGAGATAACTAATGGCTTTGGCCTATAGTTGCTTCCATTTTGACATTTGTTGCTTCGCTATCAATTTTCTTGTTGATTTGATATCATGCTCTTTTGACCTCCGGACCACCGTGATAACGCATCTGCCAACCCTTTCTGATGTGCTGAGCTACACGTGACATGTTTCAAGTTTCGACCAAAATAATGCAATATATACAACGGTTTTGGTTTCGGTATGCAGTTCGGTGGGGATGGAAATTGAAACATTTCGGTAGTTTGTTTCGGTGGAAATATAAAACCACTATTTATAAACAGAAAAGAAAATGGTAATATCGTTCATTGCTTCACCATTAGTTATCTATTAACTTCACTTGTAGGCTTAGGTGGGTTTTTGTTCTTTTACGAAGTCCAGTTAAGGAAAGCATATTCTGATTTTTTTTTTTGTGAGGCAACGATATAGAATTGGGGGACGATATGTCCCGTTACAAACAAAACAAAACTAAGAAACAACCATATAAGGGTGTTACAATCTAATGGAAAGCAACCCCCCATGATCAATAATTCTCTATCCACGCCTTAGACAAGGTATCAGCTAGCTCGTTTGCTGGTTTTAGTTTGCGCCAAAAAGATGGGGCTATATTAGGTTCAGGATTTCCATGATTATGTTCACTAGTCTCCAGGCTCAATGATTTTTTTTTGGTGCCCATGAGATGCCATTCATGAATTGCCTTCTACCAAAAGCTTTCCACTGATCGTTGTCGCAAAAATCTTGAGGCCACATAATAGTACACACACCTCCGCTTCATTCGAATCACATTCCCTGGTGGGCCTCGAATAAGCCTAAAGAACCTCGTGATTATCACAAAATACACCTGTTAACAGGTCTTTAGGTCTTTATTGTAATGCCCAAGGGCATACTTGTCTTTGTACTTCACTCTTTATTATTTATATTACATGAGTGGGGGAGAACCCTAACTCAATCTTTTCTCTCACTCTTTACTTTCTCTCTTTTCTCTACCTCTCTCAACATGGTATCAGAGCTCTAGGGCATGGATGCCTAGGGCCAATTTTTTTTCTTCTTTTTTCCCTAACCCTAACCTTAACCTCCACCTCCATCTTCTCCATCCCTAACCCTAACCCTAACCCTAACCCCTCCATTCTTTGCTACAGTAAATCACTACAGTACATTGCTACCGTTCCTGCTACAGTACCCTCTTTTCCCCACTCTTCCTTGCCCTAATCTGATCCATCATAATCTCTTCTTCCTCTTTTGGGTCATAGCTATGCCCTAGATTTTCTTGTTCGGCTTGATCACTATCTTCATGGTGTTCTTCTGGATTTGTACTTACATCGTTGCGATGTTTGTGGCTCGGAGTTGTCTCGACTTTGTCTTTATGTCGTGAGGCTATCTCATGCCTCCCTTATGCATATGTTGTCCTCACGAAGCCGCGGTCTATTAGCTTGCTTATAGTCTTCATCCCTGTCTCTACTTGCTCGTTGTTGTCTTCTTCCCGGTCTCTTATGGAAGATACCCCTCGTATTGAGGACCCTATTATTCGTACACCAACTATGGCTACTAGTTCCCAGCCGAGTCAGGTTGCGTCGTCGTCTTTGTCTTCGGTGGATGCGTCATTCCCACCGATTACCACTTCCCGTCTTGATGGATCCAACTATTTGACTTGGAAGATTGCTGTGGAGACATATCTGAAGGCCCGACGAAAGATTTCTATTATTCGTTGTGATCCTCCTCCTGAGACTGACCCTACCTTTGATGATTGGGATGTAGATGATGCCCTTGTTCGTATACTTCTATGGCAGAGTATGACCCCTGCCATTGCTAGCACCATGATGGATCTCCCTACTGTAAAAAAGGTATGGGAGCACACTGCGGCATTATATTCTGGTGAGGGGAATGTCGCCCGTCTCTGCGACACTTATTCGAGCTGGATGGGTCACAGGCGCGGTGATTCTACAGTCCATGATTACTACAGACAGTTTGTCTCATATTGCCAGCAGCTGGATGCTCTTATGCCTCTCACCACTGATCTTACCACGGCAGCCAGACAGCGGGATCAGCTCCGTGTTGTTCATTTCCTTGAGGGTCTTGGATCAGAGTTCACTCATCTTCGACAACACATTCTTAGGTCTGGTACTGTACCCACTCTTCAGGAGGTATTTTTACGAGCTCAGCAGTGTGCACTTGGCATTACTGTTCCTACTCCCGTGGATGTCTCGACTACTGCTGCTTATGGAGTCGCTGATCGCCTTTCCCGAGGAGGAGGCACTTTTGGTCGCGGTCGTGGTCGCGATACTAGCCGAGGCGGACGTGGCGGCGGCCGAGAGGGTGGTCGTGGAGGTCGAGCTCGGCCCTATTGTGCTCATTGTAGGCGTGAGGGTCACTATCACGAGACATGCTTTGATCTCCATCCTGAGCTGCGTCACACTCCAGATCCTCGTCAGGGCCATACTGCACATCTTGCCCTTCCAGATTCGCCTGCTCCTATTGACAACCCCTCACAGACACCACTGGCTACTCCGACCGATCAGATGGTCGTCTCTCGTGCCGACTATGATGAGCTACAGCGTTTCAGGTCTGCCAGCCGCCCTCCTACTGCTGGTCTTGTTCAGCCAGGTAGTTCTCCTGCTTCGTTCCTCTCTAGTTCTAGCTCCTGGATTATTGATTCGGGAGCATCTCATCACATGACAGGTACCCAGTCATCCTTACATGATTTTCATCATGTTGTTTCACGTTCTATTACTCTTGCTGATGGGAGTACCTCTCCTATCACTGGTGTTGCAGTTGTTCCCCTTCACCAGGCATTACATTATCATCTGTGTCCCCAAGTCACCTTTCAGTTTACTTTCTGTTAGTCAATTAACAAAGCATCTTCATTGTTTTATCTCATTTTTTCCTTCATATTGTCTTTTTCAGGATCTCTCGAATGGGAGGATGATTGGCTCGGGCCGTGAGGTGGATGGCCTTTATCGTCTCGACTGCACTCCGTCCCATCCGATTCTACATGGCTCGGTCGATGCATACCAGTGGCATTGCTGTCTAGGTCACCCGTCTATGGAGCATTTACGCAGGATTCCCTTCGTTCCTTCTTCATCTGTTAGGTCTTTTCAGTGTGAGGCCTGTGAACTTGGGAAGCATCATCGTGTGCCATTTCCCTCTAGGACTGTTAGTCGGGCTTCACACCCTTTCGCTCTTGTTCATTCTGATGTATGGGGTCCTGCGAGGACTACCTCTTTATTTGGATTTCGCTATTTTGTGGTCTTTATTGATGACTATTCACGTATGACATGGACTTATTTAATAAAAGATCGTTCTGAAGTTTTTTCTGTGTTTCGTGATTTCTATGCTGTAGTAATCAATTCTCATGTGTTATCCAATGTCTTCGCACTGACAATGCAAAGGAATATTTCTCTTACTCAAATGATTTTCAGGAATTCCTCTCTTCGCGAGGCATTCTTCATCAGTCCTCATGTGCTCATACCTCTCAACAGAATGGAGTGGCTGAGAGGAAGTTTCGCTCCTTATTAAATGGGGCCCGGACATTACTCTTTCAGATGCGGGTCCCTAAGACCTAATGGGCTGATGCTGTACTCACAACATGTTACCTGGCGAATAGGCTTCCCTCTTCGGTCCTTGGTGGCACCTCTCCGTTCTCGATTCTCCGTCCTACCTCTGGCCCTTTCCCTCTTACACCTCGAGTTTTTGGCTGTCTCTGTTTTGTCCACGTTCTTGGGTCAGGATTAGATAAGTTGGATCCTCGGGCCGAACGGTGTATCTTTCTAGGTTACTCTCGGAACCAAAAGGGTTATCGTTGTTACAGCCCTCGCCTGCGACGATCCTTTGTCTCGGTGGATGTTACATTCTTTGAGACTCAACCATTTTTTAGTCCGTCCATCTCGTTGGATCCCTCCCCCTCTACACTTCAGGAGGATTCCTCGCATACTCCTGTTCTTCCTCTTCCGGTTCTTCCTGATCCCATCCCTGTTTCTACACCTCCGGTGTCCAGTTTCTCCCCTACAGTTGATTCTACTGTTATGCCGACGTCAGCGCCTTGTGCAGCCCCTCTACCTCAACCATTGAAGCAGTATCAGCGTCGGGCCAAATCTGCTGCTCATTCAGCCCCGCCCGAGCCATCATCATCTCAGCCGGAGATCCCCACTTCTAAGGTACATTCTGACTCTCCCATTGCCTCTCGCACTCGGTCTCGCAGTACTGCTCATCCCATTTCCTCTTTTGTATCTTATGACTTTCTGACCCCTGTATTTTGTAGTTTTCTTTTGTCTTTGTCCTCTAGTTCTCTACCTAAGACTCTACAGGAGGCACTTGATCATCAAGGCTGGCGGGCAACTATGGATCTTGAGATGCAGGCCCTTCAGGCCAATCAGACATGGGATTTGATCCCTCTACCATATGGTGCTCGCCCCGTTGGTTGTCGCTGGGTTTATGCAGTCAAGCACCTTCCTGATGGCACAGTTGAGCGCCTTAAGGCTCGACTTGTAGCCAAAGGGTACACGCAGACATATGGGATTGATTATGGCGAGACTTTTTCACCAGTTGCGAAAATTCCTTCTGTCCGTGTCTTGCTATCCCTTGCTGTGAATCATGGCTGGCATCTTCATCAGTTGGATGTAAAAAATGCCTTTCTTCATGGTGATTTGGAGGAAGAGGTCTATATGGAGCAACCTCCTGGATATGTTGCTCAGGGGGAGAGATCTTCTCTTGTTTGCCGTTTGAGGAAATCCATTTATGGTCTCAAACAATCTCCGAGAGCCTGGTTTGGGAAGTTCAGTGCTACACTTATTCGCTTTGGCATGAAGTAGTGCGCAGTTGATCACTCCGTCTTCAGTTTTCAGTCTCAGGTTGGTTGTGTTCTGTTGATAGTATATGTCGATGATATCATTATCACTGGTAGCGATACAGGTGGCATTCATAGGCTCAAATCCTTCCTTCAGACAGAGTTCTCTACTAAGGATTTGGGTCGTCTTCGGTATTTCCTGGGCATTGAGGTTGCCTATTCGACTAGGGGTATCTACCTCTCACAGAGGAAGTATGTTCTGGATCTTCTTGATGAGACAGGTTGTTTGGGAGTTAAGCCTGCCTCAACTCCTATGGATCAGAATATGAAAGTACTCCCTGAGGAGGGAGTCCTGTTAGAAGATCCAGGGCGATACAGACGCTAAGTTGGTAAGCTCATTTATCTTATTGTTACACGTCCAGATATATTACCTTTGCAGTTAGCGCGGTTAGCCAGCATATGAGCTCACCTCACACTTCACACTGGGCTGCTGTACTTCAGATATTGAGATATCTGAAGAGTTCGCCAGGTAAAGGGTTGTTATTTCAGAGGCATGGGCACCAGAGAATTGAAGAATACACTGATGCAGACTGGGCAGGATCTCCGGCTGATAGGCGGTCTACTACAGGATATTGCACCTTTATTTGAGGTAATCTTGTTTCATGGAGAAGTAAGAAACAAGATGTCGTGTCTAAATCCAGTGCCGAGGCATAATATAGAGCTATGTCTCATACGAGTGGCGAACTCATGTGGCTACGTTCCTTACTTTCAGAGATTGGATTTCCTCCTCCTTCTCCAGCTCAGTTATACTGTGACAACAAATCCGCCATTTACATTGTCACGAATCCTGTCTTCCATGAGAGGACCAAACATATTGAAGTGGATTGTCATTTCATTAGAGATTTGATTCAGCGAGGCTACATATCTCCTGTGTTTACCAGATCTACAGATCAATTAGCAGACATGTTCACGAAGCCTCTAAGTAGAGCTAAGTTAGTTGATAATTGTAACAAGCTAGGAATGTTAGATATCTACATCCCAGCTTGAGGGAGAGTGGAGTGTTAACAGGTCTTTAGGTCTTTATTGTAATGCCCAAGGGCATACTTGTCTTTGTACTTCACTCTTTATTATTTATATTACATGAGTGAGGGGGAGAACCCTAACTCAATCTTTTCTCTCACTCTTTACTTTCTCTTTTCTTTACCTCTCTCAACAACACCCTCACCCTGGCTACTCCTGGTTTCCTCTTGAACCACTATCAACATTTAATTTAGTCTATTTGTAGGGTGGTAGTTCCCACCATGGCTGTAGGACCTTTTGCATACTTCCTTCCCAAATGATTGTTCTCCAATCCATGGTATTTCCTGGGATGGAATTAAGGACATCGCTTTTGCTTTTCTTGCCCATTGGATCTAATCGTTTTTCATATCGGCAAGCTATGATTTTGAAGGGACGGGGGTGCTCGTTGATATTTGATTATCATCTTCTTTCCCAAATGATTGTTCTCCAATTCCTTGGTATTTCTTGGGTTTAATGCATAGTGGCATAGCGATGCAGAAGCTCTTATACCAAATAATGCAGGATAGGCATAGCGAAAGCTTTGTTTGTTGGGATGCAGAAGTTAAAGGGAAATTGGAGGGAAAAGGGAGGAAAACTAAGTAAAAGGTAGGGAAAGGGATGTGAAATAGTTGAAAAGGCACATGACACTATTGAAAGGGAAGTTGAAATGGATGAAAGGAAAGGGAAGTTGAAATGGATGAAAGGACACTCGAAACTAATGGAAATCTTTAATGGAAGAAGGTGATTGTATAGGGAATTCCATAGGTAATCTAATAGCATAATTAGTAAGGCTAAATAGAGGTTGAAATTTCTTTGTTTCAAGAACTCCATTGTTGAAGTTCTTGGACTTTTGAACTATGGTGGTTAAAGAATTGGCTCAAGGAACAAGGAGGTTAAAGATATCAAGAATTGGTTGTTGGGTTGTTAAAGAAAGGAATGTTTGGAGGAAGGTTGAAGAAATTCAAGGAAGAATCAAGAGTCGGTTAAACCAAGATAGGGTTATTAGTGTAGGTTGGCAGCAAACTGGGTTGGGTGCTTACAATATAGGAAATAAGATGGTGTAAAGTCGCCTAGTTTCTAGGAATGAAAAGAGGGGCTGTGGGTTTGGGTTTCTCCATCGAGAATCGTGTGTGGTTCTTGAGACTGGGGTTACAGAAGGAAATGGTAGAGATGGAGATGGGGTTGCGCGGCTAAAATTGGGGCTGTTTGAGGTTGGTGGTCTCAGACTCTCAGGCTTAGGATTGTCAAAATGTCGAGGATTAGAGGTGGTGGTCGTACCTTGAAGGAGATTCTGAAGAACCCTGAAAACTGAGGCTAATCTTGCGGGACAATTCTTCTGTGGGACTTCTGTGGCATAAGCAAGCAACAGGTGCCTTGGCTTGCTACAATCGACGAAGAGGTAATAGAAAGCAGGTGGCTTGAGCTTTTCTCCGACGGGCAACTCGAGGGACTAAAAAATAATTTTATTTCAGAATCAAAGACTTGAAAAAAATGTTTACAATATGCTTATTTATAATCTTGCATGACCTAATACTACTCGAACTCAAACAAGTTAAAAAGATAAAAATACCCAAAAAATCTCCACAACTTTTACACCGTTGATTTTTGTAATCTTTTATCTTACGCATGGGATGCATGTTTGGGGCTAGGACCATGTGGGTCGCTTCATGATGTTCTACATAAATTTTTTTTTGAAAAGAGACAAAGATGTATTGGTAATTCATACAAAGGTTACATGAAGAAGGGACCAGGAGTCCCCCATGGAATACATCGTATGATGGCCTAGGAGATAACTCCAGAGCCCTAAAAGATAAGATTTCCAAAACTATTCCCCCTTCACAAAGAACTCTTCACCTTTTACATTCCCCATTACATTTTCCTTTCCAAAACCAAAATACTAAAACTTCAAAAACCAATTCTGCGACCTTCCTCGAAGGTCCTGTTTAAAGCGCCCCTGTTAGATACCAGAAGAAACCTTTGCGATCTTCATTGAAGATCTTGAAAACAACTCCACCGTAGATTAATAGCATCCCTCTACCTCGAAGATCTTAAAGAAAACCTGTTACAGGGTTAAAGTGAAAACCCTCAATACATTCCATCGACAACACCTATGTCAATAAGTAACCAAAGACTGTGGTCAATCCTATCGAAGTAAAACTATACAAATCTAACCCAAAAACATAATAAAATTGTTTCCAAAAAGAAAGCCCCAGAAACTAGAGCTAACCCCTTTACTTCCTGAGAGCTTTAAGCTCCCTATTGCCTTTCCCTGGGGTTTTCCTTTTTTTTTCTCCTGCATCCCTCTTCTCTATTTTAAGGAATATTTTTTTGTCCCTTCAACATTCTCCTCGTACCCTATTCCCAGGTGGTCCCCCATTTTTGTCATTTCCTCAAATTCGTCAGAGTATGCCTTCTCTTCCTCTTCTGACACTTCATTTTCATCCTCTCAAGAGATCTCCTCTTCCGTTTCCGACACCACCTTCCCATCTTCCTCTGAAACCTCCTTTTCTCCTTTTAATGAAACCTGTTCAGCCCTATCAATACAGTATTTAATTTTCTCACTAAGTTCCGCTTCCATCGAGTCTCTTGTCATTTTAGACTCCTCATCGGGGACAATTGTTTCCTTTTCCTTCTCCCTCTTTTCCGCCGAAGCGGCTTAAGCGGCTTCTAACAGAGCCTTTCTTTCCTTCCGCTCCTCTTCCAGACGCTGTTGAAAGAATGGCAACTTGTATTGTGGTATGCAAACTTCTTTGACAGACCTTTTCCCGATCAATTGAAAAAATTCTTCCTAATTCTCCATTGCTTCCTTTTTGAATTTTTTCCATTGAACTTTCATGTATTCCATTGCAATTTCACTTTTCGTCAGATATCCCTCACATGATCTCTTCTTTTCATCCCCTCCTCTTTTGGGTTTTGAGACATCTTCCCTTACGGCCTTCCCTTTACCTCTATCATCCACTCTTTTCTCTTCTTCAGAGGATGATGAATCGCCATTTTTCTCATACGTTTCTAACAATTTTAATATATCTGAGACGAACTGTTTCTTTTTTGTTCGTTTCTGTTTGAATGATGGCCTTCACGATTCTTCTTAAAGGGTACAGAACCACCTTTTCTAGCCTCTCTGAGAGACTGTTTGAATGATGGCCTTCACGATTCTTCTTAAAGGGTACAGAACCACCTTTTCTAGCCTCTCTGAGAGAAAAGTTGTAAAGATGATTCTTGGTCTCATCGAGGCGGTTTAAAAGAGTGCCTTTTCCAACACGCAAGCCTTTTGAATTCCAATCTAATTTTACACTCTTACGAGCCAAGTGTCGCTTCTCAGATGCTTTCATGTTTGGTTTGCAAAAATTCTTTTTGTAGCCAAAATTTGAAATTTTCAAGGCTACGCTCAGTCTGAAGTCCTTTCTACCCCGATGTTCATATTTTGGTGCGGGTTCTTTAGGAAAAGTAGTCTTTTCCTTCCGATGATTATTTCCTTGAATTAGTCCCCCTCAGTTTAAGGTCTCCTGTAAGAAGACGCCAGGTGTTGGGGCATTAATTGTGTCTAGCTTATTAGCCTCAAAGTTTTAGTCCTTGGCCTTAAAGATTCAGCTAAGTATCAGCTACTGACTAACTAGGTGGAAATTTGAATTTGGAGTTCAATGGCTCTTTCTGGCTCTCTTGTAATTGCCTCATTTTGTCTTTTTGTCCTCCATCATTCTCTCATCCGGCACTGGAGGGAAGAAACTGGCGATGTTTTTTCCAATCTGGCTAACCAATTGGGACGAAACTTCCTCATTTTTCGCTTCAGGCATGCATCTAACTTGAACTAAATAAACTTTGCTATCCACTTTTAACTTAATAAATGGTGTCGCCGACTTCCAATATTGAGTTAAGACCTTTACTGAGGGGAAAGCCATGCAGTAATCATGATTCCTTGATAGTTGGATTTGAAGCACTTGTACAAAAAGCTTTCCCAAAGCTTCTATTGTTGATAATGATCATGCATGGAGAGGAATATCATAAAATCTTAAACACACCGTTTTTGCCCCAAAATGTATGGCCGGGTTCCAGGAATGCAGGGAGGTCATGTAATGACCCAAAGCATCTCCTCATTTTCGGAGGATCTGTAATGCTTGTTGTTCCGAGTCAAACCTGAATAGAACCTCCGAGCTATTAATTGCAAGGGACTGTGATAATAATGGTATGTTCCAATCTTTAATAGCCCACTGCCATATCTCCTCCAGGTCCCATGAGGGATTTTTCATACATTCCACCAAGCATTTTTTCAGTTCCTTTTTACGGTTTTCCACCTTTTTTCCTGCTATGGAGATTTCAGGGTATCTCGCCCAAGCACCCAAGTTAGGGGGGACGCCACCTCTCTTTTCTTGTCTTGTGAAGACCCCATCTTCTTCTACTGGCCCTTCATCTCTAGCACTTGCACACTTTCTATATTTATTTCGAGTGCCAAAGTTGTAGTATCTGCAGGTTATGCACTTCCAATTCTCGGAATGCTTCAAGATCGATGGTAGTCCCAGATCCTCCGCCCATCTTCCTGAGTGTCTTCTGCGACTAGAAGATTTCCTCTGACTTCTAATGTTCTCTCTCCTCTATTTCCGGAGATTGGATCATACTCTCGGGGGCTTCTCAGCAAAGATCGAGTTGATGATAAACTTTGACCATTTCAGCACCATGTTTTTCCTACAACAGTCTCTGGCGATCTCCAACCATTGCAGAGCTTCGAGCACCGTGTAGCCCGCCTCTATTATGTCTAGATATAAATCTTTGATGCTTTCCACCCTGCAGCCACAACTGCAGGTTCCGTTAGCTATGTTCCTTCCCAGGTAAAGAATGTTCGGGGAGCTTTCCCGACGCTTGCCAAAGAACTCCCGAAGTCGCATTTTTTCCAAGATGAAAAGGATAAACGTTAATCCTGACTTGGTTCCATGATGTTTTACAGAATCAATGGTCTTTATCTCACATACATGCGTAGCCCCATTCCCCCACACCCTCCCGCCCACTTGTGAGAATTAAAAATTTCCCTTAACATTTATCATAAAGTGAGGTTCTTTGTTATTGTTCTCTTCTACTATACACGGCGTAGTTATAGCACATACCTCGTCTACATTGTACATGCATACTAAAAAGAAGATGAATATTGTGAAAACTTCTTAAGATTTTTCAAGTTGCATTGAGCAGACTATATGGTAGTATCGAGATTTTTCTTCGTAGTTTTCTGTAAAATCAGAAACTAACAGCAACTTTTTCTCATGCTCCATCCAGTACCAAAATGCCATGGTTCAGATTATCAGGCAAATCTTCATAAATGCAAGCATCCATGATAGTTTCACTAGATGGAACTTATTCTAATACACTTGAGCATTACATTTTCACCTTGATTTTCAACAATATTGTGTGTTTTTCACTCTAATGATCGAAAAATATGCTGGCACGGGTACAATTAATGGAAAGAAAACAAATCATTGGATGGTATAACACATCAGTTTAAGTTTGTAGTCCAAAAAAAAACCACTTTAGGAGATATATTATGAACTATAAAAAGAATGCAGTTTGCGTGGAAAGAAAATACCTGGTATTTTTCGATCATTTCTTTGTAGGTGGTAGGCAAACTGATTGGAGTTTCACTAATGCTAAAAGGAATGCTTTGCTTAGAAAGAATCTCCCCGGGTTTTGGCGGCTCAATTGGTGAAAACGCCTGCATGGAAAATTATAGGTATTTTGATAATGAGTTCAACTAGCAGGGCAAGCACCATCCAAATTATCTTTTATGGACATGAACCCAACGTACAAATGGAACATGTAACTGTTAATCAGGAGCTTCGATCTGATAGCACACCCCCATGCAATACATTTGGGCGTGGGGAGCGGGGGTAAGGCCCATGCCAATTGGAGATCTCGGGTATACAATTATGGCTTCAAATAGCCAGGGTTGATTTTTTTTCCTTAAACCACTACAAAATTGTAATCTTTACCAGCTCTGATCAAGGGGGTTCAGGATCTTCTGATCATGATGGGACACTCAGAAATGAAATGGACTCATGGAGCCAGATCAGATCAAAGGACCCAATCATCTGCCACATGGCTTAGGCCATGCCAAATTTATTTGGATTGTGCATGTCTGAAAAGATTTATTCTCATTAGATCAACAAAGCCTATTGAAACTATAACAGAGCGATACTAATTGAAGTCATAGTAGAAACCACACTTTCCTCAATAGGAGCACATACCTGACAGCGAGTATCATTTAAGTTGTATGCAATTTTTAAATGCCTCTTTAACTTTAAAAGAAGCTGCAAAGCTAATGCAGCATGACAATCAACCTGCATGGACACCAATGTCAGCAAGAAATTAAGACGCAATTTACAAATGAGATAAAAGGGCAAATTAAATAATAATGCTATGTCGCCAACTTTGAAATTTGTGTAAAATTTGGTGTTCCAGCTAATAATTAAGATGGAAAGATCACAATGCTTGTAATTGAAGATTATGAAAAAAACAAAGAAATCAAAAGCTGAGCAAGCACCAAACAACAACAAAACAATGCCACATCTGGCTATAAAAGGCTAGCTGGAAAGTATAATAATGCTGTAAACAAACAGTACAAATTCGAAAATGTATTCCGTACATGTTTTGACTTCCAATTTTTTTTCAAGCAATAAGAAGATATGAAACCTTGTTTCAAAAGAAAATAAGGGTCTGTTTGGATACGTGGATTTTAGAATCCATTTACTTTGAAAGCGGTGTAAAATTCTGGATTTTACAATCCATTATCCTAGATTTTAAGTAAGAAATCCAGGTTTTAGAAAACTCTCCCCCATCCTGAGATTTCTAAAACCTGGAAACACGGGATGATCTCTTAAACTCCCGCTCGACGGAAAGAAGGGCGAGAAATCAGAAAACGACGGATGGACTCCTTCTCTCATCTCCCATCTAGGATTTTGAGGAAATCCAAGATTCTAAAATCCGCGTATCCAAATGGCCTGAATTCTAGCAATGCCTTATTAGCATTTATACAATTGTCAGTCTAGTATCATTTGACTAACTGAACAGAATATCACTATTACCTGAAATTTTTGCAGTTCTTCTTTGGAAATGGCACAGGAACCATCTGAAGACACATCATGCACTTTTGTGCCATCAGTCTTATTATTATTAGACATATGTTGCAAACCCAATTCTTGCAGAACTGCTCCATTTTCATGAGGAATATCTGTGGTATTCCCTTGTAGGGAACGGTAACTCAAGGCTTTCATTTCTGACTCAAGTGCCCCGGCCCTAACTTGTATGACCCGATTTATTGTGTAGATCAGGTAAAGAGGCTCATCGGGTAATGTGAATGGGAGGGAAGCAAGAATTTCCGTGCAGTATCTGCAATAAGGGATGCAACTTAAAACTTACAAAAACCCTAACCACACCGCCATAAAAAAACATTGCCAAAAGAATTGTAACTCCTGCATCATTTGCACTGCTTACGTCAAGAATGGAATTAATGATTGGTTCCAGGTTCCGGAGTCGAATTTGCGTATAACTGAGGACATAAATTTGTTTCTCGAGACACGATTTCCTCGAATAAGCCTGTAGATTCGAGAAATTCCAAGTCTTGCATAAGTAAAAATGCTGCCATCAGATTTCCCTTTCACATTGCCAGGTACCTTGTTTTGGTCATGAAAGCAGGCAGCTATGGATTGGATGAAACCAAATGACATCTGAAGGCCATCACCTAATCGGCTTTCAAAAAAGGCTGGATACCTGCATATATTATATTAGTAAAAGTAAACAGACCTTTGCCTTTTAGTTTAGAACAGACAAAAGGCTTACAAGGATTGACATACTTATCATTCATGTTCATTAGCAAGTGATGTGCCAACTTTGAGTTGACCTCCTGAGGATCAGTTTCGAGTGCTATAAGATATGGAACAGATGTAATTGGATGGACTAGACCTTGACGAAGCACAACTTCCACAATCTGCCTCAAAACACATAAAATGAAATAGAATTGCAAAAAAATCAAAAGACATGCAAATATTCAATAAATACCAATGATGGGAAGGGTATCGGAATCTATGTCACAAATATCTCCGATATTTTCACAATATCGTGTTTTTATCGCAACATTTTGATAAAACGACAAAATCCCGAAATAATATTGAGATTTTAAAAATATACCAATATTTTCATTTTTATCATAAATATCACGATATTATCCCAGAATTTTTACAATATTTTTATTTTATATATTTTTCTTAAATTTTATATATTTATATATTTTTTTAAATAATTTTATTTTTATCGTTTTCCCCGATATTAACCCGCAAAAAATAAAAAAATTGATATACCCAGATATTTTCCCTTGCCGAGAAATTCCCGAGAATGAAATTTGTGACATAGATCGGAATTCGGAACAACAAGAGAATCAAGGTTTTACCTTTAGCGCAGATTGGCGAACTTGATCATTAACATCAACACATCGTTCCAGGATATTATTCCAATACAACTGAATTATTCCCCCACAAATGTTAGTATCACCGGCCCCAGCAGCAACGGGCACTCTGTGCCCAGCTTGTTCATGATAACGAGTTACAGTATCATTGGTAAGATCTGTTCCCATTTGGCTTTCCGTGTCAAGAAGATATTCATATAGGTTTTGCAGTGCTTGCATCTGTTCAACAAGAGAATTCAAAATGGACATCAAAATATAATCCAAGAAAATAAAATGAAGAAGTCCATTTAAAACATAAAATAAAATAAAGAAACTTACCTTGAGCCGAGCATCTGAACCAGAAGATAGCGTGGCCTCAACTATTTTTCCAATATCCTTCTCCAACATGTACTCTGGCCTAGAAATTAAAACAAAACCTAATGCCTATACAAATGAAGATAACTTCATAAGAATACAATATATTGAACATTGAATTTACATCTTTTAAAAAGAAAAACAATTGAAAGAATAGAAGGGGTTCACCTGCAATGATCGGACTTTTATGCCAAAATCCTCCATACGAAGATAACTTTTAAGCAGAGAGATGCACTTAACAGCATGTACATTTCGGTTATCACAGTTGACTATCAAATCGTTGCCATAGCGAATGAGAACCCCAAGACAGAAAAGGGACCTCAACACTTGCTGTAATTTGAAGAAACACGAGTTTCTCTTAGACTAGTTTTTCTAGTAGAAAGTATCAATTAACCACTGATATTGACTAGAATATGCACAAGAACTCCATCATCATAGACCACAGATTAGCAGTTTTATGTGTAGAAGAGCGAGAAATACCTTCTCAAATAAAGACCAAACAGGATTTGCAGCAAGCAAAAAGAAGAAGATGCAAGAAACACAATCACATAGAAGACAAAAACACAAGATTTACGTGGTTCAGCAGTGTGCCTAGGTCCATGGGAGAAGAGTTTCACTATTTCAATATAGGGTTAAAAAACTCTCCTCCTCGTCAAGAACACATTAGTCCGCCGGGTGCTGGATAAGGCCAAAATACAAGACATTTGCATAACAATGTGTAAACTCAGATTTATAAACATATGTGCAAGTGGTGTGTAGTCTATGAATCTGCTTCAGAAAATAATCATGCATATTCACAGTGCAAAGGAGAACTCAAGTACTCAAGGCAATCATGTTGAAGGATGTTCAAACACATTAGAATTAGGATACAAGGCCATGACAGAAAAAAAAAATCTTTTCCAAAGCAACCATCTTGAAAGATGTCCACACACACTGGCACAACATACAAATCATGATAAAGAACAGCATTGCAGCAGAAATGCAATTTAGGATGAAGAACCATGCGATATCAATATATTACTTTATCGCAACATGGAGTATGTGCATACCAGAAACCCTATGGGTCCGTTTGGATGCTAAAAAAAGTGGGAAAGTAAAAGTAAAAGTGCATAGATTTCCATTTTCTAGCTTTATTTGGTTGCATTTACTATTCACATGGCAGTCCTTGTCGGCTTGTAATTTTACAAATGCTAGCCATTTTGCACTGTTTGACTTTCCTCTCAAATCAAGAGACCAGGGAAAGTAAAGAAATTGGAATCCATATTCCTTTCCCTCTACTACTATATTGCGTGCATCCAAATGGACCCTATGGATGGACAAGGAATGAATGTATATTTAGAAGGAAAAAACTCAAACATAGTGGTGCTAAAGAGGAAGGTGGCTAGTAGAGCGGTGGAGTGGGTGTTGATGACGAACAATTTTAAGAGTGTGCAAGCATCAATAATCAGGAGAAAATGGAACATTAATGAAAGCTTGAAATTACGGGCAAAATCTGGAATTTTTCCGAATCCAGGTGGATTTCGTTTCGGTAGCAACCGAAATTGAAATATTTCAGCCAAACGAAATGTTTCGGCTGTAATTTATGACAATTTTGACAGTGGCAACTCGGCAGACTTTTTTTTATTTCCAAATGATAAAAATTCGGTAAACAAGAAATAAATGACTTATACACTCACATAAAATACAGATAAAAATGGAGGAATGTTGAAAAGCCCTCAATGGTAAAAGTAGAATGTGAAGGCAACGAACCTAAGTCCGTCAGAAAATATAGATAGTCATGAACTAAACCTCTATCAAGGAACATCATTGTTCAAAGATACTTCACAAAATAACAAATCGGGGTAAAGATAAAGTGACAACAAAACTAGGAAGCAAAGTGAGAAAATAGTTACATTGAATACTAAGGATTGAATATAAATCAAGAAACTTAATGAACCAAAAGAAGAGAAACAAAAACAAAAACAAAAACAAAAATAACATGGGCGATGGGAAGGGAAGCATTATCATCTATAACAATATGAGAAGAACCAAAATAATGGATGGATCGTAGTAATAATACTTCATTCATCAATAGTGTGATGTGCAACACCCAAATATACGACAAATGAAGCTCAGGAAAGCAGAGTGAGAGATAGATCATCCATATGATCATATATATGCCCTACATGAGACTACGGAAGGTGTTTAGATTGTCATTTTTTGGTAGTGAAAGTTCCTTTTTTTCCCATAAACTCCGGCAAACGTCAGCGTAAACTCTGCCAAAGCACCACGATGAATTTGATGTGCAACACCCAAATATACGACAAATGAAGCTCGGGAAAGCAGAGTGAGATAGATCATCCATATGAACATATATGCAATATGTGCCCTACATGAGACTGTATGCCTGCTTGCTTTATTCTATAGGCCACAGCACAGCGGCATCACCAACATGGATGCTTAACAAGGATCATCGTACACCGCGAATAACCAAATTCCGATTGAAATGAAATCTTTAGGAGGAATCAATGGAACAGGAATTGATGAAACAACATCAATTCAAATCCTGGATCTTCGAATTGAGAGAGATATTGAGAGAGATCCAAATTCCAGTTAAAATGAAATCTTTAGGAGTATGAAAAAAAAATGATTTCAGTTGCTACAACTATATGATCGACACATCATATAGTAACTGCTTTCTTGGATCTTGATAACACGAAGCAATGAGCTGGTTATTAGTTCTATAGTTATTAGTTATGGGCTGGTCCATTGTTTTAAGGATGGGAATCATATCGATAGTTAAAACTCGTTGTATGACTATGAAACTCATTAATATGGCCTCTATAGAATCTCTGACCCGGGGGGCAACATGGTAAGTATCAACAATGACTAAGACACAAAAATAATGTTGGGGAAGAGCAAGTCCCTAATGTGTTGGAGGTGTAGGAAGAAGACTGATCTAAGTAACACAATGGAGATAATGTTGGGGAAGAGCAAGTCCCTAATGTGTTGGAGGAGTAGGAAGGAGACTGCTCTAAAACAATGGAACAAACCTTCTATTAGTTGAGCAGGGTAGGTATGTAGGCGATTTCTGTCTAATTTGATAATTCATTAGGAACAAATGAGAATATGAATGCCATATACTTGTATCCCAATTGAAAAAGATAAGTCAGAAACAACAAACCAACTTCCTTCCACTGCTCGGAAAATGCAAAGATGTTACAGCAGTTCCAATGTAAATATTTTTTTCACCTCCACTCATGTAAAATAATGCGAGAAAAATATGAAGGCTAGCCACAGAAGTCTTCGGTCCAAATAAGTAAATAGGCTCACTATCGGAATGATGTAAATCATAAACTCCAATCAAGTAAAAGGTGCAACCTGCTTATTATCAACTCCCAAGCCATCCAAACGTTTGAAGAAAATTTGAACAAGATATTCCACTAAACTTGCACCTTTTCCAGCAATTTTACCCAGTGAACAAAGACACCTGAGATGAGAAAATAAAAATCAGCATTTGATCCTTAATATAAGTACAAAGGAAGTTAATTTGGCCAAAAAGACAGAAAGAAAGAACAAAATACACACGATACAAAGATTATAAGTAAAATCATCTTTTAAAGAAAGAACAAATGGAAAGTAAACCAAACTACACAATATAGTAAGCCATGTAACTAATTGACCAAACCTTTCCTAACCATTAAAAAATCGTATCGGAGCAGATTCCCTACATAAACCTAGTACAGAATCCCAAAGAAAAAAAGAAAAAAGAAAAGAGAGGGTGGTTACTTCCTACATTACTATGGACATAATTCCTTTTTTGTTTTTTTTGAATGGTTGCAAATTCATTCAATAAGAAGGAGAGACCGAGATGATCCCCCGAAAGATACAACAAGAAAGAACAAAAAGAGGGAAGACAGAAAAACAGAAAATACAGAGAAAATGAGAAAACAACTGAAGGGGGAAGAAAGTCAAACATCTCCATCCCGGGCCTCTCCACCCCCTCCCTTGCCAATCTTTCTGCTACGCTATTGGGCGATCTTCTAATATGATTAAAAATAATAGACGAACTGTGCACCCTGGCTGAGATCTCATCAAAAAATGGGCAAAACTCCACAAAGGGAGAATTGAACTGCAGAGACACCGAATGACATTTAAGGAGAGAAGTATGGTATGAAGTATGGGGTATATATGGTATGAACTATGAGGTATATTTCACATTGTATAAAAGATATGGTAAATTTTGGATTTGTTAGAAATGAAGGCTGGGGTTAGAAGAGAGAGGAAGAAGAGGAATGGAGAGTCTCCACTAGGGAGCTCCACATAAATTATGTATATATAGGCCCAAATAGGGATCCACGGTACAATGACTACAATACCCTCTAACATAGAGGTAATGCCTAACCTACCCTTACATGTTATTCAACACTCCCCCCTCAAGCTGGAGTGTATACCCCCCTCAAGCTGGAGTGTATATACCATGGAACTCCAGCTTGCTACAAAGAAAAACTACAACGACAAACTAAAAATAACCATACAAAAATAAAGTACAATAATCTCATACACAAAGCCAAGTTGGTACAACACTCCTCCTCAAGCTGGTGTCGTGAATACATAATGAAAAGCATAACAAAAAGATAGCAACGGGCACAAGAGTACCGCAGTGAGATCGACGGCCATAAAAAAAAAGAAGCAACTCCACCTGAATCAGCATGACGAAGAGAGCGATCAAAACAGCCCCCCGGAAAAAAAACTGTAAACCACGAAGGATCAAACAATGACACACCAGCAGGGAAATAGCTACGATCCATCGGGCAAAATAAGCACCAAAGACGCGCACGAGCAACGACGAAGTAGGCACTGGATGGCAGAGACATCAGCCGAGTAGCACAACACCAAGAGAAGAAGAAGAACCACCGGAAAGGTGATCGGAACCAACCAACGACGGGGGGCACCGTCGTCTAGAGAGATAAGGTCGACGGAAGGACATCGTCGCTTGAAGATAAGAAAAAAAGGAAGAAGATAACCAACCAACAATGGAGACACTATCGTCTGGAGACAAGGTCGACGCCATGAACATCGTCGATTGAAGATAACCAACCAACGATGGGAAAACCATTGTTTGAAGACAAGGTTGACGGGGACACCGTCGCCTAAAGATAACCAACCAACAATGGGGAAACTATCGTCCGGAGACAAGGTCAACGACATGAACATCGTAGCCTGAAGATAACCAACCAATGATGAGAACAAGTGGATTACATCACATCTCTCCCGTCTCGGTCCTTGATGCCTCAACTGCTAATTGGTCTTCTTTCGAAGGCAATGAAGAATTGTTGTTTTACTCAATAAATCTGTGTTGGGACCTACCTGTTTGCAAGACAAGTGGTTCGCCTGATACGGAGGTCTGCATGGTTACATCTTGGTATGTATCTGAAGGCATGCGCATTTGTGCTTCAGTGCTATTATGCTGAAGCGTTTGACAAGCACTGTAAACTCCCAGTCTCAGTCTCCCTCACGTGGTCGGGGGTGCCTCGCATCATTCCTTCTTTGAATAGATTAACTATATACAGGAGGAATGATTACTCTGATTTGTGCCTCGCATCAATAACACTCCCCCTCGGGTGAGACTACATGAGCCAGGAGACGACAACAAGACAAGAGAAGACAACACCAAGGCAATAACAACAAGACAACAGAAAAAGAATACAAGACAACATTAGATAATAAGACAGCAAGAAAAGAACTGCAAGACAACACTCCCCTCAAGTTGAAGGCCGAATACCTTCAACTTGGAAAGAAAAGAGGAACTCTTAAGGCACCCCACCTCTCTCGGACATTCCATCGAACACATGGGGTGCACCTTGAAGAACAAGACAAAGACCATAGAGGCCAAAAAATATAGAAAATAGAATATAAAGAGATTTGGAGTTGAGATTTGGGGTTTAGGGATGCCCAAAGGGATTTTGGAAGATTTCTTCCTAAAATGGGAATTCAAAAGAGAAAGAAAAGAAAGATTTAGGTGTTGGGATTAGAGATTGAGGATTTAGGGTTGAGATTTGGGGTTTTGGATTATAGATCTAGGGTTTGGATGGGATTACAACAAACAAAGAAGGGGTTTTGGGCTTTGTGTTTTTCGGCAACCAAAAAAAGGATTGCGCAAATGCGCTGGAGCTAGGGGTGCACACCCAACAGAGAGAGAGAGAGAGGGAGAGAGATTTTAGGGAAGTGGATAAGGAATGAAAATACATTAAAAATAAAGATTGGTTCTGCGCAAAAAATGCTTCACGCAAAAGCGCAACCTAGATTTTCGAGAGAGAGAGAGAGAGAGAGAGAGAGAGAGAGAGAGAGAGAGAGAGAGAGAGAGAGAGAGAGAAACTGTAGGGAGAGATTTTAGGGAACTTTTAGGAGAAATTTTTGAGAAAAACATAAAAAAGGGAACAACACTTGCGCGAGCGAGCGAGAGATATGAGAGATTGCGAGAAAAAGAGATGCGTGGATGGAGGATAGACTCTTCTTCTTTCCTTCTTCCTTCCCAAAGAATCTTTCCCATTTTTTAATCTTCTCACGAATGAAATGGCAATCCACCTCGATGTGCTTCGTCCTCTCGTGGAAAACTGGATTGGAAGCAAAATGAACAACCGCTTTATTATTACAATACAGTGACGCTGGAGACGAGGAAGGTATGCCAGTCTCAATCAGAAAAGACTTAAACCATGTCAACTCCCCACACGTGTGAGACATAGCTCGATATTCTACTTCAGCACTATATCTAGCTATCACATCCCATCTTTTGCTTTTCCAAGATACTAAGTTCCCTCCAACAACAATACAATATCCTATAGTCGACCTCCTATATGCAGGAGATCCGGCCCAGTCCGCATCAGTGAACCCTTCCAAGTTCATGTGAATGTGCCTTTTTGAAGAATACGCCTTTACGAGGGGCCCTCTTCAAGTACCAAACTATTTGAAGAACTGATGCCCAATGAGAGTGGGGAGCTCATGAACTGACTCACTACACCCACTACAAACGATATGTCGAGACGAGTCACGATCAAATAAATTAGCTTGCCAACCAATCTTATGTACCTGCCTTGGTTCTCTAACAAATCCCCTTGATCAAGATAAAGCTTGACATTGGGATCCATTGGAATGTCAACCGATTTCACCCCAAGGATCCGATCTCTCTAATATATCCAAGACTTTTTCTTTAGGACAATGACAGTCCACCACGTGAATATGCTACCTCAACTCCATGGAATTATCTGAGACGACCAAGGTCTTTGGTACAAAATTATTTCTAAAGGAAATTCTTTCGCTTTTGTATGCCTTCCTCATTACTCCCACTGATAACGACACCGTCCGCAGAAACGACTAGGAAGACATGCTCAACATCAGATTGCGAGCTGAAAACCGAGTGGTCTATTGCACACTGCTTTATGCCGAAGAGCATTACCACCTCACTGAATCTCTCAAATCAAGCTTTAAGAGACTGCTTAAGCCCATATAGTGTTTTACGCAAACGACATACAAATAGCTGCATCTCCCTTTAAGCAACATACCCTTTAGGTTGCTCCATGTAGACTTTCTCACCAAGGTCACCATGAAGAAACAAATTTTTCACATCCAATTGATATAATGGCCAACCCATGTTCATAGCCAAGGATATCAACACGGACTGATGAGATCTTTGCAAACGGTAAAAAAGTCAGTGTAATCGACACCAAAGGTCTGAGTGTACCCCTTGGCAACCAACTGTGCCTTCAAATGTTCTACCATACCATCTAGCATATATTCAATTGAGAACACGAACGACATCTAACGGGCTGAGAGCAACAGGAGGTAGTGAAACCAATTGCCAAGTGCAATTCGACTCTAATGCATCCATCTCAGCATCCATGGCAGCACGCCGACCTTGGTGAGCTAAGGTATCTGCCAGGGTCAAATCTGCAGGGGTCATGCAGATACATAGGCCCCTTCCCTTCTGCCGAGTGGTTTAGAAGGCGCTTTCCGTTCTACGATCCCTCGGCAAAGTAACAAAAGACAAGGCAGATAGGAATGCATGATAAACAGGGGAAATCCGACCATAGAAACAAAGTCAAAGATCAAATGGGCCACAATACATAGATCGAATGCGAGATGCAACATGAAAATCAACATGAATAGGAGGAACATCAGTTACTCGAGGACCTAATGTGGAGCTGTCAGACTGGGGATGTGGATGGCTGGGTGGAGTGCTCGTATCATCATGAGTCTTTAAGATCAGGTGAGGGCCACGACTGTACACTTGCAGAGTCGCTCTTATCGAATGAGATGAGAAATAAACATGTTCTTGGTGGAGGTGAAGCGCATGGGTTCATTGTTCATGGTGGGAATCAAAGAGGAAGGTCATATGACAGGAGGTCAGGAAAAGGAAGGTCAATATCCAGGGTCGGTGGAAGGGGTGTGCAATGTTACCGTTGCAACGAATATGGCCACATCAAGCGGGATTGTCCGAAGAGAGCTGACCATGCCGACAATGGTGCTACGAATACGGCGGTGGCGGTAACAGATGAGCAGGTTGAGGAGTTTGGAGACGTTATCACAGTCTCCATAGGTAATCACACTTCTCATGCTGAGTGGATTTTAGATTCAGGGTGTTCTGTTCATGTATGCTCCAGTAGGGAATATTTTAATACGTTCTAGGGACAAGGGCGGGTGTAGTGTCCTTGGTGACGGGTCTACTTGTGACGTCACGGGAGTTGAGACTGTGAAGATCAAGATGTTTGATGGAGTGGTTCGTACTTTAGGTGATGTGGCGTATGTCCTAAAGATAAGGAAGAATCTAGTGTCACTTGGCCGGTTGGACTCCAGGGGTTGCAGGTTTTTAGCTGTAGGTGGAGCCATGAAAATCACACACAGTTGTATGGTTCCAATGAAAGGAGAAAAGTGTGGCGGGTTATATCGTCTGGTTGGGGACAAGGCGACTAGTGTTCCTAAGATCTTGATCACTAGCTGGAAACGGAGTGGAAGCGCGTGCATGCGTAGGGTCTCTTTCGCAGTTGGTGCAGAGACGGGTTTCAAGGTTGCAGACGATGGTGAGAGGATGACGAAACCTGCATTGGGGGAGGATGGATCGAGATCCCTCTGCAATGTTGACTAGGTGAGTCAACAGGTTGGCAGCTACACATGTGCATTGGCCATGTTGATCGAATCAGGAGGAGTCAGAACCAGGATGATTTGAGGGTGTGTAGCTAGTACTTTGGAACGCCAATGGTGATTTCGAAGCAATAGCAGACTGGTGGCGACATCAACGGAAAATCAAATGGGTGACTGAGAAATAAGCCAAGGTGGAGATTGTTGGGAAAGTTGAGGCTTGCTTAGGTGGAAAGGCGATAAAGGCAAAATAGAAACCCTTTCTTAAGTTTTTGGGAAAACCTATAAAAGCACTACTCTTAGGTGTAGTCAGCAAGAGCAGGCCTTGAAGGCACTTTTTGTGTGATGGCTGCACAAGAGAAGAGGCTTGGGCGTGGCTAGAGAGAGATAGAGAGAGAGAAGGAAAGAGAGAGAAAGGGAGAAGAAGAAGAGAAGTGGGTTTCTTCCTCGGGTTTTCTTCTTGGGTCTTTTCTCGGGTTTCTCTTGGGTATTCTCTTGGAATTTTCTCTTGGGTTACTCTCTTGTATGGTCTTAGGTGAGAGGGAAGGAAAGGGTTGCGGGTTGCGGGTTGTGAGTTTTGGTTTTAATTCATTGTAATCCTTGTATTTTGTTTTTTCTCATAGTGGAAGATCGTGTTTCTTGCCCTCAGAGTATTGCTTGGCCGAACCACGGAAATCTTGGTGTTCATCTTGTGGCTTGATTTATTACTTTTACTTCTCCGTTTAATTTGTGCACGATCGGATTGATTTGCCCAGCGGATTTTCTCAACATTTTTCATTGTGATGGTTTATATGGAGCAACCTCCAATGTTCGCTGCCTAGGTTAGTAAGACAAGGTTAGTAGATTGAAGGCAATTTTCGTGGTTTGAGGCAACCTCTGCGTGCTCGGTTTGAGAAATTTTGTTCAATTATTACCAAGTATCATTTTTTGTCAACGTCATGTGCATCATTCTGCATTTATTCAGAGGCACTCGCAAACATTATCCGCGGAGATAGTGGGCCCATCTCGTACGATGATTGTTTACATTAGCAAAAACAATGATCATTAAAAAAGTTTTCTTCTGGCTCAAGGTGCTGATTTTGCATCTTCTTCTTTTGAATTTTGCCCAATCTTTATATTTTCCTGACTATTATGTTAATTGATTGAGAAAACAGTGTCATCAACATAGACAGCTAGAATCATAATGTTAGTTCACAAATCGGGTCTGTTGCAGTATTGCTCTTGGTCCCAGCTTCATTCGATGACTCAACACAAGCATGATGAAAAAGACACCCATTAAGAAGTCTTTAAGCCATTGATTTTTGCACGCTCCGGTCTTGAGAGTGACATCTATGTTCAGCATCATACCAGATTCACTTTGACTACCCATCAGATCAACGGTTCCGATCACCAAACACACACGCTACATGCGATCATCAAGATGAGTTTGTCTTGCCCGTCGATATCCTCATGCCACCAACAATTCTGTACAAGACTCTATAATTTACAAGAACATCAGCCTGGGTGTTTTCTTCACAGTAAATGAGTCAAGAAACACTAAAAATGAACTAAAATATCCAAAAGTAATCTAAAAAACTTAAGCTCCGTTGGTTGCCGGTAAAATTTTTATCCTAGGAGCTTTCTAATCCCAACAGTGAAGTCAACGGGATTTGCTAGGGTTTTTTTTTTCCCTACAATTCCTAAAATTCCCGCCAAAATTTAGGGGTGTCATTACCAAATATGGGAAGGGAGGAGAGAGAGGGAAGAGAGAGAAAGAGAGAGCACATCATTCCCTAGGAAAGAAAAAGAGGGGACAAGGAGTCCATGTCATACTCATAAGCAATCATTACAAGAGTGGGATTAAAAAAATTCTAGTGCTAAAAGGCAACCAAACATGGGATGGGACGAAAATTTTACTAAAAACTTCCTAGGTTTTAAATTTTACCGGCAACCAAACAGACCATAAAGAAGGGAGAGAATCCTCGTCGATCCACCTTACTGTGTTGAGAGTAGAGAGAATCACCTTCTACCCAAATTTTGCATAAGTGAGACAATAGCCTAATCCACTCCAGACCACCCTTTGCCTTACCCGCATCACTCTTGCCACTAGGACATGAAAGCCAAAACAAAACTTCCATGAGAATCCGAGAAGGCTCTTCATAAGCTAGTTGAACAAATGCCAGTATTGTCCTTGTGAGACACTTTGCTACTTCTGACAAAATTATGCCTTAACCACCTCACAGGATGAGCCCTCCATAATTCGAGGGTTCCCATGGGGGAATTATCATTCCCATAAATCCAATATTCAATTATAGTTGTACAGAAACATTAGTGAAAATGGCAGAACTGAATGCTCGCCCAGAAACCTCAATGCCAAGGCATTTGCATTAGCCATTGAGAATGCGATTCAATCTTTCCAAATTATCCAGAGGAATGCAGGAATAAGACTTCCCGTAAGCATGTGAGTCTCTTATTTCATAAAGGCAAAATTGGATATGCTAGGCAACACCTTAAGCAGACCAAAGAATAGCTACAGACTTGAGCCACCCAAGCACAATGGATGACAATGTGATTCCGTGATTCTCCTAGAGAAACATAGAAACTTCACTAAAGGTCACAAATTTTCCTTTTGTTTAACTGATTGCCAGTAAGAATCTTTCAATGCATTCACATAACACGAGAACACAAAAGCTCTGGCAGAAGACAGAGTTCCGAAGAAATCTGGAAGCAAAAGAGTAGTGAGTGATTGAAGATTAATACAATTTAATTGAGAACAACCCATCTTTCTCTAAAGATCAAATTAGCTCATTACGGTAGCCCATGGACGAAAGCAATGTGACCTTGATTTTCCAGAAAGAATTTAAAACTCTTAAGGCCATGTCTGGCAGCCAGGAATTTTTTTTCATGGTAAATTAGTGTCCAAGTGGTTATAGAGGGGTAGGCGGATGGGAGAAGGAGAGAGATTTGAGAGGGCCCAATTGAAATGAGGGTGAGAAGTGGCTAAATCAGGAAAAAGTCGATCCTATTTTGAGTATAGATTTTTCTTTCCTGATTTTAAGCCACCTTCACCACTTGGAGACACTAGTTTATCATGAACAAAAAAAATCATCGTAGCCAAACATGCCCTAAGGGGCATGCACTCTCTTAATAAAAGTGTCACTATGATATTAGAGCCCATGCTATCCAGAAACTCTACAACTGACGCTCTAGGATTACTTGCTCTGGCGAATAGGTTAGGATATGTCAAGGCAAAAGGAGTCTCTCCGCAGTAGTTATCAAGCCTAGAAGTATTCGTACCATTACCAACAGCAACCAGTGTTTTGAAGTCTTGTTTCCAATAATTCAAAGTAGGAGAGCCATCTGACACCCATTCTTTAAGTTGTAAGCATCTAATCCCCCAGTTGATACTTGGAGAAAATGAGCTTGCCCCACAGTTCTGATTATTGAAAAGTCTCCACCAACATCAAGCTAACAAGGGTGCATTTTGGAATATAACATTCTTAATACCAAGCCCACCATCCTTTCTTGGATAACAGACCTGCTTTCAGTTTATCAAATTAGCCTTCCTGAGAAGGGGATCAGCATTCCAAAAAAACTTCCATTGGATTCTTTAAATTTTCAATGGCACAAAAGGTTGGATCCTACATGGATAGGAAGTAAATAGGATAAGAGAGAAGCCTTATTTATAGGTGGTTGTGCCAGGAAGGGACATATGGCTTCTCCTACAATTTTCTGATCTTGATTCTTGACTCAATCCTTCCCGCCATAGGATCTTGGTCATGGGGATTCAAGCCACCATCTTTTAGAGGAAGTCCAACATATTTAAAGGGATGGCACAAATGAAATTCAAAATAGGGGCTAGGATTCAACCTGCGATAGCTCCACGTAGATTCCATAGAAAAAAGACTTGTCTATTAAGCTTTTGGCCAATGATTTCCTGAATAAAGGCAATTAGAATGTTAATTTGTGCTGCTTGAGCTATCATCGACAAACTGTAGATGAGAGATAGTGTAGTCACAAGGGCTCGTTTAATTAGGCAGAGATCCTCCGAAAAGAAGCTTGCAAGAACATGTTCAAACCAAGGATTTGGGACGGTTGAAGTACTTTCTTGGAATTCAGGTAGGTATGTCAATGTCTGGTATATGTTTATCACAGAATAATCATAATCAAACATGTTAGGGACTAAACCTATTCATACTCCATGGATCCTAAAATCAAATTGTAGAAGGATCAATGAGGGATATATTTGAGGACAATCGTAGATAGCATCAACTTGTTGGAAGGCTTTTTTACTTGACTATTACTCGTCCCGATATCACACTTGCAATGAGCGTTGTAAGCAAATTTACGCATGCTTCTACAATTGAAATGTTGGATCTTGAGATATCTGAAGGGTCATCCTGGCGGGGAGCATCTTTAAGAAAAATGACCACTTATGAGTGAGAAAGTTTTTCCGATACAGAATGGGCAGGATCCCCCTTCGACAGGCGCTCGACTATTGGATATTTTATCTTTGTTAGAAGGAATATAATTAATAGGAGAAGCAAGAAGCAGCGTGGTTGTGTACAAGTGTGTCTGAATAGCATGTGATAGCTCAACTGGCATTTGAGTTGTTGTGGTTGAAAACTCTAAAGTAGTGTTGGGTTTTATGAATGACAAGCTAATGAAGATGTTTTGTGATACAGCATACCTACTTACGTAGCTGGTAATCCAGCGTTCCATGAGAGGACAAAAGTCACAAAACACATTGAAGAAGATTGTCATTTCGATCAAGAAAAGGATATTAGCAAGTAAATATCTACTCCGTGTACAAGGTCAAAAGATCAACCGGAGGACATTCATCTTAACAAATTTCATGGTTGAAGTCAGTTCAGTATAATTTTCTCCAAGGGGGCATGGATGATATCTACGCTCCAGCTTGAGGGGGAGTTCGAAGAATATGTTGTGTTGTATCGTAATATGTCCATCATACTTGAAAGAAATATTGGAATTATGAGTTGGTGAAATTATATATAATTAAGTAACAAGGAATCATGGGGTATGACTTCAACCCCTATGAATTCCATCTTTCATCTTCTTCAACCTTTTCTCTTCTCTGCTCTTTTCTCTGTCTTGGTTGATTGCTTTAAAGAATTCTACTTCCTATCTTTTTTTTTATTTTTTAATGGCACTTCCTATTTGCTGAACACATATAAAAATGATATACACAATAGTTTAGTCCTAAGCATTGAAGGTTAAAATGCAATAAAACTTGAGGTAAGGGGCAATAAAAATATATAAAAAGCTTTAGAATATGAAAATATATAATATATATATATATATATATATATATATATAGCATAGTCTGTATATTAAAGCAAGATAACAAGAGAAAAGGGAACTCATCCAAGCAATAATAATTTTCACCACCGGATTGGTCAATCAACAAGTTTTTTGGGGTTTGGACTGCCTTGCACAAGTCATCGGCTTTAGGGACCAATTCCAATTCACCCAATCCAATTGTTCCAGCTCATTCATAGCAATTTTCATGTTACTTTATCAACTTATTTGCTTTAAGAAACTGCAAATGCATAAAAGCTGCAAAAGGAAGGTGCATAAAAGAAAGATGAAGCCAACCCTAAGTTACATTAAGCATAAGAGAAAAAGGAATTTTAGGAAATCACTCTACAAAATTAATTACTAATGTATAAAAGAGAAAGAAACAGGCTACTTGATGGCAGCATGCACGACTGTCAGGAAAGAATGCCGAAGAATCATTTGTTTCAGGTCTTGTTCAAGTTCTTGAGCAACGCTTTGAGGTGGCTTTCGAAGAAAAGGAAGAACAGCATCAATTACAAAGATTATACTTTCAAGCAATTGTGCTACCACTCGATTGTCCACCTACACACATTAGAAAGTTAAAGATTCTAAAGATTATACTACAATCGTTGTTACACATGATCTCTTAAAATTAAAAAAATGAACTCATAAAAAGTTTCCCATAAACTACAAATCAATTGTCTACCTGCAGGTATTGCAAATGATACCCCAAGCAGTATGCAGTTACAAACACAACCCGAAACTTTAATTCCAAAAAAGATATAAAAGCATAACGTCGACATATAAATACAGAAGATAACTATGGAAGAAAATATCACAACCTGAGTATTTGCAGAAAGGCATTGGTTGTGGAAACATTATGCATCAACAGATATATCAACATAAAATACCTCCAAAAATATGAAATTATACACACATAATATATCCTGCATATGCAGACACATGGCATGTCAAGTGCAACAAATGTACAGGTACACAAATATGAGAAGTTGAAAAGACAGAGAAGCTATAACACCATAATGGCCTAATAGAAATATAAGTGTTTATTATCTCGAAATGGTATACATGGAATATATTGAAGCACCCTAATTAAAGCAAACATTTCAAAAAAAAAAAAAAACAAGAAGAAGAAAAAGTTGGCCCATGAATAAAACATAATCTCCACCATCCATAAAAGTCCCAGATAAACCCGATTTTAAACACAAATATCCAAAGTTAAAGATAGAAACCGAAGTGTATAGAACTTCTCCAACAACGCCAGGCCAACCCCTTTTTTCTAATACATGGCATTCATCACCAGATAAACCCGATTTTAAACACAAATATCCAAAGTTAAAGATAGAAACCAAAGTGTATAGAACTTCTCCAACAACGCCAGGCCAACCCCTTTTCTCTAATACATGGCATTCATCACCATTTCTACCACATCAAACAGAACCTCGTAATTCTACCCAATTGAAAATGCCACAAAGCATGCATTTAGAAACTACACTTTTTGCACAGTGCCATCTTGTAGGGTGTTAAGTATAAAAGATTAAAGAACGCCTTCTCCAACAGCTTAAGCTTTTGGAGTAATTGGTAGTTTCAGGGGCGATGCCAGAAATTTTGCACAAGGGTGGTGGCAAAAATTATAGTAATTTTTTTTCTCCAAACAAATGAAAGCAATATTATAGTTTCCAAAAAAACCCCTCATATATATTCCATCACCAACATATATTGAAGTAAACAAAAATGACATCTTACAATTTTTTAGTGCAAAACCTAATAACATGACCCATAAGCAAATTTTATAGGCTTCCCCGACGTGGTCTTATTTTTTGGAAACGACACATGATTGTCTCATCATCGATGTTACCAAAAATATCCTTCTCAACATATGGAATCAAGCAATCAGTCATAAATTGATCCGACATTCTATTGTGTAATCAATTTTTCAAGATCTTCATGGCAGAAAAGGCCCTCTCAACGGTTGCAGTTGCGACTGGTAAAATTAGTACCAATGTGATGAGCTTGTAAACAAGTGGATACAAGGCATGCTTTCCCTTCTTAACCATTTTTTCAGCAAGATCTCCAATTCCTTTCAAATTCACAAAGTGAGTATTAGACCTCATATTAAGAATATATGTTCCAAGTTGGTTGTCTAATTCTTTTGTAGAATACTGAACTTCTGTAAATTCTTTTAGATAAAACTTAGAGAGTCGAATCAACTTCTCTTTATCAAATGCATAAAATAAATCACTTTGATTCAAACATGCCACATATAGAAGCAACTCTGTATTTGCTTCATTGAAACGACTATTGAGCTCTTGAATTGCAAGTCTATAACTTGAAAAAACAACAACTTGAAAATGGAGCAAGACCGTTCTTTTCTCTACATGCCGTCGCACTCTTCCGGGAACAACATAAGTATAAACCATGTTAGGGACTTCTATGTCATGTTTGGCACAAAATGAAGAAATGTCATCTAATAAAGAATTCCATCCATTGTCTCGCATCAATTGTAGCCGTTGTTTAGATATTCTCACTAATGTCATGGCATTCACAATATCTTGATCATTCCTTTGCAATGCTTGCGACAATTCATTTGTAATTCCCAATAAACTTATCATCAAATGAAGGAAAAATGTGAATTCAAAAGCTTGTAATGATTTCAAGAGATTATGTGCTTCATGTCTTTGATCTGAACTTAACTTCATATCCTTGACAATAAGATCAAACACATCAAGAATAGAGGAAAACATATATTCCAAACTAACTAGTGTTCTATAGTGTGAGCTCCAACATGTATCCCTCGCACGTTTGAGTGTGGTCTCTTGATTAAGTCCTTGTCCATTTGAAAGCTCACAATTTTCAAGTGCTTCCTTAATTTTGGCAAGTTGAATCTCCTGAAGAATATCTTAGCGCTTACAAGAACCCCCAACCACATTTACTACATTTGTAACTAAAAAAAAGAGATCAGAGATGCTCATATTTTTCTTTGCAACACCAACTAATGCCAACTGTAATTGATGAGAAAAACAATGAACATAGTAAGCATATTCATTCTCCTTCAAGATTAGTGCTTTAAGACCATTAAACTTCCCTTGCATGTTACTTGCCCCATCATATCCTTGACCACGAAGTCTCGATATGCTCGATATATGCTTGGCCAATAATGCTTCAATTTCTTCTTTAAGGGATGTAGCAGTGGTGGTGTTGGGAACGTGAGTAATACCTAACAAACACTCAACCAAATGCCCAAGCTTATCTACATAACATATGACTACGGCCATTTGCTCCTTGTTAGAAACATCACGAGCTTCATCAACCAAAATAGAAAACAATGAATCCCCGAGATCATTAATGATTGAGTTAGTGGTTTCAATTGCACAAGCACTCACTATATCCTTTTGGATATCTGAAGTCACTATTTGAGATTCCCAGGACACTTCTCCACACAAACCCTCTTTATATCTTCATTAATCATGATCATGAACTTCAAATGCTGACGAAAGTTTCCTTGGTTAAGCGAGTCACAAGATTCATCATGCCCGCGAAAAGGTAAACCTTGTTCTAAAAGGAATCGAGCATTCACAACTGAAGCATGCAAGCGAATTTGATAGTCACTTCGTTGTTGCTCTGTTTGCTTATTTACCAACGCTTCAATATGTTGCTCTTGATTCCTAAAAGCTTCACATTTACTTGAAGCTTGATTATGAGCACTATTAGGACCCCCTATATGTTTTCCAAATCTTTCTACTTTCTTCCAATTAGAGAACCCCTCAACAACAAAAGCATCACAACTTCCCCCATGCTCCTTACTATCCGATTTAAAAAGATAGCAACACAAGCAATAAACCGCGTCTTTTGCAATGCTATACTCCAAACAAGTAGGATAATCATCAAACCACTTTGGATTAAACCGCCTATTCTCTTTTCCTTGCATAATTTGAGAGAAATCATGATTACATGGTTAAATTTGACCCATTCCTAAGTATATCATTCGAACTTTTGCCCTATCATTAGGATGATAATCAATTATTGGCCTTCGTAATCCGGGATCAGCAGGAGGATTTGTAGGATCAAGTTCCAATCGAATTCTTTTAGAATTTTCTCATTCTTTGGTGGGGACACTTGAAATTGTAGGAGGGGTTATCGACTTTAATGACGATACTCTCAAAAAATATTTTTCCATACCTAAAAAAAACAAACAAGAAAGACAAATAACTTTTATCACTGTATAACAAAAACATTTAATTATCAATCAGACAATCACTATACCGAAGTATTGAGTTTTTAAAAAAAAAACATAAAGGATTTAGGGTATTCACCATAAAAAGAAAAAGAAAAACTAAAAACTAAAAGAATCTGAAACATGTTTAAATTGTTAGGGTCCATATAAAAGAGAATAGGTTGCAGATTTGGTTTTAGTAAATAAATCATCTATGAAAGGGCTAACTATAACAATAATTGGTTTCTAAGGCCAATTACAATAGATATTTGTATCATTTTGTAGTTCTTCCAATGCATTTCCTAGGGCATTCTAACACATACTCCATATATCAAGCTAAGCATACCCAGTCAAAGATATCCATAGGCAAACAAAACCAAAACCAAAGTAAAAAAATGAAAATTCCACGAATAAATCAAATCTAACTAACCCAACATCTGGCTCGTTCTTAAAAATACTTTGATCAGGCAGAGCACTGATATGAAAAAAATGGTCCCAAAATGCTTGTCATCTCAATCACACGCCCATTAACATAAGTAGTTCTCGGAATCAGTGAGAGAGATTAAGAAGATCTTCCGGAGTATAATGTCTTCGAATTATCCATTCTTATGGGGTTTTTTGGGGCTTTGGTAGCCATTAGAGCGCTCTTCGAAGGTGGAAAGAGAGAGTTCTCCATCTGGGTACTCAAAATTAGGGCTTTTCAGGGCCGTAATAAATTAGAATTTTGCAGCGATTGGGGCTCTATCAATGATGCCTTATTAGGGTTTTTAGAGGATTTGAAATTTGAATAGCTATTAGAGCCCTAGGCAGACTACATCAGAAACCCTAAACCAAAGTCTCTTCCAAGAAATAAAAAACCCTTTGATTTTCAAATCTCAAAAACTAAACCCTAAACCCTAGATATTTGAAACCCTTGAAAAGAAACCCTTAATTAGATATAAAACAAGAGGGGAAAAACCCTCAAGCCTAATTTATTTGCTAGATTTAGGGTTTCATCAAAAAACACGAAAAATAAAACGCTAAGCTGGAGGCTGGAGTCTTTTGAAGCTTGAAGGAACAAAGCTTCTGGTTCGAACTTCGAACTTCGAAACCCTTGTTCGCACGAGGCGAGGAAGGAAGAAAGCTTCCGCTTCTTTTTTTTGGCTTAAGGAACAAAGCTCGAACTTGAAAACCCTTATTTCTCTCTATTGCGCCAAGTCGTCAAAGTATTGTGGGGCCCACACATTTTCCGCCAATGGGAAGCGACTTTCAAAGTCGAGCGCATATTTTTTCCCAAAAAATTAAGGGGGGCAATTGTCCCTCTAACATTTCAAGTGCCATCGCCCCTTGTAGTTTCACATGGGGCTTCGAATGTTTTTTGTCTTCAAATGAAGCTAGTCCACTATTCTTGAGAGATGATGTTCTCACAACTTCCAACACCAATGACCACATTGCAAACTTTCCTCTCCTGTTTTGTTTTCGAAATGATAATGTGCATTCATAGCAGAAAGGATACAAACAAAGGCGAGGTGTCCCTAAATAATGGTGTACAAAAAACAAAAGGATAACCAATAGGGAGAAACAATCACTAATAGTTAAAATAACACGATCAATGCTTTCCTTGGCCAAGAAATTAGCCAAGATGCCAGCCTTTTCATTTGTAACCGGTGAGGAAGTGTCTGATCACATACACATATACTATCTTAAGGATGATAGGTGCAATCCGCCATCGGCCCTCAGAGTGTCCCTTAGCCCAAGAGATCACATTACTAAAGTCAACTTTCGATCATACACAGACCAACAAAACACTTGTTAAAGATTCTCAAACCAGTTAGTAGAACTCCAGCTTCTGCATCATTAGATCAGTCATGCACAAGGCCCAGAAAAGCATTTGAGAACTGTCCCTATGTAATTTCTGCAAGTACCACCAATACAGGCAGGCCCGAGATTTCCTTTAGAGTTGCCATCAAAGTTGATTTTAATGACATCAATAGGTGATGCTATTCAACAAAGACAGGGTTTGTGCTTTGAATTCCTTTCCCAAAGGCCTATATATTATTTGTCCAAGACAATAAATCAAATATGCCACAATAGTTTTTCATTGAAGATCTGGTTGTTGCACTCATTCCAAATATGCCACAATAGACCATATGGGACGAAAGGCCTTGACATTCAAACTGAACGGGCTCAATCCACATCCCAAGATAGAAGCTTGAAAGGACCAAGACATAGTTGGGGGAGGAGTGTTCCCGAAATTCTAGAGGTGAAAGGCCAATGGATCATGAGATGATTTAATGATTCTTCCACATTTTTACAGAGAACAAATCTGCTTGCAAGAGAACTGTCTTCTCTTAAACCTACCTCAAGTATTAATATTTTTTGACGCCATCGTCCACACAAAAGCCGCTATTCTAGGTGCGACACAAGAGGCCCAAAACTTGGACCAAGGAGGAGAGGGTTGCCCATTGCCCACCAAGCAGTTAAAAAGAGATTTAATTGGAAGTTTCCATTTAGATCAAGAGTCCCCATCGTCCACACAAAAGCCGCTACTCTAGGTGCGACACAAGAGGCCCAAATCTTAGACTAAAGAGAAAAGGGTTGCCCATTGCCCACCAAGCAGTTAAAAAGAGATTCAATTGGAAGTGTCCATTTAGATAGAGAGTCCAAATCCATTTATCGGTCCCTTGAAAGGGGACTTAGACTCTCTCAAGCAACTTGAGAAGGCAGGAGACGTTTTTCAATTTAACTTGGCTTGAGGTATCTACACAGAATATATAAGATTTGTGCAAAAATACAATATATAACAATATAATAGTACGTGTCATACTATTTATATAATTTACTTGCCCATTTCGGTTTTTTATTTATTTTAAATATTATTTAAAATTTTATAATATTTTTAATATAAAGTTAATTATTTTCACTATTTAGTTGTTTTCAAACAAAAATTAAAAAAATTCCAGCATTTCTTGAAGTTTTAATCTTAAATTTTCATCATCTACATTTGTTAACTTACGTCTTCATAATTTTATAGGATTTCCACCATAAATTCTAAGTGAAATACACATGTTTCCAAGTTTCGACCAAAATATGGTACAACATTTTGATCAACATGACTGAAACAAACTAAAATGCACTGAAACAGCCAAAATTTGGACTAAAATCTTGTAATTTGAGGACGACATGTTTCGGGAACCAGGGAAACCGAAATATTTAGGTCAAAATGACATGTTTTGGCAAAGATTTGGTACCATGGTACTATGCTACTACCACCTGAAACAACTTTTGATTCATTAATTACTCGAACCAATGATACATTGGAATCTTGGATGACTAAGTCAACCTTCCTGCTTGAGGTAAAACTTACATTTGGGGTCAACTTACACGGTGTTTATAAAATTCTAAAACATAACTATAATTTAAACTGCTGCATTATTTGACTTTATTTAGATGATACGATGTTACCCTCATTAGATTAATCCAATATTGGTTGTTTGTTACTTTGTTTCAATTAGTGCTCAACATTTTAATTATAATTTGATAAATTAAAACTTGAAATTGGAATGAATAATGGAAATTTTGTACCATATCCTAGGTTTAAGAATCCTTATTTGCATCCAACAAAAGCATAGTGGATCTTTGCCATGCCCATATTCTAGCATTTTGGGGTTTAGGAGATCCTGTACCTAATCACTTATTGTATTTGATGCCCATATCCTTATCCAAATAACATAGTCAATACCAATTTGTTCGAGCTTCCTAATAACTTCCAATATAGTATCCAATACCCATTTTTTCGAGCATCCTAATAACTTCCACAATAGTAACTATCTTAAATATATAATCTATATGATTATGTTGGACATGAAGAAGAAGAAAAAGACATAATAGACCGGAGCATGAATGAACGTTTAAGAAAGCAAGGAATTGAAGATATCCTCAATATGCAGACCACAAGGGCATGAGGAGGTTACACTAAATAGCTAGTAAAGTGAAGGAACCAAGGGTGAAAGGAGAGCAGTTAGATTTGACAAAGGAGTGAAGGCTTGATTGAGGTTGTTTCTGAAAGATATGTCAAAGCTCATTTGTCGAAGTTGAGTCCACTCCAACCAGGGAGGATGGTTGCATTCTAAACTATCCACAACCAAAGCCTAGATCAAGGTGGAGTTGCAGTCTGGATGAAAGGAAAGAAAAAGGGTCGAACTTGACCCTTGTTATGCCATCATGATGTCTGACATTAGCAGTGGGCACATTGATGTAGCCCAAAAAGTATTTAAGATAATCAATAAGTAAAAGAAAAGGAAATCTAGAATAAAGGGAGTTCCCCTTGACTATGCTATCAAAAAGTGGGCCACGTTTTGTCCGCCCAATTGGTGATATCAGTAGGACCATCCACTTTGGGTTGCATGATTTTATTGGGCATTGGGAAGGGTTAATTATTTGAGAGGGTTTCTTGAATTCCTAGGCATCATTTAATGTTACATGCAAACCAATTGTTAGTTTTCGAACCCATGAAGTTTCATTTAATGCATTAATTCCTTTGGTACATGCATATTGTAGATCAAGGGGCTGTTAGGTGAACGATAATATGGGAATAAGGATCACACTGTTCCTGCATCCTGCTCAACAAAGAAAGTGGGAGTGAAATTCTAAGGAGTACTCGCAGTTGAATTTACTCTGGGTTTCGGGAATCTCACAAAATTGAGGATTGAAATCACATCAACTGTAACAGATTTTCTTGACAATACACCAATTATAACAGAAATTGCAGTAAAAATTTTCCAATAGAGAAAGATATAAATAACCTGGATCTTAAGGTAAGGCTGAAGAGTCACGACAAACTGAGACGGATCAGATGCCGGAGCACATAGTGTTGGGTCCACTACACAAAATGCATGCAAAGCAAGCACATAAGGAAGCGCACACATCTCCACTTCTTCATTGGTCATTTCCTCTACCTGAAAAAGCAGAAAATTCATGACAAACAATTCTGATATGAAGCCTGTAGAGATCAAGAACTTATTTATTGTTTGGTCAACAAGATGATATTACCTGCAATATCCTTTCTAGTAAGTGTCTGCACATTAATTCACAGCGTTTACGCACTGATGCCAGTGACATAGCATTGATTCCAACGGCTTTGGCTGATTGTGGAAAAAAATCAAGTGCTAAAGTACGCCTTATGACAGTGACGAGGAGTTGGTGGCTTTGCATCTTCCTTAACATCTCAACAACCTGTTCCGTCTTCTTGGCCAATTCTAAAGGCACAGGACTACCATCCCCAACAAACTGAGTTTGGGTAATAGAAGGTTCTTCAAACCAGAACTCATAAAATGTTTTGCAGACAAGGTCCTGTCAAAAGCAGGAGCAGAAGTACCGGCTTAAACTAAGAACCAATCAACCAGGTTTACTTGTAAAAGATATCTAGACAGCCAAATGAAGAGACACCAATAGCCATTACAATAACTATCAAACTGTAAGAAAATGGAACTAGACAAGAGATCGACAAAAGTAAGAGCAGAGTAGCATAATTGCATTAATGGAAGAGATAAGAAAATGCAGGAAGTTTTCAGTCATATCACATACAGCTAGAACACTCAAGGTACCAGAACAAAGTGGGAGAAATGGTATAACAATACAAGGATTGGTGCATAAGATAACCACGAAGAGATTTCAGCCTAAAGAGGAAGAAGTCACCTTCAAAAGCGCATCAGTACATATTAAGAAGCATTTAGGAATGTGTCTGGTACAATCCTCAGGATTCATCTCATGGAGTGGCATCCCATTTTTAATGATTTCAGGGGCTCCCTTTCAGGGATGCACTATTGCATGGTTATCTGTTTTGAGGCCGTTGAACCAGCTAGTGAACAAACATTCACTCAGGGCCTATTTAGTAGGAGGAAAGGTCTTTCCACACATAAAGGGCTTTCCCAGGAAAGTATTTTTCTTCCCATTACTTTCTTAGAAAACCTTTTAATTAACCATTTCAAAAAAATTATGAAAACTTTATGCCTGGGAAATATTTTTCCTCTTTGGATGCTTGTTATCTAGAAAAGGAAAATGAGCACATCAATGGTCAGGAATTTCTACACAAGGACCCATAGCATGGCTTTCCATGCAATATAAAAAAAAATGGTCTCATTGAAAAAATGGAACGAAATTCATTTCATGGCTATGGAGCACACCTGTATGCTAGATTCTTCATCACTGACACGAGAAATGATCTCAATGCATGCAATCGTAGATTCTGAAAAGTTAGCATTGGAAGTACACATATCCCGTATAATTTTGATAGCTCTTTTGCGAACACTGACTCCGGTATCCTTAATCCGCTCAGCGACCTTTTCAAAATACTAAAAATCCCAAAAAAATGAGAAATAAATAAATAATTGAAATCCTTTTTTCCACTGCTGATGTAGAGAGTAAGTTTAATTTAGATACCTTCAAAGCAACATCAGGATGCGAGGCAATATGCCTACCAACAAGTTCCAACGCAGCTTCTCGTACAGAGATAGCAGAGTCGCAGAACCTTCCTTCAACGGCACATTGGACACGTTCGTCACACAGTACCTCCGGATCGGCTTCAACTATTACACTAACCTATGGACAAAAACAAAGTAAATGTAACTTCAATAATGTTCTCCATCTTATTTGACAAAAAATATATTTTGAAAGAACACGGGATTTTAATTACCGCACGTAGTGCCTTGGCCCTTAGTACAGGAGAGCCCTCCCTTAAGCTTACCTGAGATCAATTTTTTTGTTAGTAAAAAAGATAAAATTCGCGTAAAATATCAAATGGAGAGCAAGCAATGAGAGTATTTACCAGAAGTAAAGAGAGAATTTTATCAAATCCCCTGGTAAAAGATTTTTTTTGCCCCAATGCTAAAGATACTTTTTTAGCTGATTCCCTTGTCAACAATGAAGATATGTTGCCAAAATCCCGCACGATTGCTTTTGATTTGAGCCTACCAAGGTAGTACAAGAATTTATCTTGAGACTTGGGATCATCTTTGTACCATTGGCAAAGATAAAACCTGCACATTGTTAATGCGTCAATAGAATCCTTGCAAATATATAACAATTATTTCAAAAGAACACAAAAGGTGCCATTAAATTAACAAACCAGCGAGCAAACAGATGTACATCATCCGATGAACCAGCTTCCTGAAGGTAATTCAGAAGCATTTGTTGAACAATTTCCAATGTAGTAATTGCATCTGGATCTTCAGATGAGCTTTCTATCATACGTGGATTCTTTATTGTGTCATTATTGCATTGTGACTTGCAATATGACTTTAGAGCAGTGAGTTGTTTTTTACAGAGGCACAACTGACAATACCAGCCACGAGGAAGGATTTCCTTTCCTGTAACTCCCATGCAATCTCCATGAAAGCGTTTTTGACAACCTTGACAGACGATCAAATTTTTCCCTCCTCTGCCATCAAGACAAACGGAACATATATCTACTTGGTCAGTGGGAACATCAGAGTGTCCACCAACCAACTCCTGTATAATCCAAAACCTATCCCTGCTGCAAAGGACAGCATCACGTTTCAACCTTGCAGCAACTGTTCCAAGAAGGTCAATGGCCATGCAACGTGTAGATATATCTTTACATTTCAACCCAGCATTCTGAAGCAGTAAGATGCAAAAAACCTGCAAGTAACTCCCCATCTAAGTCACAAATATCGTTCTCGGGAATGTCTCGGCAAGAGAAAATCTCAGGATATACTATTTTGTTTTTTTTTTTTTTTTTTTGGGTTTATATGGGAAAAACGATAAAAATAAAAGTATTTAAAAAATATATAAATTAAGGAAAATTATAAAATATCATTAAAATACGGTAAAAATATCATGATAATATATAGTGGTAAATTAAAATATAGCTATATTTTTTAAAATTCTTGGGATTATATAGGGATATTGTCGTTTTATCAAAATGTCGTGATAAAATCGCAATATTTTGAAAATATCAGAGATATTTGTGACAAAGCTGTCCATTAATATCATTCAAAAAAAAAAAAACTCCCAATTAACATGAAAACACTATAATAATCTCAAGAAAGTTTAAGTCAAGCACGGTCACCTCAAGTAAAAGAGAAGCCGCAGGATACTCAGGTAAGTTCAAAGTTGCCAGCAAATCCATAATAAGGTTCTCCATTGTAGCTTTCAGTTCAGACATATCTTGAGTTTTTGCGGGACTAAATCGCTGGAGAATGCTTTTCCAGAAGAGAGCACATGCCTCTGTGGCAGCTTCACGACATTTGGTTGGGTAAGTGGCATCAATTGAGACCTCTGAGGTGGCATTACCACTTACTGTCAACCTTAATGCTTCCGGAAGGTCAGCACTGCACTGAACCAACTGAATTAGCAATGCTGTTATCATCTGAATCTGCCTTTGTTCTTCATCAGGTAGATGGTACGATCTGAGAGCATGTTTTGAGATGGGCAACTTTGAAAGCAGATGAAATGTTTCATCAATCACAAAATTCCTGTGGTGTGTATATGAAGCAAATACCTGTTGTTAAGAATGACATGTCAAACCGAATAAACACAAGGATTGAAAATAGACCCAAGTAGTCAACAAGGTTTTAAATTTCGGTTTCGGTTTCGGACATAGCCGAAACTGAAATTTCGGCCAAAATTCGGTAAAAAAAAACAAATTTAAAAGTTGTGCCAAAATTTCACCGAAATTTCAGTAATTTCGGCCGAAATTTTGGAAAAAAAAAATTAAAAAATTACAATTTCCAAAATTTCGGCCAAAATTTAGAACTCTTGCCGAAATTTCGGCTTCATGTAGTTTCGGTTTCTATCCCAATCGAAATCGGAAATTTCGGTATTTCGGCCGAAATTTAAAACCATGGTTGTCAAGAACACACTAATAAAATAGAAGAATCAATACCCCGCAAATCAAATTGATAGCCTTCAATTGCAAGAGTTGAATATTATCAACCAAGAAAGTTGAGAAGCAGGTCTTCACTAATTGTAGAATGCAACTATCTGATAGGCGCTCTATCGACAACAGATCCGTAAGAAAACCAAGAATGGTGCAAAGTTTTTGAAGTATGGCATACACAGCTGCAGAAACCCTAGCAAAAAGTGTAACATGTAAATTCAGAAAACTCCTCGATTTGGATTAATGGATGACCTAATCAAGGTAAGTCAAAGTCACAAACAATCAGGTCATAGCAATAACCACACTTGTTCCCTGTTGCCTTCTTCATTTTAACAGTCCTAGAATTACGGCGTTTCTTGCCCACTGAACCATAGTCAGCATCCGCCTCTTCATCCTCGTCACCTAATAAAGGAGAAGTGAAATAATAGGCTCAGTGCTCTCACGTATTTTGTAAGACTAACAATTGATATGGAAACAAACCAACAAGAAAAAGGATGAAAATGGTAAACAGAGTAATAATCTATGACAGAAACATCTCTAAAATACAAACTGAAAAGTGATCATTATGAGTTTAAAAAATAAATAAATTCAAAAATATTCAGAATTATTTTGTGTTGCTAGTGGACCATGAATACTGGTTGCCAACGCATCCACCACACCACCAACATCAAACCAACTGAAGAATGACAAACAAATTGGATACCAGGAAATATCTATCAGGTTCAATGAATTATTGTCCGCTATTAGCCATGTCCAAAATATTCACCATTGCAGTCGGCCAAATAAAATTTTGAACATTCCTAAAACATACCAACAATGAAATTGGATCTTGAGAAGCATAACTAAAAATTATAAAATAAAATAATTAAACAACTAAAACTCTCAAAAAATTAAATGTAATTTTCTTTTTAATGATAAGAAATTCATTAATAAAGAAGAGGAATAGGATACAAAGCAAAGCCGACCGAGAAAGTCAACCGAGAGTAAAAATAACAAAAAAGCACAAATCAACAACTCGCCGAACGTGACCCTTAAGAGGGCAGAAAATCAAGGAGCTCTAGCTCTTGACGCCCCCACTCCAGCTCTAGCAAGACTATCTTTCTCTGCATTAGTGGACCTTTTAACATGCTGAAAGACTACCTCGGAGTCTCCCAACCGATCCCTGATCTCATTGAACCACCCAACAAATCTCCAAGGGGTGGGCTTATTTCCCTTCAACCACTTAATGATGTTAAGTGAATCGCCCGCCAAGATCACCTTCTCTAAATCAAGAGATTAGGCAAATCTGATACCCTGTAAGGCCACTCTGATTTCCGCCTCATTAGAGTCTGCCACTCCTATCAGACCTGAAACAGATCATGACCCCCGCCTTGTCTCTTAGGAGACCGCCAATCCCTGAAGGACCAAGGTTACCTAAACAAGATCTGTCGAAATTAATTCTAAAGCACCCAGGGGGCTAAGGACTCCCCATTCAGGACCACCTGATTCTTCACGTTCACTGCTAGAACACACCACCCTACAACCATACAGAGATCATAAGCCGAGATGAATCTAAATTCAGGGAGAGATCTAGCCCACGAGATGACTAAAGAACAAGCCATAGTGGAAATGAACTGATGACCCTTTTTCACTCCTTTAAAAACTCTAGCGCTTCTCTCCTTCCAAAGCGACCAAATCGTAGCCAGCAGAGAAAATAACTTCCATAATAATTTGCCTTTCTGATGCCATGGGCAGACATCCCAACAATCGACCAATTCCACCAACTTAGAGGTTAAGTTCCAATACAATCCAAACCCCTGCAGGGTCCTCCACACGAATCTAACAAAACTACAGTGCAAGAGAAGGTGATCCCCCCCCCCCCCCCAACTCTATACACAAAGCACGGTGATCCACTATCAACATATTCCGACGTCTAAGATAGTCAACTATTTGGATCTTATCAATGATCGCCGTTCAACCAAACGCACAAACCCTGAGGGAAGCAGAGATGCTCCATAGTTTGGCTGCTTGTAGAGATCCTGTGCAGAGAGTGAGCTGAATATAGAAGGACTTGACAATGAATTCCCCTGAAGTGCACCAAATCCAAACCCTCTTGTCCACCCCTGAGCGACTAATGTATTGTAAGTCTAGGATTTTTAGTAGAAGAGCAACCCTCTCTAGCTCCCAATCACAGAAGTTTCTGTGAAAATTAAAATTCCAGGCAATACCATTCTCTCCGTGCACCATATAGTCAAGGTTTTAAATCTCGGTTTCGGTTTCGGTTTCGGTACGAAATTTCGAACGAAATCTTGTAAAAATTTCGGTGAAATTTCGGAAACCGAAACGTTTCACCGAAATTTTACCGAAACAAAACGTTTCGGCCGAAATTTCCGAAACGTTTCAGCGAAGTTTGGTACTTTTCCGACTCACCTTGAATTTCGTTTCGTTTTCCACCGAAACCGAAATATTTCGGCCGAAACGAAACGTTTCAGCCGAAATTTAAAACCATGCATATAGTCTGAAACCCAGGCCTCCCCATCAACTGCAATCAAGAAAAGATCAGGAAACAACTCTTTAAAAGTATCCTGACAACACCACCTGTCAAGCCAAAATCTAAATCTATCCTCGGAGTACACCCTGAAATGAATCCCATTATTAAACTTAAACATGAGCTTCAAAATGTCCCTCCACACTGTCACACTCACACCCCTCTTCTTGAATTTATCGTCAGACACCCAGCTTCCAGGCACTGCTCCATATTTATGTCCAATTATGCGGACCCACAAATGTAGACTTTCCTCCCCAAATCTCCACAGCCACTTGCCTAGAAGGGCCATGTTTACCTCCTTCAATCATCTAATCCCCAAGCCAGTCAACTTAACAGGATTGCAAACTTCCTTCCATTTCACGAGAGCCATTTTCCTTTTATCATCCGCACCCAAGCTGCCCGCCCCCCCCCCAAGCAAAAAAAAAGAAAAAAAGAAATCTTCTTTGAATGTATACAATACGCTTCACTATACTTATCGAGCATCTGAATCTTCATAGTTGATAAATCGGAATATTGGCCAGTACCGCTTTAAAAGAAAAAATTACTTAAAAAATAAGAAACAATTGTGTGTTAGAATTAGGATAAGAGGAAGAAAAAGGGAAATGGAGAGGTTGGAGAGTCTCCACTAAGGAGCTCCCATGTAATATGATGAATATATAGGCCCAACTAGGGCAACAAGTGTACAAAGACTATAATACCCCTCGCAATACAAGTAATGACTAAACAACCCTATAACACTCTTCAACACTCCCCCTCAAGCTAGAGTGTATATGCTATGGAACTCCAACTTGCTACAAAGAAACTACAACAACTTAAAATACCAACACAACAAAAAAGGGCAATACTCTCATACACACAGCTAGCTTGGTACAACACTCTCCCTCAAGCTGGTGTGGTGAATACATGATGAAAAACATAACAAAAAGATAGCAACGACCACAAGAGTACAACAGCGAGATCAACAGCTCCCCTTGAAGCAGCAATACGGTGAGAGTGATAACAACAAGACCTCCCCTAGGAAAGATCCTAGGGAAGAAGAAGAGTCCATCTCCATTCTCTCCATCTCTCTCATTCTCTCGTTTTCCCCCTCTCGCAAGTCTCTCTCACGTTCCTCTCTATCTCTCTCCATGATCTCGGGTGAAACCCTAATTTTCCTTTTTTTTTGGTTTGCCGCAAACCCACCTCACAAATCTCTCTCTCTCTCTCTCTCTCTCTCTCTCTCTCTCTCTCTCTCTCTCTCTCTCTTGCGTAAATTTGCGCATTTGCGCTAAACCCACCCTCCCATCCACCCTTTGCGGTAAAACCCAAACCCCATACGGCTTTCGTAAAACCATCCCCCCTCTTCTAACTTGGCATCAACCCTCCTCTCCCTCACCACCCTTGTTGTAATCCCTATATCCCCAGATCCTATTCCTTACACCTCCATCCGCATCCCATTGAAGGAAATCTCCATCCACAATCCCTTGTTGGCGTATCTTCATCCATTTTTTTACTACCCTAAACCTCCATCCAAAACCCCAAAACCCCAAGATCTCAACCCCAAATTCCTTTTCCCATCCCCAAATCCCATATCTCAACCCCAAATCCCTTATTCTTCCCTTTCTTTCTCTTTTGAATTCCCATTTGAGGAAGAAATCTTCTTCCCAAATCCCTTTTGGCATCTCCAAATCCTAAATCTCCATCCAAAACCACAAATCCTTAACCTCAACCCCTTCCTGTGAGTCCCTAAACCCAAGCCTCTCTTGTAAATACCATTTCTCAATCCATCCATCTTCCAAAACAAACAAAAAAAAAAACAAGAAAACCCAAAAAGATGCATTCTTGTATATTCTTTTCCCTCTTTTCTCCATTCATACCCTTGTTCTTTCTTTGTTATAAATCCATAAATCCCTTTCTTTTTTGTTTCCAAATCCATACGTCTCTCTTTCTTTTCTAAATCTTTGTCCCTTGTGAAAGAGTTCTTTCTAGTTCTTTAATCCCCTCCTTTATGGTTTAAATCCCCTCTTTCTTTCTTTTTTGAACCCCATACCCCCATTCACTCTATCCACATTTTGTCATCTCTTTGTTTTCTCTCTCTATCTTCTATGGCATTTGTCTTCATATCAAAGGTGCACACCAAGTGTTCGATGAAATTTCCGAGAGAGGTGTGGTACCTTAAGAGTTTTTCTTTTCATTGCAAGTTGAAGGCCTTCAGCCTCAACTTGAGGGGGAATCATGTAGACCTCATATAGTTCTATGGGTAGTTGTCTTGTTGTTGTCTTCTTGTCGTCTTTAGGTTGATGTAGTTTCGCCCTATTGTTGGAGTGTTGTGATATTGCTATGCCCGCATGATGTAGTTTCGTCCTCATTGTTGGTTGGTTAGTTGGTTCTTTGTGTTGCTCGTTGTCTCCTTCCGCTTGGTGTTTTATGTTCTTCACCATTCTTTGTCGGTTTGTAGGATTGGTTAGTTCCTTCTTCGTGTTCTTCGTTGGCTCCATCCACGCTTGGTGTTTCTTGTTAGTGGCTTCTTCGTATTGTTAGTTCTTCTCATTGTTAGTTGTTCCTTCGTATTGTTGTTGGTCGGTTCCTCCTACATGTGTATGTAGTTCTCTTGCGTAGTTTTACACATTCATCATGGTTTGCGTTGCAATTCGCTTGTTATTGTCCGGCTATATGCCCGATCATTAGCTTTGCTTTTGGCCATGTCTCTCGAGACAACAGTGTTCCCCGTCGTTGGTCAGTGTTCTCTCCATGCGACGGTGTCCCTGTCGTTGATCGGTTGTCTCTCCAGGCGACGGTGTCCCCCGTTGGTCTTGTCTCTTCATGCGACAGTGTCCCCCGTCGTTGGTTGGTTATCTCTCTCCAGGCGACGGTGTCCCCCGTTGTTGGTTGGTTCCTCTCACCCTTTTGGTGGTGGGAGTTCTTCTCCTTCTATTGGCGTTGTGCTACTCGGCTGATGTCTCTCCTCGTAGTACTTCACTGATACTCATGCGCGCGCCTTTGGTGTGCCTATTTTGCTCGATGGATTGTTATTGTTTCCCTGTCGTGATGCCTCCGTTCGATAGCTCGTGGTATGCAGATTAGTTCGCCGTGCTCTGATACCATGTGAAACTACCAGTTACCCCAAAAGCTTAAGTTGTTGGAGAAGACGTTATTTAATCTTTTATACTTTAACAAGAGAGATTATTCTAGTACACAGGACATATCTAGTGCTGATCATATTGAAGATGCATTCACAAAGGGCTTGACTAGAGAACATGACAAACTTTATTAACAAGGTGAATAAAAAATCAACTTTTGTGTGTGTGTTGTTTGGGGGATGGGGGGGGTACCAGGATATGTGAGTGTAATTTAGCCATCTGATATGTTCTAGTCCACCCCACGAATACAAACAGAGAAATAGTTAGAAATACAAAAGGACACATAACCAAATAACCCTATCAAGGGGTAAAAAATAAAATAAAACTCTAATTCATGCTTCTGTACCCCATCCCTGGCAAGTTTGTCGTGCGATCCTGTTTGCAGTTCGTCTCACATGCATGAAAGTGGAGGAACCTATAGATCTGTCTTAATTCTCATCAAATAAGCAGGCGAATCTCCAAAGGGGAACCAAAGAACCTTTAAGCCACCTGATAACATTAAGCGAGTCACACTCCACTATTATTTGAGCTAAACTATTCTCTCCAAATACATTATACCTTGATACACAGCCCTCACCACTGCTTCATTACCAAATGCAAGCCCAATTGGCCTAGAAAAAGCCCAAATAACTTCCCCCAAAGAGTCTCTTAGCACACCCCTAATACCAGCTGATTGGGGGTTGCCAAAACTAGAACCATCAAAGTTTAGCTTCAACATACCATTTGGGGGTGGCTGCCAGAGTTGCACAACCGAATGACGGTTTTCCTTGCTATTACAAATAACTCTCCATCCCTCCCATAATTCAAATGCCGAAACAAACCGGAATAACGGAATAGATTTAGCCCAAGCAATAGTTAGTGCTATTACTTTGATAAACAGAAATTAGGAAGATTTGGCCACCCCTTCAAATACTTTGTCATTTCTTTCTTTCCATAACACCCACATGGTGGCCAACAATGAAAGCGACCAAAGCACCCTCCCTTTCTTTCTCCAAGGAACCAACGACCAACCTTCAAGCAATTCTTGAATGTTAGCAGGGAAGACCCAATTAATCCAAAAACCGGGACAAAATGCCACCCCATACCTCCCTGGCAACTCTACAATGGATAAAGATATGGTCCACTGATTCCCCTGCCTCTACGCATAAAGCACAATGATCCACAATTAGCATCCTATGGGCCCTGAGAAAGTCCACCGTTTGAATCCGTCCATGAAGCGCCGCCCAACCGAGCATGCACACCCTCGGAGGAGCTTGGATTTTCCATACTCTTGCTTCAATTGGGAGCGCAGGACAAGGAACCAGTTAGTTGTAGAAAGATTTGACAGTAAAAACCCCGATAGAGTCCCAGATCCACACTCTTGTCAAACCCAGATGAACTGATGTATGTTCCTTCTAGCAAGCCCGGTAGAGTCCATTCTATTTTTTATTTTGAAAGATAATCAATTACATTATCTTCCAGACGAAAGTTTGAATCATCTAGAATATTCCATTCTGGTATATAAAATGGAACAAAATTGGAAACGAAACAGTCCAAAGACCCAAACACAATCCTAGGCCGTTTCGATAGTTTTGGTCTGTTATGATCATTCCGAACGTTCTGACCTACTTCTAGTTTTGCTTCTTTTATTTTCTATTTTTACCCATTTTAGGGTTGGGTTCTAGTTTGATATCCTTTCACATTCCGAAACAAAAGAGAAGAATAAAGTACATCAAAACCTCTCATTTAATGCTTCACGTGCGAGGTTTGACAATCTCAATGTATACTACTCTAAAATTTGATTTGATAGTGCATTTGAACAATAAAAGAGGAATATAATTTTTCTTTATGAGCAGTAGAATATAAGATAGTATATACATGAAAATATCAAAACTCCATGAACAAGTGAGAAACCTTACCATCAATTACACCGTTTTCTCTTGGTCTATGAAGAGCACGGTATGATGGATCACAAGCTAACATGCTTTCCATGATATGATGCCTTGACAAGTCTATAATTCTTTCGATAATCTGATATTTAGTACGTCATCAAAATTGAGATTCAGCAACAGAAACTCTTACGACACGCGCGATAATCTTACAAAAACATAAGCAAATTGAATAAAAAGCAGATGACTGAGAAGAACATTAGGAACAAAATATAAAAAACACACTATCACCAGTTTAATTAAAGCAAGAAGAAGTAGACAAAGTAGCAGGCACATACTTCTTCCTTATAGAGCTGTTTTGGCATATCATGGTGAGTCATAACTGCTAAAGCTGCATGTGTGGACTCCAGAGCACACATAACCAATGATACAACCTCTGAATCAGGCTGAAACAGAAGAACATTTATCAAAAGAGAGGAGAAACCACAAGCTTCTCAGCTATTCAACATTGGATCCTCACAGGGTAAAAAAGACGGTAGAAATTAAGCAATATACAGTAGAACATTAGCTATGTTCAATTATGGAATTGAGCAGAACCAACATTTAAACTTCAGTGGTGCAAATATACGAAGAACACATCTGGAGTATCTGTAACAGGATATGGAACTCAATGAAACTTTAAGGGGTGCTCTATCTTCTTAGGGAATCTCCAAGTGCATCCCAGCCATTACCATTATACATGTGGCACAACAACTCGCTGAAAAGCTTGTAAATACACTTAAAACAGAGCATGCCTTTCTTGCTTCAATCATCCATTTGCAACGAGGTGTTTTAATTTGCAATATACGGTAATAATATTAGCTTCCTTTTCTCTGAGATGTTTTAATTTGCCAAAAGATCTCACCGAGGTTGCCTATAAAGTTAATTTTTTAGTTCAATAATTAGTTACATGACAAATTTCTTATCCAAGAAGTCGAGATCAAGGGAAAAAAACATCAAAAATTGAAATCAAGAAATGAAGATTCAAGATCAATAAACCATTATTTGAGAATAACTGAAGATAATGGAACACAATGTTTGAGAACAACTAAAGATAATGGAACTCAATGGCTGGAAAAAGACAGAGACTTGAAAAGCGCAAGGCTCCGTTCCGTTGCATCACTTGACTAGGAAAGGAAACGGGAATGACATGGAAAATGGAAAGGAAAACTCATGATATGGGCCTTTAGTTGTCAAGAAACTGTAAAGAAAATCAACAAAAAAAATGCAAATGATGTGGTTAATTGGATATAAAATATACAGAAAATTTACTAACTTTAATCTACACATTGTGGGGCGCCCACATGTGACTATGTATACATCTAATATGGGACCCACATAGTAGAGACACTCCAAAATGTTTCTAAAATTCACATGGTATTTGATCTAGAAATGAATTTACATGGTATTTGATCTAGAAACAAATTGAAACCTATGTCATTGGACACATCAGAATGGACAGCATCCAATCGAAAACAAACAGGGCCAAAATAATAACAAACTCAATAGGCTGTAAATGTAAGCAGGTCATCAATAATCCACTGAAAAGAACCCAGTCACGTATGGAGGTCACAATGTTGAATAATACTTCCCCAAAATTGAAAAAACTGATCACCATTTCAACATGTGAAAAATAATGTATCATCTATCATGTGAAAAATAATGTATCGAGCATAATAATGTCCTATCACCAAAAGCTAAAAAAATAAAATACGTAAATATTTTGTCATAAAATATTGCGGTAATCTAAACCAAAAGGAGAATCAAATAGAACATGAATGACTTACATTTTCATTTTCATCCACGGATAAAACTTGTCCATGATGAATCTGACGATCTAAAACATTTAGAAGTCGTACGAGAGCATCTACAGGAATCAAGTGTAGGATTTTCTTTGTACGGATGGACATTATTTGGTTTACAAGCAATTTAATATCGGAAACAGGCAGAGATGGTTCCTCTGCTTCATCAAGATCATCTGTAGCAATTTCTGCTCTTCCACAGAAGTCCTCCAACATCTCACAAAATCCTCCAATGATGCCATCTGAAAAAGTAAATACCCGGGCACATATTAACACACATCAAAAACAAAAAACAAAAAAAGACCAGAAACCATGCACCGACCTTGAACCTTAGCTAGATCTGGCCCCATTGAAACAGAGGCATCACTATTTCCTTTTTTCTTAACCTTCAGTTTTATTGAATTAGAAGATGGAGGTGCATCCTGCAATTCCAATTTAGTATAGGCTTAGGCACAAATCAAAATCAAATATACTAGGTAGGGTAAAATGGATACCCACATTAACAAGATTCCCATCCGAATGGCCGATATGAAATCCTTCATAGCCTCTTTGAACTTGACTAATATTGGGTTCATTTTGTTCAAAGAACTTCTTTTCCGATACAAGATTATGAGAATTCTGTTTCTTAATAAGACCTGAGGAACTTGAACAATACAACGCACGATAAGCATACAAACTTTAGATTACTTTAAATATACCATTGTTGTATGAAAGATAAACCCTAAACAACAGAGGGGTTACATGATACCCTGAAATTGTAATCTGGCAATTCACTTTCAAACATAATCAGAAGGGAAGCTAAATATTCTTGAAAAAAAACAACAGATCATAGTTACTAGGAACGGGAAGCAAGGAAATGCCATGTAATTAAAGTCTGACAGTGTGCTTCGTGTCATTTGATTTGAATCATGTTGTATCAAAAAAATTCATAAGGTATGTATGAATCTTTGTCCAGCTTCAATCACACGATTTGAATGGCAAATCTTCTAATTTTATTAAATAGCGAAATTCATGGTTTTGCGCCAAAATGTGACCTTAAAACCCAATTATTATTTGTTTCAGATCCTAAGCCTCAACTGCTTTAGTGACCCAAAAAAAACATTTATTTTAACACTTAAAATGCATTTGAGAAAAAATAATGAATCAAAGATATAAAAGAAGCCACATTAAGTGCTAAGAGACTATCATTTCTGAATTCCTTCCCCATAAACTAAAATTCTCTATTGTCGTCATTATGAAATATACATACATCCATAATTCTCTCTTTCATGGGATGAAATGACTTTTTCTTCATCCATCTAGTATCCAAACAGTTTGTGGTTGGTTATCCGAAGTCTAACTCAAAGCACCTCCATCTCTATATAACCATTTAGCTCAAGTTATACAGTGTAAGAGTTGAGAGTTTTCAAAACCATTAACCTTAAGATACAGAAAACTCCATATGTGTCCCTTCAATCAGAATAGGAGTGAGAGGTGAAAGAAACTGATATTACAAGCGAACATTGTGCCCCAGTTTTTCAGACAATAAATTGTAATTGGGGTGTAATTATGGTAAATAATAGTTTGAACATTCAAAAATTGGTAAATATAATACTTTGAAGATGGTTGCCGAATGGAAAAAACCCGTTGTTTGACTGAAGCAAATTGTTGCACCATGCACAAGATCCCCAATAATATGCTTAAAAAACTTAAGCCACTTTTGGTACAACAACAAAAAGATGATGAAAATGATCTGAATGATATACGACCAAAAAGCCTGTTTTCCACTATAAAGAAAATGATCTCAATGAGGACGCACAAATAACAAAAGGACACATCACATTTGCACAAATTAATGATCCCCACATAAATTAAACCAAGGCTAGGGAAAATTTTAACAGGGTGTATTTGGTGTCATATCAAAGTGCCAACACTAGAAGTTGAATTCCATAAATTTGATAAAAATCGAGATTTTACGCATACACTGACTCAAGTTTACCTCACTCATCTCAATTTCTAACTTTAGAAATTCCAACAAACCTTCCAGCCTATACAAATCTCCAAAATTAGCTCCTCTGATCATTCAGAGCCACAAAAGCCCAAGTGCATTGTTTAGATGCAGTGGCATCTCAGTCTTTCTGTGGCTATTTGGGTTATCTCATGTAGTTGAGGGTATATTTGTCACTGTATTATATTAAATTGCCCTAATAAAACAAGGAAGGGGATGTGAGAGCAACATTATTCACTATATTATATTAGATTGCCCTAATAAAACAATCAAGGGGATGTGAGAACAACATTCACATTTTTCCCTTTCTTTTCTTCTCTTCTTCCAAACCGTAAATTCATCCTACTACTTTTTCAACTTAATATCAGAGCCACTGATTGAAGAAATTTAGAAGACCTACAGAGTGTTGTTGATGTCACCTGACCGCGCTGCTGACTTCAGCAACCATCCGGTCAAGGTGAACAGGTTGTGTCAAGGGGCTTTTTTAACCTGAAAAGGAATGCAGCCCCAGGGCGGACCACCAAAATTTTATGCATGCTAGTGAACATACATGCGGAGGGCAAGCCTCCTAGCCTCAAACACAAAAAAAGGGAAACCCTAACAAAACCAAAAAGGCATCAGGACCCAGGATACCTTCCACACCGCTCTTACCATATCAGTCCTTACTCATGAGGAGAGGATGGTTTTAAGATTCTCCCAGACCGGGTTTTAAACCCTGTTTTCCGTTTTTTCTTGATGCTACTGGGTTGCGGTGGAGAAGGGGATGAATCTTCAGTGAGATCATCCCAATTAGCTCCAAAACCTTCTTTGTCGTTTAGCATAGCAAGCCTGGAAGTATTTTCTATGACTTTTTCTGAGCGAGCCTGAACTCTTTCTTCAAAGACGTCCATCCCCTCTAGTAAACCTGCTCTAGATGGAGCTTAGATGGTGCTCCTCCGGCTGAGGAAGGGGCCCTAGGAGCGAGATGTTTGTGAACAATATGGGAAGCCAAGTGGCTCTTTCCATCTTCTTCTGTCCTAAATCTTCTATGCATCTTCATTGGATTCTGCCCCTATCAGTAAAGCGCTGCTTAAATTCTCTTCCTTATCACTATTAGCCTTTGTATCGTGTCCTCCCAAGTAGCCTCCTCAACTTTTTTACCAAATACCAATTCTGCAATCAGCACGTCAACTTTTTCCTTATCCAACAACAGTGCACTGCTTAAATTTTCTTCTCTTGCTCTGGCTATCAACCACTGAATTCTTCCTTCTTGTCTGACATCTCCTTGGAGTATCTCATTCGAAGTAGCAAGTGAACCAGTGCCATCAGGAGACACAGATCCCGAGCTATGAAGTGGCTTAGTCAAACGGATTGAAGCTGATTTGGAAGCCGGTGAGAAACTGAGAGGAGCAGAAAGTGCAGCAAGATGCAGCTTTCCTGCTTCTATTGGCTATTCCCTAGAAAGAGGCAGACTTGAGCCAGATTTACTACCTGTCTTTGTCTTTTTTCCCGGATACAATTTCAACAATTAGCTCATCTACTTTCTTTCATTCCACTGGCAAGGCATTTCTAATGTTTTCCTCTCCGGTTCTATTATGCTCCGTTTGGTTGCCGGAATTTTTTTGGTTCTTGGGACTTTTGTGGAATTTCCGCAGGAAACCCACGTTTGGTTGCTGGGCCCAAAATAATCCCAGGAACCAAAATAACCCCACACGAAACCCCAGGAAGGAAAAAAAAATACTCCCCAGGAACCACAAAAAAGCTTGCAGAAGAATTTTTTTTGTCTTCCCAACAGTTCAAGCAACCAAACAAAGCATTTTTTTTTTCCCACCATAGTCCGGTCAACCAAACATGGGATTTTTATTTTACCGGGATACTTCCAGGGAGTTTTTTTCCCACCAATCTCCCATGAAGTTTTTTGTTCCACAAAAATCCCAAGAACCAAAAAAATTCCGGCAACCAAACGGAGCTAGTCAACTTCTTTATGTAGATTATATTGTAGTAACTACCGATGATGAGATGGAGATTCAAAAGCTCAAGAGTCATTTGGGAAAGAAAATTGAGATTGAGGATCTAGGCAAGTTAAAGTAGTTTCTTGGGATTGAGGTAGCCTGTTCACAAAAAGAAGGATATTCCTATCCCTATGTTAGTAATCCTAGACCGTCTTAAATAGACAGATAATTTAGGGGAAAAGCCAGCTGACACGACCATTAAACAGAAGAAGAAAATTATGGGGTAGATAACAACTAGCTGATGGGGGACGCTTTCAGAGACTTGTAGTTCAATTGATTTATCTGTCTCACTCGTTTTGACATTGCTTATGCAGTGGGTGCAAAAGTCAGTTTATACATGCTCCTAGGGCCACACACTTAGAGGCAGCACACAAGAATACAAGATTCACAGTTTGAAATCATTTCCTAGATGGGGAATTCTATTTACCATTCAAAAAAAGAGAGAGATGGGGAATTCTATTTACTAGACATGATCATTTGAGAGTTGAGGTCAATACAAATGCAAACTAGGAAGGATCAGTTACTGACAATAGGTCTACTTCAGGCCAACGTTCCTTAGTTGGAGGGAACCATGTTAAGTGGGCAAAGGAAGAAGAAAGAAACACAGCCTCCCAAGAACAGCCCCTGCTGAATCGATATAAATTCTATACCTTCCAAATAGGAAGTTAAAATAAAGGATTCTTTAAGTCTTCAAGAGGTCTGAGGCAAGGTGATCCGTTATCCCATTTCTCATTTATCATAGTAGCGGAGACTCTAAGAAGGTTGATGGTCAGAGGAAAGGAAAGAGGGCTGATCAAAGGTCTTGAAGTGGGGTCTGGGAGTTTGGCGATCTCTCATCTCCAGTTTGCTGATGACACGTTACTGTTTAGCTGTCCTGATATGTTGCATGTAGTGAATCTGAAAGTGGTTCTCCGATGCTATGAGGTTATAACAGGTCAAAGGTCTAACTTCCATAAGTCCAAGGTTTATGGTATAAACTTGGATTCAGAAACAACACAGAGCTTGGCAGGGATTCTTGGGTGCTCTGTAGAAATTTTCCCTTCCACCTATTTGGGTTTGCCTCTGGGAGTGGGCAGACCTAAGAAAGACAGTTGGGAGCCGATCATTGCAAGGGTTGAAAAAAGACTTGACACATGGAAAAGGAACCTTGTCTCTAGAGGTGGCCGAATTACTTTGATTAAGGCGGTACTGGCTAATGTTCCTATCTACCAGCTTTCGATCGTGAAATGTCCTGTGAGTATAGCTCTCAAGTTGGAAAAAATTCAAAGGAGATTTCTATGGGGGGGATCAGATGAGAAGAAAGGAATACCACTGGTGAAGTGGAAGCAGGTGTGCATGCCTATCAAAGCAGGAGGTCTAGGTATTCGTAGAATAAAGGAGACAAACCAAGCTCTTCTAGGCAAATGGCTTTGGATATTTGGGGAGGAGGGTTCTTAGTTGTGGGCCAAAGTGATTGACAACAAGTACGGTTCTGATGTAGGGAAATGGGTCTCAGAAGATAATTTCAGTAAGAAAGGAACCACATTGTGGCGTGATGTGTTGCAACTCAAGCCAAAGTTCGCTGAAGGGATCATGTTTAGGGTATATGCAGGAGATAGGATAAGATTTTGGTGTGATAAATGGTGTGAGGATCGTCCTCTAATGGCTTCTTTTCCTAATTTATATGTGGCAGCAACAGATAGAACTGCATTGGTAAAGGATTGTTTCACTCGTAGTAACAACAGAATAATCCGGTCTCCTATGTTTAGGAGAAATGTTTTTGAAAGAGAGCTTCAGTCCATGGACAGGTTGTTGAAAAGTTTGGAAAAGTGCTACATTAAATCATCAGGGAAGGATAAAAGAATTTGGATCTGGAACTCGGGGGGGGGGGGGGGATTCTCGGTGAAATCCTTCTATCATCACTTAGTGCCATGTCCTGTGTCCTCCAAAGTGGCCAAAGTATGGACCAACCAAGTGCCTCCAAGAGTTTGTGCCTTTGCGTGGGCGGCCATCTTGAAAAGGATACAAACAGTGGATTTCTTGAGGAAAGGGAAAATGATAATCATAGATCATTGATCCCTATCTTCAGAGGCGGGGAATCAGTGGATCACTTGCTAGTGCAGTGCAAGGCAGCAAGAGAGTTGTGGTGTAGACTATTGTCGAGGTTCGGAGTTGCATGGGTTCTACCGGTAAACTAACTCAGTTGTTTGATAATTGGCAAATGTCTCCTTGGAAGGGAAAAGGGAAAATATTGTGGGATGTATCATTCCTTGCAATGATTTGGATTCTCTGGAAAGAGAGAAATGCTAGGGTGTTTAAAGGAGTCTCAAAAAGAACTCTTTTCCTATTCAACAAAATCATAGCACTCACAATATCTTGGGTTAGAACCATTCCAAGTTTTGCATTTGTGTCTGCTTATGATTTGTGGCATGGATGGAGAGTGATAGGCAAGGGTGTAAGGAATGAACCTAGAATAACCCAATCTTGGGAGCCACCCGATCAAGGGCTCTTGAAAGTCAACTTCGATGGTTCTAGTATGGGAAATCTGGGCCCATCTAGAATTGGGGGAGTTTTAAGAGATGACCAAGGAAATGTCATATGGGCCTTCTCGGGTCCGATTGGGGTGGCGGATGCCAATGAGGCAGAAGTAAGGGCCATTCACCATGGTATAAAGCTTCTTATGAATGTAGGCATGGAAAAGGTGGAAATTGAAGGAGACTCAATGAATGTGATAAAATGGCTCAATGGCAATCACTCAATACCGTGGAGGTTTGCGGCCCTTTTTGACAAAATTCAAAACCGAGTTGGAGAAGCTACTATAATAGCCTATTACGTAAAGAGGTCTGCAAACGGCGTAGCGGATAAACTAGCCCGAGATGGGGTTATCCGGGCAAGCGTGGAGCAAGTTGATTTTTTACCGCCGTGATAGTTTTTGTGTACTTTGTATTATTTTTGCTCTGTATATATTGTTATGACCTTCTCGGTCTCTTCCTTTTTATATTAATGATATTCACCATTCAAAAATAAAGGAAAAAAATTACATCAAAAAACATATCATAAAAACATTACATAGCTAAATACTACTGTTACCTGGAACTGAGTGCTCAAATGCTTCCGAATTCCATTGAAGAACTTCAGAGTAAAGGGCTGGTCTCTCTTTACAAACATCGGAAATATGGCTTAGATCATCTTTAATATTCCTGAAAATAGCACTTGAATTAAATTAAGAGCAAGTGAGGATAAAACAAAGATAATCTGCCACTACAACAATCGCCATCTTTAGAAAAAAAATGAAGAAACCCAAATTGTAAAGAAAGCTGCATCTGGTAAGAAAACAATGTTGACAATTATTGCTAAAATAGGAGTTTATTTTCTTTGGAGTTGTTTCTAAATAAGGATAGAGGTCCATGTGGTTATTTGTATAGATAATAACTATTATGGATAAATGGATCAAGATAATCTGCCAGCACAACAATTGCCTTCTTTTAGAAAAAAAAATGTTGAAGAAACCCAAATTGTAAAGAAAGCTGCATCTATGAAGAAAAAAATGTTGACGATTATTGGTAAAATTGGTGTTTATTTACTTTGGAGTTGTTTCTAAATAAGGATAGAGGTTCACGTGGTTATTTGTATAGATAATAATTATTTTGGATAAATGGATCATGTGTTAAATATAGATGGAATTTGAATAAAAAGGATTCCTTAAAGTGGAGTGCTGGGGGCTTAGCAAAATTCTCTTATATAAAAACGATGTTTATATCGTACATGGGTTTTGGGTTTTTTGTAGTATTGGTTGCAACACAAGGGATAAACATCTGCTCATATTTCATTTCAAAATTTATTTTCTCCCCATTCCTTAATATTTGTTAGGGATCATCATGCCGTGTGCTAGATTGATTGATATGCAATAGTGCATGGATTCCAAAGGCTACTTATGTTGTTGTATACAACAGTTGAGATGGATGTCAGAATTGTATCAGTTGACTTAAAGAGAAATTACTTCCAAAGCTAAAAATTTATTTGAAGTGAAAGCATGGAATGAATTGACATAAAATAAAGGGAAATGATATCAACACTCCAATGTTTTGATATCACACTCTACTAGCTAGTCTTTTTTTCTTTTCTTTTTTGAATTGCCTGTACCAATCCTCGAAACCTCAACCTATAAGGTTTAAGGAACGTTCCAAGCCATCGCGGCAGTGGAGAGAATTGGTTCTACTAGCTTAGCTTGTCTTTTAGTATTTAAAAGGCTGTCAACAGGTTATTACAGTTCCCAAAATGCTCTCACAAGCCCATTAAATACTAAAAGACAAGCAAGAAGAACATGGATATCAAAACATTGAAGTGCTGATATCATTTCCCAATATAAATAGTTAATATTTTAGATATATAGGCTTTGTTTAAAAAATATAGCCAGCAGATTTTGAATAGAAAGAGTTTTTTTAAGGACATTTAGGGGTTCGGGTATAATAGATGAAAGTACCGCGTACATAAAGAAGTGTGGGACACATATATGGTTATTTTTCATCTGCTTTTAGAGTTAATTAATGTGCTTTTAGTGTTTATTATTGTTTCTTCATAAAAATAAAAAACATCAAAGACATGAGAGAGCTCCATACTGTTTTCTTATTATATAGTGAAAATTGTTTTTTCATTCTCTTTTGTTCTTTTGTTCCTTTTATGAGTGTTGCCTAATAAAGCTTGTCTGAGCCCAATGTTTAGGCAACATATAGACAAAGGCAACAAATATACAGGAACTTAAACAAATATTTCCCTAGATATATGGTGTTTTGAAAAAATGATTGTCAGCAGAAACTTTAAGGGGCTGTTTGGATAAGTGGATTTTAGAATCCGGGATTTCTTCAAAATTGTAGCTAAGAGACAAGAGAAGAAGCGGACCAGCCGTCTGGTCCGTCATTTTTTACTCGTTTTTTTCTTCTTGCCCTTCTTTCCGTCAGCACGAGAGTAGCAGATCCTCCCATATTTCCATGTTTTAGAAATCTCAGGATGCAGGAGAGATTTTTAAAACCTGAATTTCTCACTTAAAATCCAAGAAACACTGTCAGGACAGCATACAGCTGCTGGATCATGAACCTTCGTTTACACTGTTTTCAAACTAAAAACCTGGATTCTAAAATCCGTGTATCCAAACAGCCCCTAAATGTCAATTACTTGCTCAATTATCAATGCAATAGAAAATGTTAGCAACAGAAAACTCTCTCAATCAGATTAACAAATAAAAAAGCAGCATCAAGATGAGCAATAGACAGTTTGCTAAATCAGGAACTTAGACAAAAAAATCCCTAGATATTCGGTGTTCTAAAAATGTGATTGCAGAACTTCAGTCAAAGACATAAGAATTGAAAAATACATTCAGCAAAAACTTTAAATCCCAATTACTTACTCAATTATCAATACAATTAAAAATGATACCTACTGAAAACTCTATCTATCAGCTTCACAGTCAAGATAATCAATAAACATTTCAAACAAGATTTTCAGAACTTACAAGTAAGCGACATCAGTTTCTCTAAGCAGATCTGAGATTTTACTCGCTTGAGCGATAATCTCCGGTCGATTGAGCGAATAATCACTACTCGGCTCATCAAAAAGACGGAGCTCCTGATCATGAGCTCCACAGAATAAAGGAAGCCATGGGAGAGGCAAGCAAGGAGCGACCTCTGAATGAGTCGTGTTTGAAAGCCTACAGGCCTTTTCATGGCCGAATCCTCGAAGATTCTCGTTCGACATAGATCAGAGGTCAATAATAATCAGATTAGGGCATCGATTGATGGTACTCATGGCAGGAAAATTCAAACGAGAAATTGTAGAATTTTAGGGGATTTTGGTTAGGGTTTGAGGGAGATTTTGAACTGAGAAAAAACCCTAATTAGAGAGCAATGAGGAGGAGAGAAAATAGGAGAAAGGAGAGAGAAATCGGGAAAATTTTGCCTGGCAGTGGGTTAAATAGTAAACAGCAGAGAAAGAGAGTTGAAAATAGATTTTAATTACGAAAATGCCACCACTTGGAGCTTTCTACTCAAGCTATACCGAGAGAATGGCGACCTGTAGGCGAGCAGTTTGAGTGTCTTAGTAAATGACTAAAATACCCTCGCCGCTTCTGATTCCGTTATTTGGATAATGGGTTGCCCCGGAGAACATGAACCTAGTTTTTGGTAATAAAAGGGTTCAGCGAGGCCCGTTTTGGACAAGAATTTTGTGGAAAAGTATAGAGAGGGAAAATATTTCTAAATTTTCCTACTTATTTTTACCCACAGCATAAGATGACTTCAACAGTTCAACCAACCTTATTCAAATTTTATTTAGAGAGACCCTCAATTTATGATGATATTGTTAGGGAAATGATTTATGAGCTCCGATGTTTTGATAAGGATTATTATGGTTCTCAAAAAACGCTTAAAGCCCTTTAAATACTACACGACAAACATGTGGAGCGCATGTTTATCCAAACATTGGAGCGCTGAAATCATTTACGTATTGTTAAAGTAGGTCTGTTTGGTTGCCAGTAAAATTTAAAACCTAGGAAGTTTTTAGTAAAATTTTCATCCCATCCCATGTTTGGTTGCCTTTTAGCACTAGAATTTTTTTAATTCCACTCTTGTAATGATTGCTTATGAGTATGACATGGACTCCTATCCCCTCTTTTTCTTTCCTAGGGAATGATGTCCTCTCTCTTTCTCTCTCTTCCCTCTCTCTCCTCCCTTCCCATATTTGGTAATGACACCCCTAAATTTTGGCGGGAATTTTAGGAATTGTAGGGAAAAAAAAACCTAGCAAATCCCATTGACTTCACTGTTGGGATTAAAAAGCTCATAGGATAAAAAATTTACTGGCAACCAAACGAAGAAAGTTGCCTTAATTCCCACAGTGCTGTGGGAAGGTGAGAGGCAAAATAGGAAAGCCTCTATTTTGGGTTTTGGAGAAAACTAGTGTTATGAAAGCTTCTCTTTGCCAGCGTGACCTGGGTTATGGCAAGGGTTGTGGAATGAGATTCTTGGGGTGTGATCGGCCGCCTCAAGGAGAGCGAGGGAGAGAGAAAAGGAGAAAGAGAAGGGAAGAAGAGAGAGAAAGAGATTGTCTTTTCTTGGTTTTTCTCTCTGGGTTTCTTCTCGGGTTTGTCTCTCGGATTTTTTCTGATATTACTCTTGGGTACGGTCTTGGTTTGAGAAGCAAGGAAAGGGTTGAAGGTTTTGAGTTTAATCCATTATAATCCTTGTATATTGTTTTCTCATAGTGAAAGATCATGTTTATTTTCCCGTGGACGTAGGCTTGGTCGAACCACGTAAAATCTTGGTGTTCATCTTGTGGCTTGCTTGTGTTTATTTTACTTTTCCGTTTAATTTGTGCACGATCGGATTGATTTGCCTAGCGGATTTTCTCAGCAAGATTAAATAACACCTTCTCCAACAGCTTAAGCTTCTGGAGTAATTGGTTGTTTCACATGGTATCAGAGCTAAAGAAACCTAAGCTCAAACCTCCTTGATAGTAAAAATCCACATGCAATGGCCAAACCCAAAAGAGGTGTCACATGTGCCACATGTAGGCCAATCCTAAAAGGAGGGGCCACACATGAGGGGGAGTGTTTAAATATAAAAGATTAAACAACGCCTGTAGACACCCCATTTTGACCGTGCCCTAAACCTTCCAGTTTTGCAAAAAAACCCCATCAAATCAAGCAGCTAGGATCCCAAACTCCACCCTTAGCTAGGTTAGGGTCCCAGCAAGGTCCCTGCAAAATCTCGTCAAAATCCGAGTTCGTTTGCCTAGCGAACGAGTCGAGCAAAGTCGTAGGTCAAGTTCGCAAAAGGGGGGTGAATTTATCTGGTAAGGGGGCGAATTTATCCTTGAACGGGCGTGCATTGACCAGAAAAGTACACGAAACGGTCGTGCGCCTATCAATTTTTGCGCAAATCGTGCGCCCATCATTTTTGGAGTGCCGATATCAATCTCCCGAAATTTCTTTAAATATCGTTTTTTTCTTTTTTTTTTGAGGGGAGATAAAAAAAAAAATTCGCGTAGAGAGAGAGAGATCCTTAAACTTACCTTCTCCGACGGGATCTCCGGCGAACTCCAATCCAAACATCCGGCCATAGCTTTCCTTCTATTATCTCTAGATCCGAATCTGTTATCTCCCTTTTCTCTCAGATCTATTACTTTTTTTCCATCAAATCTTCGTTTTCTCACTCGATCAGAGGCTTTTTTTTCAGATCCGCTACTTTTTCTAGCAGGTTTTCGTTTTCTAATCCGATCGGAGGCTTATTCTCAGATCTGAGAAGTAGAAAGTGAGAAAAGAAAAGAGAGAAACCGGATCTCATATAACTTCGAGCAGATCCGATCATCTTCTCCGGTGAGAAACAATTTTTCCGGCTATTTCTTATATAGATCCAAGATCCGAGGTCTGCAGAAAAGAGAAGAGAGAGAGTTTTCCCCAAATCCAAATCTTAATCTCTTTTTTCTTTCTTTTTCCGATCAAAATCTTTTCTGAGAATTCCGACGGAATCATGATCTCCGATCATCTGACCTGAATTTCGGCTTAGCTCTGATCCTTAATTCTTCTTCGTTTTCTTTTGAGCATTTGATTCAATCAAAGTTCATTAAGTATAAAAAGAAGGAAGATCTTTCAAGCTCTGTTTTGTTAGCAAATCAGGTATTTTATTTTTCAGAGTGTGAATATGCTTGTGCTTGTGTGCTTGTTAAATTTTTGAGTTTCTTTTCTTTTCTCATGTTTACATTCATTTCCTGAGGATTATATGTTTGTGCGTAGAAGAGACTTTGTGCTGGAATCAAATAGACTGACTCATTTTTTTTATATGGATTTGCACTTATCATAAAGAAAGGATCATGTTAAAATTAATAATGGTTGTAATGCTTGTAGTCTTTGATCTGGAGGTGAAGAAATGGTGTTGATTGAGTTGGAAATCCTGTTCTGATTGAATTAGAATTGCTAATTTCTGTTCATGTTGAAAGTGTATCTGTTGAATTTAAATTCTGTGCATGTCAACAGTAAAAATATTAAATTTGTGACTACTTGAAATGATATTTGATGAATATTGTTTGAACATGTATGGATAGCTCAATTTGTTTTCTTCTAGGTTGATGGACTCATAGTGTTTTGTTGATAATTTCTGTCATATCCATCAGACTACTCTGGATTTGCATGAGTTGAGCTAAAAGATAGTGGATATGTGTTTGGCTTAATGCTTGCATGGTTATACTTGATCTGTATTTCCTACTAGAAGAGAATTGAGCTTTGTAGTTCTTTTTAAAATCGTCAAGAAGATCCAATTCTCAGATTTTGTGAATAATTTGTGTTAAATCTTGATTCTCTCAGTTCCCAGTTAATAAATATGTCGCTCATAGATAAGTCTTGTTGTCATCTGTGTACATAACAAAATCTGAACATGAAATATAGTAATGCCCACAGCAGCCCCTATCCCATTTGTATACGGACAACCCTTATACCCCATTTGATATGCGCATTTCTGCCTTGTATTGACACTGGTTTAACACATAGCTGCTGCCTTTGTAAGTGGCTATATTCTTAGGTGATAATTCATGCTTGTTTAAATTTTCTAAAAGAGACTTATCATTGATAATATTTTGAGTTGGGATGATGTCATTTCTTTAAGAAAGGTATAGACTGCTTATTATTTTAATGTTTACAATATTTCATTTTTGTATTAACAAGATCCTCTTGCATTTTTTTATCATTATTTCATTTGATCATTTTAAAATATTCTATACAATCTTCTTGGGCACCCCAAATTCGGTAATAAATGGATTGTTCAGGTGAGATTATCTCAAAGCTTATTATACTCATTTCTTTTTATTTAAATAAATTGTTTAATAGGAAGAAGGAGATCAGATGACTACTCTATTCGATATTATCGACATGAGTACTGTCTGATTTCAAGGCGGGATATAGAAATATTATCATGTGTATTTGATATCAGATGATTACTTTAGCATCATCTGATTTCATCCCCATATTGGGGTGGTGTTTGTGGTTGGGCATAGAAGTGTTTGAGATTGCTTTCTTTTACTTTATTAGGCTATCCAGCGGCTGGTCAGGACTAATTAATGTTATTTATCATTTTATGATTGCTATAGATTGTGTATTCTTTTTAATGAAAATTCTTCTTTGCTTAGCACTTGATTTATTTTTATAAGAATAGAATGGAATTTGCGATTATCTGGTAGCCTTTTCTTCTCTCTTTGATAGACTAACACAGTCTTATAGATTTCTATTAAATTTCTTTAGATACTAGAATCCCCTCTCATTGCAAGGGCTATGAAGGAGTCATCCCGAGCCCATTATTTTAGAGAACTTGCATAGTCCTAGTAATGTTTTCCCTTCTAATCTTTTCTTCATTTTATGAGACTGTTTAAGTCTTTCAGGTTTCTTTCCTTTGTCATTTCAAGCCCATCCTAGGAGACTTGCCCAGTCTTGCTAGCATTTTTCTCTATCTCATCTCTGTGCCTAGGAGACTTGCCTAGTCTCGTTAGCAATTTTCTCTATCTTACCTCTGTGTCTAAGAGACTTACCCAGTCTCATTCTCTTGCTAAACCTCCTCTTTGTGCGTCGTTTAGTTTTGGGAGAACACCTTACTCGGCTTGGCAACATACCCCTACCCTTATGGGTATTGGGTTGCACATTTGTTGCACCCTAGGGCTAGGTAGCTGTCCGGCCCGGCTGGGTGTTTTACCTTTGCCAAATATGCACAAGGTTTCTTTTTCCTTATTACTCATGAGCTTTATCTTAGTTTGATAGTCCACTAGCATATGAATCCGTCCTTAGTCTAGAGAGTCAGTCCTCTTGTTCAGGAATCAAATTCTATCATCATAGGGGTTAGGATTTTATCCAACCTTTCATCAGATCATGTTCTTCTATCCGCTCTTGCAAGGTATAGGATGCTGTCCAACCCTTGCAGAGTCGTGTTTCTGTCTTTTTCCCCCGCAAAGCATAGGATGCTGTCCAACCTTTGCGGGATATCGGGAGCCTGTCCTCCCCTTATGATGATAGGGATTTGTCCTCTTGTGTCAAAAACTCAAAAACATTCAAAAATTTCAAAAACACTTGAAAATTCAAAAAAACATCTGAAAATCCAAAAATCTCAAAAATCTTGAGTCATTTAGGAGTGGTTAGGAAAATCTGTTTCCGAACTACGTTGGCTTGATCCCTATCCACAGGGTACGTAGTGCAGCTTGGGATCCACATCCCAAGTCCAGCCAAACCTTTAAAAATAAACTCATTTTAAACTTTCCAAAAATACAAAAATTTTTCAAAACTTTTTCAAAAAGATCTTCCCCGAGAGTTAGGAGTCTGTCCTAGATGTTTGAGGTGTTTTAGAGTTAGGAGTCTGTCCTGATTTGTATTGATATGGTGTGTCCTGTCGTGTGAGTGTCCCTAGAATTAGGAGGCCTCGAGTCGATCGGTTAGACATTTAGTCGAACCGATGGCTAGACTAGGAAGCATATAGTCAGCCCATGGTTTTCCTTAGGTTGCACAGCCTAGTTACACATAGGATATAGGGCCCACCTGCATTAGTTCAAGGCTAATCAACTTGCATTAGTTAGGGCATATAGAGAGTCCTAAAAATTACAACTCACATGAACTTAAGCAATTGTACAAAAAAGCTTTAAAAATCAGTCGAGTCTAGTGGAATTGAGTCTAGGATAGCGGTTCTAGATGGTTAGGCATAGTAGTTTAGAATAAGGCATCGAACTACGTTGACTCCGATTATTCCCGAGGCCGGGATACGTAGAGCAGCTGGGATGAACGGCCATCTTGGTCCGAGTCAGGTCGCATTAGAGTTAGGACTCATTTTTGTCCAGTCATGTATAGAATTGAATTGTGTTGTGTGCTTTGCTGTGTTTTCTTACTTTCATGTACAGATCCTATACCTTTAGCTGTAGCATGCATGTGTTTGCACACCAGAACTCAGACACCAATTAGGTATGACACTCATAACCTAGTTATTCTTAGGCGACACTTCTTTCATTTCTTTTATGTGTGCTTATTATTCATCTCCGAGACATGCATGATTAGATAGACGTCTTCTTGGAGATATTCGTTCCCATTTCATATGACTTTCGCCCAAAACTCTTCAAAATTATTAAATAAATGGCATAAGAGACCAGCTGTTTACACTTGGGCGGATGAGGTGCTCTTTAGACCTTCCAAATTCGTAACCAGGCACGAACCCTCTTTTATATCTCTGGTTATCCGTTGCAACAGAGCATAGTATGGGATCCTTGGCCCACTTCCTTGGATGACGACTCTTCTTTGTTTAAGGTACGCCTCGAATCTGGGCTAGTCCCCGAATCGAGAGGTATCTCCCTTTGTATCGCCACTCATGCTGTGAGGGGCATTTCTTTCGAGAGTTCCTTGGTAGAGCTCTCCATTCACGTGGATGATCCTGAGACTGACTCGCGTGGGGGCACGTCCCTCACCGCCGCCCTCTCGGATCGGGGTCCACAACGCCTTCTCCAACAGCTTAAGCTTTTGCAATAACTGGTTGTTTTCACAGATATCTCTCAAAGTTAACCATAATAATATTATTTTCTTCTAAAATTTGGAAAGAAAATATTTTTCCCAAGAAAAAAGGTTTTTATTGCAATCCAAACACAGAATATTGGTCAATTTTAGTTTATCAAAATGACAAAAATACCCTTGTATTAAAAGTAAATTTTCAAAACAATAGAGAGCAATCTCCCTCGAGGCAGCATGCAACCCATGTTGGCCAGGCTCTCTCTCGAAACAATACGGCACCAAAGGAGAGTCCGGCCGACAAAAGGAGATCCATTGGCAAATAAAACATGACCGCCGGCAATCGGAATACCAATCCAAAACCTAGATATCAACCGGGATAATACTATGTCGGTAGGTTTTGGATCAATTTTTCAACTGCCCCCTGACCATCTTGCCGCGACTAGACTTTCTTTCCATGCCATATTTGTGTTGTGACGGTGATGGTATTTGGTAGAAAATTTAATCCTTTTTAAAGGGTGATTCGGCTATTCTTAGCATCCTTTTTCTTTCAAATAATGAGTTGTTATGCGCTTAGATGGGTCCCACTTAGGGTCGAATAAATTAGATTATATTTTTTTTATAGTTTGTGAAATGTTCTCTCTAGTTGTTTGGTATGGATAGGTGTCTTAGAGATAAGGGTTAACTAGATTGGCTTGGGTAGGAGTTTTGGAGGAAGTGGTCAAGTGGGTTTTTCATAAATAATATGTAAATAGTCTTTTTTCAAATCAATAAAGAAATTTATCTCAAAAATTGTCTTTGAGCACCAAGGAGGACTGACCCGAAGTGGGTCAAGAGGCCGATCTTCCCTCTAAGAAGATCAATCACTTTGACTCCTAAAAATTTATTTTTAGCCACCCAAGATCAAGGGGGCCATCTGCTCCTCAAACTCCTTGCTAAAATAAATCTCTCCAACAACACCATATATCTAAGGCATCATACAATCTGAAGTCGGGAAGGATTTTGGACCAGGAAATGACTAAGGATAAGATCATAGAAAAAGAATATGGAGCATAGAAGAAAACATTCTTGAATGTGGGAGCATTTATCTTTCCAAACATGGCTGACGAGTTCGAATGTGACATGGCCGATGTGCCGATCTCCCCTTGAAAGTGAGATCCAAATCCTTAGACACGGGGAAGGACTGTCAATAATCTCTAGATCATCAGTTTGGCAAACCGTCCAGATGGGTTTATCAACTTGTGTAGTTCGGCCAACCGAACTGAACAACTGAACTACCACCAGCAGTGGGCCCGTCTGGGTTCTTTGTCATTTTATGCAGATCGGCATATGTAGTTCGGCCATACGAACTGAATATGCTGAACTGCCACCCGTTCGTGGGACCGCCGGATGTTTGTCGTTTTGTGCAGATAGGCATATGTAGTTTTGTCATATGAACTGGATATGTAGAACTGCCACCCGGGTGTGGGCCATCCGAATGTTTTGTCATTTTGTGCAAATCAGTAGATGTAGTTCGGCTATACGATTTGAATATGCGGAACTGCCACCCGATCGTGGGCCAGCCGGATGTTTTGACATTTTGTGCAGATCGGCATATGCAGTTCAGCCATACGAACTGAGTATGCCGAATTGCCACTCGGCCGTGAGCCAACAAATGTTTTGTCATTTTGTGCACATTGACATATGTAGTTCATCCATGCGAACTAAATATCCCAAAATACCACCTGGTTGTGCGCCAGCCAGATGTTTTGTCGTTTTGTGTAGATTGACATATGTAGTTAAGCTGGACAAACTAAATATGGCAAACTGACACTCGACCGTGGGCAAGCTAGATGTTTTGTCGTTTTGTGCAGATCGGCATACAAAATGAATATGCCGAGTTACCACCCGGTCGAAGGTTCTCGTTCGACATGGATTAGAGAGAAATAGGAATCAGAGTGGCACTCATCGCTTATAAATTCATGTGGAAAATGGTTGAATTTAGGGAAATTTGGTTGGAAAGGCTAGGGTTTGGGGAGGGAGATTTTGGATGGAGAAAAATACCTAATGAGAGAGAATTGAGGAACAACAGGAGAAAGAAGGTCGGGGATTTTTTTACGACGAGAGGACTTTGCTAGGTGTTTGGTTAAATAACAAAATAAGAGGGGTGAAATTGATATTAAGTACGAAAATGATCCCATTGTAGCTTCCTACTCAAGCCATACCAAGAGAATGGTGATCGGTAGGCAGTTCGAGTGTCTTAGTAAATGACTAAATTACCCTCTCTTGTTCTGATGCCCTTCTTTGGATAAAGCTTAAAGGGCTACTAGCAAAAACTTGAACATGTTGTGGTAAAATGGCGGGGGGGGGGGGGGAGTTGAGTGAGGCCCCCTTTTTGATTCTAAGAATTTTATGGAAAAGTTTGGAAAGGAAAATATTTCTAAAATTTCCTACTTTTTTTTACTCACAAAACAAGATAACTTTTATGATATTCTCGTTGATAATTGGGAACTTTCACTCTTTTATATTCGAAATATGCCTCCTACGGCCCTTGCAAATTTCACAGCACGTGCTACGAGCTGCCATGCCTGCCGTAAGTATGGACTAATTCAGCACAATCCGTTACAGGGGATTCGCTCAAAGCAAAGAAGCTACGGATAACCCTTAGTAAAGGACGAGCCCTCAGGCCGTTCTTCTGGTCAGGGCTAGCTTCTCAAAAAGACACTTTAGGGGATCCATGTGAACCAACCTTATTCAAATTTTATCTAGAGGGACCCTTAATTTATGATGATATCTCTTTAAATTAACCATAATCATATTATTTTCTTCTAACTTTTGGAAAGAAAAATTTTCGAAGGAAAAAATTCCTTCAAAATTATTTTTCTTGCAATCCAAACATGGCCTAAGGGCCGATCCTTGTTTTTATCGAAATGACAAAATTACCCAATTATATTTTCAAAACAATAGGGAGCAATCTCCTTAAAGATAGCATGCAACCAATGTTGGTCACGCTTTCTCTCGGAACAATACGACACCCAAGGAAAGTCCGGCCGACAAAAGGTGATCCATTGGTCGGTAAAACGGGAACACATGCAACTAGAATATCGATCCAAAACCTATATATCCACCCAGACTATACTTGATCGATACGTTTTGGATTGAAATCCCAGGTGTGATGAAAACCCAAGAGGGGGGGTGAATTGGGTTTTTAAAAACTTTTACCAAAAATCAATGCGGAAGCTAAAAACAATGGCAAATGAAAACCTTAAGCACAAATGAAATAAAAATCAAAATGCACATCACAAAATAAAGAGCCAGGGTAAAGAGAGAGTGCACCGAGATTTTTAAGTGGTTCGGTCTCAACCTCGAACCTACTCCACTCCACCAACACAATCCGTTGATGGCTTCACTATGGATTTCCTTAATGGTGGGGAATCAACCCAATTACAACTTGGTTCGGCTACGCCTCGCAAGACTCGTCACGAACCAGAGAAAGGTCCGCATCTCCAACACTTGCTCTTGAGATGGCTCTGTGTCTCTTCGCACTCGTCAAATATACAATGATCTTTTAAAGAAAGTAAACTAAAATCCTATCAAGAGGGTTACAAAGGATGGATAAAAGATGTACAAATATAAGTCTAATCCACTTCCTTGCTTAGAGATGATAGAGGCATTAAACACTTTGATTTTCTCTTTTAGGATGTTCAAGATGATGCAAAAGAGTGGTTTAGATAGTGTATATATAACGCATTTGAAAATATGACTGTTTGGGGGTAAAACTGTAGTAAACTGGGTTGAAAAAGTCAAGCCCCGCAAGCCCCAACGACTCTTTTGCCAGACCGGCGCGGTCTGCCGGGCCACAACGGTCGCATACCCCTATCGGGCGCTCTTTTTTATTTTCAAATTTCAAACAGTCGCAGTCGACTGAGCCAGTGGCGATCGACAGGAGAGGTTTCCCTGTTTGATTAAAATTTAAGCTCAAAACACTATCGCGATCGACCGACCCTTAGCGGTCGTCCGCCTCAACCATGTTGGATTGTTTTTGTCGAAACAGAAACATATCCGCGGTCGACTGGCCCACTATTGAAAGCCAAGTGCTGATTTCCAGCATTGCTTCCGCGGTCTCCCGGGACACCCCGGTCGACCGGCCCTGTATAAAATTCAATTTTCACTTATAAAAAATCAGGGTCGGTCTTGGGCCTTGGTCTTTGGGCTTTAATCCTAAGTTTTCAAATACATTTTTCTAAGCTTTCAAATAGATTTTCAAGTTCATTTTAAAACATTGTTAAGTGCCTTTGACATCTCTAAAACAAAGGATGAGGAGTACAACCTAAAAAGACTTGATCTTCACTTGATCTTCAAGACTTCAAGTCCACCATGCTTCTTGGATCATCCTAGCTTTGGGGCACATCAAAATCACTCCAAGTTAACTTCAATGCCTTGATCCAAGCTTCCTTGATTGCACGCTAATGAGATCTACAACTTAGACAACCAAAAGCACATTAGTGATATAAAATCACTTGTGTATGGAATCATCAAAACAAGAAGGTAATGCCAAGGTGGAAACCATTGGGCTTACATGGATCAAATTTTCAGCTGCACAGACCATCTTGCCTCCCCAGACTTTCTTTCAACACTGTATTTGTATTGTGATGGTGATAGTAGTTGGTAGAAAATTTAATCCTTTTTAAAGGGTGATTTGGTCATTGTTGCGTACTGTTACGTATCTATGGGTCCCACTTAGGGTAGAATAAATTAGTTAATATTATTTATAGTTTGTAATATTTTCTCTCTAATTGTTTGGTATGGATAGGGGTCTTAGAGATAAGGCTATCTAGATTGGCTTGGGAAGGAGTTTTAGAGGAAGTGGTAAGTGACTTTTCTATAAATAACATGTAAATAGTCTTTTTTTTTGTCCAAATCAATGAAGAAATCTATCCTAGACAGTGTCTTTGAACAAAAAGGAGGATTGACCGTTCCCTCGAAGTGGGTAAAGAGGTTGATCTTCACTCTAAGAAGATCAATCATGTTGACTCCTAAAAATTTATTTTAAGCCACCCAAGATTAGTGGGACCATCTGGGGTCGATGTGCTCCTCAAATTCCCTGCTAAAATAAATTTATCTCCAACAACGCCTTAAATATGAGGCATCGTACAATTTGAAGCAGGGAAAGAACTTTGGCCCAAGAAATGACTAAGGATAAGATTCTAAAGAAAGAATATGAAGCATAGACAACATTATTGAATGTCCAAGCATTTCTCTTTCCAAAGGGCCTAGAAAAAAGCCAACAGAACGATCTCCCATCTGCCATGGCATAAAAAACTAGCTATCTAGGAGTTCCTTAACCGAACTCTAGATCGGAACACCCATAAAACCCCAAATAATTCCAAAATTCTGACCCATACTTCCCTGACCTACCTGCGATGAATGAATAGTTGATCCATCAAATGATTCTGTTGATGCATTGAAATAGTTCAATGGTTCACTTTTAATGAACTGAGTTTATTGTCAGATGTAAGAAACTTCTGCTTAAGGCTTAAGGGGATGCTGAGAATTAAACTTAGTTTTTTAATTGTACTTTTTATCAAATAGTATTGCAAGAAGAATGTATATTTAAAAAACAAACGATAAAAAGAAACTTTAAGAAGATAAACTCAAAAGATCCAAAGAGTCAATCTTGCCTAAATTTTTCTTGGGTTAGTTTGGATAGCTAGAAACTTATTAAGGGCATGTTTGGCAACCATGAAAAAATATTCCATGGAATAGTCGCGGGGCCCAATTGTAAAACAACACTTTAAGGAGGGGGCGAGACTTGAGAGGGCACGGGAGAGATCATGAGAAATCCCTAAAAACCAACGAAAACAATACCTTACTTGAAATTAGGTTTTTTCTTCTTGTTTTTCTGGGGCTACCCTCACTCCCATCCTCTCAAGTCAGTCCCTTTCGGCCCATCTCTCACAATTGGCCCCACAATTATTTCATGGAATATTTTTTCGTGCTTGCCAAACGCCCAAATGAATAGAGAAGTGTGCAGAAACATTCCCTATTACCTATATACACACATATACGATGACTATTTTTGTAGTAAGCTAGGATTCAACCAACGACCTCAGGGAGATACAAAGCCTCAACCATTGAGCTACAGGCGTAACTACTATGTGGACTCTTTTGTGAGTGTTTTTATATGGGGCCAAAGAGTGAAGTCACGTGAGGGCAGTACCACCCTTGATATTTGATCCAACAACAGCCCACTTTTTAAGAGGCTGCTGTTGGATAAAAAATCAAGGGCGGAACTTTTGATGTACCGCCTACATGGGACTTGACTCTCGGGCACCATATAATTTCGCCTTTTGTGATGTAAAAAGTGAGAAATACTCAATAAATATTTCCTCTTTCAGCTCCAGAAATGTGATTTCGCTTTCTGCTCTCTTCCTTATTCAAGACACACCAAAAAGAAACTATTCTAACTTTTACAGAGTCCAATTGATTTTGGGAGATTGAGAACACATGAAAAGCAAGATTTTGGAGTGATCTTTGTAAAGCATAACAAAGACGGTCAAACTACCAATTACTCCAAAAGCTTAAGATGTTGGAGAAGGCGTTTTTTCTAATCTTTTATACTTTAACACTCCCCTTCACGTGCAGGCCACTCTTTCTTGGGGCCTACACGTGGCACATGTGGCTCCTCTTTTGGGTTTGGCCATTGCATGTGGAATTTTGCTATCTGGGAGGTTTGAACTAAGGACCTTTGCTCTGATACCATTTGTAGGGAATTTAATCAGGTAGTACTCACTCCTAAAAGCTAGCTGTCAGAGATCTAAAGATGACTCAAAATCACTTTCATCAGATGACTCAAATGCCAGTCAACAGTTCACATTCAACAAAGGAAGAGAATCTAAAGATCGGATGGACAAGATCCGTTTTTAACCCATGCACAATCCAAAGTAAAGCCCACCATTTGGAAGGTTTAGATCAAAGATCAGGCCATCCACGATTACAATAAAATGCATGTTACACAATATTATATCAAACATAGTTGATAGTTCCATTCGATCTGTTTTTCTACGTTCAAAACTGAAGCTTGCTCTCGAACATCTGCCCAAATTGCCAATTTTTGGGTGCAACATTATCAAATTGGAGGGTCATGTGATCGCTAGTAGTAATCCGAAACGATAAACCTTGACCTTGCAATCTCACAAATGTCTGCCATTCTTGCCCCCAATTACGCGACATAGTCTTCCAACTTGTGTTCGAGCCCTTGATCTTCATGTTTATAACATCACCAGAACCACCAACATTGTACACTAACACAAGCATCCAATAAGGATTCCCTACCATCTCAAACTTCACACCACCATATTTGATACAGGAAGTTCGGCGGTAAAGGACGGGGACAATTCCGGCCTTATATTTAGCAATCTTCAAGAACATATACATGGAGAGGTCAAAGTGCTTTCGTGGGGGATTGCACCACCCACCATGATCACTAGGCAAGGCATAGTTTGGGGGGCAAAAATTGGTTGCGGTCACTCGGATTGTGCCCGGTAAACACCATTGCTCGTCGTTAAAACATTTGATCTCAAAGCAAGCACCGCACGTTAGACCTTTGTTGAAGAGGGCTGTGCTTAGGGCTGTTGTTTCGAGGCTATATCCTTGTTCAAACAAATCGCCATATCCGCAAGCTCCCTCTGCCGAATTACAAGTGAGAGCATAGTTAGCAAAGTAAAATTCGCTAAAAAAGGATGGGAAGAATTCTAGTTTAATACGGTATTGGTAAAAATTGCAGGAAAAAAGGGATTCGCTAGTGTCCATCGCAAAAGGCATTCGCAGATGCTCTGTCGCATGTGAGAGCAGCCACCTCGTGACTGATGACAAAATCTGATGAAAAGTGAGCCTCTGTGGCTGCTCTGACATGCGGCAGAGCATCCGCAAAATGCCTTTTGCGATGGACCCTAGCAAATCCCCCCCCAAAAAAAACAACAAAAACACAAAAGACAAGATGCATGGACTCAGCTTTTATAGGTGCATGGACTCAGCTTATCTTTTCATTTCCCTTAAAATTTTGTCATTTACAAAGTACAGCGGGGGTAAAGTTAGAAATTAGGCCAAAAAATGTGTTTAACGTGTTTTAAACATGTTCAAAATGTTTTTCTCAAAAAAATAAAATAAAATGGAGTTTGTTTTTACTCTAAATGTTTTAAAGGGAGTATTAAATGGCAAACCAACAAATCATTTTTTTCCGTTTAAGACGGTGTTCATGCTACAATCTTAATTAATCTTCATAATATGGTAATGAAATGTAGTAGTGAAAATTTAGATTTTGTATGTTTGGTGGAAATTTAATCCTTTGAAAAGGTAATATTTTCCTGTACAATATTGCAATGAAATATAGACATATATAGAGGGGAGTGAGCTCCCTTTGTTTGATAGTGACACGCCTCCCTTTATTGAATACTATTTGAGAGAGAGAGAGAGAGAGAGCCCTAACAAACAAACCATATAAAAAAGAAATGAAGAAAAAATACTAAAAATGGAAGAAAGACATGTATTATGTTAAAAGAAGGGATTTTTGCAAAAGAAGTCTTCTACTTTGCTTTATTTGCAAAAAGATTTCTACTTAGTTTCTTAGACAACAAATAGAGTAATCACAATAGAGTGAATTTTGCAAATCAGGTCATGCCATCAATTTGTGACCAAAATACCCATCAATTTGTGACCAAAATACCCATTGTGTACTGTTTTTGACTCATAAAAAGACCAAATTGTCCTTATATGTTAAAAGACCAAACAATTAAAGCGCCCAAATGACCTTTTTTTATTTCTTTCTAAGGATTATTTATAGAGAAAAGTGTTCTTGCGCAGCTTCAAAAACTCATGTGGCCCCACATTTTTGGGGTGATCTAAAGCTTTCATTTGGAAGGCCCTTCCATGAATAGGGTGTATACCAAAAATGATCCCTCTAGGATCATCCTAACCCTGCCATTTGTGGAGGCAAAAAATGGCCAGAAACAGTGTTTGTCCGTTTTCCCCTCCACCTTTGATTGGGTTAGGATGATCCTATAGGGCTGATTTTTGGTACACACCCTATCCATGGAAGGGCCTTTCAAATGAATGCTTTGAATCACCCAAAAAATGTGGGCCACATGAGTTTTTGAAGCAGCTGCTCAGATAAGCTATCTGAGCAGCTGCGCAGGAACACTATTCTCTTATTTATATGGTATAAAATGTATAAAACTACAGTAAAAACCCGGAGGTTATTTTTCTATTAAAATGCAATTATTTCATAATATTACATGTATTTCCTTCACATTTCCATCAAGAAATTAATCAGCCAGCAGTTGGACGATTCAATCAGTTTCTTTTAACTAAAGACTTATTATTGGTTATTGATTACAGTTGAAACCCTAGAGCTGTATTAGAAAACCCTAAAAACTCCATTTTGAAAACCCTAAAACTGTATAAGCAAACCCTAAAAACTCCATTTTCTTATTCATAGGTTGAGGATTCATAGATCAAACCCTTCTCTTTTTTGTGGATAAAAGAAGGCACTATATTAATCATTGGAAAAATTGACATGATGTAGGGACTAAAACCTTTCACTACAAGGCAGTGTTATGAGGACTAATTTCTTTTAACTAATGACTTTTTATTGGTTAATGATAATAATTTAAAACCCTAAAAACTATATTATGAAACCCTAGAAACTTCATTTTCTTAACTAAAGGTTGAGGTCAGAAAACCCTAAAAACTTCATTTTCCTATGTAAAGGCTTAGGATTCATGGATCAAACCCCACCTTCTTTTTTTGGATAAAAGAAGTAATTATATATATTAAACATTGTAAAAAATAGACATGATGTAGGGATCAAAACCTTTCATTACAAGGCAGTCTTATAAGGAAAACTATTACAACTGCTTAATAAAATGAACAAGGCAGTCTTATAAGGACTTATTTCTTTTAACTAAAGACTTTTTATTTATTCGTGATGTAATCGAAAACACTAAAAACTATATTAGAGAACCCTGAAAACTAAATTAGAAAGCAAAAATAAAAAATAAAAAGCTTCAATTTCTTAAAAATGGACATGAAGTAGGGATCAAAATCTTTCACAACGATGTTTTGAAAACTTACGCATCGTCTCCCTGCCACATATGTCACCGTAAAATGTCGCATGTGCTTCCATCCATTCATTTTCGCCTCTCACAAACAAGACAAGGAAGAAGAGAGCCATGATCACCACAAAAAAATTGCCACACCCACCCATCTCAGCTCTCTCACTAATCACAATGTCAAAACAAGCTAATCAAACAGTGTTTATAGACATGCAAGAGATGTGAAAGAAGAAAAGGAAGCTGAAAAGGCAGGTGTTGTACGTATTGTTTTCCATAGATAGAAGATGAGAAGTTTTTATCTAATCTATAAAAATTAAGAGATTAAATACGTAATTATATGTTCATAAGCAAGAGGTTTTGCTTCAATCTATAAGCACTTTGGCTGAAAATTTTCTAAATGGAAGGAAGAGTAAGTAATTACATGTTTTAAATAAGGAAAACATAAATCCGAAAAGATTTTGTGGGAGATGAAACGTATCTAGAATTATCTAATTTAAGTATCAATATGAAATTGAGAATCACAAATGATATTTCTTGTGGGGTCTTGGGTCGATTTCCATGTATAAATGTGGTGGGTATTGTCAATCACCACCCTACATGTGGCAGTACACTTGGATGGTTCAAACTGTCTGATTGGTGGGGCCTACTATGGGTGGGCCATGGTACAAAATTACACCAGTGGGATGATGATCCAGGTGTACGAAAGATAGCATTTGAACGGTCAGATGGTAACGGAAAGAGTGGATGATCCATAAACTACAGGGAAGAGTGTACTAATTGGATGTCTAGGATTTTCAAATTCATCATGACTTTTGTATCATGGCCCACCTGTGGTGGGCCCCAACACATAGATATGTCTTGATCATCAGACCATTAATCCGCATGTGTATGGATATGATAAGAAACTGAACCCATGATAAGAAACTGAACGCCATTGATCCTCTTTGTTGAGAAATTAAGTGCGTTGGATTCATTGATTGTGAATTCATCATTCTAGATTGTGTGACAGGTAGGAGACCTATTAGAGGATGTTTGAATCTAGGGAAAACAAACTTGTGGAAAATAATTTTTTCATGGAACAAATATTCCATGGAAAATAAAATTCTTGTAACTGTTAGGTTTCAGTGTTCCACAAAAATAAGGAAAATTTTTTATTATAGAAAAAACATTCAGTTGAAAATGAGTTTGCCAAACACTAGAAAATTCATTCTCCATGAAATTAAAAAATCCAATAAAATAAATTTTTTCCTACACCCAAACTGTGACATAGCAGATGGATGACTTGAAAATTTACATTGAATGTGTGATGAACCATCATAATCTCCATATGCCCAGCACTATCGGGATCAATCCTAAACGTTAATGTCTGGGTCCAATGCTGGGCCATTTATTTGATGGAATAGTTCGTACTTTGAGTGGTGTGGCGTATGTCCCAAAGTTGCGAATGTATCTAGTGTTACTTGGCCAGTTGGACTCAGTAAAGAGAAAACGTACGAGAGGCTTTTCTCTTGTGTGTGTGTGTGTGTGTGTGAGAGAGAGAGAGAGAGAGAGAGAGAGAGAGCAGGGCTGTTCATTATTCGGTCAAAACTGAAATAACCGACCGAAACGATTTCGATCCGTTATTTCAATTTGGTTATGAGGTTTTACGATTTGGTTTCAGGTATTTATTGTACCCTTTTTCGGTTTTGTGTTCGGTTTCCTTTTTGAAAATTCCGATTTAACCGAATAACCGAAGGTGGGTGGTTCGTGAAAAAAAACTTCATTTAATAAGCACTTTTTAAAGGGAAATTGATATATTCATCCCCTTTTTACTTGGGACAGCCCTCACAAGAGTAAATGAGTAGTTAGGGGGCTGTCCTGAGTAAAAAAGGGTGAATTTATATTTACCTTTAGACTGACTTAAGTTTAAAAAAGTCACGATGCCACCCCGCCTCCTGAGATTTGAGAAGTGCCACGGCCACCACTCCACCAACTTCGGCGACCGCGAGCCATCACCGGTGAATATCCCTCCAACTCCGGTCTCCGGCCTTCTTATTTATGGGCCGTTTGGATACGCGGATTTTAGAATCCAGGTTTTTAGTTTGAAAACAGTGTAAAAGATACACTGCGCATTTATCATTTCCCTAAGACTAAATATGCTAAAAAGTGAGCTGGCCATGTGGCTTTCCGTAAAATTGCCTAGAAAATCCCATTACTCAATTATACTATGTGCACTGCATCATTTATTTCGAGCAGTATGAAATTACTCTAAAATTAACATGCTTGCCTCCGAGAGTACCCATCAGTTATCACAAACCAAAAAGAATAATCTGAAAAGATAAAGACACCATTTTCTAATTAATATTCCTTTGATTTAAATGTCATGTACATAGTGAGACATTTATTGTGAAACAATATCACCCTGATTATTTTAGGTCCTATTGAAACGATATCGCCCATTCATCCATAGATCACCTCCCCTAAAAATTTCTGCCCTCAAAGGTCTGTCCTCTCTGCCAATTCGCAGGTGCAACATTATCAGATTGCACCATCCTACCATCACTGGTAGTCACTTGGAATGACAAGCTTTGCCCATCAAATTGGTGGTTGGCTTGCCAATTTACCCCCCAATTTTGATCCATCGGTACCCAGTTTGTGTTAGAGCCCTTTACAGAGACCGCTTGAACATCTCCAACCCCGGCCACATTGTAGATTAAAACCAGTAACCAATTAGGGTTGCCCTTAAGCTCAAATTTCATACCACCGGACTTAGTGCAGAGGGTACGGCGGTACTGTACCGGGATAATTCCAGCATTGTATTTTCCAATCTTTAGGAACATAGGCAAGCTAAGGTCAAAATGCTTGAGCGGAGGGTTGCACCAATTTTCATTTGGCTTTGAGTAATTAGGAGGGCAAAAGTTGGTTGCGGTCACATAGATCGAGCCCGGTAAGCACCATTGGGGATCATTAACACACTTGATCTCAAAGCATGCGCCACAAGTTAGACCATGATTGAAAAGGGCTGTGCTTAGGGCTGTTGTCTGGAGGCCATATCCTTGCTCGAACAAATCTCCATAGCCACAAGCTCCCTCTACACAGTAAAAAAAAGTATCTAAGTACATAAATAATTTCTATAAATTCATGTGATCACCTCTTAATTTCTATGGTGACCACAAGTCAGACCATTTTGCTCTCTGATGCATACAAATAGGAATGTTGTGGTATATAATATGTGTGTGTGTGTGTGTGTGTGTGAGAGAGAGAGAGAGAGAGAGAGAGAGAGAGAGAGTCCCACTTAAAATAGTTTCGGCAAACGTCAGCCTATCCAAATAGATTTTTATGAAAAAACTAATTTCACTAAAAGCATTTTCATTTAACAGCAAGGCATTAGACAACTCTAAAACATCAAAATCTACTAAATATTGAGACTATAAACATGTGACATCTAATTATATATGAAGTGATTTCTATACATGTGGGCCTCAATAAATTTTTTTTTGGACAGGGCCTACATCTTAGGCCATCTAGCTAATAGGTCATTGATTAGCATGTGTGGGTCCATTGTCTTTTCGGCTATTAAGGCCTATACGTGAGAACCATTAGTATAGAACACATTATTTTATATGTGGGTCAAATTAGCTTTTGGACAGGCCATCCATTTCAACTCCACAAATAGATCACTGATCAGTGTACATGTAGGGTTTATAATTTTATATATGTATCTCATTAGTATATCACCGGGTATATAGCAAGCATTCAAATAGGGGATATACTTTTTGAAAAAGGTTTTCATTTTCATATTATAGTTAACTACAGCTTCTATGTGGAAAGGCATTTCATTCTAACCAAACTTTCGTTTCCATGCATTCGAGAAGGAATGTTGGGGTATAAAATGGAGAGAGAGAGAGAGAGAGAGAGAGAGAGAGAGAGAGAGAGAGAGAGAGAGAGAGAGAGAGATGATATCGGCCCCGGCCCAGTCATAGCCTTTTAGAATGAATTCGTCTTTATTAGTATGCACGTAAAAGAGTCTCCACATAAAATAGTTTCAGCAAATATCAAAATATCAAAACATAACTTTATGAAAAATTTCAATGAAAGCATTTTCATTTTATTCAAACAACTCTTTGTTTTGTAGTTTAACAGGAAGGCCTTAGACGCTAAAACGTCAAAATCTACTAAATTATCTAACTCTAAAACTATAAACTTCAATTTTGCAGGAAATATTACAGAAATAAGATGAAAATAACTAAGGACGGCCGACTTACTCATGGTTCCAATACCGCGTTCGTCGCCATAGAACGTCGCATGAGCGTCGTCCCACCCGCCTTGGCCCGTCACACCGGCTACAACAAAAAACAGAACCAGAGCAAAAAACCCAATGACACGCTCACACCTAGCCATCTTAGATCACTAATCACATTGTGTAAACAAGATTAAGCTAATGGGTATTTATAGGCAAGGCGTAGAAATGAGAAATGGAAATACACTAATGAGTTAGATATGAATAGTGAAGAAAATCTCTCCTCAAATCTTTTCTAATGGCATCCTATGTTAGAAATTAAGTACATAAACATTTTTCGAAGGTTTTGTACATAGTGTATAGTTTGAGATTGTTAGATCATGTAAGATCTTACCGTTGGATTGGGTTGAGATCCCACCATTTGATTGGGTGTGTGGTAGATTAGGTAGTTTGATTAAATTAGGCAGCTAAGCTAGATTTAGTAGATTTAGTAGCTGGGTTACATTAGGATTTTCATGCTTTTCACTTTCTCCATGATCATTTGGGCCATGGTTCATTAAATGTGTATAGTTTGAGATTGTTAAGAGTATGTGAGATCTTACCGTTGGATTGGGTTGAGATCCCACCATTCGATTGGGTGTGTGGTAGACTACGTAGTTTGATTGGATTAGGCAACTGAGCTAGATTTAGTAGAATTAGTAGTTGGGTTAGATTAGGATTTTCAAGCTTATCACTTTCTCCATGATCATATGGGCCATGGTTCATTAAATGTGTATAGTTTGAGATTGTTAAGAGTATATGAGATCTTACCGTTGGATTGGGTTGAGATTCCACCATTCGATTGGGTGTGTGGTAGATTACGTAGTTTGATTGGATTAGGAAAGTGGGCTAGATTTAGTAGAATTAGTAGTTGGGATAGATTAGAATTTTCATGCTTATCACTTTCTCCATGATCATATGGGCCATGGTTCATTAAATGTGTACAGTTTGAGATTGTTAAGAGTATGTGAGATCTTACCGTTGGATTGGGTCGAGATCCCACCATTCGATTAGGTGTGTGGTAGACTACGTAGTTTGATTGGATTAGGCAACTGGGCTAGATTTAGTAGAATTAGTAGTTGGGTTAGATTAGGATTTTCAAGCTTATTACTTTCTCCATGATCATATGGGCCATGGTTCATTAAATGTGTATAGTTTGAGATTGTTAGATCATGTAAGATCTTACCGTTGGATTGGGTTGAGATCCCACCATTTGATTGGGTGTGTGGTAGATTAGGTAGTTTGATTAAATTAGGCAGCTAAGCTAGATTTAGTAGATTTAGTAGCTGGGTTACATTAGGATTTTCATGCTTTTCACTTTCTCCATGATCATTTGGGCCATGGTTCATTAAATGTGTATAGTTTGAGATTGTTAAGAGTATGTGAGATCTTACCGTTGGATTGGGTTGAGATCCCACCATTCGATTGGGTGTGTGGTAGACTACGTAGTTTGATTGGATTAGGCAACTGAGCTAGATTTAGTAGAATTAGTAGTTGGGATAGATTAGGATTTTCATGCTTATCACTTTCTCCATGATCATATGGGCCATGGTTCATTAAATGTGTACAGTTTGAGATTGTTAAGAGTATGTGAGATATTACCGTTGGACTGGGTTGAGATTCCACCATTCGATTGGGTGTGTGGTAGACTACGTAGTTTGATTGGATTAGGAAACTGGGCTAGATTTAGTAGAATTAGTAGTTGGGTTAGATTAGGATTTTCATGCTTATCACTTTCTCCATGATCGTATGTTCCATGGTTCATTAAATGTGTATAGTTTGAGATTGTTAAGAGCATGTGAAATCTTACCGTTGGATTGGGTTGAGATCCCACCATTCAATTGGGTGTGCGCTAGACTAGGGGTGCAACTCGGGTTGGGTTCAACCCTAACCTGACGGATTCAGCCCGAAAAAAATGTCGGGTCGGGTTGAGTTCAGGTTTGGTTTGGTTTGAGGGTTTGAGCAACCCGACCCAAGTGAAACTCAACATTTTTTATAAGTTTTTCTTGTAAGCTTAAAAACTCGGGTTGGGTTGGGTTGAACTCGGGTCTGGTCGGGTTTGAAAAAGGGGTTCCTTGAGTCGGGTCGGGTTGAAGCTCGTCAGGTTGAAAAATGGGTCGGGCAACCCGACCCGAGTTGCACCCCTATGGTAGACTACATAGTTTGATTAGATTAGGCCACTAAGCTAATTTGAGGAGGCGGTGAGAGTGAGGAGAGCATGAGTTGTGATGCAGAACGTGGAGCTTGAAACAAGTTCTTTATTCTTTATTTTCTATTTTCATCATTTTATCTGTAGCATATTTTTGGGTATTAAATCTTGTCAATTTGGCTTATTTTGGTAACTTTAGAACGGTTTTTGGATTACTTATCTAAAATCCCAAGATCATGCTATTTGGACGTGATTTGATGAAGTTATGGACATTTTAAGAATATGGTGCATGCTTATACGAGATTTCTATTTTAAGGTTCAGTTAGGTTTCTAATTACTTTAGATCAAAGATTGAGATTAATTGTTTAGGCAAGTAAGCATTCAGGGTTGATATTTTTGGGTTTTGACTATCTATATAATGTAATGGCACGGGGAAAGAAATATTTAGATTTGAATAAAGTAATTTTGGAACATCCTTTGTGAAGAGAGCCTTTGCTCTTTCATGTGGTTCAAGGAGCTTGGCACCTTCCGGTGTTATATTGGTGTTTTTCTTCAAAACCATGGTATGGAGTTTTCAAATCTGCACGAGTTATTTTAGTCACTCCTTGTGTGATGTCCATCTTGTGCTAGTTGCACCCATGGTTTTAAATTTTGACCGAAATCCGACCGACACCGAAATCACCCAAAACTGAAACGATCATTTATTTCGGCCGAAATTTAGGAATTTTGGTCGATATTTCGATTTTGCCCGAAATTTAAACCAAAAAACCTTTTTTTATTATTTTATTTTAATATTTTAACGAAATTTCGACCTAAATTACCGAAATTTGACCGAAATTTAATATTGAATAAAATACCATTTCCTTTGTGGTACCGGATTTCGACCGAAAATTTGAAATTTCAGGGTCTGAAACCGGTACCGAAACCGAAATTTTAAACCATGGTTACCCCTCCTTGCATCATGTTGGGACCGAAAAACGTGGAAAAATAACTATTCTAAGCATGAATGTTTTTTCTATGTTTTCCAAACCCCATTGTATGCTCTCCTCACTCACTGCCTTTTGAAGTGTCTCTCTCTCTCTCTCACCATCTCTATCTACCCACATTTCACCTTGTGTAAACAAATATTCCATGAATTTTGTTTTCATGGTTGCCAAACATGCTTAAGAGTATGGTTTTTGCTTCTTATTATAAAAAATGGCGTTTGCGATTATGAGAGGAACTTTTGATATTGGAATAGAAGAATTACGTATTAGAGAACTTGAGTTCCCTCCACTATGTGTTCTAGGGTCTGAAATCCCCGATAGTTTTCCGTGTTTGTTCTTTTGTTTACTTCTCAATTATGCTACATGCACTACATTACTCATTGTTTCCTAACATATTTTTTTAACCCGGAAAGATAACGATCCCGGGGCGGATCGGCAAATTTATATATAAAAAGTTGGGACCATACAAGAGGAGGGGAAACCTCCTAGCCATCAATACAGGAAGCCGTAGCCCTAGAAAGAGAGTAAGGAGGAGGGGAAGCCTCTAACTCGAAAAAATAGCAAGCAAAAGCCATAGGAAAAAGACAACAATCTATGCTTATAAAGGAGAGTGCTCTTAGTTGATCTTGCTTCTGATGTTGGGAAGGCCAAGTGCATCACATCTTGCTGCCCCTCTTGCCAGGCGAGGCATGGAGGCCTAGGAGGGATAGAACAAATTGGATCTTGATGAGCATCCGAAGTTTGCAATGGCATCTGCAACTGAGTTTCCCTCTCTGAATTAGTGATTGCAAGTGGGAGACAAAATGCAAAGGAGTGGTTGAATCTCTTTCCAGAGATATTGAATTGCCCAAGGGATTTGCCCTTTCCCGTCGATGAGATCGATTAGAACTTTGCTATCTGATTCCATGATCATCTTGCTCATATTAAAGGCCTTGCAACAGCGGAGCCCGTCCAAGAGCGCACGAGTTTCCGCAACCATGTTAGTGCCTTTCTCGTAGTAAAGAGAGAAAGCTAACATAACCCTGACATTGTTCCCTAACATCATTCATCGTCATTTCCCATTACTCTGAATTTCTACCACAAACCTAATTAGAAGAATTATCAACATCAAATCTCGATTGATCTGAAATTACTGTAAAATTTCCATGCTCCTCATGGCATCTACAAGACCAATATATCACAAACCAAAAGGGATAATTTCAAATGAAAAAGACTCCATTTCCTAATATTACTTTCGTTTAAACACCATGCATACATTGAGACATACTCTCTCCGTCATTTTCAAAATATTTTACTTCTAAAAATAGAAAAAAGGAGTTTTTTCAAGTAGACACTTCTTTTTGTGAAATGGTATTTCCATTAAAAAGACACTGTTAGCGCAAGGGTTCAACTAATCACCTATGTTTTGATGATTTAAAAACCCAAATTGATTATTGTTTTATGAACTAATGAAGTTCCTTGGAAGTGTATGTGCATAAGACAGGTTATCAGTGGATTAATCTCATCTTGCACGGCATAATTACCAAAGCTTGAGGATTAATCTTGGAAAGTGTTAAAGGATCTGGACCAAAATGGAATACATTCATCCTTGGAATATGTCAAAGAGAAAAGCTCAAATGAAGACCTCACATGCTAGGCCAAGTTTCAAAATAATCAACGTGAAGACAAAGTGCTAAGGGAGTGATTTTTCCTTAGATTGTATAAATCACTCTCTTTATTTTTCCAAGTTTTAATGCACACTCAAAAAGATCCCAAAAGGTTTTCAAAATGTTTTAAAACCAAGCCCCAAAAGTTTGAAATTGGTTTTATATAAAAAATTTGAAAATCTCTGTTCCTCGTTTGACTGCACTTGGCAGTCTACTGCGAGCTCACTGGTGTCAAAAATAAAAATGGATCTGAGTCTATCGGGCGGTCTACCAACCCCTCTCTATCTACTGAGCTTGGTTGACCAAGACCCCGCGGTCTACTGCGATCCTATAAACGGGATTTTTAAAAATTGCAAAACGGCTAGTTGGGCGGTCAACCGCCGAGAGAGCCGTTAGAAGCTAAAAGTGGCTAGTTTTGGGTCTTGGTTATAAATATGAAGTTGCCATCTCTTTCCCTTAACGTATAATGATAAAAAAAAAAAAAAAAAACTTCTCCAAGCCATGTTTTACCTTGAGGAGCTTGGAATTTGGGCTTTACTTGTACTCATTTGTGAGAAGTCTTTGATTTGTTCTTCCTTGTGCAATCAGCCCTAAAGGAGGCAAAGCTAGTATATTCTTCTTCTTCTTCAACAATAATGTAAAAGGTGGTAAAGGCACTAATCTTAAATTCCTTCGAGCGTAAAATCTTGATGAATTAGCTCCATCTCGGCCATCAAGGAGAGATTGTAAGTAGCTCAGATCCGGCCCCAAGGAAGACATTCTTAGTAGATTGCTTTAAGGAGACAAACTTGAAAAGAGTGGAGTAGGTCTTTGTGTAAGACCGAACCACTATAAATCGTGTGTGCAATCTTCTCATCTTTCGTGGTGCACTTCTCTCTGTCCCTACTCTCTTTATTTGTGCTTTTATTGTTGGGATTTTCTTGATTGATTTACCTATCATTAAACTTGTGCACGTATATAAATCTTGTTATTTGGCTAACTAACTAAGTAACTAGCAATTGAAATGCTTATTATTGCTCTCACTCTAAGGCAATTAATCTACCTTGATTAGGGAAGTATAAACTAAACTAGAAATCAATATATCAAAACTTTTAGAGATATTTTAAAAAAAAAAGACAACCAATTCACACTCCTCTTGGTTGCCTGGGATTTCATTTGGTATCAAAGCAGGTGGCGGGTTCAATTCCTCCGGAGTCATTGTTGAGTTGGGGGGGGGGGGATTGTTGGCCTAGGTGGGGTACTGGACCTGGATCAGAGGTTGGCTGCGTGGTCCTAGGCCCGGTGCTAGCAATGCCCCGACGCCTTGCTGATGCTACTTAATAAAGTCGCCATCGGATTGATCGCCGGACAGAGGGAGAGGGTAGGAGAGAGTGGGGGTTGTTTGGTATATAATATAACCCATGTATGTTCTAATATAAGCCCAATAAGATAATGGACTGGTGTAGTGGGCCTACATGGGCTAGAGTCCATTAACTAGTCATTAACCCTAGTGTATCTCTATATATAGGGGCTGAAGGCAACATACTTGGGATTCCAAACAAGATACCTTGGGTGTAATGCTTCAAGCACTCTTTGCTTTACCTAATTACCTTTAACAATCTTGAAGCATTACAAGGAGGACGTCTGCCTCTTTGGATCGTCTCCAACTTTTTGGGTTTTTCTTATACGATTTTCCTCCACCGAACCAAACTTTTATTAGTCTTTGAAGTGAGATTATTCCATCGTTGGAATAAACCAGTGAAAAGAGAACCTATCAAAAGTTTTTTTTTGGGCAAGGGTTACTTCTTCCCCAAATCGATTTGGCTGTGGATATCTTTCCTTCCAGATTGGTCATGGATTTTCAATCCATCCGACAAGGTTCTGGGCGTGGGTTTATCTTTCTCTCTGTACGTGTTTCATAAAGAGGGGATCCCTCAATTTAATTTGGGCGAGGGTCAAATTAGATTTCGTCTCTGAAATCTAGAATTAACTTGCACCTCTTTCCATCTTTGGATTTTCTTGGAATTTAATATCCCAAGTCAAACCCATACTCTGCATTAAACCTTGGGTTTCTACCATCAAGTTGCAGAGAAGTTGTTGATCCAACTACGACCTCCCTTGCTTTGACTACAAACTCTATCTAACGTTTGTTTCTGTTGGGGGCTTGATGGAGTGCAACCACAAGACATCTATTGGAGTGGTTCCAACAACAAGACGAAAAGACACTTCAATCGTGGATCGGATCGGATTGACGTGGGTGGCCTTACGGCGTGTGTGGCTGTTGATAGCTTCCGGTTTTGGAAATTCCTTACACCAGCTTCTAATCGTTTTTTTGTCATAGATTGGTTTGTGACAAGCAACCGGTTCTCACGGTTTTGCCGCCGGTTCTCTTGGTCCTTTGGGGCCGAAATCAAGTCGGTGAAATCCTTTGGTGGATCTTGGAACCGAATTTCTCTCGGAGTTGGTTCTTGGCATTGGCTCTTGCTTTGGATCTCGCGATTTGGTACTGCAATTCGCCAATCAGGTGCACTCTTTCCAATATTTAATTTCATCTGAAATATACCATAGATAAAAACACTATTCCGTTTGAGATGGTCGAACTTCAATCGCTTGGGGGATCTGAATTTAATTAATGGAAGTGAAAGACTCAATTATTTGCTTGTATGTAAATGACATGTTGATTCTTGGTTCCGATCACTTTGTAGTGAGTGCGTGAAATTAATGTTGGCTAAAGAATTCGACATGAAAGATCTTAGTGTGGTAGACACCATTCTTGGTATGAAAGTAAGTTTTGATAGGCAAGGGATCATTCTTTGCCAAGCCCATTATATTGAGAAACTAATTTCTACATGGGAATGCAGTGAGTGTAAACCGATTGAGACACCATTTGATTATACTAAAAAGCCGAGACTTAATGAAGGAGCCAGCGTGAACTAGTTGGATTATTCTAAACTGATTGGTAGTCTCATGTATGCGATGAGTTACACTAGACCACACATAGCCTTTACAGTTGGCATGCTGAGTCGCTTCACTAGTAATCCTAGCCATGAGCACTGGGATGCCCTTATGAGGCTGATGAGATACCTTAAGGGTACTCAAGGTTATGCTCTATGTTATAATGACCATCCTCTTATCCTGGAAGGATATTCTGATGCATCATGGGGTTCAGAATTAGGAGACAGTACATCTACCAGTGGTTATGTATTTACACTGGGTGGAGCCGCTGTTGCGTGGAAGTCAAAGAGACAGACTTATATTGCTCTGTTATCTATGAAATCGAAACTTTATGCTATAGCTTCTACATGAGATGAAGCAGAGTGGATAAGAGATCTGATCCTGGACATTCCATTGGCCCGTTTAAAGATTAACTCTTTAAGTTTGTTCTGTGATGAATAAGCTACAATTACGATTGTGAAGAACTCACTCTTTAATAGTAAGAGGAGACATGTCAGGCTGAAATTGCCACGCTGAATTATCTTATAGAACAAGGTATTATCACTTTGGTTGATGTGCGATCGAAGGATAATATGGCCGATGCTCTTACAGAGGGACTGGCCAAAGATTGAATATTCAAAACTGTGGGGGAGATGGGGTTAAAGTCTGTATAGACAGGACTTAATCTACATCCATATTATTTTGAATCTTCGAATCTCTTTTTGGCCAAGATAGGCACTTAATATGTTTCGATGATGTTTACAGTTGTTGTGTATCATTCCACATTTGATGACATATCCTTTTTGGGAAAGGTTGTACATTCCAAACTTGATGATACAACTTAACTCAAATATGGATAAGATGACTGTAATATTTCAAAAAGAAACATGAAATGGTTCTTTGCAAAAGAAACCATTTGATCTTGTTCTTTATTGAAACTTGACAATTAGGAATGGTTCTTTGCAAAAGAAGCTATTTAGGTCTTGTTCTTTATTGAAACTTGACAATGATGCTTATGGAGAGTTATATTTTCAGCCATTATGGAATTGTACTCAGTTTTTCTTCAGGTAGAACTAGATACTTTCATATTTTACACAAATGACTGGATTCATGTTTCATGAAATTCATATTTGGTAATTTACAGGGATTAGCGAAAATGGAGGAGCTTGCCTCGATCTAGATTTTGATGAGGATGACTTACTTGATGAGGGAATCCTTATAGAGCTGTGGGGGACTATTCTATTCTTTTTAGTTGAATAAATAGTTCACTTACATGTGAAACCTCTTTGTTTGAGTTTATATTATTTCTAAAACTCTTGGTTATTCTTAGAAGTATTCGTGTTTTCAGTTGGATTACAGAGATATAGTGATATGGATGATTTAATATTTTGTTTGAACATCACATTATCTATCTATTGGATTGTGCTATATGTAGAACATAGGAGGAGATGGTTGGGTATATAATATAACCCATGTATGTTCTAATATAAGCCCACTAAGTTAATGGACCGGTGTAGTGGGCCTACATGGGCTAGAGTCCATTAACCAGTCATTAACCCTAGTGTATCTCTATATATAGGGGCTGGAGGCAACAAACTTGGTATTCCAAACTAGATACGTTAGGTGTAATGCTTCAAGCACTCTTTGCTTGACCTAATTACCTCTAACAGGGTGGCGGAGAATTTTTTATTCGTGTGGTGAGGTTTTGGAGCCCTATATCGATGGAGTTAGTTATATTATACATATTTACCACCATTCCAAAATGAATGCCGGTTAATACCAAAGCCAGATTAGCTCTACCATTTACTTTTAAAAAACTAATTAGCGACGTTTCCTTTATAAAATGTCAGTAAGTATCAACTTTTAGGGCACTTTTTAGACTTTGGAAAATACAAAAAGCAGACTTTTTTGGCGGAGTTACTAGCGCAAGAATAAACTTTTACCGGCATTCTATTTTATGAATGCCGGTGTATATGTACTAATATGGGCATTTTTAGAGAATGCATGTAAAAGTGTGCTGGTAATAAGCTGTTTTCTTGTAGTAATTGTTGGCCTAAGCAGGGTGATAGACCTAGATCGGAGGTTGGCCATGTGGTCCTAGACTAGGTGCCAGCAACGCCTCGGCGCCGCACTAGTTCTACTTAATAAAGATAATCGTTGCGCCCTTTCCAGCAACAATTACTTTTGGCCAGATTGGTAGCACCACGATCCTACAAACACTTATTTTATGAAAATGTATTTGATTATTCAAAAGAGTTGCTTTAAATGAAAGGGTATTTTCATTTGAAAGGACGCCTTCATGTCTTTTTATCTTTTATAAAATAAGGCTTAGGGTCTCATTTCAAAATGAGTCTCTCCTCTTTCGCTCTTTTTTTTCTCTCTCTAAGCATGTGCATACTAGTGGCTTTGAACTTAATTGGAATGTAGCCCTTTTTCTTAGTGCAGGTATTGTACCCTTGTGACTTAGGTAGCCACCTGCTTAAGTGGGGATTAAAGTCTTTAAGTGAAAGCATCGGTTTGCCTTGCCTACCTCCCTTTTTTTCTTACCCTATTTCTATTTTCTCTTTAGGATTCTTACTTTGATTATTTGCGTTTCCACCATTTATTCATTCATCATACCAATTTGTCCCAACATACTCATCTAAATGGATTTAGATACCATACTAAAGTAGAACATGAATAATAAGGAAACAACTATAATAATAGTAAAAATACATTATTATTATTAGGGAAATGATTTCAGCAGGAGAATATTACAGTTCTCAAAAAGCTTTGACAATCCCTCTGAATACTAAACTATAAGATGCTTCCGCACATCTTATAAAAAGAGTGGAGTGCTGAAATCATTTCCCTATTATTATTATTTTAAATCACACTGAAACAATATCGCTCGTTTCTCCATAGATCATCACTCCCTATAAATTTTTCCCTCAAAGGTTTGTCCTCTTTGCCAATTCACCGGTGCAACATTATCAAATTGCACCATCCTATCATCACTAGTAGTCACTTGGAAAGACAGGGCTTGCCCTTCCAGTTGGGGGCATTCGTCCATCCTATCATCACTAGTAGTCACTTGGAAAGACAGGGCTTGCCCTTCCAGTTGGGGGCATTCGTCTGCCAATTTTGGCCCCAATTCTATTTGTATCCAATTTGTATTGGAACCATTGATGGAGACACCATGAACATCTCCAGCATCGCCCACATTGTAGATTAGAACCAGTAACCTACTAGGGTTGGCCTTAAACTCAATTTTAATGCGACCTGTCTTAAAGCAGGGGACACGACGAAAGCTGACCGGGATAATACCAGCACTGTATTTTGCAATCTTGGTGAACATAGGTAGGCTAAGGTCAAAATGCTTGAGCCAAGGGTTGCACCATTTTTCATATGGCTTCGAGTAATTGGGAGGCCGCGGGCAAAAGTTGGTTGTGGTCACGATGATCGAGCCTGGTAAGCACTGTGGATCGCTAACACACTTGCTATCAAAGCATGCACGTACCACAAGTGAGACCATTATTGAAGAGGGACATGCTTAGGGCCGTTGTCGTGAGGCCATATCCTTCCTTCAATAGATCGGTATAGCCACAAGCTCCCTCATCTATGTCCATAAGTAACTAGTTGCAGACCCATGTGTTGCACGTGAACGGAAAAAAAAAAAAAAAAAAACAAAGAATCAAATGAAGTTAACGAAAAATTTATCTTCAGGAATCCCTTTTTTGCAAGCTGTTTTATGGACCTCAAACCCAGAGAAGATTCATAGAACTCCGTCAAAAATTCCATCTTGTGACAATTAATGAGAGAGGGAGAGGAAGAGAACAGAAGATGAGAAGGTAGGAGATGAACCGCATTGTCGTTTCAGAAGAAAGAATGTAAAAAAGGGAAGAAAACAGGAAAAATATAAAAAGGGATTGCCACGTGGCGCACTCACAGAGTGCAGGATTCTATTTTACTTATATATTATATTATATTAGATGTATATAGATACATGTGACCTCTATAATAGTATATAAGTTATTTCTATACATGTAGGCCTCAATAATGCTTTGCCAACAAGGCCTACATCTTAGGCCCATTGGCTAACAGGTCATTGATAAGCATGAGTGTGGATTCCATTGTCTTTTTTACCACTAAGTCCTCTACATAGAACCATTAGTATATAACACATTATACGTTGGCCTAATTAGCTTTTGGACATTCCATCCATCTTAACTTCACAAGTTGTTCATTAATTAGTATTCATGTAGGGTTCATAAACTTTTTTACTGATATACAACGCATGAGTGTGTGCGTGTGTGCGATAATTTCTATGGTGGACTTCTGTGTATGCCCGTACCGCCCTTCAAGTACTTCGAAGACAAGTTGAGCAACTTGTCATGCATCTTGACTGCTAAGAAGCTCATAGTGAGCATAAAGCCATAGAAATTCTAGTGACGACTTCGATGTAAACCCCTTCGTTATCGCTAATAATCGTGAGGAGGCTAGATTGGGGAGGTTCTATCACAATTTCGACACTATTAAGTATAACTTGCTGGAGTCCCATGGTCATCTACAACCTAAGGAGTTTCTTGAATGGGTAAGTCCCATTGAGAATTTCTTTGGTCACAAGAAAAGACCCGAAAAACCAACATGCCAAGCTTGTGGCTACAATCTTGTATGCCTATGCTTTGACATGGTGAGACAAAGTTCAAGAGATGAGGATCCTCAATGGAAAGCGTAAGATTTCTTCTTAGTGGAAAATGAAATCTAGACTTATAGAGAAATTTCTTAGTAGATTTTTCTCAAATTATATTTTCACAATTCAACAACCTATGCCAAGAATCTAAGAATGTGTTAGACTATACTGAAGAATTTTACAAACTCAAGGATCTTGATGATATTCAAGAAAGTGAATATCATCTTGTGGCAAGGTATATTAGTAGTTTGAAGTTTTTCTATTTGTGATGAAGTTGAGATGCACTGATTTTTTAGTGTCAACGATGCTTATCAACTAGCCTTGAAGGTGGAGGCAAAGCTTGCTCGTCGTGGTACCGCGAAGTTTGTAGATTATCTTAGTCTCTATCCTTCTCCCAAAGTTGAATATTCACATGGTGGAGGTGTAAAGTCAAAATTCAAACATTTCAACAAAAATTCAACAAATTCATCCCTTAAATATCATGTTGGAAATCAGTTCAGTCGTTACGAGCCATGAAACCCTCGTGGAAGGGATCGTTTCCTAAGTTATAAGTTTGACAATATAGAAGGTCTTTAGGACGTATTATATCGTTTTTTACTTCAACAAACATAGACCCAAAAATTTCAACTTTGCAATCAATTTATACTTCAAAATCTATAACTGAATACTTTACGAACATTTAAAAAAAAGCATTTTAGATTCCATACCAACAGTAAGCTATTGAATTATAATTCTAAATTGTCCACTCACACCCTCAATGTCTTAGGTTCCAAATATGATCAGTTTGCTATTGAAATGGAAAACTAAGTTGAATGCCCTACTTTTAATGAGCTGAATTCTCGACTGTTGAGTCATGAACAATGACTATCCTGATAGTTTCAATTTCGTCATCTTGGATCTTTTGGCTCTCAAGCTTCCTCGATCTTTCACGTCCATGTCGAGATGGATGGTGAAGAAGATTCATACGAAGATGAGAGTGAAACACTCATAGTGAGAGGATCTTTTTCCATCTCTAGGAACTAATCTAGGCAATGTGCTATATACCACCATCGATGGAGATAATTGTTCTTTGGTGCTCAATAGTAGGATCAGTGACCCTTTGAAGAACTCATCCCAAGATTGTTCTCATTATAAAAATCTTATTTGGAGCTCTATAAGCAAAGGAGTTATTAGATAATTAGTTTATCATTGTCATGATATATATATATATATATATATATATATTTCATGACAACAATTAGATTTGGAGGAAAATAACTTAGTAACTAGGATGAGTCTTTTGCAACCTAGGAAGAAAGATGGCGGGATAATGATACCATTGGCTGGGCATGTTGGCAATCAAGGCCGTCAAAGAAAATATCCTGTGAAACAACCAATTACTCTAGAAGCTTAATTGTAAATACCCGAATTTGCCCCTCCCTTTAAAATTCGTCCCCCTTGTAAATCAAGGGTAATTTTGTCATTAGAGTAGGATTAGAATTAGGGCTTCTTTAGAAAAGCCTATAAATACAACTTTAAGAGAGATTAAGAAACCCTAAACCGTTTTTGCAGCCCTAAGAGAAGATCTACGTGGAGAAATAGAGGAAGAGTGAGATTTGGAAGGAGAGAACGCAAATCGAGGTAAAATCTATGTTTTACATAAGATTCAGCATGTTAAGAACATTAAAACAAGGGTTAAAGTATTTAAAAGGTATGATTTGTGATCGATATGACTTAGAATAAGAACCCTTTGACTGATCTTGGATTCCTTGGGTTTGGTATCGCCCTTCGATCCCCAATGAACCCAAGATCTATCCATTATGACATAGAATTTTAGTTTAAGGAATTTAACCTAAAAGATTAGATTATTTTACGACAATTATTAGTACCGATTCAGAGCGTGAAATTGATTTAAATGGATTCCTCTCCTCAACATTGAACTTGTGTTAACTATCTCACTTATTGCTTACATCTTTATATTCTGTTACGAACCTCTCTTTTGTAGCATGCATGATCCCACTTTTGTAGTGCGCTATTATGTACTGAGCTTTTCAGCTGACTGTGGTTATATTAACATTTTCAGAGTTTGATCCTCGTGGGGTCGGCGATGAGGCGCAAAAGTGACCTATGATTTCTGATTATCGTTATCTTTGAGTACTTTACATTCTTTAGACAGTGAGTATTGTTAGGATTATTGAGACTGTGTCATTTGATTCTGTTACTTTGATTATTATGGGATTATGGGTTAGATGAGAGAATTTGTGATTTTAATAATGAATTGATGTAAGACCTTTAAATTCAGTTATCTAGATTATTACAGATGGTTTTAATTATTGCTTTTCTAGCCTTGTATGCTTGTGAAGCTTGCTTTGCAGGTGTATGGCGCTGTAGCACTCTTAAACCTTGTGCTGTGAATATGTATGTATGTGTATGGCTTGGGGGTGTGACATTAATCTATTAGCGTTGGATTTACTTTTTAATCATTTATACTTCAATGTCCAAATGCAACAAGAGAATTTCTTCTATTTCAATAAATAAAGAGTCCTATTTCTACTTTTATTTATATAGGAATGCTAAGCTAAAGGGCGCCCTTGCAAAAAACAAAGTACAAGGGTGCCCTATTGGGTCATCTCACAAAACTGCATTTAATATTCATGTAGGCCATGTTTCGCAACATGAATTTTTTCCCATGCAATATTGGTTTATCAAGTGGTGAGTTTTGATTAGAGATTTTATTTATTTCCTTGTTTTTCAGTCCTTTCTCACGCTCTCCTCACTCATGCCCTCTCTAGTCTCTCCTTCTCCCTCTGTCACCACTTGAGAAACTAAGATTCCATGGTAAAAAATTATTCATGGCAGCCAAAGATGGCCTTAGCTTTATATTTTCTGTACCATCACAAATGCACCTATAATGCACTTTGGTGATCCCAATGTGCCGTTGTAGCTGGTTTTTGCGAGGGCAATTTTTTAGTAGATCATTTGGTGCTTCAAGCTAATTGGGAAATTTTGGTTGGTTTAAATAGAAGTTGTTATAAGTAGACTTCTTATTATAAAAGATGATGTTTTATTAATAGAAGAAATTTTGACATTGAGATTTCTACTTCGTGATTTAGGGTTTAACACCCTTGTTTGTTCTTTAATATATTTCTCAATTATAGTATATGCACTGCATCACTACTTTCCATTAGTCTGAAATTACTCTAAAATTTCCATGCTTCCCTCTTAGATGACTACCCTTGTTGATGACGTGGCATCTACTAGCTACACCAGCATATCACAAAAAAAAAAAAGAATAATATAAAAAGAAAGGGAAATGATATATCCGCCCCTTTTTATCACCATGAACACCCCCTGTCAGTGTATCAATGACTAAAGAGGGGTTGTTGTACTTATGTCAGAAGAATTCAATGCCCCTGATTGCCATAAACACTGACAGGGGGTGTTCCTGGTGATCAAAAGGGGCGGATATATCACTTCCCAAAAGAAAATGACACCATTTTTTAATATTCCTTTGATGGGGAAGTCTAAACTGAAGGGAGCCCTTGCAAAAAAGAGGTGAAAGGGCTCCCCCATTGGCTGCACATCACCATCATGTTTGACTTTTCAGCCGTTATTAATGCATGATGGTGATGTGTAGCCAATAGGAGAGCCCTTTCACCTCTTGTTTGCAAGGGCTCCCTTCAGTCTAGAATTCCTCTCCTTTTATTTAACACCATGTATATAGTGAGTCATTGAATCACTGATTTCTACTATTCTCCGATTGTTTCCATTAATGATAATCATTGCTTAATATAAGAACTTGGAGATAAACACAATAGAAGAAGGATAAGCAAGAGAATGGTAATCCTAACCAACTAACCAGGAGAATGGTAATCCTAATCTATCCTAATTGCCTAATCTGCCAACACAATCCAACGTCTAGATCTGATGTTCTCTAATATGCCCCCTCAAACGTATGTGGATTGAACATATGTTTGATTACAATGAAATTTAAAAATTCCCCGATGTAGTGATAAACTGTCTCCAGATATCACGAAGCCGATGATTTTTGTTTGTTGACTGATGTTGATTGTAGAAGATGATGTTGCTTGGAAGATGAGCCTTAAATAGGCTTGATGAGACTCTAGCCTCTGTGGGAGTTTTCATTGGCCGATTTTAGATATCGATCTTCAAGGATTGATTGGTTTTAGATACCAATCTTTAATGCTCCGTTTGGTTGTTTGGGATGGCTAGGAAAGTAGTGGAAACAAGAGGAGACAAGCATTTTGATTTGTCTAGAATTACCCTGGAGAATAGTGAAGCAGTGTTTGATTGCACAATGTATCATTGGAAAGCATGAGAATAAGTAGGGGTGTCATTACAAATTAAGGATAGAGGGAGAGGGAGAGGGAGAGCATCATTCCCTAGAAAATTCAACCAATTTTTTTTTAGTCTTGGAAGGATTTGCTTTTAGAGGGGACAAGGAATCCACATCATCACACAAGTAATTATTACATGGGAGAAATCCAAGGGAGTCCAATGCTCTTTTGGCAACCAGACATGGAAGGCATGCCAAATCCCAACCAAATTTCGACAGTTGTCGAGCTTTTGTGCAACCAAACGAATCATAAAGAAATGGGTCACAATGGACAAAGCCTAAATGGGCAAATTATCGCAGTCGGTTTTAGTTACCGATCATAATGATATTTGACTCCCTCAGGCACAAACCTCATTGAATCGAGGGCCCTCAACTGAGTAGAGCAACTATTTCAAGCACGCACCTCGAAGAGGTACTCAACTGAAGAAATGAAAAGATATGCGACAAATAACAACTCTGATGGTGATGGCAAATATTGGCAATCTTGAAAAAATGCTACAACTCTAGGGATTTTGAAGGTGTACAAAATCCCTTTTTTGGGTTTGGGGAGTGTGGATATCAAAATTTTGGAGGGGTTCAATTAGGACAGGAGGAAGTGGTGTGTGAACGAAATGAGGGTCCTAACTGGAATTGGATATTTTGTATTGAATGTGGGTGCTGCTGTCAAGTGGGGGCAGATAGGGACAAAGAATGTGGGAGTAAAGGTAGAGTGATAATTTCAGTCCTCATCTTCAGTTTAAACTAGGGGTGCAAGTTTGGCCTTGTCAGCCCTGACCCGCCCTGAGCCCGAACAAGGTTTGGGCTGGATTTCCCAACCCTGAGAGCGGGTCAAGGTTCATTTTTTAGGCCCTGACTCAGGGTCGGGTCGGGATTGAATAATGCCTCGGGTCACCCTGACCCGGCCCGACCCTATGTTTTCTAACATAGGATTGAACCATCTGTGCATGTTTCTTTTGCTAATGTTTTCTATTATCTTGGATTGATGTTTCTTTAGATTATTATTGTTAATTGTCTCCTTTGCCCGTCATGTTGTTGAATTCATAGTCTTATTTTGTTCCCCTTCTCTATTTATTGATCATTTTGTTCTATATGATATGTGGTTGCTTTATTTTTGGCACTCTTAACAGGTATTTTCACTAGGGTTGATCAACCCAGATTTTTTAGAAATACATAACTCGGGGCATAGGAGAATATTAAATACTAAATTACATCATTTTTCTCAAAGACTTTCATTATTCCCAAGATCTCAAATACAACAACCATGTTTAGAGGGTTTACAGAAATTAGGTCTAACTTATTACATCTTAATTCAAGACATAGTTAAGACATATTTGTCCTTTGGAACAATTCTGGATTCAACTCTAGCGTTCCTCATCTTTCATCTTTACTGCACCTGGGGGTTGGAACAATAAAACAAGAAAAAAGAGTGAGCTCAAATAGCCCAGCAGGGTATAAACAGCAAGTGATGTAGATTGTCAAGCTCATAAGAACATGATATTTTGTAGATAAAACATCTCACATTATAAACATGGAAAGAAAGAATAAACTCAACATACTTTCCAAACGTATAGAGAAAACTTATAGAACATGATATCAAGAAATATATATATGGACTTCATTAAGCATAGATGCTTTCATTCATAGTCATATCTCAGCCCATTCATAGTCGTACCTCGGCTCATAATCCTCTAGATTTACATTCTCTAAAGTCGTCATTACCCACGTGCACCTGGAGGACTATAACGCGTCCACCCGTCATCATATCATAACTCAGTCCATATTCAAAATTAAGGTATCACAAGGTAAACCCTAAACATAAACATATCTCACGGAAACAAGTTTCGATGATACAAATAGAATTATAGCTTTATCAGTAAAATCATTTATCTGAAAGGAATGGGGTCTGAAAGAAAGGATCCCCCTTAGATTCTCATCAGTTGTGGATCTCAGAAGGATAGAAACTCTTATGACAATTGCGAATAAAGAGAATCAAAGAATAGAAAATACTTACATCCAATATAGCAAAAGAGAATCAAAGGGAAGAAAACCCTCACATCAAGTTTAGCAAAAAGAGAATCAAAAGATAGGGAACCCTTACATCAAATATAGCAAAGAGGAAATCAGAAGATAGGGAACCGTTATAGCAAAAAGAGAATCAAAGGAAAGGAAAACCCCTACCTGAAAATTTTCTGATCACAGGTTTTTCGAGCTTACACCTTGGAGTGGTTTGAACTACAAATATCCTGTAAAAATTTAATATGTTATAATTTTAATATATTCTAATCTCAAAACAGTGTCCTTGTTGTCCAGATTGTGTCCTTTCTGTCTAATTTATGCTTCAGGGCAGTGTCCTTTCTGTCCAATTTATTTTATGATTACTATGCTTAGCAGTTCACCATTCTTTGATTTAGTTTACCTCTTGGCTACTATGCTCAGCAGTTCGCCTTTCCTTAATTAAAGTTTATTTCATGGCTACTATGCTTAGCAGTTCACCTTTAAGTTTATTTCACGGCTACTATGCTAGCAGTTCACCGTTCAAATATTTTTAAGGCTTGCATCGTGAGGCATTATTAATCCACCTGGCTAAGTCAATTTTATAAATTAAACCTCCATTGTGAATAAAAACTTCTCACGGGAGTTTCTAAAATATAATGATAAAACTTGCATAATCTATAGCAAGTTATCGCCTCTTATGCATGCTTCATCCCAATATTTTGGAAATAAAATCTAACATAGGTGGTAGAACCGACCCATATTAGCAATACCTATGACAAATAACTTTAAAACTATCTATTATGATGCATATTAAAGACTTACTTTAGTGGTGATGAACAAGGAAAATTAGTTTTCCCAAGTCTTTTTCTTTCTCTTTTCTCCTCTCTCTCTACTTTTCCTTAACACTCTTTCTTTTTCTGTCTTTTCTCTCTCTCTTCCTTTCTATTTTTCTTCTTCTTCTCTTCCTCTATTTTTAGGGAAAGCTGAAGTGAATAGTGACATGAATAGTGTTTGAATAGTGACCTTTGAATAGTGACTGAATAGTTAATGGATAGTGGCATTGAATAGGGAACAACTTTCGTAACTTTCGTCAACTTTTTCAACTACTGTCTTAAATGCATTGACAAAAATATATAAATAGTAAAGGTATAAATAAATGAATAGTAAAGGCTACTTGAATAGTAACCGAATGATTAATATTATTTAATTATTATTTTCATCGGTAAAGCGCAACTACTCATTAATGATAGTGGTTGTGGAGTTCACCCGCTTAGTTAGTGAGTTAATGAAAGTGGTTGCGGTGTGTCCTTCTGGTAGTGGTTCCCACTAGTGATGGGTCCCGCTATTTGTGGGTCCCACTGATGGTAGGACCCGCTTGGGTGGGATCCGCGTGTGGTGAGGCCCGCTGGTCAATAGTACTTGGTGGGTCATACTGTGAATTAGTAAATATGAATAGTGATGTAAATAATGTCATTGCATAGTAATTTTGAATAGTGACTATTGGTAATATTCAATATATGTAAGTATATCTACTCATTCCTAATTGACATCTGGGGCGGTGGCTTAGTGGTAGGAAGCCGTTCAATCCACGCTCAGCGTCGGGTTCGAATCGCGTAAGCCCCATTATGCCAGATGTCTTCATGCCCGATTAACTCGGGGGAAAATGAGTAATGGCCAATGATTACCCACCTATGAGGCCATATATATATATATATATATATATATATATATATACTAGTAAAAAACCTCGTGCGATGCACGGGCCGACAAAGAATTGTACGGACCACGTCATAGGTTGATCCAAACCGTCCATGTGATGGAACACAACATAAATAGGTTGTGCCCCAAAAATCATTTCCATAGGCTGATCCTAGCCCTCCAATCTATAGGGGTTTCCATAATTCTTCTTAAATCGGATGGTTAAGATCACCCTATAGATTTTTTATTAAAAAACCATAAAGGAGGGGGGTAAGATTGAAATTATGTGGCTTTAATGGGTGCCTTTGTTAAAAAGCATAAAGGAGGGGGTAGGATTGAAAATATGTGGGTTGAATGGGTGCATTTGTTAAAAAAAGTAAAAAAAGTGATGTGTAATTCTCATAGAATTTTCAAAAAATTCTCTTCTTTTCTCTTCTGCTATATAGTATATAGATATACCGGTTATTACAAGGGTCAATCAGGGCCAGCCTGGCCCGGCCCTGCTCAATCAGGGCGGGCCAGAGCCGTGCTGAGCCCTGTAGGGCGGGCAATGGGTTGAGGTTTTTCGGCCCTGACTCAGGGTCAGGGCCGAGATAATGGGATCCAGGGTTGGGCTAGGGTTTTGAAAAACCCGACCCAACCCAACACTGTTGCATCCCTAGTTTAAACTACCATAAGCAACCAAAGCCTTAGCCTTCTCACCTCACCATAGCCCCTTTTGATTATGTAAAAAGGCTAAGCAAATAACTCCTTTCTTGTTACTGTTATTCGGGGATTAGATTTCTTCATGCCATTACATAATATAGAAAGTCAAAATCTAAGAATAGCAACCCTAATTACTTGCCTAACAATTATTCTTCATCTTCTATCTAAAGCAACAAAATAAAAGCAAGAAATATGACTAAGATAACCCTAAAATAGAAATCCCGTAATAAACACTTACCATATCCTAAAAATGCATACAACTTAGCCAAATCAAGTCCAAATAGCATAATCTTGGGTTCTTTAGATATGTAATCGAAAAACCTTTCTAAAAACACCAAAATAAGCTAAATAGACAAGTTTTGACGTCCCCAAAAAAATACTATAAATAAAATGATGAAAATAAGAAATAAAAAATAAAAGATTTGATTAACGCCATGCGTTCTGCATCATTCGCCCCCGCTTAAAAAAAAACTCGATCTCGAGTTTAGGCCATCATCTTCCAAATCTGATTTTCGGCGTTGTACCAACCTTCCATTCTTTCATTCTTCTTTTTTCATCTTTTATTGATACCTTACATGAAGCTTTTTTTTTTAATAATGATCCCTTAAATGAAGCATAGCCATGAAAAGGGCTCTAGAAGGCACTCTCAAATCCATGACTATCTTCTCATGGATGCGGGCTTTGAGTAGCGCTAACTGTGTGAAAGTCTTCACCCGTTGTTGGAGTTCTTCGTTCTCCGCGGGCTGGATCAGGCTGGCCAATGTTAGGTGCAACGACTTCTTCATCCCGTCAGACATTTGTCGGAGATCCCTTGTGCTATAATACCAACTAACGGAGGGAGTGTAAAGCGGCAACACCAAGATGAAGATCAACACAGGCAGCAACTAAAATGATCTCGTGGGGGCTTGAAAACCCATGCCACGGTTTTGGAGGAAAACTCCAATATAACACGTGAAAGGAGCGGAGCTCCTTCACCCACGTGAAAGAGCTAATGCTCTCTTTACAAGTGATGTCCAAAAAATAAACTTTATTCAAATCTATCTTTCTTTCTTCATGCCATTATATAATATAGAAAGTCAAAATCTAAGAATAACAACCCTAAATACTTGCCTAACAATTATTCTTCATCTTCTATCTAAATCAACAAAAATAAATGCAAGAAATATGACAAAGATAACCCTAAAATAGAAATCCCGTGAAAAACACTTACCATATCCTAAAATTGCCTATAACTTAGCCAAATCAAGTCCAAATAGCGTAATCATGGGCTCTTTACATAGGTAATCTTAAAACCTTTCTAAAAACACCAAAATCAAGCTAAATAGACAAGTTTTGATGTCCCAAAAAAAATACTATAAATAAAATGACAAAAATAAGAAGTAAAAAATAAAAGATTTGATTAACACCATGCGTTCTATATCATTTCTACTAATCTTTGTTTTTTAACCAGGAATTAAGAGGCCCCGGGACAGACCGGCTATATATTGAATTATGGAAAAGAAGGGGCCGACAAGCCACCTAATTACAACCAAGACAGGAGAAGGCAACCCCATTTAAATGAACGGGGGAAACCAACCCCATTACACAACAGTGAATAGAACAACCCCACAAAAATCATCCGAAAACATTGATTTCTACTAATATCCTATTGTTTCCATTAATGATAATCAGTGCTTAATGGTAATCAGCGCTTATAAATATAAGCACTTGGATCACACAATAGAAGAAGAGGATAAGCAAGAGAGAATGGTAATCCTAATATAAATAACCAACCAAGAGAATAGTAATATGTAGTCCTAATCTATCCTAGCTGCCCAATGTGCCAACACAACTCAACGTCTAGATCTGATATTCTCTAATAAGTCACACTCTTCTAAATTGATTTCAATAACATATATACTAGAGTAGAAGCCGATTAGTAAGGAAACAACTATAATAATAGTAAAAATATTATTATTATAAGATTGCACCATCCTACCACTCTCAAGAGATTTGCTAGGTAGCTGGATTTTGAAATGAATAAGAATAAATATGGTAAAAAGTGATCCTGTGCAGCTTTCTGCAAAAAAATTTGTTTTTGTTTTGGTAGGTAAGCTGGGGTTAGGCGGACCTCGACCAGATATATTAATAGAAAATAAGAAGGTTACAATCTTTCATAAATAGTTCCCAACACATCGGAAACAATTACAACATTTAGAGAAGGGGACCTAAAATTAGAAAGGATTGAAACACCCTTGACATGGTAATCACATTTAGACAAAATATCAGCAGCCATGTTTGCCTCCCTCCACACATGCGAAATTTTCCAGGATTCAAATTTCTGAAGGGTGGTTCTGATGGAACAGAGAGTACCAATCTTTCTCCAAGGGCATTTCTGAAGACCCTTGATCACCTGGACCACATTTGTAGAGTCAGATTCAATCCATAAATGCTTGGCATTCAGTTGAACTGCAAGGAGGATACCATGAAGAATAGCTTCCAATTCCAGTTCATGGATAGAAACTGGAATCGCGACAAGAGAGTAACAGCCGAGGGATTCTCCAAACTGATTTCGGATAATTCCTCCCATGGAGGCTTCTCCAACAGAGAGCGAAGCATCAGAATTAAGCTTGAGGAAAGGAGGGTCAGGAGGGATCCATCGGCAAGATTTGGGAGCTCTTTCGATGTTGAAAACTGAGAGGTTGAAGTTTTCAGCTATTTTAGCCCAAGAAGAGGAGGAATTATTTAGCAGGTTGTGATGAAGGGCACGGCTTCGAATGGTATGAAGGATGATGCGGAGGGTATCTTGCTTATGCGAATTCTTCCCTTCAAAAAGCCTTTGATTTCTTTCCAGCCATATATGGTAAATGGTCACTCCAAAAGCTATTTTTGCAGTGATAGCAACCTGATGATTTCCTTTGAAGTTGTTTCTGATCCAGCTCTCCTCCTCCATCAGCGATCTCAGTTGCTTTCTTCTGTTGGAAATTCGCCATAGAATGGATCTCCAGATCCACGCAGAGAAGGAACACGAGAAAAACAGATGATTCTTGGTTTCTTGATCCGAACGGCATAAAGGGCATCTCAAATCACTTGCAAAGTTAAGAAAAGGGAGCCTATCTTTTGTGCAGAGCTTGTTTTGAATTGCTTGCCACACGATAAAGCTGTGCCGAGGGATGTTACCATGAAACCAAATTGAAGATTCCCAGTCAACTTGTTGATGCTGAATCCTCAAAGCATTCCAGGCACTTTTTATACTGACAAGCCCATCATTTGTGGGTTTCCAAATGACAGAGTCTTTGTTGTCGGTTGAGAAAATGGCAGACGACACAATTTCCTTCAGCTCTTTAAGATGAGGTTCTCTGAAAATTGATTCCCAATGCCCATACCACATCCTTAACGGAAGCATTTAAAGGAATGAAATTAATAACCGATCCAAAAGATGAGAGGTTAAGGATCCCATTTGGCACCCAAGGCTGATGCCAGAAATTAACCGTAGAACCATCTCCAATGGAGTAGCAGATGTTCTGCTTGACTTGGTCCCGAGCTTTGAAAATGCTTCTGGCAGCCCAAGAGGGCTTTGATGACATTTTTATCAACCAGAAATTTTTGTTTCGCACATATTTGGCATTGAACCAAGCATTCCAAGGAGTATTCGTGCCATGGGCGATATTCCAGACATGCTTACACTGAAAGGCTCTGTTTATATCTGATAATCGGCGAATTCCAATCCCCCCTTCTTTTTTTGGCTTACACAAAATGTTCCAGGCCACCGGATGATACTTTTGCTGCAGGTCACAGCCAGACCAGATGAAATCTCTAAGTAATTTTTCAATAGAGTTAAGCGTTTCAGCAGGAATGTGGAAGGAAGCAGACCAGAAAAGTTGAAATGAGTTTAGCACTGATTTTACAAGTTCAATCCTTCCTGCACGGGAGAGGAATTTATTTGACCAAGAGCTGATTCTTTTCCTGACTTTCTCTGTGAGAGGAATGCAATCCATTGAGGTAAGCCGAGTGGTTACCAATGGGAGGCCAAGATACCGGATTGGAGGATTCCTTCTGTCATGTTGAGAATAGAGCAGATGTCTTCCTTTGTAGAACCATCAATGCATGTGAAGAATATCTCGGATTTTGCAAGACTGACCTCCAGTCCAGAGTATATCCTGAAGAGATTTATACAGGAGAGAATTCCATGAACTGATAAAGAAGAGGCTTCCGCGAAGATCATAACATCATTTGCAAAAAATAGGTGAGAGATAGAAATATTGGCTCTGGAGAAGGGAGTGGAAATATGGCCGAGGTTCGCAGCTGAATATATGATGCAGGAAAACATCTCCATCACAATACAGAATAATAGAGGAGATAGAGGGTCTCCTTGCCTGAGGCCATTAGTGGTTCGAAAATAACCTTCCGGGGTACCATTCAGTAGGACTGAAAAAGAGGGAGAGGAGATACATTGATGGATCCAGCGGCACCAAATATCATTGAAGCCAATTTGGCTCAAAGACAGGAGCAGGGAGTCATGCTTTACACTATCAAAAGCTTTTTTGAGGTCCATTTTAATGCACATGGCTTTCAAGGGACTTTTTCTGTGGAAATTATGACAAAGGTCATAGGTAAGAAGAATATTGTCTTGAATAGTCCTGCCTTGGACAAAAGCTGCTTGAAAGGGGTCAATAATTTTTCCCATGAGAGGTTTCAACCGGTTTGCAATGAGCTTGGTAATTGTTTTATACAGGAAGTTGCAGAGGGAAATGGGTCTGAATTTATCGGGGCTAGATGCTTCAGGGCATTTTGGGATCAAAGAGATGAAGGTTGCATTGAGCTCAGGAAGAAGCTTCCCAGATTTGAAAAAATGAAGGATGGCTTTAGAAGTATAATCTCCAACTAACTACCAGAAATTTTTAAAAAATTCTCCATTAAACCCATCAGGCCCAGGGGCTTTGTTCCCATTTTGACTGAAGATAACTTTCTTTATGTCCTCTTGGGTGAAAGGCTTGGATAAAAGGAGAGCTTCCTCCAGAGATATCTTCCTCAAAGGGAAAGGGACAAAGGCTATGGGGGTGGAGTTGGGAGGATGCTGATTGAGAAGAGAATGGAAATGAGAAACCAACATTGCAGAAATTTGATTTTGATCAGTTGTAACATCCCCAGAAGCACCACACAAACCATGAATCGAGTTTTGGTTCCTTCGAGCCTTGAGAGCCGAGTGGAAAAACTTCGAATTTGAGTCTCCCAAATTGAGCCATTGAACTCTAGACTTTTGTCTCAGAAGGAATTCTTCCTTCTTAGCAACAGAGGCATAGGCCGATTGGGCTTGGTTGACTTCTACCCTGAGACATGGATCTGCAAGGTTAGACTTCAGGTTTGATTGGGCTACATCTAAAGCCTGACGAAGAATTGGAGCTTCAATATCAATGCGGCCAAAAATACTGTTGTTCCATATCTTAATTTCTGGTTTAACCTCTTTGAGCTTTCGCACCAATCTGTACATCGGATTCCCAATCTGTACATCGGATTCCCACTAATTGGAGTAGACCAAGCTCTCTCAACAGCTTCAAAAAGGGAGACATCATCCAACCAAGCATTTAGAAATTTGAAAGGCTTCTTCCCATTACCAGTGGTGGGCTTTATTTTGATAATCATGGGAGAGTGGCCAGAGAGCCAAGGGGCTCTATAATCAGCAATAGACAGAGGGAAATCACAAAGCCATTCAATATTTACCAGGGCTCTATCAAGTCTTCTTAGTTTGAGGTCCACATTTTGGGGACTATTGTTCCAACAGAGGACATGCCACATGGATCGGAGGTCAGCTAGGCCACACTTATCAATACAACGATTGAAATCGATAAGATTTGCAACAATGGGATCAGCTCCACCAAATCTTTCCTCAGAGTAACGGATGGTATTAAAATCTCCTAGGACAATCCAAGGGCAAACAATTTGCTGGGAGATGATGTTAAGATCATCCCAAAGAGAGTGCCTTTCATTTCCCCTGTTTCTTAGAAAACAATGAGTTTGAGTTTGAGTGTAAAGAACCTCCACATGAATGAACTGAGCCTATTTGAGGATCCCATATAATCCAAATACGACCTCTTGAAGTGTGGTTGTAGTTTGCATGGTAATTCCAAGAATCACTAATATCTCGAATACAATTTTTCATCATGGGGTGAAAAACTTTAGTTTGTAGGAGACAGAATAGGGGGAGGGAGTGGTCATGGATGAGTTTTTTGATGTCTCCCCTTTTTGAGTGAGATCCTATCCCTCAATGTTCCAGGCTGCAAGGGATGACATGGGAAGCATCAGGAGTTGGTGGAGGGGCAGATGGGGGGAAATTTGCAATTTCAGAAGAAGGGTCACCTTCAAGGGCTTCCAAAATTGAGTAACGATTGGAGGTTTCTAGTGAATTGTGATTAATTTCATTGACGGGAAAGCCAGAAGAGGGTTCAATGAGAGAATTGCTTTGCCGGGAATCAACATTCCTCTTCCTAGATTTTGCCTTTCTTTGATCCTCCCCATATTCAGAACATAAATTTTCTGAAACATTGGAGGAATTCAAAGGAATTTACAGATGGGAAATCGAAGGAATTTGCTGATGAGAATCAGGGGGACTCGAGGGAATCGAATGAATTTGCTGATGGGGAGACGAAGGAAAATGCTGATGAGACTGAGGGGGTTGGGCACTTTTGATGGATTCCTCATCTTCATTTGCAACAGGGGAAGGAGGCTTTGGTTTCCACTCCTTTTTTTTCACTTTTCCGGTAAGAAGGGGCTTATTTTTTGGGCAAGAGGAAGCAGAATGATTGAAGGTATTGCATTCCTTGCAGGAAGGAGGCCTCCATTCATACTCCACCCTCTGGTAAGTAGTCCCAAGAGAGGTTTTAATTTCAATCTGGTCTGGGAGGCTGCTTCCTGCTTCAACTTCAATACAAACTCGAGCATAGCTGAGACGAATCCATATATAAAGGGAATCCAATCTTACTTGCTAGTTTACTGAGGCAATGTGCAGACCAGAATCGAAGGTTAAGACCTGGGAATCTGATCCAAATTGGAATGGTGGAGAGAGAAAGTTTCTCAAGGGCCATTTCCGGGGACCACCTTCACAAGACCAGGGGCCTCCCACCAAAACTGTAATTTCCTCCATCTAAATTTTTTTCACAATCTTCTGAAGAATTGAAGTGAAACAGAAAGAAGCCGCTGTGGAGATTGTACATTTGGAAGGAACCTTTTACCTTCCATATTCTGTTTAAGTGCTCTTTCAAAGCTACAAAATATGGGCGTCTCCCCAGTAGGTAGCCGACTAGAGATGTTTGCCATTTTTTATCATTATCCTCCAGTTCTTCGTCCTCAAAATCGAGACCCGAATGTCCAGTTGCTTCAGTTTGATTGAAGAATTTGAGCTTTGATGAGGTCTGTACATCCTTGGATTCAAAAAGAGAAGTCCAAGCATTAGGTCTTTTTTTAGTGGGATTTTCCGGCTCTTGAAAGAAATTTAAATTTTCAGAGGGGTTCTGCTTTTCTGTGGGACCCACCGGGGTAGGATTGATTGAATCAACAAAAACCTTTTGCTGACCACAGCCGATTCTACTCATAGAGTAATTTCAGATGGCTCGAAATAAATGATCCAGGGCACATAGTACAATTGAATAATGGGAATTGCTAGGCTTTCTGCAAAATTGCCTAGCAATTCCCATTATTCAATTGTACTATGTGCACTGCATCATTTATTTCGAGCCATCTGAAATTACTCTAAAATTTCCATGGTTCCCAATAAGAAACCAAAAAGAACAATCTAAAAAGAAAAAGACTCCACTTTCTAATGAATATTCCTTTTATTTAAATGCCTTGTATATAGTGAGACATACATTGTGAAACAATGTCACCCCTGAATTATTTTCTAATTATTATTATTATTATTATTTTAAGTCATATCGAAAATATATCGCCCAATCATCCATAGATCACCACCCCTTAAAAATTTCTTCCCACAAAGGTCTGTCCTCTTTGCCAATTTGGGGGTGCAACATTATCAGATTGCACCATCCTACCATCACTGGTAGTCACTTGGAACGATAATTCTTGCCCTTGAAGTGAGGGAACTGTTTGCCAATCTTGCCCCCAATTTTGCGTCATCTGTATCCAATTTGTATTGGAGCCCTTGATCGACACTGCGTGAACATCTCCGGCCCCACCCACATTGAAGATTAGGACCTCCAACCACCCAGGGTTGCCCTGAAGCAAAAATTTCATGCCACCCATCTTAACGCAGGGGACTCGGCGGTAGCTCACCGGGACAATTCCAGATTTGTATTTTGCAATCTTTTGGAACATAGGCATGGTAAGGTCAAAGTGCTTGAGAGGAGGGTTGCACCAGTTTCCTGGAGGGCACAAATTGGTTGCGGTCACAATGATCGAACCTGAACCCGGTAAGCACCATTGGGGATCATCAACGCACTTGATCTCGAAGCATGCACCACAAGTTAGACCATTATTGAAGAGGGCTGTGCTTAGGGCCGTTGTCGCGACCCCATATCCTTGCTGTTTCAAATCGCCATAGCCGCAAGCTCCATCTGTACAAGATATAAGTACCTAAGTTATTTCTCTATATTCATGTGACCTCTAATAGTGTATAAGTGATTTCTCTACATGTGGGCCTCATGAAACAACCATGGTTCTAAATTTCGGCATATATTAGAAATTTTGGTTGAAATTCAGAAAATTTGATTTTTTTATATGAAAATATATACTATCATTCTAAAATTTTGGCTGAAATTAAGAATAAAATAATACTTTTTTATTACTGGATTTCGGCCGAAATTAGTACCAAAACCGAAATTTAAAATCATGGAGACAATCAATTACTCCAAAAGCTTAAGCTGTTACAGTTGGTGTTATTTAATCATTTATACTTCAATACACCCCTCACGTGTGGCCCCTCTTTCTTTTTGTTGGGTTGGCCATACACGTGGCACATGTGGCACCTCTTTTGGGTTGGCCGTAAACGTGGTGGATTTTTTTATATCAAGGATTTATTGGGTTTTGTACCTAGAACCTGCCATGAGGCCATTGCTCTGATACCATATGAAACAACCAATTACTCCAACAGCTTAAGCTATTAGAGTTGGTGTTATTTAATCATTTATACTTCAATAGCCCTCAATTATTTTTTGCTGGCCGTGCCTGCATCTTAGGCCCGCTAGCTAACAGTGTGAGGTCCATTGTCTTTCCGCCATTAAGTACTAAATGTATGTACCATTTTTTTTTTTGAATGACCTATGTTGGAACCATAGTATACAACACATTATATTTGTGTCTAGTTATCTTCTAGACAAGCTATCTGTCTTGGCTCCACAAGTAGATCACTAATTAGTATACATATGTGGTTCATAATTTTTTTACTATTATATAACTCGTTCGTGTGTGTGTGTGTGTGTATATATATATATATATATATATATATAGGGGCGGAGCTACATATAGCGTGAGGTGGGCCATGGCTCCCCAATGACTTGAAAAAGCTTTTTTTTAACTAAAACAAAATAAGGTTTTTAGCGGCGTTCATGAACGCCGGTAATAGTAAGCGGCCCCCTCAAATGCTGTGTAAATTAGTCTGCCCCCCCCCCCCCCCCCAAGTGTAAGCTCCTGCTAACGTTAGTGTAAAACAAGGTGGGCCCACGTTGTTAGGGGGATCAAAAGCATTCATTTGGAAGGCCCTTTCATTGATAGTGTGTCCACAAAAAATCAGCTCCATTAGATCATCTTAGAGTGTCCATTTGTGGGATGAAAAAATGGGCAGATTAGTGGACAAACAATATCTGTCCATTTTCACCCCCACAAATGGACATCCTATGATGATCCAATGAAGCTCATTTTTGGTACACACCCCATCCATGATGGGGCCTTTCAAATGAATGCTTAGGATCAGCCCAACAATGTGGCCCACCCTTGTTTTACGCTAACGTTAGCAGGAAGCTTTTCCTCTCTCTCTCTCTCTCTCTGTGTGTGTGTGTGTGTGTGTGTGTGTGTGTGTGTGTATGTATATGAAGAATATGTTGGAGCACTTAAGCGCACCATTTTGTTGGTGCGCTTAAGTGTTTATAATGCCTGCCATTCGTTTAAATGTTTGGGTCCCTCTTAAGTGAACGAATGGGATGCGTTATAACCACTTAAGCGTACCAAAAAAATGGTGTGCTTAAACGCACCAACACCTCTCTCTCTCTCTCTCTCTCTATATATATATATATATATATATATATATATATATATATATATATATATATATATATATAGCAGAAGAGAAAATGAGAGATTTATTTGAATTCCTCCCAAAATTCTAATAGAATTACACCTCACTTTTTTTGACTTTTTTTAACAAAGGCACCCATTCAAGCCACATATTTTCAATCATACCCCATCCTTTATGCTTTTTAACAAAGGCACCCATTAAAGCCACATAATTTCAATCCTACCCCCCTCCTTTATGCTTTTTTAATAAAAACAAGTGGACAAAGTCAACATAGTGAGTTTTTTCTCTGCAAAATTACGGATTGGGTACAAATGTTACATAATACTACGGATTTTTGTGAACATATTACATAATACTACGGATTCAGGACGCCTTTCAAAATATTGACGAACCCGATTATTTTTTAATACATAACGTGTTCATTTAGTACATAATACTACGGATTTCGGCTACCTTTCAAAATATTCCGGGTCCCACTCGAATGCATGGGTTTGGCTATAGATGGTGCGTGAGACCCACCTGTCAAAGCATGAGTGTGAAATACTCCACCGCATCAAATGGGAAAGTGGTTAACCATTTATATTTTTCTCGCCCGGTGCATCGCACGGGTGTTTTTACTAGTATATATATATATATATAGCAGAAGAGAAAAGGGGAGAATTATTTGAATTTCTCCCAAAATTCTATGAGAATTACACATCACTTTTTTTGACTTTTTTTAACAAAGGCACCCATTCAACCCACATATTTTCAATCCTACCCCCTCCTTGATGCTTTTTAACAAAGGCACCCATTAAACCCACATAATTTCAATCATACCCCTCTCCTTTATGCTTTTTTAATTATGGAAACCTCTATAGATTGGAGGGCTAGGATCAGCCTATGGAAATGATTTTACGGGCACAACCTATTGATGTTGTGTTCCATCACATGGACGGTTTGGATCAACCTATGATGTGGTCTGTACAGTTCTTTGTCGGCCCGTGCATCGCACTGGGTTTTTTACTAGTATATATATATATATAGGAGAAGAGAAAATGTTTGAATTTTCTGAATTATTTGAAAAAGCTGTGGAATTAACACGTCGACGGTAATTTCGAATCATTCTTTCCTGTCATTTTCATTTTTATAGGTATTTGCTACCCACGTTCTCCAAATGCTACGTCTCGCCATCCTTTGCAATTGTATGTGTTTAGAGATTTGTCTTATTAGACGTGGTGAAAACTGCACGGAAATACTATTTCTTGAAAGGTGGCTAGCAATAATAAGTACCGAAAGAAGCTACCAATAATAATAATTAGGTACTAAAGTTTTGGAGGAAAATTACGAACAAAGTGCTTGAAAGTCGCAAAATTAAGGAAAAAAATACCGAAACAGGTACCTGTATATGATAATTACGGGAAAAAATTACAAAGAAGAGGTATAGAAATATGACAATTACAAAAAAACTACTTTTCCTGAATAATTTTTCGAGGATATTACGAATTCCTGACACTTTTAAAAATATTTACGAATTCAGGGCACCTTAAGAGGAACAACATATTATGGAAACCTCTATAGATTGGAGGGCTAGGATCAGCCTATGGAAATTATTTTACGGGCACAACCTATTGATGTTGTGTTCCATCACATGGACGGTTTGGATCAACCTATGATGTGGTCTGTACAGTTCTTTGTCGGCCCGTGCATCACACGGGGTTTTTTACTAGTATATATATGGGCTCCATCGAACATACTATATCGCTCGGTATAATTTATGTATTTTTTTTCTTTTTTAAATAACAAGCATTCAAATAGGAGAAAAACATTTTGAGAAAAGTTCCCATTTTCATATATATATTGAACCAAATGTTTAAATTAGTTTGAAGAAAAGTAATGGAAAGGAGAAAGCATTCAAATAGCCCTTTCTACATATGGGGGAAGGTATTTCCTTCGAATCAAACAAGCCCATAAATTATTTGCTTTCGCAATGCAATCAAATAGGAATGTTCAGGGTACAGAGAGAGAGATTTCTCGCCTGACTTTTGCATGAGAGAACAGCCACACAGGCTCATGTTTCAGTATAAGACGTGCAAAATCTGCTGAAACATGATCGCCAGTGTGGCTGCTCTCTCATGCAAAAGTTAGCTGCGAAATGTCTTTCCTTGAAATTGCCTAGCAAATCCCTACGGGTGTGTTCAATTGCGCCTTAAAAACGGAAATGGAAACGGAAAGGAAAGGAGGCTTATTTTCCACGGAAAAGCACAAAAACGTACGTTTTGTTGGTTAGGAACAGAAAGCGCGTGGAAGGCACGAGTTTCACGTGGAATCCGACTTATCCTGCGTGTCAACCCACTTTCCCCAACTCAAAAACCGACCCATAGACACGGATTCGAGTTATTTTCCTCGATTCACGTCTATCGGAAAAAATGAGTCGCGTCTTGTGAGCGACAACAGAACCCTTTCTACTCCTCTCACTCTACAATCTCGAGGCCTCCTTTCGTCCTCCTTCCCCAACAGGTACGCCTCCTCCCTTTCTTCCTTTCCCCTCTTTTTTGTATTTTTTTTCGGTTTTCCATTGTAGGAGATGCCTTGTTTGGCATGGATCTTTGTTTTAATTTAACGTGTGATTCTAAACCTAAAACTAGGGTTTCCTGGCAACTGAATGCTCACTTCTACTGCTTTCTTAGCAGTTTCTTTTCCTTCCCATTTACTTCTGCCACGTCATTTCCTTTTTCTTTCCATTTCCTGCGTGCAACTGAACAGACCCTAAGGCATTTAGACTGAATCCTTATGAATTTTCACGTAAGACAGTCACCACATAAAATAGTTTCAGCAAAAATAAGCCTATCCAATCTGAATATTATGAAAAATAATTTCTTTGAAAACATTTTCATTTCATTCAAACAACTCCTTGTTTTTTAGTTTAATAGCGAGGCATTAGAGATCCCTAAAACATCAAAATCTACTAAATTAACTATCTAACCCTAAGCCCTATTCCCTAAACTTCAATTTTGGCTGTAAAAATTACAGAAATAACATGAACATAAATAAAAATAAGGACCCACAGACTTACACATGGTTCCACCACCTCCTGCATCGCCATAGAACGTCGCATGAGCGGAGTCCCATCCGCCTTGGCCGGTCACCCCGGCTACAGCAAAGAAGAGAACCACAGCCAAGAACCCAACTACATGCTCACACCTAGCCATCTTAGCTCCCTATTCACACTGTGTAAACTAGCTTAAGCAAATGGGTATTTATAGGCCAGCCATAGAAATGAGACAAGAACTTACATTAATGAGTTAGCTAAGAATAGTTAAAAAAATCTCTCCTGAAATCTTTTCTACTGGCAACCTATGTCAGAACTAATGTTACCCTACCTTATGTCAGAACTAGCGTTACATAAACATTTTTAGAAGCTTTTGCATGATGAAATTATTGTGCTACATTAATAGCTGAAATTATCTTAAGGAAAAATCCTAACCATAGATGGCCATTTCAAAAATCTACGACCATGATAATATATGCATGGTTAGAGTAAAACTTAAACAAGGCCTATGAAATTTATTTAAAAGGCTGTTTTATTTCCGGATAGTTAGCAAAACTCCGTTTTAAATGGGTTTTACACTCCCATTAATTTTGTTACCGTTTTGAACGGCTTCTTCTTCTCCAAACAGTCACAAGAAGAGTGACTGTTGGAGAGGGCGTCTTTTCCTCTTCGTTGGGCGTATTTTGTCTTTAAAAACTAGAGTGTTCTTCATTATAAAACATACAAAGAAGCACACTGGTTTACAGAAACCAAAACTAGTTTTTCCTTGACTTTTTGCTCCATATTCCTCCGTCTTCTTTGTTCCGTGTCTGAGAACCGTTCTAAGGTGATTCGAAGTGGACCAGTAAGGGAGTGCGCCTCTATTGATGCCTGTTAGGGTTGTTTTTATCTTAGAGTGTTGTTATGCGGATCTCGGTAGTACCGGTAGTACCGTAGGGGCAAATATATACAATTCTTAAGGAGAGTGACCAACTGAGAATACTCAGTCGTTCTTCCTCTTCAAAAAGCAAGATTGTGCAAAATGATTTTATCGTCAAAAATCGATCAGTGCAATATGCTATTCAAATTTATTCTTATTCTTATTTTACAACAGTTTCAAAATTTGGGTTCAGATAGCACCAGAGTTTGGTTCGGAATAGCACCAACTTTGGGTTTGGATTAACCAAATATTAGTTCGCCTTATTATCTAAATATTATTTCCGACATTAGCTAATATGTAAATCTGAGTATTTTGATGGGCATCATTTGCCTTCCACAGTAGAAAGATGAAGTGAGAGCTAAGCATAATCATTTTTTTGCCTTAAAAGATATTTTATCTGCCACGCCCTGACCTGAGATCTGTGGGACGCCGCATACGACAGCCGCCGCATACCCGTAGGGTTGTTGCCACGAGAATGCAAGGCTAATCAAATTCTATCATCATTTATCAATTAACAGACCTATCTAAATTCTGAATTTAAATAATAAATAATCTAAATTAATCGACATAAATAAGCACTTCATAGACAAGTCGAGCAACTTGTCACGCATCTTGAATGCCAAGAAGCTCATAGTGAGCGTAAAGCCATATAAATTCCAGTGACGACTTCGATGTGAACCCTTTCACCAATAATCATGAGGAGGTAGGTTGGGGAGGTCCTATCACAATTTCTACACTGTTAAGATTAACTTGTTGGAGTTCCTTCCTTGTCTACAACCTAAGGAGTTTCTTGAATTGATAAGTCCCATCGAGAAATTCTTTGGTTACAAGGAAAGACCCAAAAAGCTAGCGTGACAAGCTTGCGGCTACAAGGTTGCACGGCTACGCTTCAACATGGTGAAACAAAGTTCAAGAGATGAAGATCCACAAAGGAAAGCGTAAGATTTCTTTTTGGTAGAAAATGAAGTCTAGACTTACAGAGAAATTTCTTCCATTGAATTTTTCTCAAATTATATTTTCACAATTCAACAACCTATGCCAAGAATCTAAGAATGTGTTAAACTATACTGAAGAATTTTACAAACTCAAGGATCGTGATCATATTTAAGAAAGTGAAGATCAACTTGTGGCAACGTATATTAGTGGTTTGAAGTTTTTCTATTTATGATGAGATTGAGATGCACCGATTATTGAGTGTCAACGATGCTTATCAACTAGCCTTGAAGGTGGAGGCAAAGCTTGCTCGTCGTGGTACCACGAAGTTTGTAGATTATTGTACTCTCTATCCTTCTCCCAAAGGTGAATTTTCACATGGTTGAGGTGTAAAGTCAAAATTCAAACATTTCAACAAAAATTCTACAAATTCATCCCTTAAATATCATGTTGGAAATCAGTTGAATCATTACGAGCCATGAGACCCTTGTGGAAGGGATCGTTTCCTAAGTTCTAAGTTTGACAATATACAAGGTGTTTAGGACATATTATATGATTTTTTACTTCAACAAACCTTGACCCAAAATTTCAATTTTTCAATCAAAATCTATAACTGAATTCTCAAATGTTGAGTCATGAACAATGACTATCCTGATAGTCTCAATCTTGCCCTCTTGGATCTTTTGGCTCTCAAGCTTCCTCGATCTTTCACGTCCATGTCGAGATGGATGGTGAAGAAGATTCATACGAAGATGAGAGTGAAACACTCGTAGTGAGAGGATCTTTTCCATCTCTAGGAACTAATCTAGGCAATGTGCTCTATACCACCATCGATGGAGATAATTGTTCTTTGGTGCTCAATAGTAGGATCAGTGACCCTTTGAAGAAAGTCATCCCTAGATTGTTCTCATTCTAAAAATCTTATTTGGAGCTCTATAAGCAAAGGAGTTATTAGATTGACCCTTTGAAGAAAGTCATCCCTAGATTGTTCTCATTCTAAAAATGTTATTTGGAGCTCTATAAGCAAAGGAGTTATTAGATTTGTTTATCATTGTCATGATATATTTCATGACAACTATTAGATTTGGAAGAAAATAATTTAGTAACTAGGATGAGTCTTTTGCAACCTAGGAAGAAAGATGGCGGGACAGTGTACTACTGGCAATCAAGGTCATCAAAGAAAATATCCAATTACTCCAGAAGCTTAATCTATTAGATTTGGATTTATTTTTAAATTATTTATACTTCAATGTCTAAATGCAACAAGAGAATTTCTTTTATTTCAATAAATAAAGAGTCATGTTTCGACTTTTATTAGATATTTTATTGAAATACAAGGGTGCCCTATTGGACAATCTCATGAAACTGCATTTATTATTCATGTATGCCTTGTTTGGCAACAATGAATTTTTTTCCATAAAATATTGGTTTATCAAATGGTGAGTTTTTATTAGATATTTTATTTTATTTTCCTTGTTTTTCAGTCCTTTCTCACGCTTTCCTCACGCATGACCTCTCTAGTCTCTCCTTCTCCCTCTGTCACGACTTGAGAAACTAAGATTCCATGGAAACAAATTATTCATGGCAGAAAAACATGGCCTTAACTTTATATTTTATGACCATCATAAATGCACTTATAATGCACTTTGGTGATCCCAATGGTTGTCACGCCCCCAAGCCACACATATATGTACATATTCACAGCACAAGGCTTAAGGGTGCAACAGCGCTGTATGCTTGCAAAGCAAGCTTCACAATCATACAAGGCTAGCAAAGCAAATATCAAAACCATCTGCAATAATCTAAATAACTGAATTTAAATGTGTTACATTAATCCAATAATCAAATCTCAATTCCTTTCCAAACCTCTCATCTAACCCCTAATCTCATAAAAATCAAAGTACGTAATCAAATGACATAGTCTCAATAAATCCTAATAAATACTCACTGTCCAACAAATGTTAAAGTACTGGAAGGTAATGATAATCAGGAATCAGAGATCACGCCTGCTTCTCCTCATTGGCTCCACGAGGATCAACCTTTGAAAAATAATGAACCACAGTCAGCTGAAAAGATCAGTACATGGGATCGTGCATGCTACAAAAGAGAGGTCTGTAATAGAATAAAAGGGTATAAGTCACAAGTGAGATAGTTAACACAAGTTCAATGTGGAGGAGTAAGGTCCATAATGGCATAGGCCAAAGTGTCACAACAAAAGGGGTCACAATATTCAAAGGATCACTGAAGGAAATTAATATGGGTTCGATATCACCCCGAGATCATCGGATTAGTCCAAAAAACAACTTATTTTCACCCCGACTGCCCACGGGTCCAAAAAGTGTGTTATTGCTTACACCGACCACCCACGATGTCACAACTAGTTCCTAGGTTCACATACCTGTTGACAAGGTCAGCATATAGACCTACTGATGAGCCCCAAAAGCCAACGTACCATCCATCGGTGCAGGCCCAAAAGTTCACATAAATACCTAAGCCTCTCAAAAGGTGTCCAAAGTTCACATAGTCCAAAAGAAGGTGTTCAAAGTTCGAAGTAAGTGTTTCACAATGGATTCATATGGTGGAGAATATCTAATAGTCCAAAGGTTCATAGTTATGAGGAGATTGTGAAGGTTTTCATAAAAGTTCCAAGTTATGAAAGATACATCCAATATAGTATATCAAATAGCAAGATTTCATAGAGTCTAATCAAGGAAAATGGTTAAGCACGCAAGACCCAAATAAAGATCTAAAGTCTATCAATGGCTCCACAAATTCAGAAAGTTGGGGTTCACAATCAACAATGACATAGTGTTCAAAAGGTAAATCTGTAGACACCCCATTTTGACCGGACCATTTTCCCCAAAATCGAATAAATTTATGAAATCGAGTAAATTCCCGAATAAAGTTAAGCCGAAACCTCGAAATTAAAACCCCCTTTCAATCAAAAGGGATAAAAAATACATAAAAATCCAAAAACAACAAAAACATAAAAAAACAACAAAAGCGTTTTTCAAAAAGCTGTTTCGAACTACGTTGGCTTGATCCGTTTCCACAGGGTACGTAGGTAGCTTGGGATTTTCGTCCCAAGTTCAGTCAAACTTTTCAATAAAATCATTTAAACCCTTCAAAAAATCTTTCAAACCTTTCACACCAAAAATCAAAATGGGCAAGGATGAATGATTACCAAGTCACTCGGAGCCTTCCTTTCATTTCATTTCCGATTTTGATCGTGGTTTTCCGGTTTTATCGGTTTTCCGACGTTTTATCGGGTTTTGGGACGGGCGACGACGTAGCGTGGCCCCTTCACAGGGATTGTCCTCGTTGAGCCCAACGATAGGCTATGACGATCGTGAGACTTATCCGATCTTTAGCGGATCAGGATCGCTGAGCTTGATTCATTAGAATCGCTTCCTGAGCCTATCGTGCGCTCCATTTTCTTTTCCCTGGCATTCTTGGTCCTCATGTACCGTTGACTTTTTGATTCATTTCTTTCCCTGTATCTTTTAGCTCATTGTGTGTTTATCTTTGACTTCTTATGTGCTACTGTTAGCTTGCTTACTTTCCTAGCATGAGATTGATTATTATTTTCTTAGCATTATCTCTTACATAGGCTCGCATGCTATTGTGTTTATTCTATTGCTTTGGTAGTTTACTGCTGTGCTTATCTGTCCTCTCACCTGCTTAGTTGTAGCATTTATTCATCTTATCTGGATTATCTGCTTAGCTGTAGCTGTGCGTGCGGATGTTACTGCTTTCCTAGATGTGATGGGTTAGGATTAGATGCGGTGAGTTAGGATTTGGATGTTTATTTTCTTTTGCCCATCCCCGGGTCATGCATGCTTAGATAGACGTTTTCTCGAGGATACTCGCTCCCATTTCACATGATTTTAGCCCAAAACTCTTCAAATTTAATTAAAAATGGCATAAGAGACCAGGTGCTTGCACTTGGGCGAATTGGGAGTGCTTTACACCTTCCCCATTCGTCATCAGGCATGGACTTTTGTATCTCTGGTTATCCGTTGTAACAGAGTATTTCATAGGATCCATGGCCTACTTCCTTGGATGGCGACTCTTCTTTGTTATAGGTACATCTTGGTTCCGGGCTAGTCCTTGAATCGAGAGGTATCTCATTTATATCGCCACCCATGCTGTGAGTGGCACCATTTCGAGAGTTCCTTGGTAGAGCTCTCCTTCACATTGTGGAGATCTTAGAGGATCGGCGTGGGATCTTGTGTCCCTCGCCATTCGTCCTCGGGATCGGGGTCCACAGGCTGGCGACTCTGCTGGGGAATTTCTTAGAACATTGCCTAACTCTGTAAAAATGTCATTTTTACTAATTTTGAAGAAATTTGGACTAAAATCATTTTAAATGGGAACCTTTTCCGTTAGAATGCCAGGGGCACCAGATAGGTGCGTAAATAAAACAAGGGCTCACACACTCACTTCCATCCTTTGCATATATTATCTGTTTTGTGGTTACTTTCTGCTGTGGATGTGCTATCAGACTACTTACCTCAGAGAGATACTATGAGTAGGAGCCGTGAGGGCTATACCTGCCTTCTAGCGCCACCGCACTAGTAGTATACTCAGCACCTGGACACTTCGTGTGTAAAACGGACATATTTCGTTTACTGGAGGGAACTCACGGTATACAAGTAACTATGAAACCGGCCAGGTGAACCTCGCATCTTTACACTTATGTATATATATTGCATTGTACTTCTGTTTGCATATATGAGCGAACGTGTGTTGCTTTCACATGTTGAGCCTGGAGTTAGGAGCCTTGTCTTACTTATAGACTAGGGTAGCTCACCTTATGTAGCTACAACACGGTCTTAGTACACTCATCTGTCTGTCTTGAGTTAAGACTTCCTTGACTCTACTAGATTAGACTAGGGTTGGTGCCCCTGGTTAGAATGTATATATATGTATATATATTTATTACTAGATTAGGGCCTGCTTCTTAATTAGGTTTTCCTCCTTAATCTTACCATTTTTTCCCATCTATCCGTCTTTTGGATTATGATCAGATCATTAGTTTCACCTCATTATCCTTTTAAGCCATGATCTATCTTCCACGAGCCTGATCCTTTGATCGATCCTGATAAGATTGCTCTGCATGCCAATTATGAGTCTATCTTGCCATTATTACTACCAGAGTGTGTGTTCTTGCTGAGAGCCCTGTTTTATCAAGACCATGACGGCGTACTCTTCATATTTAGTTGCTGAGACCCTCCTAGTATAGCCGTTATACTGCCAATTTTTTCCTAAAAACCTTAGAGTGATCATTATTCTTTTAGGTTTGTTGATGAACCATGTGTTTACCATACCACATTTCCTAGTATAGCTGTCATGCTGCCGAATTTTCTCTAAATACCTTGAGTGTGGTCATTATCCTTTTAGTCTTGTTGACAAACCATGTGCTTACCTTACCACATCTCCTTGTACAACCGTTTCGCTGCCAGATTTTATCCAAGGGAAGGATGTGTTTGTGCTACCTTTTGTTTCAACTTGCACATTACATTGTCATGTGATTACTTCTCATTGAGCCTAGTGTTTATGGTGTCCATGACAAGAGTCTCACCCAATTGCTCATCATACCTCCTAAAAAAGAGTCTTCATCTCTGGACTCGCTCACTCTCGTCAGTCCAACCCCACCCAGATGGCTGAGTCTCTTGAGAGTCTTGTTATGGCCGAAATGAGGGAAATGACGATGAAATCCAGGACCTGATAGACGGGAATCCCCTCATTCTTCTCGAACTCAAATGCTTCCGAGAACCCTGCACCTAACCATGTTGCACCTCTTCCACCCACCATGGGAACCATTCAACTCATTCAACCCTTTACAGATCTTACCACCTTTACCTATACCACCATGGGGCTGGGAAGTAGATTGACTGCAAAGGGAAAATAAAAAAATGTCAGAGCTTGAACTCCTTGAAAATATCATGCCAGAGAAAATCCCACCATTACTAATGGATCAGCTTGAGCCAAGTTGACAAGACATTATAGGGCCGTCCCTTTTGAGATTCCTATTTCAAGACAATCTCTCCAATCACCATGATCATCGAGGAAGGCACTCTTCCCATGAATTCACAACGCCAGTCCACTGCCTCCGAAAAGGTGTCTATTCTTTGAAAATTTTCCTTGTTGTATGTGTACCAACTCTCTTGTCCAAATTAGTAGGTCAAATAATCATGTCAATGTCAAGCCTCAGTATGTTGTGTCTGTTAATCTTTCTTATTGTGAGTCAGTGTCCAGTCCTCTGTTGAGTTTGGTGTAGAGCCCATTGTGGTGCGTCAAATTATCACTGATGTACCAGTCCTCTGTTGAGTTTGGTGTAGAGCCCATCGTGGCGTGTCAAATATCACTGATGTACTTGAAATCTTCTATGAATTGAACATATGATTCCAGTGTTGTCAATATTCTTGTGTATTCGCTCTTGGATTTAATGTTAATAAACAAACTAAGACACCCTCCTCGGACGAGGATGCAGACGAAATTCCCCTCGAGATCTGGAAGATGGTCAAACGAGAGGAAGAGCGTCGAGCAAAGTCACTTGAAGACGAAATCAAAATAGTGGATAGTGGTATCAAAATCCGAGACTCGGGAAATACGGATTGGCAAAACTTTATCTCCCGAAGAGCGTGAAGAATCGATAAACCTATTTAGAGGGTTCAAAGTAGTTCTGCTTGGTCCTACGAGGATAAACCGATATCGTGCCCTTGCACTGTTCAATGTAAGTCTCCCTCAACTTTTGACATCATGTCAAAAAAGCCAAAATTTCAAAGGAGGAACATCAAATACCAAGTGAAGATAGTAAAAAGATTGAGAAAAAAACTTTCGAACAACAAAGTCACAATCAAAGAACATGAGTCCCATAAGAATACTTGGGTCGTGCATTCCGATGGAATTTCAAGTTAAAGCATTCAAGGAGTAGGGACATTCCTGACATCCAATAAAAGAAAAGGAGAAAAAAAGAAAAAGAATGAAAAAAAGAAGAAGATAGAATCCAGAACAAAAAAAGGAGAAGGGAACATACCCCTACGTCAACTCCTTAGAAATATCTGAATCCCAAGAAGTGGAGTCAGTCCCAAATCATCTTTTGCATTCAAAGAAGACCCCGAATCTTAGAATACCGAGCATCAATTCAAGATCCCAGAGACAAGTGAGAATTCTTTCAGACAAGCTTGCGCAGTACAGATGAAGTCTTGATAAGAAATGCCGCCAGACTCCTCAAAAAAAAGGAAGGAAAGATTCAAAGCTATTGAACCTCAATCATTTGAGAAAATCTCATGCCAGAACACCAGAAAGCCATCCTTGGCAGTTTGAACTTTCAAAACGAAAAATTTCAAGTTTGAAAAATCTTTTTGCAAACACCTTTGAGCCTCAACAAAATCAAACATTCTTTTCAAACACCCCCAAACCAGGGGCATTTTAACTCTGAACTACGCAGACCTGATCCCCAGTTCTTCAGGGGTACGTAGGCAACCTGGTCTTCCAGGTTCGGTCAACCTTTGAGTTAAAAGCTAAATCATTCTTTTCCAAACCCCAAGCGAACTACGCGGACCTGATCCTCCATTTTTGGGGTATGTAGCAAGCTGGTTAGACCAAATTCGGTCGAAATCGTTTGAACCAAAGAAATATCCAACCCTTTTGAACCCACACCCACCTAGAAAGTCCTTCTGATGAACAAGGAAAGGTTCGAGGCAAAAGCAGAAAGAAAAGAGAAAAACGATGGAGTCTGAAGACCCGCTAGGCTGAAAACCCGAAAGGGCGGCCTAGGCAAAAGTTAGGGTCATTCACCCGCTAAGTTGACAACTAAAAAGTCGGCTTAGGCAAAAGTTAGGGTACTCAAGCCCGCTGGACCGAAAACCCGAAAGGGCGATCCAGGCAAAAGATAGGGCAAGCGATTCGCCGGATTGAAAACCTGGAAAGGCAATCTGGTCAATGGCAGTGACTTCTCACACGGAGTGAATCAATGAGGTGAAGAAAGAACCTTCAACCGAAGCAAAATCTCAGAGTCCAAGGAGTGCCAGCAAGCTTATTTTGACGCTCCTCTAAACTAGGGCATTGAAACCGAGGAATCTGAAAGGGATAATAATCATGAAGGAAATACCGAAGGAGAATAATAGTGTCCATTGACACGGTATTCAAAATACTCTTAGAGTGGCTAGGCCATACCCTAAAACATATAACACATAAGATCCAAGAGTGAGTAAAAAAAAAGAGTCAAGTCTCTAGAGTAATAGTTTTCTTTGATTGAGTCATTTGAAATTCGTTTCTTCTATTTATTTGTTGTCATTTCCCTTTGAAGTCGAAGTCGCTGGCGTTGGAAGAATGGCAGCATGCCCTAAAAAAAAATTCAGAGTAAATCCTGGTTTAGGTATCAGAAGGGGCAAGAGTCATCTTATTCAAAACTACCAGAGACCTTAAGCCTCCAGAAGTGAGCAATGCAAGAAAGAGATTCTTAGACTCAGCCGTCAAGGTGATAGTCCTACTCTCTCCATCCGAAAAAAAAAACCTATGCAACCTTAAGCATTCATGAAATCAAGCATATTTTCTTCCACTATCATTGTTTTTTCCTTGAGACTCTCGTCATGTCATGGAAGCACAAGTACACTAGGGGCATCTTTTATGACTTGCGTCATAAAAGATGTCAAGCACACAAAGGCAATCAGTGCCAATGTCTCCAGCAAGTTGAGATAAGAGAGGTTACGAGCACATCCCGACTCAAACCTCCAATCTCCCCAGCTGAGCTTACTCTACAACAGAGTCAACTCATCAGCAAAATCAGTCCCTAGTGGAGTCTAGAATCTACTTCCCTGAAAGTATGCTGTCAACTGCTCAAAGCACTCAATTCCCAACAGAATCCAATTCTTTCAAAAAGGGGTCAATATCCAAAATTCCAGCAAATCATGTGAGTCCCGTCCTCAGCAAGGAACTCGCAGTCTCTTTTTCTCGGCAAGAGACAAGGCAATTCTCAAGGGGATCAATCTGAAGCAATCAATCGATCCAAATCAATCAACCAATCAAAAGCATGAGAGTATCAATCTTTTCATAAGAATTTTACTCTTCAAACAAATCTCCCTTGCTTGTTACTGCGTGAGGGTTCCGCATAACAAAGCTTTTCCTTTTGATTAGTGCGTGAGAGTCTGCTAATTAAAATTTTTCTTTTGTTACTGTGTGAGGGTTTCACATAACGAAATTTTTTCTGCTTGTTACTACGTGAGGGTTCCGCATAACTAAGCTTTCCCTTTTTTTACTGTGTGAGGGTTCCACATAACAAATCTTCATTGCTTGTTATTGCGTGAGGGTTCCGCATAACAAAGCTTTTCCTTTTGATTAGTGCGTGAGGGTCCGCCTAATTAAAATTTCCCATTTTGTTACTGTGTGAGGGTTCCATATAACAAATTTCCATTGCTTGTTATTGCGTGAGGGTTCCGCATAACAAAGCTTTCCCTTTTGATTAGTGCGTGAGGGTTCCGCCTGATTAAAATTCCCCCTTTTGTTACTGTGTGAGGGTTCCACATAACAAATTTCCATTGCTTGTTACTGCGTGAGGGTTCCGCATAACAAAGCTTTCCCTTTTGATTAGTGCGTGAGGGTTCCGCCTAATTAAAATTCCCCCTTTTGTTACTGTGTGAAGGTTCCACATAACAAATATTCTTTGCTCGTTAATGCGTGAATGTTCCGCATAACAAAGCTTCCCTGTGGTTAGCGTGTGAAGGTTCCACCTAACCAAATCTCCCGTTAGTGCGCGAAGGTCCTGCCTAACTAAAAATTATATTTTCAAGGCGTGAAGGTTCCGCCTGATTATCCCAGCCTCATTTTCAGTGCGTGTGGGTTCCACCTGATTGTTCAAAGTCCAAATTGCCATTTAATAAAAATCCAATCCCTTTTGTATCTTTTCATTTCAAATCTCAGACCGATCAAAATGTGTTGTCTCTTCAGCTTTGGCAATCATGCGACGAGCGCCCTCTGCCAAAGAGGGAAATCTGTAGACACCCCATTTTGACCGGACCATTTTCCCCAAAATCGAATAAATTTCTGAAATCGAGTAAATTCCCGAATAAAGTTAAGCCGAAACCTCGAAATTAAAACCCCCTTTCAATCAAAAGGGATAAAAAATACATAAAAATCCAAAAACAACAAAAACATAAAAAAAACAACAAAAGCGTTTTTCGAAAAGCTGTTTCGAACTACATTGGCTTGATCCCTTTCCACAGGGTACGTAGGCAGCTTGGGATTTTCGTCCCAAGTTCAGTCAAACTTTTCAATAAAATCATTTAAACCCTTCAAAAAATCATTCAAACATTTTCTAAAAAATCTTTCAAACCTTTCACACCAAAAATCAAAATGGGCAAGGATGAATGATTACCAAGTCACTCGGAGCCTTCCTTTCATTTCATTTCCGATTTTGATCATGATTTTTCGGTTTTATCGGTTTTCCGACGTTTTATTGGGTTTTGGGACGGGCGATGACGTAGTGTGGCCCCTTCATAGGGATTGTCCTCGTTGAGCCCAACGATAGGCTATGACGATCGTGAGACTTATCCGATCTTTAGTGGATCATGATCGCTGAGCTTGATTCATTAGAATCGCTCTCTGAGCCTATCGGGCGCTCCCTTTTCTTTTTCCTGGCATTCTTGTCTTCATGTACCGTTGATTTTCCGATTCATTTCTTTCTCTGTATCTTTTAGCTCATTGTGTGTTTATCTTTGACTTCTTATGTGCTACTGTTAGCTTGCTTACTTTCCTAGCATGATATTGATTATTATTTTCTTAGCATTATCTCTTACATAGGCTCGCATGCTAGTGTGTTTATTCTATTGCTTTGGTAGTTTACTGTTGTGCTTATCTGTCCTCTCACCTGCTTAGTTGTAGCATTTATTCATCTTATCTGGATTATCTGCTTAGCTGTAGCTGTGCGTGCGGATGTTACTGCTTTCCTAGATGTGATGGGTTAAGATTAGATGCGGTGAGTTAGGATTTGGATGTTTATTTTCTTTTGCCCATCCCCGGGTCATGCATGCTTAGATAGACGTTTTCTCGGGGATACTCTCTCCCATTTCACATGATTTTAGCCTAAAACTCTTCAAAATTAATTAAAAATGGCATAAGAGACCAGGTGCTTGCACTTGGGCGAATTGGGGGCGCTTAACACCTTCCCCATTCGTCATCAGGCACGGACTTTTGTATCTCTGGTTATCCATTGTAACAGAGTATTTCATAAGATCCAGGGCCTACTTCCTTGGATGGCGACTCTTCTTTGTTATAGGTACATCTTGGTTCCGGGGTAGTTCTTGAATCGAGAGGTATCTCATTTATATCGCCACCCATGCTGTGAGTGGCACCATTTCGAGAGTTCCTTGGTAGAGCTCTGCTTCACATTGTGGAGATCTTAGAGGATTGGCGTGGGATCTCGTGTCCCTCGCCATTCGTCCTCGGGATCGGGGTCCACAAAATCGCAGTACTAAGGTAGTACGAAATTACATACCTCAATATCAAACTGCCTCCTATAATCCTTTCCTTGTTAAACACTTAGTACCAACAATTCATATACATCACATAAGGGTCTAAATGGTTAAGGCAAAGCATATAAGTTGAATTGGAAATCTAAAAATAAATTCGCAATTTTCTGGTCGTTCGGACGCCCGACCTCCCCTCTGGACGCCTCCTTTGGGCGTCTCTGAGAAATTGGGGAAAAATCAACTCTCCGGTTCCGAATTCCCATGTATTTGTCCGTCCGAGCCGGACGTTCAAACTCAATTTCGGGCGTCTAAATATCAAGGCTGGGTTTCTTCCGAGTCGTGAAATTTCCAGATTTTTACCCGGTTTCACATAACCTTAATATATCATATCTTTTTCATCCAAACTCCGATTTGCGTGTGGTCGGATCCGTTGGAATCGGGTCGACAAGAGGGATCCAATAGACCTGATTTCACACTCCGAATCACTACGATTGATTATTAGAAAATAAATCTAACTCTAGGTCAAATCCTTCAATATTGGGTTTTCTATGGACAAAAAATCAATTGATCTTGAGTTCTTTGGGGATTCAACACGAAACGGATCCCAATGAATCCAAGATCTAACATGGAGTTTGCCATAGATTGAAATCAAGGCTCTAATCACATCTCTTCTCATATCAAATCTTTAGTTTAGGGTTCTTTTTATTCATCTAACTAATAAAGATCAAAAGTCTTACCTCGAATCGTGTTCGCTCTTTCCAAATCACGTTCTTCCTCTCTTTCTCACTGTAGATCTTCTCTTAGGGCTGCAAAAACGGTTTAGGGTTTCTTAATCTCTCTCAAAGATGTATTTATAGACTTTTCTAAAGAAGCCCTAATTTCTAATCTAGTTCTTGATGACCAAAATACCCTTGGTAAACAAAGGGGACGAATTTCAAAGGGAGGGCAACTTCAGGTATTTACAATGGTGGTTCCGTTGTAGTAGGTTTTTGCAAGGGCAATTTTTTAGTAGATCATTTGGTGCTTCAAGCTAATTGGGAATATTTGGTCGGTTTAAAGTAGAAGTTGTTATAAGCAGACTTCTTATTATAAAAAATGATGTTTGATTATGAGAAGAAATTTTGATATTGAAATAAAAGAATTACATATAAGAGAACTTGGGGTTCTTCGACTTTGTGATTTAGGGTTTGGCACCCCTGTTTGTTCTTTAATATATTTCTCAATTAGAGTATATGCACTGCATCACTACTTTCCATTAGCCTTAAATTACTCAAAAATTTCCATGCTTGCCTCTTAGATGACAACCCATGCTGATGACATGGCATCTACTAGCTACACCAGCATATCACAAAAAAAAGAATAATAAATAAAAGAAAATGACACCATTTTTTAATATTCCTTTTATTTAACACCATGTATATAGTGAGTCATATCGAATAACTGATTTCTACTAATCTCCGATTGTTTCCATTATTGATAATTAGTGCTTAATATAAGAACTTGGAGATAAACATAATAGAAGATGAGGATAAGCAAGAGAATGGTAATCCTAATCTAAACAACCAACCAAGAGAATGGTAATCCTAATCTATCCCAACTGCTCAATTTGGCAACACAATCGAACGTCTTGATCTGATATTCTCTAATATGCCCGCTCAAACATATGTGGACTAATATGCCCCCTCAAACATATGTGGATTGAATATACGTTTGATTACAATGAAATTTAAAAATTCCCCATGGTAATCAAATTGTCCGCTAAAGATATCAAGATGTTGCTGAAGCTGATGACTTTTGTTTGTTGCCTGATGACTGATTCTAATTGCCGAAGATGATGTCGCTTGGAAGATGAGCCTTAATAGGCTTGATGGGACTCTAGTCTCTGTGGGTGAGTTTTCATTGACCGATTTTAGATATCGATCTTCAAGGATTGATTGGTTTTAGATACCAATTTTTAAGGGAATGGGTCACAATGAACCAAGCTTAAATGGGCAAATCTTCACAGTTGGTTTTAGTTACCGATCCTCATGGTATTTGTCTCTCTCAGGCACAAACCTCAAGGAATTGAGGGCCCTCAACTGAGTAGAGCTACTATTTCAGGCACGAACCTCGAAGAGGTACCTCAACTGAAATAGAAATGAAAATATATGCAACAAATAGTAACTCTGCTGGTGATGGCAAATATCGGCAATCTTGAAAAAAATGCTACCGCGCACTCTAGGGATTTTGAAGGTGCAAAAATTCCCTATTTTTGGGTTTGGAGAGTGTGGATATCAAATTTTTGGAGGGGTTCACTTAGGACAGGAGGAAGTGGTGTGTGAAGGAAATGAGCGTCCTAACTGGAATTGGATATTTATGATTCAATGTGGGTGCTGCTGTCAAGTAGGGGGGCAGATAAGGACAAAGAAGAAGGGTGTAGTGATCAAAAGGAGAGGATAATGAAGGAGAGAGAAAATTATAATGAAAATGGAGTGTCCCTATCAATTTAGAGGTTGCTATAATGCTAAAGAAAAAAGGCAAAGAAGGGGCGTGTAGGGAGTAAAGGGAGAGTGATAATTTCAGGCCTCATTTTCAGTTTAAACTGCCATAGCCAACTGTAGGCTTAGAATTCTCACCTCACCATATCTCCTTCCTTGTTACCTTTATTTGAGGATTATATATCTCTTCAATTGAGGAGGCTTGATTTAAGCATCATCCCTACAAAGCTCCACTTCGCTACAGCATTGATGGCATTTGACCAACCTTGAAAAGCTCTGACTTCATGTAATCAATGCTTAATATAAGCACTTGGAAATAAACACAATTGAACAGAAATCCTAACCTATCCTAACTGCCCAATCTGCCAACACAATCCAACGTCTAGATCTGATATTCTCTAATAAGTCACACTCTTTTAAATTGATTTCAGTAACATATATGCTAGAGTAGAAGCCGATTAATAAGGAAACAAAGTAAAAATATTATTATTATTTTAAATCTCACTGGAACAAAATCGACCGACCGTCCATAGATCTCCTGTCCCAATTCGGGGGTGCAACATTATAAGTAGGGTTGCAACTAGAGCCGGGTTTTACCGGACCCGCATCGACCTGACCCGAAAATAGCGTGGGTTGGGTTCAGGTTTCATGGGTTTCGGGTCGAGCCGGGTTGAGCATTCAAAAGCCCGCATGAATCTCGGGTCGAGCCGGGTTGAGCATTCAAAAGCCCGCATGAATCTCGAGTCGAGCCGGGTTTGAAGGGGCCCGACCCGACCCGACCCGAGTTACATAAGTTATAGTATGTACATTTTTTTCTATTGTTAGTTAAAAGTTAAAAGTGAAAACCCACGCACCCACTGTTATTGTATGTGAGTGTAATTTCTTCTTCTATGAGTTGAGTTGATTCAAGTGTTTGATTGTAATTACAACATTGTTTGATTCAAGTGTAATGTGAGTCTAATTGCATCATTGTTTTCTTCAAGTGTAATGTGAGTGTAATTTCTGCTTCTATGAGTTGAGTTGCCTTGCCAAACAAGAATTTTCCTTAAAAAATTGCGTCAACATGAAAAAACCTAACCCGACCCGACCCAACCCGAGATTTATCATGGGTAGGGCCGGGTTTAGGAATCGTGGGTTTTCCGAAAAAAAACCCGACCCGACCCGACCCAAGATATTTCTCGGGTAGGGTTGGGTTCTCCAAAACCCGACCCGCCCGACCCGAGTTGCAGCCCTAATTATAAGGTTGCACCATCCTACCATTCTCAAGGGATTTGCTAGGCAGCTGGATTTTGCATGAGAGAATATCCACCGCACATGCATTAGAATAAGAATAAATATGTTAAAAAGTGAGCTTTCTGCAAAATTGCCTAGCAAATCCCATTATTCAATTATATTATGTGCACTGCATCATTTATTTCGAACCGTCTGAAATTAATCTAAAATTTCCATGGTTGCAAACCAAAAAGAAAAAGACTACATTTTTGTTACGTGCTTATTTGGGTCACACCTTTGCTGAAATAAGTTAGTTGTGATATTTGTTATTTCATATTTGCTTTGTAGTTATTTAGTTAGTTAGGAATCTTAGAGATAAGGCTTATCTAGATTATGGATTTTTAATAAATAACCTTTAACCAGCCTTTTGGAGGGAATGAAGAAAGTTATCCCAAATTTGTGTTTTTTTTTTTTTTTGCACAGAAAGGAGGAACGACCCTTCCCTTGAAGTGGGTCAAGAGGCTGATCTTCCCTCCGAGAAGATCAAATCTGATGGGATCCGATATAGGTTCGTAACAAGTGGTATCAGAGCGTTCGATCCTGCGCCATGGCTACGTCTTCGAAGATTTGGGAATCAATACGTGGAGATCTGCAGGAGATTAAAGCACTTCTTTTGGAAATGATGGAAAAACATCGATGATTTGCGGAAGGCTTGAACAAAACCGGCACAACGGTCGAAAATGCTTGCACGATGAAAAAGAAACGTCGAAATAGAAAAAGAGGAGGAAAGAAGAAGGGAGAAAAAAATCAGCTAGAAGAAAAGGTGAAAAAGGCACAAAAGAAAGTTCGTCGTCGAAGAGCCTGTTCTCAAACTGTCCGACGTCATCAAACAAATTCTCGCCCACAGCCATCCGTTTGTCAACATCCAAATCGTTTCAGAAAAAAAACATCGCCATAGCTTTGATGAACGCCGCGATGAGATCGGTTTAAAGATAGAGTTGTCTTAACCATTGATGTCAACTATGTTTTTCGTGAAGATGATGCCCAATAAGATTTGGGACCCCGGCGGCATAAATTATCTGCTCCAATGATCCAACCTTGAGGATAAGGTTGATTTAAGGGGGGAGGAATGTTACGTGCTTATTTGGGTCCCACCTTTGCTGAAATAAGTTAGTTGTGATATTTGTTATTTTCATATTTGCTTTGTAGTTATTTAGTTAGTTAGGAGTCTTAGTGATAAGGCTTATCTAGATTATGGATTTTTAATAAATAACCTGTAACCAGTCTTTTGGAGGGAATGAAGAAAGTTATCACAAATTTGTTTTTTTTTTTTTTTTTGCACAGAAAGGAGGAACGACCCTTCCGTCGAAGTGGGTCAAGAGGCTGATCTTCCCTCCGAGAAGATCAAATCCGTTGCGATCCGATATAGGTTGGTAACAATTTTCTACTGAATATTCCTTTCATTTAAATGCCTTGTACATAGTGAGACATACATTGTGAAACAATGTCACTCCTGAATTATATTCTAATTATTATTATTATTATTACTATTACTATTATTTTAAATCATATCGAAAAGATATCGCCCAATCGTCCATAGATGACCTCCCCTTAAAAATTTCTGCCCACATAGGTTTGTCCTCTTTGCCAATTCGGGGGTGCAACATTATCAGATTGCACCATCCTACCATCACTGGCAGTCACTTGGAACGATAATCCTTGCCCTTGAAGTGGGGGAACCGTTTGCCAATTTTGCCCCCAATTTTGTGTCATCTGTATCCAATTTGTATTGGACCCCTTGATCGACACCGCGTGAACATCTCCTGCCCCACCCACATTGAGGATTAGGACCTCTAACCACCCAGGGTTGCCCTGAAGCAAAAATTGCATGCCACCCGTCTTAACGCAGGGGACTCGGCGGTAGGTCACTGGGACAATTCCAGCCTTGTATTTTGCAATCTTTAGGAACATATCCATTGCAAGGTCAAAATGCTTGAGAGGAGGGTTGCACCAGTTTTCTGTTGGCTTAGAGTAATTTGGAGGGCAGAAATTGGTTGCGGTCACAATGATCGAACGTGAACCCGGTAAGCACCATTGGGGATCATCAACACACTTGATCTCGAAGCATGCACCACAAGTTAGACCCTTATTGAAGAGGGCTGTGCTTAGGGCCGTTGTCGCGAGCCCATATCCTTGCTGTTTCAAATCGCCATAGCCGCAAGCTCCATCTGTACAAGATATAAGTACCTAAGTTATTTCTCTATATTCATGTGACCTCAAATAGTATATAAGTGATTTCTCTACATGTGGGCCTTATGAAACAACCATGGTTTTAAATTTCGGCCGATATCAGAAATTTCGGAAAATTTGATTTTTTTTTTTAATGTATATATTCCGAAATTCCAGCCGAAATTATGAATAAAATAATACTTTTTTTATTACAAGACTTCGGCTGAAATTTTGGGATTTTGGTTGAAATTGGTACCGAAACCGAAATTTAAAATTGTGGAAACAACCAATTACTCCAAAAGCTTAAGCTGTTACATTTTGGTGTTTTTTAATCATTTATAATTCAATACTCCCCCTCACGTGTGGCCCCCCTCTTTCTTTTTGTTGGGTTGGCCATGCACGTGCCACATGTGGCCCCTCTTTTGGGTAGGCCGTACATGTGGATTTCTTTATATTGAGGAGTTGTTGGGTTAAAAACCTGGAATCTGCAATGAGGCCATTGCTCTGATACCATGTGAAACAACCAATTACTCCAAAAGCTTAAGTTAATTAGAGTTGGTGTTATTTAATAATTTATACTTCAATAGGCCTCAACAATTTTTTGCTGGCGGCTGCATCTTTGGGCCGCTAGCTAACAGTGTGAGGTCCTTTGCACACATTATATTTGTGTGCAAATATGGTTCATAATTTTTTTACTATTAAATAACTCATTAGTGTATATATGGGCTCCATCGAACATACATTTTGAGAAGGGAAATGATTTCAGCACAACCAAGTTTTTATATATGCGCTCACCTTGCTTGTCATTTAGTATTATATCGGCTTGAAAGTGGTTGTTGGGAATCATAATAACCTTTTTACAGCTCTTAATTAAATACTAAAAGACAAGCAAGTAAGCGCATGTATCAGAATATGTTTGTGCTGAAATCATTTCCCTTTGAGAAAAGTTCCCATTTTCATATATATGAAACCCAATGTTTAAATTAGTGTCCTGAAAAGTAAGGGAAAGGAGAAAGCATTCCAAGGAAAAGGTATTTCCTTCTAACCAAACAAACCCATAATTTGTTTTGCTTTGGCAATGCAATCAAAGTGGAATGTTGTCGTAGAGAGAGAGAGAGACCTTTTCTCACCTGACTTTTGCATGAGAGAACATCCACACAGGCTCACGTTTCATAATAAGACAAAATCTGCTGAAGCATGAGCCTGTGTGGGCCAGTGTCAGCTGTGAAATGTTTCTCCACGGAATTCCCTAGGCATATAGACTCTATTCGTTTTTATGAGTTTCCACGTAAAAAACAGTCACCACATAAAATAGTTTCAGCAAGCATTAGCCTATCCAATCAGAGTTTTATGGAAAATAATTTCTTTGAAAATTCATTTAAACAACTCCTTGTTTTTTAGTTTAGTAGTGAGACATTAGAGATCCCTAAAACATCAAAATCTACTAAATTAACTATCTAACCCTAAACCATAAACTTCAATTTTGGCAGTAAAAATTACATACATAACATGAACATAAATAAGGACCCTCAGACTTACACATGGTTCCACCACCTCCTGCATCGCCATAGAACGTCGCATGAGCGGAGTCCCATCCGCCTTGGCCGGTCACCCCGGCTACAGCAAAGAAGAGAACCAGAGCCAAGAACCCAACTACATGCTCACACCTAGCCATCTTAGCTCCCTAATCACACTGTGTAAACAAGCTTAAGCAAATGGGTATTTATAGGCCAGCTATAGAAATGATACAGAGCATACATGAAGGAGTTAGCTAAGAATAGTTAAGAAAATCTCTCCTCAAATCTTTTCTACTGGCACTCTACGTCAGAACTAATGTTACCCTGCATACCCTATGTCAGAAATAGCGTTACATAAACATTTTTAGAAAGTTTTGAATGATGAAATTCTCTTTAAGAAATATCCTAACCGTTGATGGCTATTGCAGAGATCTACGACCATGATCATATATGTTTGATATCAGGATAGCCTAGCCTTAAATATGACCTTTTCTTTGATTGCATGTTGCTACGGATAGCTTGTCCTGAATTAGTTTATCTGTTATTTGTCGACTTTGTTTTTTGTTAAAATTACTCGATCCTATGCAGAAGAAAATGGTCAAAATGCCCTTGTCTCATAGAAAATAACCAAAATACCTATCTTATGATAAGTGACCAAAATACTCATGTCTCATAGAGGATTACCAAAGTACTTGTATCTCATAAAAATGATCAAAATACTCCTAATCCCCTATGAGAGGTATGGGTGAACGAAATATGAGTATGTTTTCACCATTTTTCAAAAGTTAAGGGTATTTTTATAATGTTATATAAAATAGGGTTGCTTTTATTTTTTTTAGAGGAATGATAGATGCAAGGGCCCTCTTTACGCAAGGGCTAAAGAAGGGCCCTTGAATAGATCCACCTCACTAAGTGCAACAGGATTCAGTTTCTCAACCGATTTTAAGAATGACGTGGATCTATTCAAGGGCCCTTCTCCGGCCCTTGCATCTATCATTCCTCTTTTTTTTAATAAGATTCGATATTTTGATAATTTTTTATGAGATAAGGGTATTTTGGTCATTTAATGAGTAGGGGTATTTTGGTCATTTTACATAAGATAAGGGTATTTAGGGCATTTGCTACGAGATAAGGGTATTTGAGTAATTTTAAGAGATACAAGTATATGAGCATTCTAGGTTTTTTAACATAAAATATTATTTATTATTTTTCTCATTTTTCCATTTGGAAATAGATATACATTTGATTACAATAATATTCCCCAGTAAAATTGAATTTCTCAAATTTCTACTAATTTGATTAGCAGTGTCAAAAGTTGACGACGAAGATCCCTTGATGATGGTTGTTGATGTTGTTGCCGATGATTACTGAAAAATGCACCGCTTTGTTGATGTGCCGCGGAGAGCTCAATGGGCTTGATTGGACTCTAGCCTCTACAGGCGAGTCTTCATGGGTGGGTTGAAATACCAAACCTTATAGAAATGGGTCACTAAGGACCAATGCCATGATGGGCAAGAATGACTCAAGCCTCGATGGGTGAGTAAGAATGGGTCACGATGGACCAATTCCGGAATAGGCAAAAAATGGGTCACAATGGGACCAATGCCGGAATGAGCAAGAATGAGTCACAATGGACCAATGCCGGAATGGACAAAAAGTTGCCTCGATGGACACGAAGAACATGGGTTAGCTTTAGATACCGATCTTCATGGAAGAGAATTACACACTCGGGCACGCACTTCAATCAAGCACCTCAACCAAAAGGATTGGATATTTAAGACACGCACCTTAAGAAAGGCACCTCAACTGAAATAGGAAAAGAAGAATTAAAAAAATAGAATATGGGAGAACTGGAATGTGAAATGAGCGACAACGAAGGATGTTAGATTTTGATTTTCAAAATCTTATTTTTTTGTCAAAAGATAGTGTTCGAAAAATGTTTTCTAAGTGTGTTTTGGACCTATTAGATGATTATTTTGGAGAGTAACATGTTTTGGCTCCTGCTATTAAAAAAAAAGAAGTTTCGGCTCTTTTGGTCTAACATTGTGGCGCCTCACACCTTTTGGTGAATCTTGGATTATTTGGAAAGAGAGGAATTGGAGTATTATTGTAGGTCGAGGGTCCTCTCTTAATATGATGGCTTGGATTATAAAATCAACTGCAGTACTTGGGCTCTTCAATATCACTCTTTATCAGAATACTCGATAGACATCGTCACTAGAGATTGGATCTAAATTTTGAGAGATGGTGCTCCCAAAACTAAATTAAGTGATAGTGATATGGAAATCCTGATCTAGAAACGGCATCAGACTCAATGTCGACGGTTGCTAACTTGGTAACCTAGGCAAGGGTATTGGAGGTGTTTTTAGAAATTCATTGGTGACATCATCTTCTCCTTTGTGGGCCCAATTGGCATCGCCGATTTCACTGAAGCTGAGCTTCATGCTCTTTACCAGGGATTGATCACCATTTTCATCACCCAGAAAGAGTGCAGTTTAGAAGTGGAAATGATTCCTCTAATATATTTTGTATGCCAAAGGGATTTGCGACGACCCGTGGGGACTAGCCAATCTCATCGATGAGATTAAAGATATGTGTTTGTATGGCGTTTTCTCTTTTTTCTCTCATTCCTAAAATTGCCAACGATTTAGCTAGTTGTCTTGCCAAATCAGGAGCATCTAGAACCTCACTTTACATGGAAAGTGCACTTGTAATCCTTTCTTTTTAATGAAATCGGTATCTTTATCAAAATAAAAAATAAAAAAATTTATTATTTTCATTCAAGAATCATAGACCCAATATTGCCATCTATTCATTCATCTTCATAAAAAGGGTTCAAAATACATACTGCATTCTTCGTGAACATCAAAAGCATTTGAGATTCTATAGCAACAATAAGCCATTGAGTTCTAATTTTGAATTTTTCACTCACACCTTAAATGGCTTAGGAACCTTTCAGTTGTTATTGCAATGGAAAACGAAAGTTGAAGCCCCTACTTTTAGTGAGCTTAATTCTTGAACGTTGAGTCATGAATTCAAGATTGTCCTCTTAGAGAGTTGGTTCTCAAACTGCCTCGATCTTTGACGTCTATGTTCATATGGATATGGTGAATACTGTTAAAGTATAAAAGATTAAATAACGCCTTCTCCAACAGCTTACGCTTTTGGAGTAATTGGTTGTTTCACATGAAAGGTCCTGAGTTCAAAACTCCTTGGTATATAAAAACACACATGCAATGACCTACCCAAAAGAGGGGCCACACATGCCACATGTAGGCCAACTCTAAAAACAAGAGCCACAGGTGAGGGGGAGTGTTAAAGTATAAAAGATAATTAACGCCTTCTCCAACAGCTTAAGAGTAATTTTTTGTCTCACAAATACAAAGTTGGAGTTGAAGATGGAGAAGATTCATATGGAGATAAGTGTGAAACACTCGTAGTAAGAGGATCTTTGTTCTATCACTACGAACTAGTCTAGGCCATGTTCTTCAACAACCCAGGGTTTGGCAAGAGTTTCGTATAGGAAAGAGAACAAGGGCTCCTTCAAACAACCCAGGGTTTGGTACCACCACCACCAACAGTATTGTTAAAGTATAATAGATTAAATAACGTCACCTCTATCAGCTTACGTTTTTGGAGTAACTGGTAGTTTCACATGGTATCGGAGCAAATGCCTGGGTTCAAACCTCCTGGATAGAAAATTTTTGCTTGCAATCGCCAAACCCAAAAGAGGAACCACATGTGCCACGCAAGTAGGCCAACCCTAGAAAGAGGGGCCACACGTGAGGGGAATGTTAAAGTATAAAAAGATTAAACAACACCTTTCTCCAACAGCTTAAGCTTTTGCAGAAGTTGGTAAGTTTCACAAGTATTGCGTGTTTGTTCTTTTGTTTACTGAAAACAACATAACATAAAAAGACGATGTTTTGTGTGTAATCATAAATATGGTTGATTAAAAATGCAATATAAAACCATAGATTAAAGAGATAAATGAGACATAAATCTTAGATGTTCTTTAAATAAATGTTAAGCATAAATAATGAAATGGCAAATAAGGTGTGAAGAAAATGGTTAGTGATTAAAACTTGGATCAAATAAATAAGATCGAATAAATCATAACAAATAAAGAATAATGTAGGGAATCTAACTGGGTAGAACTCGCCCCTAAAAAGCTAGCTATTAGAGGGAGGGTGCCCATTCCCTTATAACCCATCCACATCCATTTCACATGTCCGATGTGGGACTATTGCTTTTGCGTGGAACCCCAACAAATCTCCCCCTCCATGCAGAAGCAACGTGGACCATCTCGCCCCTCCACGCGGCAGCAACGTGGGAACCACGAGATCTTCTTCGAGGGAATTCCACCGTCCTCGGAGGCACACCGGGGTTACCGAGATTTTCCCGAGAGTTACCGCGCCCTAGCTTTGATAGCATTTGTAGGGAATCAAACTGGGTAGAACTCGCCCCCAAAAGCTAGCTATTAGAGGGAGGGTGCCCATTCCCTTAAAACCCATCCACATCCATTTCACATGTCCGATGTGGGACTATTGCTTTTGCGTGGAACCCCAACAAATAATAATATGAATAAATGAAAAGGAATAGGTGCTTCTCTGATCCTTGTAATTTGTCGTTTCAATTGTTGATGGCTGAATCGACGTTTACGGAAAAAGGTAGGTTGTGGGCTGCAAAAACCCTGTATGAAGATTGGGACATATGTGATGCGATGTGTGTTGCTCCGGTATAAAATAATTAAAAAAAAAAAAAAAAAAGTGGTAGAGAAAATAGTTATTTTTGACTTTGTAACAAGAGGAAGCATGAGATTAATAAAGAGTGTATGATTATATCTTGTACCGACGTGAGAGTAATGTGAGTGAGAGAGTGAATCTTGGGAGAAGAGATTTTTTTAATTTATTTTTCCTGTATTTGTAGAGAATGGAGAAGAGACGTTTTGGGGATCGATGAGAGATATTTTCTTCTCTTTTTATTCACTTTTATGGCAAAGAGGGAAGATGGCATGTTCTTAATATAGAAAATTAAATAACGGCATCTCCAACAGCTACAGCTTCTGGAGTAATTCTTAGGATCACATGGTATCAGAGCAAAGGTCCTGAGTTCAAACCTCCTTGACATGAAAAATCCAAATGTAATGAATGGCCAACCCAAAAGAAGGGTAACATGTGCCACGTGTAGGTCAACCCTAAAAAGAAGGGCCACACGTGAGGGGGAGTGTTAAAGTATAAAAAATTCAATAACGCCATCTCCAACGGCTTAAGCTTTTGGAGTAATTGGTAGTTTCGCATGGTTTCTAAAATAGGAGAGACATACTGGGGAGAGAGAGAGAGTTGGGTTGATTTCCAAGAGGTAAGAAAATAATTTTTTTAATTTAAAATAACATGATTGTAGGGATAAAAAAAGGTAGGTGATATGCTGTTTAAAAATAGAGAATACAAATATATTTTTTATGTAGTTAAAGTTTTTTTTGTTTTTTTATTCGCATATTTACATTTACTTATCAATTATGCTAAGGGTGCGGCATCACTCATTGTACCCTAATGTACATCCATCGACATTTTCCATTAATCTGAATTGATCCAATTAGAACATTTGTACGTCAACATCAAATGTCAATCGATCAGAAAAAATTGAATTTCTCAAATTTCTACTAATTTGATTAGCAGTGTCAAAAGTTGACGACGAAGATCCCTTGATGATGGCTGTTGATGTTGTTGCCGATGATTACTGAAAAATGCACCGCTTTGTTAATGTGCCGCGGAGAGCTCAATGGGCTTGATTGGACTCTAGCCTCAACAGGCGAGTCTTCGTGATGGGCAAGAATGACTCAAGCCTCGATGGGTGAGTAAGAATGGGTCACGATGGACCAATTCCGGAATAGGCAAAAAATGGGTCACAATGGGACCAATGCCGGAATGAGCAAGAATGAGTCACAATGGACCAATGCCGGAATGGACAAGAAGTTGCCTCGATGGGCAAGATGAACATGGGTTGGCTTTAGATACCGATCCTCATTGAAGAGAATTACACACTCGGGCACTCACTTCAATGAAGCACCTCAACCAAAAGGATTGGATATTTTAGACACGCACCTTAAGAAAGGCACCTCAACTGAAATACGAAAAGAAGAATTAAAAAAATAGAATATGGGAGAACTGGAATGTGAAATGAGCGACAACGAATGATGTTAGATTTTGATTTTCAAAATCTTATTTTTTTGTCAAAAGATAGTGTTCGAAAAATGTTTTCTAAGTGTTTTGGAAAAGGAAAAATTTTTCTTTGGAAAAAGTTGCTTTTTGCAAGAGAAAGATAAGAGTGCAAAAGTAGTGTGAAAAAATTAGTCCCATACTGACTCATAAGAAAGAAAATTTTGGGCTTATAAAACCTTACTCTTTTCTCTTCTTTATTATGGTGCTCAATGGGCCTTAGCCTTGGGTTGAACCGCAGGACGGAGCAACGCACCGTTCGCGCGCGCGCGGTGTGGGCAATGGGCTATAGGGCGCATAGTGGCGCTTTATTGGCATTTTTTTAGGCGCACTTTGCACTTCGCAACCGTTGGGCCTGAGTTCGGGCCCAATGGTTGGCCCAGCAGGCCTAGGGGCTCCAATGGATAGTGTGTGAGCGGGTGCGATCAGAAGCGTCAGATCGTAGTGTAACGGCTAGTGGAAGATGATCATTGGATGGTGTCCCATCTACTCAATGGTCAAAGGCCCAAAGGGTGCGATCTGCACCATTGATGGGCAATCTAGCGGTTCGGAGTTGAAAGGGTTTTTACACAAGCCAACGGTCACTCTAGGATTGATCTAGTCCGTAGAGTCGCGATTAGACACGATCTAATGGTCAGAATTCAAACCCGCTGAAAGGATGTCCAGAAAAGGGTGTTTTCCAACGGGAAAAGCTACCAGAAACTCTATAAAAACAGCAGAAAATACTCATTCTATACAGAATTCGGATTTCTACTTTGGCATATCCAAAATCACTATTTCCAGCACAATTCTCTCTCTCTCTAAACCCCTACAAAGTTACTATTTTACTGTTTTTTAGAAATCCTTTCAAGTATTCTGTTTTCTGCAGAAACAGAGCTCTTGGGTCTCAAATACTTACAAAATTCAAAGGTGATTCAGGCTTGATTTCGTTCAGTGCAGAACGTCGTCAAACAATCGGTTTGGAACCGGGCTTCATTGTATCTTGGAGGCGAGTTCGTGGTCCCCTTTGCACACTACTGGTGGAGGCGACTATCATCTTAAGGAGAACGTTTACGCGCCTTGAAGCATCTTCTTATCTTCTTCTCAACCACTACACGGATAATTTCCAACAAAGGACTCATGTCAAACTTTAGTGACATTAGGAAAGATATGACAACAAGCAATTCTTGTGCAAAAAAAAATGAAGGGGGTGCAGTGATCTACAATTGGGGATATGTCATGATAAAGGGCAAGGGGTGTTAGGATAAAAGCATGGGATATTTTTTTGTCATTCTCTAACAGATAGGGGTATTTCGTTTATTTTTTTTTAATGGAATATGGATGTTTTAGTATTTTTTTTCACGTTTTTAGGAATTTTAATTTTTTTGGTCCCAAGTAATTGAAATTCTATCTCTCATCTATTATTTCAGTTGCTTTCATTTTCTAGGTTAAAGTTATCAGAAAGGATTGTTACTGTTTGGGACAATTGTTCAACAAATGCTGGCTAAGCACTTGAACTGGAATAAGTTCTGCCACCAAAAATTTATCCTGCAATCAAACAGGCCCTAATAGAAATGTAGATATATGGGATAGAGAGGAAGAAGGGAAGGTAGTGTGATGGGATCAGTCTCCTCCCTGACTCCTAAACGCCCATATAAAGGATCACCACGTTCCCTTCTCATGCTGAGTAATCACTTGCTCTCGAAACCATGAGTTAATTTCCAAAAGATTTAACTGCAAAGAAAGGGAAAGTTTCTACGCGCATTTAGATTTTAAGATATGTGGCTAATATTGCAGCTAGCCCTTCTTTCGCTGTAGATATACCTTAGTTTCTCCATTTTTAAACTTCTCGATCCCAATGGTTGTTACAGCTTTTTGGGAGCCATGTATCTATCAAACCAGACCAGCTATGTAAATATTTAGGGGTTGGGCCTGTAGCTCAATGGTTGAGGCTCTTTTTCTCTGCCTTGAGGTTGCAGGTTCGATCCCAGATTACCTACCAAAAAAAGATATGTAAATATTTAGGGGCCATTTGGATACGCGGATTTTCGAATTGAGTTTTTAGTTTGAAAACAGTGTAAAAGAGGGTTCATAATCAAGCTGCTATATGTTGTGCCGACAGCGTTTCTTGGATTTTAAGTAAGAAATCCAGGTTTTAGATATCTCTCCCCCATCGTGAGATTTCTAAAACTTGAAAGCATGGAATGATCTCCTGCTCTCCTGCTGACGGAAAGAAGAGCGAGAAATCAAAAAATAATTGCTGGTCTCTTTCTTCTCTCATCTCCCATCTATAATTTTGAGGAAATCCAAGATTCTAAAATCACGAATCCAAACGGCCCCTCAGTGAATAGTTCATTTCAAATTACAAGTGTTACTAACATAATCACGTGTATTAAAAGAGCACGCATCTATGTGAGAGAAAGGGGATGGCAAAAGTATAAGAGAGCGTATTAAAAAGATGCTACTGATATTTGCACTACCAGGATTTGATAATTGCACTAACTCACAATTGGCTTCTGAGAGCTTTTTGTGAATTGTAATAACCTTTGACGGTTAAATAATGAATGGAAAGGGGATTTTGGGCAATTATCAAAACATGGCAGTGCAAATATTAATGGCTTAGAAAAATTAATTGCATGTTAGGAAATGATATAATATTAGCCCCCTTTTTTTACTTGGGACAGCCCCCTCTAGTGTAAAAGCTAGAGTAGTCATAAATACACCAGAGCAGGCTGTCCCAAGTAAAAAGGGGGCGAATATATCACTTCCCTTACATATATACTATACTTATGCATTACAGGCCAACTCTAATAGCTTATTACGAATGCAATGCATGCCTTCTTATACTCTGCTTTAAACTATTGTTTTTTTTTTATTCCGTAGTTTTGAAACACATGAAAATGAAAAGTAGAAGGACGTTTGTGTGTACTGATTTTGCTTTAATTTTGGTGAAAGTTTCAATTCCATTGAAAGCTTAAAACATTAACAAATTTCACTAAAATAAGAAATACGTACATTTTTTGGAGTGGCATCCTATACTTTATAAGGACGCATTTTTGCATTTGTTTGGATGGTATTTTCTTGGAATTTATTTTCGCGGTTCAACTGATAAACATACTTTGTCGGGCGATTAAGAGATAGACAAGGTAAAGATGGAGTAAGATTGGAGAGAAAGAGAGAGGGTGAGATTTTAGGTCAAGTGAGGAATTTTACTTTCACTACATATCAAATCTTAAGGAGGGATGCATGACATTTTGGTTGCTTTCTTGTCAAATTCAGCACAGAGTTAAATATGCATTCTGCAAAAACAGAAATATGCTAACTGAACAATGTAAAATAAGTACTGTGTTTAAATGCGCTTTCAGCAAAAAAATAAAAATAAATGTTGTATCCAACCAACCATTGTCGCGATTCCTACCAATCTCGCCCAAACATACGATAGTGTTTAGGACCTATTAGATGATTATTTTGGAGAGTAACATGTTTTGGCTCCTGCTATTAAAAAAAAAAAAGTTTTGGCTCTTTTGGTCTAACATTGTGGCGCCTCACACCTTTTGGTGAATCTTGGATTATTTGGAAAGAGAGGAATTGGAGTATTATTGTAGGTCGAGGGTCCTCTCTTAATTTGATGGCTTGGATTATAAAATCAACTGCAGTACTTGGGCTCTTCAATATCACTGATCTTTATCAGAATACTCGATAGACATCGTCACTAGAGGGAGATCTCTCAAAACTAAATTAAGTGATAGTGAGATGGAAACCCTGATCTAGAAACGGCATCAGACTCAATGTCGACGGTTGCTAACTTGGTAACCTAGGCAAGGGTATTGGAGGTGTTTTTAGAAATTCATTGGTGACATCATCTTCTCCTTTGTGGGCCCAATTGGCATCACCGATTTCACTGAAGCTGAGCTTCATGCTCTTTACCAGGGATTGATCACCATTTTCATCACCCAGAAAGAGTGCAGTTTAGAAGTGGAAATGATTCCTCTAATATATTTTGTATGCCAAGGGATTTGCGACGACCCGTGGGGACTAGCCAATCTCATCGATGAGATTAAAGATATGTGTTTGTATGGCGTTTTCTCTTTTTTCTCTCATTCCTAAAATTGCCAACGATTTAGCTAGTTGTCTTGCCAAATCAGGAGCATCTAGAACCTCACTTTACATGGAAAGTGCACTTGTAATCCTTTCTTTTTAATGAAATCGGTATCTTTATCAAAATAAAAAATAAAAAAATTTGTTATTTTCATTCAACAATCATAGACCCAATATTGCCATCTATTCATTCATCTTCATAAAAAGGGTTCAAAATACATAACTGCATTCCTCGTGAACATCAAAAGCATTTGAGATTCTATAGCAACAATAAGCCATTGAGTTCTAATTTTGAATTTTTCACTCACACCTTAAATGGCTTAGGTACCGTTCAGTTGCTATTGCAATGGAAAACGAAAGTTGAAGCCCCTACTTTTAGTGAGCTTAATTCTTGAACGTTGAGTCATGAATTCAAGATTGTCCTCTTAGAGAGTTGGTTCTCAAACTGCCTCGATCTTTGACGTCTATGTTCATATGGATATGGTGAATACTGTTAAAGTATAAAAGATTAAATAACGCCTTCTCCAACAGCTTACGCTTTTGGAGTAATTGGTTGTTTCACATGAAAGGTCCTGAGTTCAAAACTCCTTGGTATATAAAAACACACATGCAATGACCTACCCAAAAGAGGGGCCACACATGCCACATGTAGGCCAACTCTAAAAACAAGAGCCACAGGTGAGGGGGAGTGTTAAAGTATAAAAGATAATTAACGCCTTCTCCAACAGCTTAAGAGTAATTGTTTGTCTCACAAATACAAAGTTGGAGTTGAAGATGGAGAAGATTCATATGGAGATAAGTGTGAAACACCCATAGTAAGAGGATCTTTGTTCTATCACTACGAACTAGTCTAGGCCATGTTCTTCAACAACCCAGGGTTTGGCAAGAGTTTCGTATAGGAAAGAGAACAAGGGCTCCTTCAAACAACCCAGGGTTTGGTACCACCACCACCAACAGTATTGTTAAAGTATAATAGATTAAATAACGCCACCTCTATCAGCTTACGCCTTTGGAGTAACTGGTAGTTTCACATGGTATCGGAGCAAATGCCTGGGTTCAAACCTCCTGGATAGAAATATTTTGCATGCAATCGCCAAACCCAAAAGAGGAACCACATGTGCCACGCGAGTAGGCCAACCCTAGAAAGAGGGGCCACACGTGAGGGGAGTGTTAAAGTATAAAAAGATTAAACAACACCTTTCTCCAACAGCTTAAGCTTTTGGAGAAGTTGGTAAGTTTCACAAGTATTGCGTGCTTGTTCTTTTGTTTACTGAAAACAACATAACATAAAAAGATGATGTTTTGTGTGTAATCATAAATATGGTTGATTAAAAATGCAATATAAAACCATAGATTAAAGAGATAAATGAGACATAAATCTTAGATGTTCTTTAAATAAATGTTAAGCATAAATAATGAAATGGCAAATAAGGTGTGAAGAAATGGTTAGTGATTAAAACTTGGATCAAATAAATAAGATCGAATAAATCATAACAAATAAAGAATAATGTAGGGAATCTAACTGGGTAGAACTCGCCCCTTAAAAGCTAGCTATTAGAGGGAGGGTGCCCATTCCCTTATAACCCATCCACATCCATTTCACATGTCCGATGTGGGACTATTGCTTTTGCGTGGAACCCCAACAAATCTCCCCCTCCATGCAGAAGCAACGTGGACCATCTCGCCCCTCCACGCGGCAGCAACGTGGGAACCACGAGATCTTCTCCGAGGGAATTCCACTGTCCTCGGAGGCACACCAGGGTTACCGAGATTTTCCCGAGAGTTACCGCGCCCTAGCTCTGATAGCATTTGTAGGGAATCAAACTGGGTAGAACTCGCCCCCAAAAGCTAGCTATTAGAGGGAGGGTGCCCATTCCCTTAAAACCCATCCACATCCATTTCACATGTCTGATGTGGGACTATTGCTTTTGCGTGGAACCCCAACAAATAATAATATGAATAAATGAAAAGGAATAGGTGCTTCTCTGATCCTTGTAATTTGTCGTTTCAATTGTTGATGGCTGAATCGACGTTTACGGAAAAAGGTAGGTTGTGGGCTGCAAAAACCCTGTATGAAGATTGGGACATATGTGATGCGATGTGTGTTGCCCCGGTATAAAATAATTGAAAAACAAAAAAAAAAGTGGTAGAGAAAATAGTTATTTTTGACTTTGTAACAAGAGAGAAGCATGAGATTAATAAAGAGTGTATGATTATATCTTGTACCGACGTGAGAGTAATGTGAGTGAGAGAGTGAATCTTGGAAGAAGAGATTTTATTTATTTATTTTTCCTGTATTTGTAGAGAATGGAGAAGAGACATTTTGGGGATCGATGAGAGATATTTTCTTCTCTTTTTATTCACTTTTATGGCAAAGAGCCAAAGAGGGAAGATGGCATGTTCTTAATATAGAAAATTAAATAACGGCATCTCCAACAGCTAAAGCTTTTGGAGTAATTCTTAGGATCACATGGTATCAGAGCAAAGGTCCTGAGTTCAAACCTCCTTGACATGAAAAATCCAAATGTAATGAATGGCCAACCCAAAAGAAGGGCAACATGTGCCACGTGTAGGTCAACCCTAAAAAGAAGGGCCACACATGAGGGGGAGTGTTAAAGTATAAAAAATTCAATAACGCCATCTCCAATAGTGAACTTTTTAGTATTTTCCGTATGATGAGATGAGTTTTGGATAAGGTAGAGAAGGTATCATCTAGTAACATACGATGATGAGGAACAGGCGAACATTTTCATTTTCATAGCAACACATAGTAAATATAAATGTCTAAACAGAGACGAAAAGAAGATGAAATGCAAACGTAAATGAACCTATCGAAAAATCCAAGTTGAAGAAATCAAACCTGGTAACTTGTGCGAAGAACCAATCATTTCGAAAATCACTGACACCAACTGTATAGACAAGATTTCCATCGGGATATAGATCGGCATATCTCTCCCACAAACCGTATTGCCTAAATCTGTCAAGAGAAGTTCAAGGTTTATAACTTCAATGGAATCATATCCCCATGAAAGAAATTGTCTGTGACCCACGACAAGCAAGGAAATAACTTGAATGCTATATACAATCATTGCATACTAATCGGATATTGATCAGTTTGGTCTCATTTACATATATGAAAATGAGCTTCAGATCATAACTACATGTTCTGCTGTCATTGCCATATTCTATATAGATATGTGTAAAGTTAGGAGCAATGAGAATAAAGAATCAATGAGTAGATAGAGAGGATGAGAACTGACCTTTCAGGATGATTGATATAAAGTTTGTTTATATACATAGGATTAGGATCAGGAATGTAGAACTCGGCCGCGGAACGGTCAGGAACACCTATCTCCCACAAGGTTGGGCCAACTCTTGGAGGTTCATATACAAGATCACCCAAATCAATATCACATCCTGTTTAACAACACTCTGAGTTGTATAACAGAAGACTTCAGATATATTTTTCTTTTTTTTTCTTTGTGTTATCAAAATAATTCATTGGGTAAATCAACCATCGACAATTTAACTAAAACAAAGACCAAAATTGATTTGGTGGACAGGCGGCGTGTTACAGTTACAGTTTCTTGAGGTGGACATTTATTGTCTCCAAAGTTTAGAATGGCAATTATGGATGATTTTCAAAATCTGTAGAGGAAATTACTAATGTTGGTGTTAATATTCTCATTCTTAGGAGTAAGGGTTACCCTTCTCAACATTGTCTCCCTGTGGGGCTGTTTGGTTTGCACACAAGAAAGGGAGAGTATGTTTCTAAAAATTACAATTCACTTGAACTTAAGTAATAGCAAGAAGCTTTAAAAACTAGTCGAGTCTAGTTGATCGAGTCTAGGATAGCGGTCCTAGAGGGTTAGGCATTGTAGTTTAGCATAGGTCTCCGAACTACGTTGACTCTGATTCTTCCCGAGGCCAGGATACGTAGTGCAGCCAGGACGGATGGTCATCTTGGTCCGAGTCAAGTATCGCATTAGAGTCTACGGTTTGTCGTGTCGAGTCGTGTGTGGAGTCGTGTTGTGTTGTGTGTTTTGCTGTGTTTTCTTACTTTCATGTACAGACCCTATACCTTTAGCTTTAGCATGCATGTGTTTGCCCATCAGAACTTAGACACCAATTAGGCATGACACTCATAAACTAGCTATTCTTAGGTGCCATGTCTTTCATTTCTTTTGTGTGTGCTTCTTATTCATCTCCGAGACATGCATGATTAGCTAGAAGTTATCTCGGGGATATTCGTTCCCATTTCGCATGATTTTCGCCCAAAACTCTTCAAAGTTAATAATAAATGGCATAAGAGACCAGGTGCTTGCAGTTGGGCGAATTGAGGGCGCCTAACCCCTTCCCCATTCGTCATCAGGCACGGACCTTTTGTATCTCTGGTTATCTGTTGCGACAGAGCACAGCATGTGATCCAGGGCCTACTTCCTTGGATGGCGACTGTTTCTTTGTTTAAGGTACGCCTCGAATCCGGGCTAATCCCCGAATTGAAAGGTATCTCACTTTACATCGCTTAAGCTTTTGGAGTAATTGGTAGTTTCACATGGTTTCTAAAATAGGAGAGACATACTGGGGGGGGGGGGAGAGAGAGAGAGAGAGAGAGTTGGGTTGATTGGATTTCCAAGAGGTAAGAAAATAATTTTTTTAATTTAAAATAACATGATTGTAGGGATAAAAAAAGGTAGGTGATATGTTGTTTAAAAATAGAGAATACAAATATATTTTTTATGTAGTTAAAGTTTTTTTTGTTTTTTTATTCGCATATTTACATTTACTTATCAATTATGCTAAGGGTGCGGCATCACTCATTGTACCCTAACGTACATCCATCGACATTTTCCATTAATCTGAATTGATCCAATTAGAACATTTGTACGTCAACATCAAATGTCAATCGATCAGAAATTACTCTAAAATTTCCATACTTGCCTTGAAGATGACCACATTGTAATGGCATGGCATCTACTAGACCAATATTGGAAAAACCAAAAGGAATAAGTTAAAAAGAAAAGGACTCCATTTTCTAATATTATTACATTTATTTAAACACCATGTTTACATTGAGACAGATTGATTCAGATACAAAAATATAACTTGAATAATAAGGAAACAACTATAATATAATAGTAAAAATATATTATTTCTATGGCACGTTTGTTCATAGATCACCTCTCTCTAAAAGTTTCTGCCCTCAAAGGTCTGCCCTCTTTGCCAATTCGTGGGTGCAACATTATCAGATTGCACCATCTTACCATCACTGGTAGTCACTTGGAATGACAAGCTTTGTCCTTCCAGTTGGACAGTAGTCTTAGCTGCCAATTTTGCCCCCAATTTCGTGACATCTGTATCCAATTTGTGTTGGAGCCCTTAATGGACACTTCGTGAACATATCCCACCCCACCCATATTGTAGATTAGAACCTCTAACCACCCAGGGTTACCCTAGAGCTCAAATTTCATGCCACAGGTCTTAACGTAAGGAACACGATGAAAGCTCACAGAGTCACAGGGACAATCCCGGCCTGGTATATAGCAATCTTGGTGAACATGGGTTGGCAAAGTGATGCATTATCTGAGAACATCGTATCTCATGACATGGTGAACAAGCACAAACTCAAAACCGAACAACATCCAAAGCAGTATCGGATTGCATGGTTCAAGAAAGGATATGAGAGTAACTTTTTTATTTCCAAGAACGAATTTGATCAAGAGACCAATGATAATGGTAAATTCAATGCTCTACTTGTTGTTGAAACTAACGAGGAGTACGAGGAACTTCAACGGCAATTCAATAAATTCATCGCCAAAGAAATTGGATCCGATTGCATATTAGGTGAACCGATGGATATTGAAGTGATGGGTGAATGGAAAAATATTACATCGATTTTTTTCATCCAATTACATCGATCCATTTTTATTCGATCCTACATTGAAGCTCACAGTTGATGTTTATATATTCAAACATGTTCAAAATCTAGACAAGTTATCACTTCTTCATGGAGATTATGAAGCGGAGTTTGATCTTGGGAAGTTTCAATTGATGATCATTCTTCTATACTTCAAGGTTCGAGGGCGAGTTTTCTTGAACCAAGGAAGTTTAGCAAATTTCAAGATCGTGTGGATGCCCCTTTTTAAGTGCTTAAGAAAATTGGGGATAATGCATTCAAGGTTGAGCTCCCTCCAAATATTAATACCCACCCAACTTCAATGTTAAGACTTGACAACTTATCATGGAGAGCTTGATGAGAACTCGTGGGCGAGTTCTTTCTCACCCGGAAATAATGATGCAGTGCCAACATGGTAGCCATGTCATGCCTAGGTGGTTTTGGTGAAGTTCCAAGGTGCAGTCCCTCATTAATGTTGCTGGCCCGTTTTGAACCTGATTTTGAGCTTTTAAATGGAAGAATTATGGAAAGTGGTGAACTATAAAGTTGTAGGTTTCTTTGAGATCTTTCCAACAAGCATTTGTGCTTGAAAATTGGACAAGATGACAGAAAGTTATGGCAGTTTTTGTGGACTATGTCTGTGGGTTCCCAAAACAGTCAAAGTTAGTGAGTTCCTATACAATTAATGTTATGTTAGTCCCTAAGCTAGCTAGTGGAGGAGCTTGAACGAATTTGCTTTGGTTTTCTTTTCTTTAAAGAGTTCGAAACCATCTTTAGAGGGATTTTTTTTATGTTGATAAACTTATGTAATTGATGGAATATCAATTGGGTTGAGCATTGCTCCCATTTTCTTCTTCTTCTCTAAGTTGTGTTCTTGTGTTCTAATTTTCTTCTTCTTCCCTCTTAAGCACCCGCATTACAAAGGTCAAAATGCTTGAGCGGAGGGTTGCACTAGTTTTCGTTTGGCTTCGAATAATCGGGAGGGCAAAAGTTAGTTGCGGTCACAATGATTGAGCCCGGTAAGCACCACTGTGTATCAGTAACACACATGATCTCAAAGAATGCACCACAAGTTAGACCATATTATAGAGGGTTGTGCTTAGGGCTGTTGTCTAGAGGCCATATCCTTGCTGGAACAAATCGCCATAGCCACAAGCTCCCTCTACACAATAAAAAAAAGTATATAAGTACATAATAATTTCTATAGATAAATGTGATCACCTCTTAATTTCTAAATATACATGTGATCTCTCTATGTGGGCACAAATACTATATAAATGATTTCTATACATGTGGGCCTCAATAATTTTTTCCCCACGTGCCCCACATCTTAGGCCTTCTAGCTAATAGGTCATTGATAAGCATGTGTGGGGTCCATTCATAGTGTTTTATTGGCTTACCATTTAAAACTTTTATGTTGAAAAAAATCCTTTTTTTTGTTTTGAGGAAAACGTTTTAAACGCATTTAAAACATGTTTTGAATGTACTAACATGTTTTTTTGGCCAACTTTCCAACTTTACCCCCACTATATTTTGTAAATGACAAAATTTTGAATGCATTTTTTTGTGTTTCTGTTTTTTTTTTTTGACAACTTCTTTTTATATTTAACCGATACTGTATTAAACTCGAATTTTTCCCATCCTGTTTTTTTTTTTTTTTTTTGGCCGTATCACGTTTTGCTAACTATGGGTCCATTGTCTCTTCGTCATCAAGCCTTCTACGTAGGAACCATTAGCATAGAACACATTACTTTATATGTGGGTCTAATTAGCTTTTGGATATGCCATCCATCTTAACCCCACAAGTAGATCACTAATTAGTATTCATGTGGGGTTCATAAGTTTAATTTTTCACTAATATATAAGGTATTAGTTATATTATATATATGGGCCTCATTGACCATACTATATCACTGAGTATATGAGTTAAGTGTTTTTCTCCTTTTCTAAAAAACAAGCATTCAAATAGGTCTCCCCCTGATTTTTTTTCTTTGTATCTCTATTGTTTTAGGCTGTTTTTTCCTTTTGTTTATTATATCTTTACCCTCTTTGTATCGACCATCTCAGTCTTTCTTTGTTTTCGTTTAATAAATTTGGTGCCATTCAAAAAAAAGAAAAATAGGAGAAATACTTTTTGAGCAAAAGTTCTCATTTTTATATTTATTAAAATAGTTCAAAGAAAAGTAATGGAAAGGAGAAGGCATTCCTTGTTAACACTCCCCCGCACGTGTGGCTAACTTGGCAAACACATGGCACATGTGGTCCCACTTTGGGCCGACTATCGCATGTGAATTTTTTGCTATTCGGGAGGTTTGAACTCGAGACCTTTGGCGTTGATACCATGTTAACTTACCAACTTCTCCAAAAGCTTAAGCTGTTGGAGAAAGGCATTATTTATCTTTTATACTGCCAACGAGAACACATTTTTTAGCAGCAAAGAGAATCGTGAGATACATTTGAGGCACGACAAAGATGGGGGTAAGGGTGTCAATTTTGGCTCGGGCTCGGAAGCTCGCTCGAAAAAAGCTCGGCTCGAATCCTTAACGAGCCGAGCCGAGCTGGCTTGTTAAGCTTAACGAGCAGAGCCCGAGTTAGGCCAGGCTCGGCTCGTTAAGGCTCGTTAAGAATTTAATATATTTAAATATATATATACCATGGAGTGAAAGGGGGGGGGGGGGGGGCAAAATATGTCACTTCATTTTTGGAACCCCATTTGTTACTAGGACCACCCCCCATAGTGTAAAAAAAGTAGTCAAATTACACTAGTAGGGCTGTCCAGGGAAGATGAGGGGTGTGAACATAATATAACCCGAGCTCGGTAAGGCTCGCGAGCCGCTCGCGAGCCTGGCCGAGCCGAGCCCGAGCCTGGTTCGAGCTCGAGCCAAGCCCGAGCCTCACTTGTGAGCTTAACGAGCCGAGCCGAGCTCGGCTCGGCTCGTTTACACCCCTAGATGGGGGGTTCCACTTTGTAGAAAATGCATAGGAAGTCCACGCAGCAAACCGAGGCCGCACTTCTTCTATTCAAGATTCTTTATCTGGAATTGGTTCACAAATCATTTCCTTTTATGCGGTTCGGGAGGGCTTTGTTCCCTGGGACTGGCTATTCCTGGAGGATCCGCTCAAATCGTTCTCCCGCCAAAAAAAGAGTCAGATGATTGTCCTCATTGAGGCGTGAAACCCGCTTACGCTAAAAAAATCACATTAAAAAAGCCCACGGAGCGGTGAAATTCCGTTCGAATCTAAGTTCAGTTTTTTAATGATCTTTTTTTCAGGATTGCGTTCCAAGCAAAAAGCAATCCGACTAGCAAATGGAATGCGAACTAAAGAAAGAAAGGAGATTGAGGGCGCCTGAAAGTGACAGAGCCTGAAGCGAGGGAACGAATCAAAACGGATCACAAGCGTGAAGATCCATTCTACACTGTCTGTTAAGTGGTTAGAGGGGCAGCAGATGGTAGTGACCAAGTCCGAACTAGCCATCGAAGGTTTTTAAAAGCTATTCTTTCTGTTCTTCCTCATTCTGATTTTTGTTTTCGTGGGCATCATCTCAATCTCATCGATCAGCATCTATCTTTTTTGCCACAGCAGGGCTATGAAGGAACTATTAGTAACCAAATCGAGAAAGAGTTGCTCGCGATTTAATGTGGCAAGAAGGCTCTCTGAGAGCATCGCCCAGCCCTGTTTTCCGATTCCTATCCAGGGATCGGAGCAAGGTTGCCGTCTTCTTACTAAAATTCCCTGAATCCGTGCTGGACAAGGGTTTCATTCTATTGCATTTTGACTCAGAAAGAGATATGGGTGTGGGCAGGAGGGCTCTTCTCGGCTTTTGTCTTCCCGTGGAATGGCAAGGATCCCCGGGCCGGATGGCTTTGTTTGCCCCAGCTTGGTGAATCGCATCAAGCGCTTGCGGCCAAGCAGTACTTGTCATCTCTTTGGTAGAAATTTCATCCTTCGCAGAAGGTTTCATGCATGTCTGTTCCCGGGGGCAACAAGATCACGTTGGTAGGATTCAGTCAGCGAAAGTCCCTCCAACTCAATCAATATCAACAACATGTCGTGACGCCTTCGCCTTTAGATTAGAAAAGATCGCAACGAACGCTCAAATAGCTCTATGATAATGGCCTTTGGTCGACCGACCAAGTGTTAATTTAGTTCTTTTGCCATTTGAACTTCTATTTGGCTCTTGCGCTTTGTTCTACTTGGTTTCTTTGATATTTTTAACTTATTTTTGTCTCTTTTAGGTGACTCTTGATGCCTCTTTTGGATTCTAAGTTAGGGATATTGATTTTACAATCTAATTCAAATAAGACTTGACTTTAATCTTCGAATTGTGTCTTTAAGTCCTCAAATAGATCCTACATACATTGTGTGCATATACTGTATATTGTTGAATTTTAAAAAGAAGTTAGAATGTGAACCCAGATAGTCAAAGGAGTCTAGATTAACTATTACGACAAAATGCAAGCTCATACTAGAACGCAACCAGGGTAAAAGGGAGTTGATTCAGATGAGTCGACGATGAATAACAATGTAGGAATCGTTAACAAAATGCATATGGCTTATTTTTACTAGAATATACCTAAAATAGTACTTTAAGTCATAAAAATAGTAGGAATTTTTGTAAAATAGTATAATAAAATTGGATTTAGGATTGTTCCATGGGTTTTAAATAATTGTCTAGATTAGATTGAAAATAATTTTGAATTGTATGACAGGGATCCAAAATGTGTCCATGGATCATGCTAGCGTTTCTAGGTCTAGATCATGTCCGTTAAGTTCATATTCTGATTATGATGGTCCTATCGAATTGCCTAGGTCCATTGATACCCCCAGTAGGCCAGTAGTATGATGGGTAGGGGTGTAAACGAGCCAAGCCGAGCCAAGCTTGGCCAGGCTCGGCTCGGCTCGTTAAGCTCAAAAGCTCGGCTCGGGCTCGGCCAGGCTCGCGAGCCTTACCGAGCTCGGGTTATATTATGTTCACACCCCTCATCTTCCCTGGACGGCCCTACTAGTGTAATTTGAGCCGGCTCGGCTCGGCTCGGCTCGTTAAGGATTCGAGCCGAGCTTTTTTCGAGCTTTTTTCGAGCCGAGCTCGAGCGAGCCTCCGAGCCCGAGCCAAAATTGACACCCTTAATGATGGGAGTCCCCTTCATTAACTCTCAAAAGGGCTATATAAAGAAACACACTGTTCCCTACTCACGGGTGTCCTCGATAAAAGATAATGAGTTGTTTTTTGTATTCATGTTGAAATCGTAGAGCACCCGGCCACTCTTTTGGCTCTGGACATGAAGCGAGGAGATGAAAAAGGGATCCATTCCGGCATTCCCTGGGTGTTAGCTGACAACTAAGGTGATCTAACTGGCCACAACTAATAAAGGAGAGAAAGTGTTACTGTCTTGAGTGAGGGGCCGCCTAGGTATGGGACTGGGTTGGGACCTAGCCGGGTATGGCACATTTTTAAAAGGCTTTGCCTAATGCGTTCCATCGGCTCTGGAGCTTTTGTCGTATAGGTAAGATACCTAACATAAAGGCATCAACAAACCACATCCATGGCTAATAACATTGAATGCCGATGACTGGAAAAACAAGAAAATACAGTGATCCCAAGTCAAAGGTAGTTTTATAGAAAACTTGGTTACTTCCCACGCTTTTCATTGGAAAGTGATGCAACTGAACTCACCCGAAGAAAGAAAAAATGCTTTTTTTAGTAGAGAAGCCCTTTCCTTGTGAAAAGGCATTTCGTGATTGTTTGGATATAGAGGAAAATTACAAAAGATTTCCATGGAAATGCTTGCATCAAACTCTGGAAATTTTTTTAGGAGTTTTATCCCTCTTCGAAGCCCTCTCCGCTCTCATTTTTAGGAATCTAGAGAAAGGCTAGAGAAGCTCCTGGACTCATCATAGGAAACATCCCTGTGACAACCTATCATTAGCATGACCTTGACAACAAGGGGTGCCTACAATGTTATAATAAAAATTGGATTTAGGATTGTTCCATGGGTTTTAAGTAATTGTAAGATCATATTGGAAATAATTTCGAATGGTATGACAGGGATCCAAATGTGTCCATGGATCATGCTAACGTTTCTAGAACTAGATCATGCCCATTAAGTTCATAATCGGATTAGGATGGTCCCATCGAACTGTCTAGGTCCATTGATACCCCTAGTAGGCCAATAGTAAGATGTGAGTTCCCTTTCTTAACTCCCAAAAGGACTATATAAAGAAACACACTGTTCCCTTCTCACGTGTGTCCTTGATAAAAGAAAGAGATGGCTTTGGCCATGAAGCGAGGAGATGAAAAAGGGATCCATTCTGCATTAGAGGACAGAAAGTATTACAGTCCTGAGTGGGAGCCCGCCTAGGTATGGGACTGGGTGGGTCCTAGCCTGACATGGTAGAGGTTTAAAAGGCCTTGCATAATTCGTTCCATCAGATTTGGAGATTTTGTCATATTGGTAAGATAACTAACAGAAAGAAATCAGCAAACCACATCCATGTCTAATAACATTGAATGCCGATGACCGGAAAAACAAGAAAATACGGTTAATGGCAAATGATCCTAAGTTGAAAGGTAGTTTGACGGAAAACTTGGTTAGTTACTTCCCACGCTTTTCATTGGAAAGTGATGCAACCGAACTCACCCCAAGAAAGAAAAACACTTTTTAGTAGAGAGGCCCTTTCCGTGTGAAAAAGGCATTTATGCTTTGTTTGATTGTTTGTAGATGGCTGGGAGATCTAGAGAAGAAGAAGTCAAAGGGGAGATTAAAAGCAAATTAAAAGCAAATCAAAAGCAAATCAGTCAACGGGGAGATTGAGAGCAAATCTAACAGACATTGTTTGGTTTTGCCCAAATTTGCCGAAGATTTGCCAGCAAATCTAAAAAGGTGGAGATACGATTTGCCCGAGAATTTCTCCCATTTTTTCTTCGATTTGGAGAAATTTATCGAGGGAGTTTTCACGGTGCCACATCACCAGACAAGGGCCCGAAATCTCCGGTGGTCAAACTCTCCAATTTAGCTAAATTCCCACCAAACAGTTTTCAGCAAATCAATAGAATTACATTCCTTGCTATTATCCTCAAAAAAGGCAACCAAACAGAGCATGACTTGTTTGGATACAGCAGAAAATTAAGAAAGATTTCCATGGAAAATTCTTTAACCAAACTCTGGAAAAAAATTTCCGAGTTTTATCCCTCTTCGAAGTACCCTCCCCGCTCAAAACCCCTGTCCTCTCTCATTTTTAGGGTTAGAAAACACTTTGAAAACTTTTTAGGGTTTCGATTCGAATTCCCTACTCGCAACTGGCCTATAGAACTACCGATTTGCAGTCTTTAATGGCGCAGGTATATACATTCCTTTAATTAACAGTTCTTATAATCTCTAAATCTTCAAGTTTCTATGTTGAAATTCGTAGTTTATCGAAGTTTTTAGTTTCATTTAGCTCTTATTTCATTTTAATTTCTGTTTCGGAGATCTGTTTCTTGCTACAAGTTTTCTGCTTGAGGATTCTTCTACCATTTACTGCAATTTCTTTGAGCCAATTTGTAAAAATTGAATTTAGGGTTTGTGGATGAGAAACTGGTTACCTTTATGCACCCTTAAAGGCTGTTTGGATACATGGATTTTATAATCCAGAAGGATTTTACAAGCTAAAATCTGGATTTTATAAGCTAAAACTTGGATTTTATAAGCTAAAACCTGGAATGTAAAATCTAGGTTTCAGCTTATAAAGTCCAAATTTTGGCTTATAAAATCCAGGTTTTTGTTTGTAAAATCCTGGATTTTACAAGCCTAATTGGCCGTTTGTGAAATCCAGGATTTTACAAATTTTACAAACCTAGATTGTAAAATCCTTGTATCGAAATGGCCAATTAGGGTTTTATACTTTTATTGCCCAATCAAATTAGATTTCCCCATTTGTTACGTTGAATGCTCAGAATCGAGATGGAATTACACTGATGGGAGTTCAAAGTTTGGAAGAAGATTTTTTTTTTTTGTGTGGATTAGGCCATGTTTGGATTGCAAGAAAAACATTTCTAATGGAAATTTTTTCTTGGGATTTTTTTTTTCATATCCACGATCTGGAGGGAAATACTATTATTATGGTTAATTTAGAGGGATATTATCATAAATCGAAGTTTCCTCCAAGTAAAAATTGATTAGGGTTGGTTCATTTTTTGTGTGTAAAAGAAGTAAGAAATTTTAGAAATATTTTCCTTCCCAAACTTTTCCAGGAAAATCCTGCAATCCAAACATGGCCTTAGTTTCAGGATCAATTTAAGTAAATTGCTGTTGCAAATGCTGAATCACTGAAGAGTGACTTCAATTATGAGTTATGTCGATTTTTGGCTTCAATTCAAGGGATTTTACCATTGACTCATACATCCAATGCATTTTAGAGAAGGTGTCATTTCTGGTCTGTTGTCTAACCCTGTTTTCTCGCTGAGAATTCCAAAAATCCATACACATAAGCTGAGGTATCACAAATATGGGAATAAAACCACATAGGAAGAAGATACACATGGGAAAAGGAGAGAAATATCTAATTGAATTCATTAAAAATTGTACAAAACGTACTTTTACAACACATGCTCTTCTATATACCGCAAAACCTTCTTTCTCTCTTCTAACAATTATTAATGATTACGTCTCATATGACTCTCATAGTCTCCTTATGTTAGGGATGGAAAGTTGCTACAAAGACACACAAACATTAACTCTAAAGCAACTTCTTCTAACATCCATTAATTAACTTTCTAAAAAATGAAGAGCGCAAATGATGATAACATGTGAATAAATCTCAACGCTTAATTTCATTTAGAAGTCCCCACTATTTTTACTTAAAACTCTGTTAGGAATAACCTACAATAGCCGACCAAGGTAACTGGTCTTTCTAACTTACCTCAAACGCTAAATTTTAAAATGTTAGTGGGATGCTAAATGTAAATTTAGAAATAAACTAACACAAATAGAAGTCTTAAGCATCACCATGTTCAAAGTTAGCAATGATTCTCAATAATTCCATTAATTGGTAAGATTCATGTGACATATGCCAAGCTCATGTGAGTCATATCAGTTGTGATAATTTTGAGTTCCTTTCATATTGAGAGACCCAAATTTCTTTAGTAGCATCCAAAAACATTACATTATTGCTAAAAATGGGATCTATACTATTCCGAAGCGATGCTATAATTTGGGCATTTTGTTGTCTCCACTCTTTATATGGTGATCTACCGGGAGAAGGTCTATCGTCCGGACCATGCATATGATAAACTACTCTATTAACATATGTAAATTCAGACTGTTCATATATTCTTCAGTTTTTAGATGTCCTCCTAATTTAACCACGGAAGAAGAAGCCCCCATTCAAAATGTTTGTGTTATTGCTAAGTGCTGATGTCTGCACAATAAGTGCATTTCAGTCAATTCACATATATTCTCACATAATTTTCTCCCTTATCTTTCAAAAAGAGAACATATTTTCTCACACAATTTGAATTCTTTCTAATGTGGGTATGATGGTTTCAAGGGGTTTTGTTTTGCATGCATATCATGGACTTTTAGACAAATCCCTCCCGTATTCTCACATCTTTTATTTTGATTGGGTGAGATAGGCTTTTATTTAAAGGAATCGTTAATGTTGGCATCGGTTGCATTTTGTAAACTTGTTAGATTTTTCTACTAGTTACATAGGGTTTGATGGAATTTTTTGTTAATGCTACAGGCAAAACACTCATCACATGCTGCTATGGGGGAACATGGTAAGCTAGATTGGTTGTTTCCTTTTTCCCTAGTTCAGCTCTGTTTTTTGGTGAAAAGCCATTAGAGTATGAAACTTTGAGACCTATGACTCTTTTTCTATGGCTTTGTGGATTGAGCAGAGCACCGTGTCAAAGGTTGTGAGATTTTTGTTGGGGGTTTGGCTCGCAATGTAACAGAAATCAAGATTCGTGAGGTTTGTTTTTTCTTATACTATGTATCAAATCTATAAATTTTGGGTAACACGTCAAAATAATCAAGATATTAAAGCTTTAACATCTAATTGAACTCAATAGGGGCCAAATAGTTATTAAGCTAAAAGCTTGGCCGAGTACGCAATTGAGGGATTTGGCGTTTTGTCTGGTTTAGAACATAATAGAATCGAGAAAAAGTGAACTTGTTTTTTGAGTGCTTGATTGAATGTTTTGAGTTCGAGGTCCAGTCATAGAAACTTGATCAATTTTTGCCATACATCTTGATTAAGTTCGTCAAGTTTCTTTGGCTTTTGAAAATGTCAAGTTAGTCCATTAACTTGATCTTAATTTCGATTGAGTCAGTTTTACTCGGTCAGTTCTTACACTATGTGGTGCAAACCCGGAAGGCTCGCGATTACCACCAGGACTTTAGGAGCTCAATGGGACCAAATCTTCATATCCATACAACCATCCATGACCCATAAACAAGTGAAGAAACATTTAATGGCAAATTTTTCAGCATAAAATGAATGGTAGACAACGAACCATTAATGAAAATACTTCTACTTCAAGCAGTTATTGACATATCAAATAAATAACTCAAGTTGGGATTTAAAGGCTCAAATAAAAGACTTCATTCAATGATTCATTGCTCTCCACAGCAAGAAATAAAGATGTAGGGCCCGAATATTTAATAGAAAACAATAAATGGATTAAAACTTGCTAGGGATAATTTATTAGGGAGGTTCCTAAGGGATTCTGAAGTTAAAAGAGTCCTAAAAGGGGCTGAAAATATGGAAAAATCTCACCATCAAACGCAGCAGTCCTTTCACTTTGAATCGTGCTAACAAAGAGGCCAAGATAATGGGGAAATCCAGTGGTCACGATCCCAAACGCCTAGCAACAACAACTTCTCCAAATATTTGTTGATGAGGAGGATTCGAGAGGAGTAGAGGAGAAGAAAATAGTTGGGGACGAGGAAGAAGAAGAAGATAAAGAGGGTAGGGAGTTGGGAAATTCAAGAAAGGAGAAAGAGATGGGAAATCAAGAGATAGATAGAGTGGGCAACGAGGGCGAGAGAAAAACAAGAGAGACGAGACAGAGAGAATGAGAGAGGCGTGAGAGTGAGAGATAGGTAGGAGGGGGCGAGTGAGAAAAGAGAATAGAGAGAGAGGGACAGAAAGATGGGCGAGATGAGAGATGAACAGAGAGTTAGGGTCAGAGGAGGGGGGTGGGGGGAGAAAAGAATGAAACAGTGAGGAAGAAGAGAAAGAAGAGAAGAATAGGGAGAGATAGATGACAAGAGCGGAGGAAAAGGAAGAAAATAGAGGAAGATCGAAAGGTAGAAGACTCACCACACGTGAGGGTAAGGGGAGGAGAAGACGCCATTGGAGTGTTGGAGAGAAGGGGAGACCAACGGGCAACAGCTCCTTTTTCTTGGATTTTCACAATTCTTCAAAAGCTAGGGCTCTTTTCCCAGGGAAGCAGGAATTTCTACTCAGAATGGGGAATCTCGATTCCCCGAAAATCGATTCGGAAATGAGAATCTTCTCGATTCCCCGTTTTTTGAAAATCTCGTTTCGGAAACGTGGGAAACGCGAATCTGACTCTATGGGAAATTCGATTCCCACTCTATGGGAAATGCGTATCCCACTCTATGGGAACCGCATATCCCACTCTGTGGGAAGCGCGTTTCCTATCTACCCTCCTTGTCTCTCGCTAGTCCTCATCTCTTCCTCTTCTTAGTATTTACATGTAAAGTCATTTAAGTACTTGAGATTTACATATAAATAAGGGAATAACCCCCATTTGAATATATAAAAAATAGTTTAAGACCAAAATCTAAAAAGATAAAAAGTCAACTTTCCAGTTTTAGTACAAAATTCGAAAAAACGGGTTGGGTCAAAATCTTAGCTTCCAAACGATGGGGTATTTTTCCAATTTTAAAAATTCATAAATTCTATCATGTCCAAGCATTAGTAAATCTCAAAAGTCCGGTAAAAAAAATCCCATAATTTGGTTTCTAAATTTTTTTCTTCTTGTCAGGCACCGGTCAACAGACTGGTCAACACAGGCATTTCTGCTGATAATGATTTTCCTTTAAGTAAATATTGGATCTTTTAATAAAAAGTATTTTTTAAATATTTGATTCATATTATTATTTCTTATATATTTTTTTTGTAATTTTTTATTTTTTATTATTTTTTAAATATTTAACTATTAAAAAAAATTCCCTTACCCTTCATGCTTCCCACCTTCTTGAGAGCCTTCGCGGCTCGCTTTCGCTTTCGCTTCCCGCTCTGGCAACCTTGCTTTTCCCTGTATCTCTCTCTCTCTCTCTCTCTCTCACGCACACGCACACGCACACACACACATATATACACACACTAGTAAAAACACTCGTGCGATGCACGGGGCGAGAAAAATATAAATGGTTAATCACTTTCCTATTTGATGCGGTGGAGTATTTCACACTCACGCTTTGACAGGTGGGTCTCACGCACCATCTATAGCCAAACCCATGCATTCGAGTGGAACCCGGAATATTTTGAAAGGTGGTCGAAATCCGTAGTATTATGTACTAAATGAACACGTTTTGTATTAAAAAATAATCGGGTTCGTCAATATTTTGAAAGGCGTCATGAATCCGTAGTATTATGTAATATGTTCACAAAAATCCGTAGTATTATGTAACATATGTACCCAATCCGTAATTTTGCATAGAAAAAACGTCACTATGTTGACTTTGTCCCAGTGTTTAAAAACGCGGTTTCGACGCGGAATGCGGCCGAAGGAAATCCTTGTCGACTCGACGCAGACGCGGTCAAGAACGCGGTTGACGCGGCCAAGTCAGATGAGCCGTAATTTTTTATAAAAATAAATAAATAATTCAAAAAATAGAAATAATGTAAAAATAAGTATTAAAGTATCATTAGTAACTAAATCATTAGTGAAATGGATCATATTTTTCTACAAAAAAAGAATACATTATATTTGACAAAAATGCAAAGAAAAGAGCCTAAGATAGCCCATGATCAAGACATGCATTGTGTTACATTAAATTCAAAATTTTACAAGGGCTTCCGCTCAGACAATTTCTTCTCGATGAATATAAGAGTAGGCACATCAGTAGTGTGGATCATAGCCACTCTCGTAGTGGCTATATGGAAATTGATGGATTCTTTGGTCGGTGTAATTATGGTTATCAATCGAGTTACTCTCAGAATATTCAAGAAATATGCCAAATGTGTTTATATTATGCTGCCATGTATAGCCAATATTCGGATCCATCTCTAGAGCACCATGCAAATCATAAGCGTCAACGTCCCCAGTGTAGTGTTGATACGGATCACGGTCATCATAATCATGTTGATCATCAGATCCAACAAAATATTCATGACCCGCAGCGTCTCCATGCGCATCAGGGTTGGGCTCATCAACACCTTCATTATAAACTGCAAAGTCACCTCCGTCGTCTCCATCACCATCATCATTATCACTAGGCTCATCATTTATGCAATGCTGATGTCTATCAGAACTGTCACTTGACCCACCTTCATTTGTCGGTGACTCCTCACATTCCATCTCTTTTCGTCTACTTGCCTGAACATCTAAAAGTGGTGGTTCCTTCTCAACTAACCATTCCTCAGCATTTTCTTCAGCAAAAATTATATCTAAATCAATTGGACCTTTGGGACACTTCTAACATTTCGTTCTCGCAATCTCAAATTTTAATGGACATACACTAGTTTTTCCATCTTCTTCACTGCAAGCCTGTTTCTCTTCTTTGTATGAATGTGAGCAAATGTACTCCAATTGCACTCACATCCTGAAGATGAGCAAGTTTGGCTTAACACAATCACAGCAATCCTTTGCAATTCAGGATGCTTAGTACCATGTAAACTCCACCACTCCGCTGTATTTAATAAAAACGTAAAAAATAATTATTCATATAAATTTGATAGAATCATATCAAATAGCAATCATATGTTATTTACAATTACATCGTAATAAATTACCTGGGTCCATTGCTGATTTGGATCTCAATGCATCTTCACTCCCAAAATTACCAATAACATCGCGAAACTCCGCAATCTTATAAATAAAAAGAGAATGCATCAGTAATACTACATAAGATACTATTGAATCTAATGAAAGGAATTTATAATGAATAAATTATGTTTGATTGGTAAATATTTATACTTGAATTGATGCGTTCATTCGCTTTGAGGAACTTGGCTCCAAGCGGTTGATGCACTTTAATAACCCTTCCATAATTTCCGGGTGATTGGACATTCTACCACCATACTGAAATATTGGATTTAAATAGTAGCCTGCAAAAGTTAAGTTAATCAGAATTTTCAGATGTTTTTACCAACAAAATTCTCAACATTACATTAGAAAAAACTAGCTTTTATACCTGCTGCATGAAGAGGGTGATGGAGTTGCGCTGCCCATCGCTTGTCAATGATATCCCACAACTTTTTGCATAAGTTTTTCGTTAGTTTTTGTATCTCCTCCTTTGAACGATCGATAGCTTCATATATAAACCCCATAGCAGGTCTTTCTTCCGAATCCACCATTCTTAGCACGGTAACAAGTGGCTGTGTGACTTTGATGATTCGCTGAATATTTTCCCAAAACTTTCGATCTGTTATAATTTGTTCAACCTCTCTTCCATCTGCCAGTTTTGCATAGCGGGATCCATTCCATTCTCTCGAAGCCAACAAGCTTTTCAACCCTGCTTGACACTCATTTATGCTAGAAAGTGATAGGTATGCGGTAGCAAATCGTGTGACAGCGGGCCTAATAATATCTTTTTGACCAGTATGATGTTTCATCCAATTTAGGACTTGTGAATGATTATAAATAAATTTTGTTATCTTTCTTCCTTTCTCAATCCACTCTTTTAATTCTGGCAAGTCTCCTATCTCCTCCAGCATTAAGTCAATGCAATGTGCCGCACAAGGGGCCCAAAAAAGATTTTTTCTTTTCTCCATCAATAGTCTTCCAGCTGCTTTATAGTTCGCTGCATTATCAGTTACAAACTGAACAACATATTTTTCTCCAACTTCTTCAACCACTTTGTCAAATAGTTTGAATAAATATTTTGCGTTCTTCTGCTCACTTGAAGCATCAATGCATTTAAGGAACACTGTCCCTCGAGGACAATATGCCAAAAAGTTTATCAGTGTCCTTCCATTGATGTCTTTCCAACCATCGGCCATAATTGTACATCTCGATCTGTCCCATATTCTTTTAAAGTCATTAACATATTGTCTGACATCTTCAACCTCTGCATCTAATATGGGACCTCCAAGTTCGTATGGAGTTGGTGGATTAACTCCAGGTCCTACTTGTTGCGCTGTTTCTATGGCCGCCCTATAGTATGGATTGGAAGCCGCATGAAATGGCAGTCCGGCAAAATACCATAGTCTTCCCACCACCCTGCCCAACTTCTTCTTCAAGTCTTTCCCCCATGCTGCTCTTAAAGTAGGTTGTCGTGATGGGGGTACAAACGTAAGTGGGTCTAAAGTTCCAGTCCTTGTAGGAACCTCGTGATAAGAGGCTGAACGAAAACCTCTGCCCGTACCTGTGGGCCCTATCGCCGATGGGCCAACATCAGAACTTCGTGCTGCCACAAATGGACCAGCATCAGACCTACGTCTAGGTGCAAATGACGGGTCTGCATCTGACCTACGTGAAGGTCCTGATGATGGGCCAGCTCCATCTCGTGCGATGCGTTGTGCTTCCATTTCCATAAAGAATGTACGTTGACTAGCTTTCCTCGCTGCACGCATATCTCTACTTAGCATGTCTTCTTCTTGTGTGCCTCGTTCTTCAGCAATCTGTTCGTTCACGTTCTTTACTGCTTGTTTCTCCTCTTTATAATTTTCGAGGGCAGCTCTCATTTCTTTCATCACTTGTTCAGGCACGCTTGGACACCCGGCAACGTTGCCATGTAACTTAGCAAGATGATGTTTAAAGCGATTAATCCCACCGGTAGTGATTTTGTTACAATAAATACAACGCACCATTTTTCTCGATGGTGGATTCGACATCGTCCCATGCTCCCATGCAGGATCAAGCGGCATTGAGTGTCACTATATCTAGAAAAGTGTAAAAATAGGAGATGACTGTCATTACTAAAATAAGGGATTAGATTATATGAGGTTCTATATGGTGTAATCCCCTATAGTCCATTATTTTTCAAGAAGTACTATATGGCTTAAAATATAACATGATCCCAACTGTCCATTGGATGAGCCACAATGTAAATGCATTGTGGCCCAAAAATTATTTACATAGGATGATCCCAACCCTCTGATCTATAGAACTTTCCATAATATGCAGTTATCAATAGATTTAGGATCATCTTGTGGCAATCATTTTTTTGGGCACAACCTATTGATGTTTTGACCCAACAAATAGATGGTTTGGATCATCCTATGCGTGAGCCATACAAAAAATATATCAGATTTATTATATTTCAAGAAGTACTGTAAGTGTATGGCTCACATTTAGACCTGGGAAACGGGTGGGTCGGGCCGGGTCAACCCGCGGGTCACCCGCTAATATGCCGCAGATACAGGGATTGTAATAATTATTCTGCCGCAGATATAGGGATTGTAATAATTATTCTGATTTTATAGCATCTGTTTTTTTCGTAATTGTCATAACCTTCTATATCTTATTGGTATTTGTTTTGTAATTTTACAATTTTACAACCATTTTTACGTAAATTTTCATTTAAAACTATATAATTTAGCTATTTTACTTTTTCTGGGTAATGATTACTTTTTTTCGTTTGCTAGCAACAGGTGCGTATCTTTGCACCACCATGGCCACTTGCCGAGAAATTGCCATACGAGAAGCTTGGTAGCAAATTCTTATAAAATAAAAAAAAGATGGAAATATTATCAACAGTTCAACACTACTGTTTCTTATGAGCGAACTCTCACTTTATTAAAAGTATGGTATGGCCCACACTAGGATGATCCAAACCGTCCATTAGATGGGCCATAGCCTAAATATGTTATACTCCAAAAATCATTTCCATAGGATGATCCTAACCCTCCAATCTGAATGTTAGAGGGTTGATCCTAACCCTCTATGGATCGGAGGGTTAGAATCAACAATAAGTATTGAAATAAATTTTTGAGCATAACCTACTTACGTTGTCACCTATCAAATGGACGGCTCAGATGATCAAAGTCATCAAACCAATTAAAATAGATCGGACAGGGGATTATCCAACGGTTTGGATTATCCAACATTAAAAGTTTAATTGCAGCTAACTTTTTCATAGAAAAATGGGTAGCCGCCCAGTACACCTATGCTATGCTATGCTATGCCTGTGTTTAATAAATGGCATTAAATGGGTATGGCTGTAAAAGCAATTTTGAATTTTTTTTCCTTTTTTTTTTTTAGGGAAATGTTATCAGCACTATTGTATTTTGATTCGGGCACTCCTCACTTTATTAAAAGTTATGTACTCCATTTTTTTACTCGGGACAGCCACCTCAAGTGTATCTGTACTTTGTACTTTGTAGCATTTCTTTAACTTAAAGGGGCTGTCCCAAGTAAGAAAAAGGGCCCTCATTTAATGCACTATACCCCATTTTTCTTTCTTGGGACAGCCACCTTCATGTGTTTATGTCTGTTCTTTACAAAGATGGGGGGCTGTCCCAGGTAAGACAGGGCCGGATGTATAATTTCCCTAATAAATACTATATTGTAGGGTTTCATAATTTCATTACCTTACGGTCCTTACCAGATAAGAACTAGAAAAGTCAAAAGAACCTTTCTTCTTCCTCAGTTCCTCCTAACAGAGAAATGAACGAAAACCAGAGAATTTTTCTTCTTCGATTTTTCTTCTTCTGCCGAAAATTTGAAACTTGAAAGCGCAACTAGTAGGAAACCCCGCAAGGAGGGTTTATCATAGGCTTTAGATGTGGGTTTGCTTCCACAAAAAGAAAACAGTGGATGAAGGCAATGGCAAAAGGTTTTTGCACAAGGAACTAAGGGAGATTGAGCTTTTCTTTGGATGAAATGATGAATAGAAATGTGAGACATTCAACACAGATTTATAGGTATGAATCGTATCATTTTTGTTGAATAAATCAAGCACGGATCTTTCTTTTTTTTGTCTTTTTACGCCTTAGATTCAGAAATATGTTTTGGGAAGATCAACCAGTGGGAGAAGTCACGGATCGCCAAGATTCTCCTGCTAGTTGATCCCATCCAAGAGAAAAGTAATATTCGTGTTTGACTCGGCCCGGACTCGCCGAGTCTGCTACTCCAAAATGCGGTCTTCACGAAACCGAGTCGACTCGGCCGAGTTCCGTGCCGAGTCAACGAGTTTTTAAACACTGCTTTGTCCACTTTTTTTATTACAAAAGCATAAAGGAGGGGGGTAGAATTGAAATTATGTGGCTTTAATGGGTGCCTTTGTTAAAAAGCATAAAGGAGGGGTATGATTGAAAATATGTGGGTTGAATGGGTGCCTTTGTTAAAAAAAGTCAAAAAAATTGATGTGTAATTCTATTAGAATTTTGGGAGAAATTCAAATAATTCTCTCATTTTCTCTTTTGCTATATATATATACTAGTAAAAAACCCTGTGCGATGCACGGGTTGACAAAGAACTTTATGGACCACATCATAGGTTGATCCAAACCATCCATGTGATGGAACACAACATAAATAGGTTGTGCCCCAAAATCATTTCCATAGGCTGATCCTAGCCCTCCAATCTATAGAGGTTTCCATAATATGTTGTTCCTCTTAAATCGGATGGTTAAGATCACCCTATAGATTTTTTATTAAAAAAACATAAAGGAGGGGGTAGGATTGAAATTATGTGGCTTTAATGGGTGCCTTTGTTAAAAAGCATAAAGGAGGGGGTAGGATTGAAAATATGTGGGTTGAATGAGTGCCTTTGTTAAAAAAAGTCAAAAAAAGTGATGTGTAATTCTCATAGAATTTTGAAATAATTCAAAAAATTCTCTCCTTATCTCTTCTGCTATATATATATATATATATATATATATATATATATATATATATATATATATATATATATATATATATATATATATATATAGACACACACACACACACACACTTTGCTAGCTTCACTTAATATGAGGTGAAAAGGCCGCCTTGCCCCTAAAACAAAGAAAAAACAATTAAACACATAAGGGCATAATAGGGAAAACAAGCTAAACAAAAGAAATAAGGGCAGAGTGGTGTGTGCAAAGGTGGGCCCTAGATGATGTGGACATCCCCCACATCTAGGATAAACTAATAATGTCAACTAAGTCGAATAAAACCAAAATAAATAAGTGCAAACATAATAAAGTGGTGATCCAACGGTCGGATCACATCACTATGGCAACTCTATTTGACTTTGTTTAATTTGAGAATTTTGATTGAAAATCTTTTACATTACAGATATTACTGAATACACATTTGTTGATTTTGCGGGGAGACTAATGTATTTCTCAATGTATTGCTGCAAAGATATTTGTTTGGTCTTCATTATACAATTAATTAAAATATTTTTCTTGATTTTCTCAAACTTGTATGCTGTGAATGGAGTGGATGATTGTTGCCATATCATCCTCGCTGTTCTATGCAAAGCACTAAGTTAACTAAAGACAATAGTTTTTTCTTGGCTTGTGGTTTACCTTGTAGCTGTTCTCTTCTTACGGAGAAATTGTGGAAGTACGCATGATGAAAGATCACAGTGGCAACTCGAAGGTTTTAACTCTTATGCTTGTTTGAATTAGGCCTTTTATTCACTAGCTTTTCATTTTCTTCTCCAATATTTCTATTTTCTTGGCTGGCGAGCACATTTACAGTTTTCCTGTTTGACCTTACAGGGCTTTTGCTTTGTACGTTTTGCAACAAAAGAGGCCGCTTTTAAAGCCCAGAAAGAAAAGAATGGGTTTACGGTAAAATGAGTAATGCACTAATATAGTTTATTATTCTTGGAATTTTTTTTTTGAATGGCATTGTTCTTAGATTTTTTTTTCATCTGCAAATGCATAGTCTCATTTTTTCAGTTCAATGGCATTTTTAAATGTTGAAGTGGGATGGTGGTTTTTCTGTCATCATTCAAGACTATGATGGAAGTAGGATTTACTTTGTTGCCTAAGAGGAATTCTAATTCCGAGCTGTTATGTTTAACTATAATTTGTAGAGTAATCAAGCTCTTGTTAAAGACATGAAAGATTCTATTACAGCGTGATCTCCAGGATCTGCATGCACAATTATTTCTGCATGCACAATATATATATATATATATATATATATATAGAGAGAGAGAGAGAGAGAGAGAGAGAGAAAATGATTGTGAGCTTGAAGCTCATATAGCTTATATGAGCTTGAGGGCCCAAACACTTGGGTCCCACATTTTTTGTGGTGATCCAAACCATTCATTTGCAAGGCCCCATCATAGATAGGGTGTGTATCAAAAATCAGCTCCATTGGATCATCATAACCCCTCCAAAAGCGGAGGGCAAAAATGGGCAGATTTGTGGCAAACGGTGTCAGTCTATTTTGCCCTCTACTTTTGGATGGGTTAGGATGATCCTATGGAGCTGATTTTTTGTACACACCCTATCTATGTTAGGGCCTTTCAAATGAATGCTTTGGATCATCCTAACAATGTGGGCCCACATGTGGTTGGGCCCTCAAGCTCATATAAGCTATATGAGCTTCAAGCTCACAATCATTTTCCTCATATATATATATATATATATATATATATATATATATATATAGAGAGAGAGAGAGAGAGAGAGAGAGAGAGAGAGAGAGAAGTGTAGCTACACATACGTGTAGCTACACCGACGGCTTAAGATAAAGTGGGCCCCACATTGTTTGGGTGATGCAAACCAGTCATTTGATGGGCCCTCACATAGATAGGGTGTGCCCAAAAAATCAGCTCCATAGGATCATCCCAACCCTACGATTTGTGGAGGCAAAAATGGACGTGTAAACACCTTCACAAATCTGTCCATTTTTGCCTCCACAGTTTGAAGGGTTGGGATCATTCAATGGAGCTGATGTTTTGGGCGCACCCTATCAATGTGAGGGCCTATCAAATGAATGGTTTGGATCACCCAAACAATGCTGGCAAAATTTTGGAAGTAAAAATATTTCCTTTTTTTTTATTGTTAAAATATTTCCTATTTCTTGTACATTTTTCTACTATTAAGTTTTCTTATTTGCTGTTAATTTTTTTTCTGAATTTCCCTACATTCTTGAATATTTGCCTCACCAATTTTCTCATTATATCTGAACTTTAAAACTATTCTTTGTTGGGGGGACCACTTTGAAATCTAATTCTTATTTCTTTCTTCTTCTTGCTTTTCTAATAAGTCAAAACATGTTGTGTGCATGTAATCTATTAAGTGGAAATGTTGCTTTCAAGAATGTCTTAGATATTAATATTCAATAGGCATATTTTAGTAATGCATACCTTATCATCTTGTTGTTGATTGTTTCAGCTGCAAGGGAAAAAGATAGGTGTTTCTCTATCAGCAGATCAAGATTCCTTGTTTTTGGGCAATCTTCGTAAAGGTTAGCAATTTCTTTATTTCGTTCACTAGCAATGCCCGAGCGTTGGTTTCAAATTTCTCTTTTTTTTTTTTGTGTCAAGCCGTTTCTTTTTGGTGTTATTCTAGTTGTCCTCTCAGTTTTTGGTGTTTGATTATGCTTTTATTTACCCATCGGATTATCTTTTTCTTTTGCTCTCTTATGCCTGTCAGATTGGAGTTCTGATGAATTTGAGAAAATGGTTCGACAGGTAATTTATGGTTTATAACTGTAGTCTGTGAAAATGAATTGCAGCTTTTGTTTGGTTCTAATCATAGTTAGCAAAACGTGATTCGGCAAAAAAAAAAAAAAAAAACGGGACGGCAAAAATTCGAGTTTAATACAGTATTGTTTTAAAAAAAAATGTAGTCAATAAAACGGAAACACAAGAAAATGAGTTTAAAATATTGTCATTTACAAAATATGGTGAGGGTAAAATTGGAAATTTGGCCAAAAAACAGTGTTTAAAATTCATTCCGTTTTTTTCATTGTTGAAGGTTCAAATGGAGTATTAAACGGCACACCAATAAATCGTTTTTTTTTTTAATAAAACACCGTTTAAAACGAAGTTTTGCTAACTGTGGTTCTAATGTTCTAATCTACACACTCTTTGCTGCATAGGCCTTTAAAGATGTTGTATCTGTTGATCTTGCAACGGCTGCGAGCAGTGAAGACACATCCACCGGAAAAAGGCAACAAAACCGTGGTTTTGCCTTTGTGCTGTTTTCTTCTCATGCAGTATGTTATCATCTTGGTTTCTATTCTGATTTTCTATTTTATATTGATGGATATATGTTATTTAAAGCAGTCTTTCATGATTTTGTGTGATACTCTTCTTCCTCTTCCATTATGTTTCAGTTTACTTCTCACAGGGTGTGATTTTTTTTATATGACTGTAGATACAATTGACTTAATTTCTGATTTTTGACATCTTTTTTTTTCCTTTGGTTTGGTGACTCACAGAAATTTACACCGAACGTGCATATGTAGCCTTGCAAGCTCGATTATCTCAATTGTCTTCAAACTTTTGATGATGTCTTTCTAATAACCTTCTATTGTGGCCTTAGGAACTCTCCTATTCTATGTTAGTTCGCCCTTGTGTACACAGTGAATGTTATCCGCATGAGAATGTTTTGTGAATTCTCATGTTATATGAAGCTTTGCTTTTAACTCAAGTATGTTGCAATGTTGTGACCACTCTCTCAATGATTCAAAATCCTGATTTTCGTCTCTATAATAACTTATAATTTTGTCAACCTCAATTCATGACTTTGCTTCCTATTGGTGTTCCTTTGTTGATCGCGATAAAAAAATGCTCTCCCTTTCTATCTTAGTTCATCCTTATGTACAAATAGGATGTTATCGAATGATAATGGTTCATGAATTCTCATGTTATATGAACTTTTGGTTTTTAAATCAAGTCTGTTCTAATATTATGTTCATTCTCTTGATGATTCAAATATCCTGATCTCAATCTCAATAGTATGTTCATTCTCTTGATGATTCAAATATCCTGATCTCAATCTCAATAGTATGTTCATTCTCTTGATGATTCAAATATCCTGATCTCAATCTCAATAGTATGTTCATTCTCTTGATGATTCAAATATCCTGATCTCAATCTCAATAGTAAGTTATTATCTGGTCAATGTCAAATTATGGCATAGTTTCCTATTGGTGTTCGATGGCTGATCACACTAACATTTTACCGTTCTATTACTACTGGCTTTATTCTTTCTTTAGCTGCTTTGTTTGTTTAATTTCTCATCTATTTACCTTGGTAGCTTCATTTTACCTCTGTGTTTCGAAACCTATCCACTTTATGAGCTGGGTTCGACTAAAGAGGAGATCTTTGGTGATCTCCGTTGATTTCTTCTTTTTGTGGTTCACCTTGGTTTAGTTAGCAATCTGCATTTAGATCTTAGATCATTGATTGAGACTTGAGTTTCTACCTAGAATCTTTCCTTTTGTGGTAATTACTGTGGAATTGGCAGTACAGCTATATTGATGAATACTCAAAAGTGTCAACAAGTTGAAATCCATTCTATTAAAACAATCAATTACTTATACATAAAAAATCCGAAGACTTTTGAAATTAAAATTGGGTTTTGTTAAAATGTCGAGTAACATATTTCAGGTTTATCATGTTCTCCATAACCTATGATTTGGCCGACACTTCGAATTTATCGCCGATTCACCTGTCCTGCCGTATCTGACACGGCATACGTGTCCACACTCCTTTGGAAACTTTTAGTTGTATTGCTGGAAGTGCAAGACTTAATGTGGGGGTGTGGACATGTTTTTGTACCGTGTCAAGTGTGACGTTCTGTTTTTTTTTATTGAATATTGTGTTTCCCTCGTTTAGACAACTTGTATCCATGCCGAAAGTGGACACACGAATCCATATCCACAAATCATGATTACATATACTTTGTATTTTAGCCGTGTCCCCGTTTCTAAAGTTTGGGGCTTTGCCATGTCCAACACTCCGTGTCCGTGTCCACAAATCATAGCCCATAACAAATTACAACATCTGTATCATTTAAAAAGAAAAAAGAAAAGAAAATCTAACTTCCTTTAATGGGAAATGGTTAGAAGAGTGAAAGGTTGTTGCTGCATTTCTCCGAGTTACTACTCATTATAGGGAATAAAAAAACTCTAGTCCGATGAGTGTGTCCTGATTTATTTGATGCATATCAAGATCCATGATGTAATCACTCAAGATCTTAATAATCTTCTCGGCGTATTTTCAATAGGAGGAACTTTGTCCGGACTATGCTATGGAGAGATTTCCTCTGATATCAATTCTCAAAGCTACAATATGAAGTTCTAAAGAGAATACCTTTTGTCAACAAGTCTGCCAAGAGAGTAGTTTTATCTGGACTATGGTAAAGCAGGAAAACAAATAGAAAGCAGCAAGTAGTTGATTCAGCAGCAAAGAGCAATAGGTAAAGAGCCAATAACAAAGCAAACAATTAGATCATTGGAATGTCAAACCCAGCAAAATCATATTGGATACTCCAATCAGCCTTTAAACCAACTCAGATCTTCACTATTAATCCTGGCCTAATCTTAGCCCTTAAGTGTAAAAGGCTTTCCCAAATAGATGAATTTCTAAAACAGAAACATCAACTGAAACAGTTAAAGAACCAAACTCATCTCGCCTTTTTCCTAGGTAGGGCCACTCAAAAGTGAAAAAACAACTTAAAAGAACCCTAAAGATTAATTAAAGATCGCATATATTTTCTTCGTTTACTCTGGGCCCTAAAGATTAATTAAAGATCACACCGATTTTTTTCATTGTACTCTCAAAACAGAAAATCTGGCAAACTCTATAGAAATAGCTGTTTTAGCTTTTGGTATGATCATTAATGCAACCTATAGACATGTCAAAAGATATACTCTAGTGTGAAATTATGCCTTTTAAAAATGCATTATCTTCATCCTTTGTTCAACTCATGGTTTTAAATTTCGGCCTAACTATGTCGATCTCTATTGTTCCCGAAGGGATTTCCACTTGGATTCGGAAAGTTACCATAGGATTTCGTTAATATTTCAGTGAAATATGTGAACCATGCAACTTTTGAAAAAAGCAAAGTTTCTGTCGAATTGTCGACATTTCGACCAAAAACCTGACAAAAATCAACTCTATTGCAGAAAATAAAAGAACGACGAGATTCCTTTAAGATATTTCTATAAAAACAACAAAAAATTAAAAGAAAACCAATAGTGAAGAATCTTACATGGATTTCAGCCGTAATTTCGTACCGAAATGTTTCCGTCATTTTACAAATTTTTTGTCAAAATTTCGTACAGAACCCGAAATATTCCCGTAACCGAAATTTAAAACCCTGGTACAGCTTAGGATTTCAAATGGAGAAAAGAACATGAACTTGGGTTTGAAAAAATGTACAGATGAAGTCCCCTACCCTTGAAAACAAATACTTGGGGCAGGCAACCATGCTAAGTTTATGAGTTTGCAATCCAAGCCCATGAGTACTTTTTCCTTGCGTATTTTCTCAGGTTCGTTTCATGTTCCTTCTACTTGAGTTGGAGCCATATAATTGTTAAAGAACAGCATGCCTAATAACCAATGGTCTATCTGGAGTTTAATCAAACAGTTGGCTTTCCCCCTTCTCCGACATTCTCTTTAAATAAAGAAAAGAGCCTACACGTTCCTCAACGTTGTTATATAATCTAAAAAGTCAGATCTCTATATCACTCTGGCAGATCCATCTCCTCATCGAGATATTTATTATAATCAGGATCATTAAAAACTGCTACCAACTCGTGATCGCTTATTGGATCTTGATCTGGGGCTCAAGATCATTTCTATTTTTGATTTGTGACTTAAGACAGTTTTGAAACTCTATCTCTTCTACTGGCTCATCAGGTGGACCACAGAATTGAGGCGGTTTTCGGGTTCTTGAGAACAATAGTCAGCATCTTTCTCTAGGATCTGCTGTCCACAGTTATCCAATCTAATTGTTGTTTGAAGCCTTGCATCTCTTCTTCTCTATGGGCTTCATTATCCGAAATGTCCATTGCATCTGGTCTTCCATTTCGAAAAGGCCAAGAGCAACTTTTGTAAAACAAGAAAAGAACAGAAAAAGAATGCCAAAAGCAACAAAATAACGTCTTTTATACTCCAATCAATCTAAAACCTACTTTGATAGTTATCGTCGATCCTAGACTTATCTCAGTCCGTAGCCAAGTGCTTGAAAGACTTTTCTTATAATTTGTCGACTTCTAGAACAAAACTAGCAACTATATAGCCAAAATCCATCTTTCGAGATAGGGCCCGCTAAAACCAAGTTGAGCAAAAAATTAACAAAGAATTGTCAAAACAAAAATCTCTAGTTGAACTTGGGCTACTTTTTGAGGCCTTCAAGAAAAAATACTTGAGAATCCATAGAAATAACTGTTGTTCTTTCATCCTCCAAACAAGCTATATATCTTTCCAAACAGGTGTTTGGGGTTTAAAGTTATGAACTTTGGAAGGTCAAGATGGCCAGGCTTGGCGGAACTTGGTCTTTTTATTGCATCACTTGGATCCCCTTGTTCTTTATGATCCATCCTTTGCGGCTCAGGGAGTCTTTCTGCTATTGGATTTTAATCTTAGCTCTAACTTTGGTCCATTTACATATGCGCAGTATTTTTTCTTTTTTGTTTACGTTTTTTTCCATCTATATCTGACTTTTTTGCATCCTATTCATGATCTTATGCATCTTGTTACATGTCCAGCGACTGCAACTTTTAAGAATCCAGAAACTTGCATAACTGTTGATGGCCATCAGAAATTCATTTTTGATCATAGGCTGTTGATTGTGGAAGCCTGTTCGCAGGATCCAAATAATTGCTCTTAGTTAATAATTTCAGATGGCTCTTTATATTGGAGTGACTGCCCAAGCTCAATAATGAATCTAGTTGTTTTCAATTTCTGCTTGTAGTATTTTTGATACAATCATTAACTGGTATTCCATCCCATTTTATCTTGTATAATTCATTTTGGGTTCATTTCCACCAATTCAATTCCACATTTCTTATAAGTGTGCCAGTCTTGCTTTGGAAGTAGAGGTGTAGCTTCCTGGATGCAGAACGTATAGAGGGAAGCACATTAATCTTCAACTATGCAAAAATCCACCCAATTTTACTTCCCCCATGATATGTAACATGCGATATATTCACGCCGGTCTAGGATTACCAATACTTGAACTACCAAAATTTAATTTGACGACATTAAGAGGAAGCTCCCAATGAACTACCCTTTAACAAGTACCTCCCATTGTCTTCGCAACAGTTGATACTCGAAAGTGTTTGCCAAAGAGGAAGCTCCCAATGAACTATCCTTCAATTGCTAAACGAACATGACTATTAACAAGTACCTCCCATGATCTTCGCAACAGTTGATACTCCAAAATGTTTGCCAAAGCTCGTCCAAAATGTTGCACACATGATCAAATTCTCTAATTTTTTTCTTTCCTAATAGACCATAGAGTTGCCACCAAGCTCAACTTTCAAAGAACTAGCTAGAACTAGAAGAAGGAAAAATGGCAGTCTTTAAGAATGCTCAAATTGATCCAGGCATTAGTCAAAGAGGAGAAAAAATAAGCCCAAAATGCGAAGGGACAGTGCAACGACTGGTGTATTTTGTGATCCACTACCAATTTTTTTTCTAGATCCACAATCCAACAAATAGCAATTATAGATGTGCATCTTGACATTCAAGCATCTTTAAATAGGAAAATTCATTGCAAGCAAAGTGCTTTATCTACAATGGGGGCTCTTGCTAGTCTAAGATGTGACTCTTTTTGCTAAATCTACATGGAATGCTACAGGTTCATCTTTAGATAGGGTCTACCACCTTGTCCCCTACGCAACAACTTGTAAAGATCTAACAATTTTTCCTCGGGGGTTTTTGGATGTAGGTAGTAAAATTATTTCGGATGAACTAGATGTTCCTAGCAATAGATGATGTTTCGGGTGGCTTGGCGACACTCATATTCTTTATTATTTCGTCTTTTTTCCATCCGGATGGCTCAGCTTGGTGCAACCGCTCTAACACTAAATGTGCTGGTGCAGGGGACTCGTGTGCAGGACCGTCTATAGATCTGCCCTCACACACTCACCGGTCCCTACCTTTGGACTGCATTCCTTTCACCCATGCAAATATGTAAATTGATTTCCCTTGAATTTTTTCCCCCAAGAAGTTTATTCCCCTTAATTTGAGATCCCCTTGAAATTGATTGCTATGTAGCCAAACAATCCCCCAATCTGTTTGGGATGTAGGGGTGTTTTTGATCTATTAGAGGGGGGTTGAAAGGGTTGTATAGTACAAGAGGGCATACTTTTGTGAGCAGTTATCCCTCATACCACATTATGTGGATTATGGATGGAGAGGGCCAACATAATATTAAGAGATGAAGTAGCATTGCTGTGGAAGTTTAAGAGGGCAAAAAACTTCAGCCAATGGAGAATGGAGACATGAATTTTTGGCATTTAACAATGGGATCTGCATCAGAACTTGAATGTGATGGTGAGAATAAAGTGAATAACTAAGTGGAAAGCATATGAGATGTTTCCATACATCACGAAGACAAAGCTGTTGTAGCTTTCATGGGACCTCTAGGATTTCAAAGATTCAACCAAGCCAAGGCTAGAACACTTTTAGAAGTTCAAACTTCGCTAAAAATTTTGCTGGCAGGCTAGTGGTTGAAGGGCGTTTAACTATATATCTTCCCTTGTAAGTCGAAGAGAAGTTATGGTTCATGGAATCTAACCTTTACAATTAATGAGGTTTTAGACTTTCATAGAGATATACTTATTTTTTATCTATGCATATTTTGCATGAGCCATAAATTCTACCCACAACATGAATTTTGTGAATTGGTACACTGAGTACATAAATGACCCTCTTCTTCTCATGGGTCCTTACGTCTACGTTGGCTACATATTTCACAAGAACATAGTACCTCGTTTATTCATCTAATGATCACTTTGAAAGACTGGTTTGAATCTTGGGGTTCTTAATTTATTTTCTCTTCTCATCTTGTCTCTGTGATTATGTCTCATTTGGTGCATGGGAAATTGAAACACAGATAGGATTTGCAGGTTGTGAATGCATGCTTCACAATTGTGAATAACCATATGATGTTTCTAATTTTGGTGACAATTGGATCCAGAAATTTTTTCAAGAATCATGATGGTTTCTCCAGAACATGGGATTCATCCTACTTTTTTCACTCCATTGTATAACATTGGCAATGCTTCTAGGAATCTGTGGATATTTTTTTTACAGAAAATCGTTTCCAAATTCAAGTTAAAATCAGATCACTAAAATTCCATGTCACATTTGATCTATGCATACCTATCGAACAATCGAATATCAAACATACCTCCTTGTTGATTGTTCTCAGGAATTTAAATTTCTGGATTAATTTGAATAAAGGTAATTTGTATTCACCATTAGTACTGCATACTCATTACCAGATCAATTTTTTCATTGCCTTTGCTGTCGGCCTTTTGACCATTCACTCGACCAATTCATTTGATTGTTGAGAATTTGCCATCATCTTGACATGAGTATTCCGCTCCATCAGCCTTTTTGACCATTCATCTTGTGGAAGACAGCTTATCAAATCCATTATCGTTCCATCCCAGCTCTTAGGTTTTTGATCTTGTCCGCTTGAAAATTCCATCACAGGCTGCTGCACGTGCATATCGAGTTGGTTCCAACCCAGATTTTCTGCTCAGTGGTAAATGGCATCCTATTGTAGATTGGGCTGAACAGGAACCTGAAATTGATCCAGAAGAAATGGCTAAGGTAGAAGCTTTTTGGCTAGGTTTTCCACTTTGAAGTATGGATTTGCATAAGAATAATTAATTGTTACTCAGTATTTAAGTCATTTCATTTTGATCTTTGTTCATTTGCCGAACTCCAGATTAAAATAGCATTTGTTGGAAGCCTTCCTGCAAATGCTGATGAAGAGTATCTGAAGAAGTTGTTTGAACCATTTGGAAAGGTGTGTATAATGGTTAAAGAAATTCTTGACTTCGGCTTATGCAATGTCATTTCGGAAATTTTATTGTTCATAAATTTTTCCCTTTCAGTTAGAAAGAGTGGCACTATCCAGGAAGAGCCACTTTCCAGTTGGGTTTGTTCACTTCTCTAAACGCTCAGTAAGTTTTTGGTTTCTGTTTTCATTTGTTTCTGGAATATCTTGTAAATGAATATCTTTCGCTGAATTTGTTCTTTATTATTGACTAAAGCACTATGGTCTTTGGCCTTAGTCTTGCATATTATGGTCACCGTGATTTAATAGTTTAGCACCGGTAAAATTTCAAAGTCTGGTTATTATTATGGTTAATTGAATAGGCCAAAAAGCTCTCGTCAGCCAATTAAAAAGGAAAAGACAATGTGTCATTATCAAAACATGGTATTGCAAATATCAGTAGCCTTTATAAATAAATGGTCTCATACAAGGTGCTGTGTCTGAGTTTGTCTGACATCTCTGATTCTATTCAAGTACTGACTATCTTTTTTCTATGATAATATTATGGCCAGCTAAAAATTCCATGCTCGCTTGTAGTTAACAGTTTCTGCCATTCAAAAAAATTTAGTTAATAGTTTCTTTAATAATGTTTTTTTGTATAATTCTCATGTTTGGTATATTTTTTTAATCTTTTTTTTTCGTAGGAACTAGACAATGCAATCAAAGAAATGGATGGGAAAACAGTCCAGGGGCCAGAAAGAGGTCCAAAATTTAAGATTCAGGCATGGATCTAAATCTCACTAGTAGCCTCAATTTATCTGCTTTTGGAGTTGTGCTCTTTAATGTTAGCAGGTTTGTTTAAACCAAGGATTTAAATTTCAGTTTTGGACATAGCCGAAACCAAAATTTCGGCCGAAATTTGGTAAAAAAAAAGCAAATTTCATTAATGTACTGAAAATTCGGCCGAAATTACCGAAATTTTGGAAAAAAAACTTTAAAAAACACTTTCCCGAAATTTTCGCCAAAATTGAAATTTCCGAAATTTCGGACTCTGGCTGAAATTTCGGATTTTGGTGATTTCGGTTTCGGTGCCAGTTCCCAACCGAAATCTGAAATTTCGGTATTTCGGTCAAAATTTAAAACCATGTTTGAACCAGTTATTGGACTTCCTTCCTCCTTGAGAATTGTATTGTTTTTTAGTTTTGTTGTTTTTGATTTCTTGTAATTTTGTTTGGGGTCCATCTCGGCCCTCTTCCTCTTCAATGAATTCATCCTGCTATTTATAAAAAAAAAAAAACAGTTCCTTCTCTGATTTTTATTCATGAAATAATTAGATGAACATTTATGTGTCAATAGGTATCAATTGCAAGGCCTGTTGAAAAAGATAGGAAGCGGGCTCGTGATGAATCTCAAGACAAACCATACTTGGATCGTCATGCCTGTGATTCTTCAGAAGATCATAAATCAAAGGCTACACGACTGAAAACTTCATTGGAGGTTGTTTTTTGTGGAACTGGTTTTATACTTTCTTTTGGTCATACATAGCAATGTAGATGCCATGGTGTCAGCTTTTCTAGGACTTGAGATTTGGTTGAATTAGAACACTTAAAACTGTAAAGTTGGCTACATAATTGCAAACTAAAAACAGTCTGCACTAAAACATAATTGGTTTTGGTGTTACTTCTAAAAAATATTGAATAGCACTAGTTATGTACCAAGCAAGAACTGTGGAAACTCAATTACCAAATATTGAATAGCACTAGTTATGAACCAAGCAAGAACTGTGGAAACTCAAATCGGTTTTCAACTTGGTAGATATTATATGGTTAAAATTGCAACTATTTAGGCTATCGATAATATGCATATTTGTGATCACATAAAAAGACGAAACTATAGAAAAAAAATCAGGATGAGGGGTTTTATCGGTTGCTTTTATCGAGGTGGAGAGCTACTGATGGAGGCTGCTGCTTGGGGCTGTGGGTGTTGACCTTAGAAAAGTGCATGAAATGTAGAATTTGTTAGTAAATTGGTTTTGACATTGAAGGTCAAAATGGAATGGGTTTATCCCTAGGAGTTGGGATTGATCCTGGGGAAGTATGTCTTTAGCTTGCTTTTTCAATAGTGTTGTTGAGGTAATTGGGCTCTAGATGGTATAGCTTATAGAGTCGTGGTTTTAAATTTCGGCCGAAATACCGAAACCAAAACCACGAAAATCCGAAATTTCGGTCATTTTGGCCAAATTTTCAGAAAAAAATTAAAAAGTTATATTTTTTGAAAATTTCGGCTTAAATTTTGGTAATTTAAGCTGAAATTTCGGCACATTAATGAAATTTGCTTTTTTTTTTCCCATCGAATTTAGGTTAGGTCCGAAACACCGAAACCGAAATTTTAAACCCTGTATAGAGTTTACCCGCGAGGGCTCTTTGAGAGTTGCAACAAGGATGAAGTGATGATGGCTGAATGGAAGTTTCTTATGAACTTTTTCTAAGCATATGGAAGAGAGCTTCTTGTAAAGATGTCAAAAATGGATCTCTTGGCAATGGAGGATAGAAGTGCTATATCCTGGAAGCAGTTGGGGAGTTCTAGTTGGCTATTTATGCCCCTGTTGGAACAAGCCAATTGGGTACATAAAGTAAGTTGAGACTTAGGGTGGCCTTATAGTCATTTCAGTGAAATGGAATTCAGCCCATGTCATCCCTTCAAACAAATGTGGTACAGAACTTGGGGCATTGAGACCTTGCTAGCCTTGGGAGAATATTTAGGTTTGTTTTGACAGATTGATCACGCCTCCTCTAATGCTTCCTTCTTGGAGGACCTATGTTTTCCAATGAACATTTAAGTTAAATGGAAGATGGGAGGACCTGTGTCACTGATGTGTGGGAGAAGACCAAGGTGGTAACAATGGTTGGGATCAAGCTGGTGAGGATGTTGGGTCAAGCAACTGTGATCGAAGAGAGCGGATGGTTAGGGGCCCTAACATGACTTGCAACGAGCTCGAGCTTTCAGTTTGGCATTGTGGAAAAGGGATGGGGAAATGTTGGGTGAAGAAGTGCAATAGCTTCTGTTGGTGGGAAGAGATCAAGCGTATGAAGGTAAGTAGACCCCATCATTGTAGAAGGAGCATGGGTCGTGGGACATGTGGGTCTACGAACATGGGATGTGGAGTTGGTTTACACCTAAGGTTTAAAATTTTTGTTTCGGAATGCGTTTCGGTGCTCCCCGAAACTGAAATTTTTGCCGAAATTTCGAAATCTCGTTCGAAATTTGACGAAATCAATAAAAGGTAATATTTATCTCGCCTGAAATTTCGGTAATTTCGCCCGAAATTTCAGGGAAATATTAAATAAAGAATAGAAGACAATTTTTAACATTATCTCCCTGAAATTTCGGAATTTCGGTCCGAAATTTCAGGAAAACGTAATTTCGAAATTTCGGTTGAAAAAAAGTAACGTTTCGGTAGCCACTGAAACCCAAAATTTCGGTCGAAATTTAAAACCTTGGTTACACCTGAAAGTCCTTATTTAAGTGAAATTATGAGTGGGACAATAGCTTTGAGCATGTGTAGGGTAGGATGGCAAGGGAGTTATCAAGTAAAGGACACACATAGGATGAGTGAGGGTCTGAGGGATTGGTTTGTAAAATCAAATCTATATTTATAAGTTGGGATTTGGTTAGTAAGGAGTATAGTTGGGTGGGACAACAAACCTTCATAAACGGGAGAAGTTGTGGATGATAATACTAGATTGATCAATGCAGTATCATGACGGTCATATCCTACGAAAGGCAACTGAAGTTAAACTTAGACTTCGGCCCATTGGGAAATCTGGTGTCTCTGATACACTATCATTTGGGATAAATGGTACGGATGTGTTTCTGGGTAGTTTAGTTAGGATGAAGAGGGCTTGACAGCGCCTCTTTCTTGTTTCACTGTCAAAGTCTTGGCTCGCTCTTTCCGCTCGCTGGTCTCTCCTAATTGTATGGCTACAAAGAGTTCTATTTTGTCCTTATTTCATGTGCTTTTCATGGTGGTTGGCAAAGCCTCCCTTTAACGACTCTCGCACGCAAGAGAGAAGTATAAGTTAGTGAAGTGAGGGCCTACGGACAGAACGGAACAACTAGCTGGTAGCTATCTAGCTTGGATGGTTCTGTCTGATGAGGCCATGGCTAGCTGTGGCACTATAGCAGCGGGCTAGCTGGGCTTGAATGGGACTGGTTCTCGACCTCGATCCCCAACACGCTCTAATTTCTTCTTTTGAAATTTCTAATTGAATGCGGATACTCATAAGAATGGTAAGAGGGTGGCACATCAATTAGCTAAACTATCCATTTCATCATCAGGGATGGGGACCCTCATGGAGATCGCTCCCTCGCTCGTGTACTTGAGTCCGCTCTATTCGATACTGCTTTCTTTACTCGGCTTGTCTAATGGTCCCGTTGCATATGGACTCAACTCGCACTAGTGAGGCTGTGCTATGCACATATCCGAAGAGAGGGGCTAATCAACGAATCCCTAGTGGACAATGTGAGAAAGCCTCAATTGTACCTGAGTTTAAGGTGCCCTTAAAGGGGTTGGTGCGCACCGTTCGCTTTTGTGGCTAGACCACTGACTTTGCCACTAGGCCTTCGTCAACCCGTTCACCACTGTCCAATTCATCATCTACTTGTCAACGAAGTCCTCACCGCCAATCAATGGTATACCCAGCAGCAAACAATTGATCTATCCCTTTGATATCTTAGTTCATATTTGGTGGAGACTACGCATGGCTAGAAGGACATGGCTAGAAGGTTAGATTGCCAGCTACGCATTCTCTCATTGTCAATACAATGGGCTAGTGTCTTGCAAGAATTCAAAAGGAGTTGGGGAGAACTCAATAAGAAGTTCGTAGAACGAGATCGTTTAAGAAGAACCTCGCAGATCAGGGTGAGCCCCAGATGAACACTTCCTCCTTCAGGTTTCCTTAAGTTGAACTTTGGTGGTTTCAGGCTTCCAGCTTGGGGAATCCTGGGCCAGCAGGCATTGGTGGCTTCCTTTGTGAGCATAAGGGGACCACAAAGTGCGCCTTCTTGGGTCTTTGGGGTGCACCAAGGTTGCCAGGGCGGGAAGCGAAGGCTCTCAGGAAGGCGGGAAGCGTGAAGGGTAGAAGAATTGTTTTTAATGGTTAAATATTTAAAAACAAAATAGAAAATAAAAAAATTACTAAAAAAGAAGCGTGAAGGGTCGGAGAATTTTTTTAATACTTAAATATTTAAAAAAATTAAATAATAAGAAATTACTAAAAAAATAAGAAACAATTATAGGGAAGTGATAAATGCGCCCCTATTCATTACAATGGACACCCGACTGTAGTGTATCTGTGACGGCAGAGGAGCTTATGTACTTCACATGGGAAGGATTCAACCGACCTGATTGCCACGTACGCTGCAGATGGTGTCCCAAGTAATCAAAAGGGGCGCATTTATCATTTCCCATAATTATATGAACCAAATATTAAAAAAAAACACTTTTTATTAAAAGATCCAACATTTACTCAAAGGAAAATCACTATCAGAAATGCCTTTGTTGACCAGTCTGTTGACCATTGCGTTATCCAGTGCTTGGCAAGATGAAAAAAATTTAGAGACCAAATTATGAGATTTTTTTACCAGACTTTTGAGATTTAATAATGTTTGGATATGATATAATTTAAAAAAAATTTAAATTGAGAAAATACCCCATCGTTTGGAAGTTAAGATTTTGACTTGACCCTTTTTCGAATTTTGTACTAGAACTGGAAAGTTGACTTTTTATCCTTTTAGATTTTGGTCTTGAAACTATTTTTAGTAGATTCATTTTTTTTTTTTGAGGGGGGGGGTATTGGGTATTCCCTTATTCACATGTAAATCTTAAGTACATTTACTAACCAGTGCGTTGACCAGTCCCTTATTTACATGCTTCTATGGACTTCCTAGCTAAAGAGTGTATTAGTCAGCCTTCGCATGTTATATCGTAGTAGTAAACCCTATAGTTCTTCGTCTTCGGGTCTATCTCATACCATTTTATGTTCTTTTTTCTATAAAAGAAAAGTGAATTGGCATTGACACTATACATTTATGCATTTTCCACTGTCAGGTTTTGTTATTTGCTTTTACCTGTTCATATTTAGTTCAAACTGTCGTAGATGTCTTGCATAATTTGAGGCACAAACTGAAAACACATTGAGAGGCACAATCAGTTGATTTCTTTTACATCGCCAGAAATGTGCTTCCATGTGTTCCTGTTAGCCAATGCTATGGAGAAATGCAACATTTTTGCTTTGTCTGACGCATTAAGTTCATTTAACGTTCTTAAGAAGAACCTGATCCAGGCATTGGTCACTGATATTAACCATAGTGGGGCATTTTTTTTTGTCAACAATAAATAACAATAACAAACAAAACAATGTTTGATAAGCTTGGTTGGTCTTGTATATTGCATGTCCTATCTCTGTACTAAATCTTATAATGTGGATGTTTTGCTGTGTATTGTATATTGGACTGTAAATCTGCGACAGTTATTTCATTTATATGAGTGTTGCTTTGTGGTATATAGGCACCCATTGCTGTTGATCCATATGAAAAGGCTGTTGTTTCATTACCCTCAGAAGTTACAGAGCGTCTACTTCGGATATTTCGTATGCGTATAGCTACTCGATATGATGTAAGTGGTTTCTCAGCTATGTCACAAATGTCTCCGATATTTTGAAAACATTGTGTTCATAGTTGTCAAACCATGACTCGACTCGTGATTCGATTTCTTAATTTTATGACTTTGACTAACTCAACTCGTGACTCATAAGAGTTTTTGACAAGAACAGAAATTTAGTTGAAAAAATATAATTATATATCAAAAGATGAAGCATGCAAAAAATATAACCCAATAGCACATAGATAAAGCACTAACCAAAAAATATAAATAACTATATGCTTGTAACTTGCATGTACAAAAATAATTAAGTTCTGGCTAGAACTTAATCATGGGGAAAAACCCTTCCTTGCTTTAGATTTGTATCCACCTATGATTAATGGTATGGTTGGAAGGAGATTTGTGGTGGTTCAGGCCAAGAACCAAGATTGTCCAAGGCTGGGAGCCTCCCGCAAATTGTTTTTTAAAGCTAAACTTTGACGGGTCTAGCATGGGGAAGCCTGGTCCTGTCGGAATTGGGGGAGTCTTGAGGGATGAATTTGGAGCTATAAATTGGGCTGTTAAGGGTCCCATTGGAGCAGACGTTAATGAAGCTGAAGTGCATGCTATCTCCCAAGTAATAAGGTATCTTGAGAATGAAGATTTGAACAAGGAATAAGGGTCCCATTTGCCTCTTTCTTCGATGAGATCCAAGACAAGGTGGGGGATGGATTGATTTCTTTCCATCCTGTTAGGCGGTCAACTAATGGTGTGGCGGACAGTTTAGTTAGAGTTGGTGTCTCTAGGGAGAGAGTTGAGCTAGTTGACTTCGTTCCTCCTTGACCCTTACAGTGGAGCCTGTTCTTCTCTTTCTTTTTTCTTTTTTATGTCTCTTTATTTGTGTGGACCTCCTTGGTCTTTTTTTCACATTTAATGCAATTGCCTACCATTCAAAAATAAGAATTAATTTCTAAGTTCCAACTTCCAAGTTTTCAACCATCAAAACAAGAAAGCCCAGGCCCAGCGACTCGACTTGACTCGTAAGAATCTTAGTTTTTTTATTCGACTTGTAGGGACCCGTAAGAGTCTTCAACAGAGGCGAGTCACCTATGCGACTCGACTCAACTCGAGAGTTGACTTGTACGACTCGTAAGAGTTTTACAACTATGATCGTGTTTTTGTTGCGACATTTTGATAAACCGACAAAATCCCGAAACAATCCCGAGATTTTAAAAATATAGCGATATTTTCATTTTTGTCATAAAATATCGCGATACTAATCATCATGATGTTATCCTGATATTTTATGATAATTTTATTTTATACTTTTTCTTATATATATATATATATATATATATATATAGAGAGAGAGAGAGAGAGAGAGAGAGAGAGAGAGAAAACGATTCCTACACATATGTGTAGAGAGTTCTCTACACACTAGCTTAAAATACAGTGGGGGCCCACATTGTTTGGGTGATCCAAGCCATCCATTTTAAAGGCCCTCTCATAGATAGGGTGTCTACAAAAAATCAGATCCATAGGATCATCCCAACCCTACGATTTGTGGAGGTAAAATGGATGTCTTTAAACCTTTACAAATTAGTCTATTTTTTGCCTCCACAGTTCGAATGGTTAGGATGATCCTATGGATCTGATTTTTTGTGAACACCCTATCTATGTGAGGGCCTTAAAAATGAATGGTTTGGATCACCCAAATAATGTCGCCCCCACTGTATTTTAAGCTAGTGTGTAGATAAGTTATCTACACATATGTGTAGGAACCGTTTTCTCATATATATATATATATTGTTTTTTTGAATAGAATAGAGTTCCTGAAGGTGCCCTCATATAGCTTATATGAGGTGGCTCTCACAAAACTTAAGAGGCTCACATTGTTAGGATGATCCGAAGCATTCATTTGAAAGGCCCCATCATAGATAGGGTGTGTACAAAAAATCAGCTCCTTTGGATCATCCTAACCCCTCCAAAAGTGGGGGCAAAAATGGATAGACACGTTTTGTCCACAAATCTGCCCATTTTTCCCCCTACTGTTGGAGGGGTTAGTATGATCCAATGGAGCTGATTTTTTGTACACAACCTATCTATGATGGGGCCTTTCAAATGAATGCTTCGGATCATCCTAACAATGTGAGCCCCTTATGTTTTGTGAGAGCCACCTCATATAAGCTTATATGAGGGCACCCTCAAAAACTCTATTCTCTTTTTTGAAATGGATTATATATATATATATATATATATATATATATATATATAGAGAGAGAGAGAGAGAGAGGAAAGTGTTCCTAAGCTATAGCTTAGATAAGCTTATCTAAGCTATAGCTCAAAAACACATGTGGCCCCACATTTTTTTGGGGATCCAAAGCATTCATTTGGAAGGCCCTTCCATGGATAGGATGCAGTGTTGCATGGATTCAGATTCGCGTGTTGGGATCCGACACGGATTCGAGGTGTCGGATTCGACAAACCCCCAAAAGTAGGATTCGGATTCGGTAATTTTTAAATAAAATAAAATTTTAAAATTTAAAGTTTATACATATATATATATATATATATATATATATATATATATATATATATATATATATATAGAGAGGAAAGTGTTTCTACTCGGCCGAGTAGAAAAGCTTATCTACTCCTCCCTTTAAAAAGTACAGTGGGCCCACACATTGTGGATGATCCAAAGCATTCATTTGATAGGTCTTAACATAGATAGGGTGTGCCCAAAAAATCAGCACCAAAGGGTCATCCTAGCCCTTCGTTTTGTTGGGCCTTGTAGAAACAGAATGGACGCACTGTGTAAGATGCGTAAGATGCGTCCATTCTGTTTCTACAAGGCCCAACAAAATGAAGGGCTAGGATGACCCTTTGGTGCTGATTTTTTGGGCACACCCTATCTATGATAAGACCTATCAAATGAATGCTTTGGATCATCCACAATGTGTGGGCCCACTGTACTTTTTAAAGGGAGGAGTAGATAAGCTTTTCTACTCGGCCGAGTAGAAACACTTTCCTCATATATATATATATATATGAGGAAAGTGTTGGTGAGCTTAAGCTCACCAAACTTATGGTGAGCTTAAGCGCCCAATCACATTGGGGCCTACTTTGTTAGGATGATCCAAAGCATTCATTTGAGATGCCCTATCATAGATGGGGTGTGTACCAAAAATCAGCTCCATAGGATCATCCTAACCCATCCATTTGTGGAGGTCAAAATGGACAGACATTATTTGTCCACAAATCTGCCCATTTTTGTCCTCCACAAATGGAGGGGTTAGGATGATCCTGTGGAGCTGATTTTTGGTACACACCCTATCTATGATAGGGCCTTGCAAATGAATGGTTTGGATCACCACAGAAAATGTGGGACCCATGTGATTGGGGCGCTTAAGCTCACCATAAGTTTGGTGAGCTTAAGCTCACCAACACTTTCCTTATATATATATATATATATATATATATATATATATATATATATATATATATATATATATATATATATATATTGTGTGTGTGTGTGTCTATGCATATATATTCATGAAAATTTTGAGGGTAGAGGGTTGAGGCGAGTTTTGTATTAAGAGAGTTGAAGGAGGAAAGGGGTCGATGTTCGAGGATCGAGGCACTAGGGTTTTTATTAAAAGAGTATGGGTTGTGCTTTCATATAAAAAAAAAAGTTAAGAAGAAAATACGTTTAAAGGACCATTTCAAAAACAAACAAAAAAATCTTTAAAGGGAAAATATACAGGATTCGCATTTCAAAAGAGACAACGATGAATCGGATTCGCCGAAAAAAACAGGATTCATGCGGGACATGGCTACGACAAGAATCCGGGTGTCTCCCACTTGAATCCATGTCCGATTCGGATGCGGAGACGTGTCGACACAGATTCGGCACAGGGAGGCAAAGAATCCATGCAACATAGATAGGGTGTGTACCAAAAATCAGCCCTATAGGATCATCCTAACCCTGCCATCTGTAGAGGGAAAAACTGGGCAGAAACATAGACACACAGTGTCTGTCCATTTTCCACTCCACCTTTGATTGGGTTAGGATGATCCTATAGGGCTGATTTTTGGTACACACCCTATCCATGGAAGGGCCTTCCAAATGAATACTTTGGATCCCCCAAAAAATGTGGGGCGACATGTGTTTTTGAGCTATAGCTTAGATAAGCTTAGATAAGCTATAGCTTAGGAAAACTTTCCTCATATATATATATATATATATATATCTATATTTTTTAAATAATTTTATTTTTATCGTTTTCTTCCTAATATAAACCCGAAAAAAAAAAATATATATATATATATATATATATATATATATATATATATATATATATATATATATATATATCCCAAGATTTTCCCTTGCCGAGAAATTCAATAGAATGATATTTGTGACATTAGTTTCTCTGGTCTTGATGTATGCTGCTTCCAAAGCAGAGAAAACAGGGACTATACTGTCAGCTTTTTGAAATGGCAGCTTTATTTATCTTTATGGATGTTGTTGGGCATTGGCAGATTGATCTCCCATTGATAACTCGCCTCAAAGAGCTTCCTGAATCTTCAGCTATAGCAGTCCTTGATCAGGTCCTTATCATATACCTTTTACCACTCTTTTGTTTTTATTCTTTTGGGTGCAGTTCCTCTTTTAGCTTGATATACTTTTGTTGCAGTTCATTTTATCAGCCTCAGATGGGTATGATAAGGGAAGACACCTTGCTGGACTAATTGCTAAGGTATATATATGCACCATTAGACCCTGTTCGTTTTAGATTTTGACAACCGATTGTGGGTCCAAAGCGGATTATTGGACTCAAAATTAAACATGAACTTGATTCCAATTGTCGGTTTTGGACTCACATTCGCTTGTCAAAGTCTTTTTCTATTTTCTGTATCCTATAAAATCTCCATTTGTGCATATGCTAATGTTTTTTGTCTTTCTTTTGCAGCACCAGGTTAGTAACCTGAGATCGAATCGGAACCCATCACATCTGCCTGGAAGAACAAGGGATTTTGCACTGAGGGACTCTGAGCTGCTTTTACCTAGTTCGACTCATGTGTCCTCGTTTGATCCTTTTGTTCCACGGTCTGCAGGGACTGCTTCACTTAGGTCAGTCTTATATATTCAACTTTCTTCTATGAAAAATGTTCCTTTCAGATCAACATCATTGTACAGTAGGATTTCTTTTCTCTTCTGTTGACCGACAATAGGTTGGTTAGGGGTGCAACTCGGGTCGGGTTGGGTCAAACCCTAACCTAACCCGAGATAGCATTCCCTCAACCCTAACCTGACCCAACCGGGGCCTCGGGTTGAGGATGGTCAACCCTAACTCAACCCGCCTCCAAATCGGGTCGGGTTGGGTTCGGGTTCATCTACGGCCAAACAAAAAATACAAGAAAAAAAATATAATCCTTAAAAAATCATGATAAAATTAGAGGATGGAAGCCGGGTCGGGTTCCCAAGACCTCGACAGTAACCCAACCCGAAATTAAATCGGGTTGGCATTTTCCAATCCTAACCCAACCCAATCTGAGAAAATGCCAACCCAACCCGAGCCAAAATCGGGTTAAACCCGTTGGGTTCGGGTTGAGCCCAACCCAAGTTGCACCCCTCAGGCTGGTGAGACGGTAAACCAGATTCTATGTGGCTTGTGGGTAAAACATACGCTTAAGAATTAGGCCCCTCAAGTTAACTCTTTATCTATGAGTATTTACTTGGAGACGGACTTGTCTGTTCATGTCTGGGACATCAAACCTTTTGAAACCTGATATATTAGCATATAAATATTAGTTGAGCTATATAAAGATATGTTATAGAAAATTCATCTGGATTAGTAGAAAAAAGTGGTTTGATTTGGGTCGGTTCGGGTTGAGCTTTTGCTAAAAATGAATTGAATAACCCAAACCCAATCCGATTTTTTGGTAAAAGCTCAACCCGAATTCCCAAAAATCGACCCAAGTTGCCCTCGTATCTACGTCACTTCTCTTAGTTCTAATTCTGATAATTTAGCCATCGTGAATTCCTTCAAATGTTTCTAACTTCAATTAATGAAAAATGTTCTCCAGATTACTAATAACTTAATTGACGAGGGATTGAGTCTGTAGCTCAATTGAACATGATCTTCTTTTTTTTTTGAAAAATGACATTATATTTAGGTCTGAAGCAACTTTACAACGAGCTGGGACCAGGAGTCCCAAAAAAAGAAACAAACAAACAAAAGATGCCCTGGGATATAACACCGGCTACCCAGAAAATCTCTCTATTCCAAATCCAGTTCCGTGGCGACCAAGATACCTCTAACACCATTTGTATAGAGACCAACAAAAAGCTCCTATATTCTAGAATCGTCCGGAAAGCTATGTGTATCACCCTTCTTCTATAACATTCCGAGGTCACCTCAGCACGAATATGCTCACCTAGGAAGAGCACTTCTCCAACTCCAGAAGATAAGGGATTTGAAAGTCCGGCATGTATGTGAGAAGGTCCTCCAAAATCATATCCAAGAAGCCATGGCTCTTTCTACTAGCAATCCTTTCCTCCACTAGCCGGATGCCCACCACCTAATTAGTTTCCCATTGCCGCTTCCTCGCAATCCTTTCCTCGTTCAAAATTAATTTGAAAAAAGGATGTTTATGCAAAGGTGAGTGGGTATCTTTGACCGTAGCTGCCCCACGAAGACTATGGAATGTCCAAGGACAATCTTGAGTCTCTTTCTTAAATAATTTCCATTGTTTTCTGAGAAGATCTCCCGAAACCTCTTTTGGATGCCCTCTCTTCATCATAAGTCATCGTCCTCATTCTAGAAAGAATCTTTTCCAAAATCAAAATCTTCATAAACAACCTTCTGTTGCGACCTCCGGAGCATGCAGGTGAGTCGTTCTGTGTATTACTTTGATTGTCCATTCCTGCTTGTTAGAAGAAGAGAACGGATCACCCAACTATCCAAAGGGATTCCAATGGTGTCTCCTTCCCCCTTTATATAAGGGTTACCGCCTAATAGCCGTCCCCCTTTTCCACTAGTGCGAATAAATACTTCCCTTTAAACTACGGGACTAGTAATGCCTTCCAACCCAATATCGTAACCTTTACAACTTCTTTTTCCTCCATAAAAGAGCTATGTAGAGAATTATGCTCAACAGGCGAAGGTGAGTTGAGAAATGATAATCTAATCTTGACAGGATGGGTCTTTTCACACCAAAATGTTAGATTGCAACCCTCTCCCCAACACCCAAAAAGATAATGATGTCGAGGATACTTCTACACTACGCTTTAATTATCTTTAGCCCAAACCCTAGTGAAAGTACCATGAACTAGGGCCCCCACTCCCTCAAGCCCAAATAGCTTCATCTGGGACAGAAACTAGGTGGAGGCCATTGATTGCTTATCCATAAGCAGTACATACCCTAGGCAGATTCGAGTGTTTTATGAAATTTTGGAATCCGGCTAAAAGATTTCTCCTTTATCCCTACTAGAGTAGATTCCGAGGGTTTCTCCCATTTCCTTTTAAGAATCTTTCCTTTAGAACTAGCCTTCTGGACCTTGAATTTTAATCCAAAATGGCTCAAGCCAGAAGCCCGAGTTTTAAGAGATTCTGGAAAGCTCCTAAGTTTTGGGTTATGACCAATTGAGATCCTTTTCTTGGTAGGAGGATCCATCCGTCCATCTTTTCTTTTAGGGGCAGGTTGGTTAGTTGTCTTAGAGCCGGACTCAGCAGATAACGAGCAAGTTTGACCAAATTTCTTGTTCTCAGATCCCAATGCACCATCCACAGGTCCATTCTTGAGCAGCGCGCCATTAGAATTTGATTGGTCAGAATTGAAATTTGAATTCAGAGTAGGTCCCTACTTTTCGCCGGAGAGCCAGCCCTGCAACTCTGGAAAGCTTTCGAGCGGTGGCACTGTCGAAATACCCAAACCGGCGAGACCTTGAGTAGCTTCGACCAATGAAAGCGGTTGCTCCTTAGAGCTGGAGGGCTCGAAATTAGTTGGGCATTCCCCTATTTTCTCTTGAATTTCAATTCCAATGGTATAGTATTGGTCTGAGATTCTGATTTTAACAAAAGTACTTGAAAACTTCCATCGGGGAGCTAGGATTTTGGCCGATACAAAACTCATGCAAATGCTGCTGGGGGTTACCCTTCCATCTTCATCTCCAGAACCTGAGGCTCCCTATAGCTTCCACCGTTGAAATGGCTCAAGCGTGTAATGGGATACCATAGAAATTGACCCAGAGAGCTTCCGCACCTTGAATAAACTCCCTATTCCAAGGTGCGAGGGAGAGCAGTTGATTCCCCAAAGCATCAGACTTGGTGAGAATCTTTAAGACCTGCTTCTCCGATTTGAACATTAAAAGGAAATCGTTCTTCGCCATGATGCAGGGGCAATGAAGTGATGGGATATCCCAATACTTTTGTGCCCAAAGCCAGAGGTCCTTTAGGGTCCCAATGTTATCTCTATTTCTCCCTATCAGACAAGCCTTTAGGGTATCCATTCGTGCTTCCACTTCCCTGCCCGAGATGGATAAGGTTGAAACCCCTCCCTCCGCATTTGAGGAGATTTTACCTGTGGCAGGCCATCGCTCGCCCTCAATACTATCAACCTCCAGTGAGGGTGTTGGACTAACACGGGTCACTAAATTGGGGGAGTTTCTAACCTGCCGACACCAACGGCATTTGTCCCGCCATTTGAAGTTGAAATACTTACAAAAGGGGCAAGAGTGCAAGACTAGTCTCCATGCCGCCTGCCTGCTCTTTTCTTAACTCCCCATTTGAGAGCCCCCCCACACACACCCACAACCGACACATACATGATTCTGAATGGCTTCTGTCAAGTAAGGAAACGATTGGAGATAGTGATTTCTGTTTATTTTGCTGGCATCGTCGGCATCTATTCCGCCAACTGAAGTTGCAATAGTTGCAGAAGAGGCAAGGCCAGTCCCCCGACCATCTTACTCGATTTAGCCCTAGCATCCTCATCCACAGACTTTTTCTTCACGGTCTCAGTTGATGCCTTTTGAGCTAAAACCCTCTCCTCCATCTACCTCTAATGTTTTCAACTTCAAAATCGCATCGATCCCTCAATTGAACATGATCTGCTTAACCTTGACTTCATATGTTCCATCCTATGGTATCTACCAAAAATTTAGAAGAAACCTTTTAGTAATTAATGTGTCGTAATGCATATCTATTACTAATTCATTATAGCTTTGTTAAAGTATAAAAGATAAATAACGCCTTTCTCCAACAGCTTAAGCTTTTGGAGAAGTTGGTAAGTTAACATGGTATCAAAGCCAAAGGTCTCGAGTTCAAAACTCCCGGATAACAAGAATCCACATTCGATGGTTGACCCAAAGTGGGACCACATGTGCCACGTGTTTGCCAAGTGGACCACATGTGCAGGGGAGTGTTAAAGTATAAAAGATAAATAACGCCTTTCTCCAACAGCTTAAGCTTTTGAAGAAGTTGGTTAGTTAACAAGCTTCAATACCTACATTCTCTTGTATTATTATTTCTTTCTTGTATATTCTGAAACAACCAATTATTCCAAAAGCTTAAACTGTTAGAGTTGGTGTAATTTAATCATTTATACTTCAACACCCCCTCGTGTGTGGCCCCTCTTTTGTGGGTTGACCGTAAATGTGGCGGATGTGGCCCCTCTTTTGGGTTTACATATGGATTTTTTTATATGAACGAGTTGTTGGGTTTTGAATCCCGGACTGCCGTCAGGCAATTGCTATGATACCATGTGAAACAACCAATCAGTCCAAAAGCTTAAGCTGTTAGAGTTGGTGTATTTTAATCATTTATACTTCAACATATATCTTAAGAGGGCGAGCCTTGGCGCAACGGTAAGGTTGCTCCATTGTGACCTGGTGGTCACGGGTTCGAGTCATGGAAACAGCCTCTCTGCAAAAGCGCAGGGGTAAGGCTGCGTACATCTTGCCCTCCCCAAACCCCACAATGGCGGGAGCCTCGTGCACTGGGCCACCCTTTCTTTCTTTTTACTTCAACATATATCTTTGTCCACTCGTACTCCCACCAATATTCCCAAGTATTTAATGCAAGTCACTGGAATTTCTGCAGGTACGATATTTATAAACATTCGCCGGGGCTCTACGCTTATCCCTCATCAGTATCAGATGATCCTCTCGTGCCTCGGACAAGTCTTGGAAAACTTGGAGAAATGGGCTCTCTCTCACACATTCCCTCTGAGTCATCCAAAGGTTACAGAAGCTACCTCGCATCTGAATCCCACAATTCCACTGGTGTGGAACGGCCCCAAGAACGACCTCAGGTGAAATTTGATCCTTTTACCGGCCAACCTTACAAGTTTGATCCCTTCACGGGCGAACCCATACAGCAAGATACTCCCCCTCGACGTTCCGGAACCTTCTTCTGAAATCAATAAGCAGAGAATAGGGTAAGCTTGTTGTCTTCCCCTTTGATCCAAGTAAAGTTATCTCCCTTTGCCGTGTAGAATTTGCTTATTTAGCTCTTAGGCTTGTGATCATACATCTGGGAACAAGCTTTAAAAACTTTTTTTATTACTGTTGATGTATATTACATTTTCCCTTTTGGTTGGTAGTGGTATGTTTGGGGGAAAATTTTGTCAATGGGTAGGAGCATAATATTTTCTTTTACACTGCATGAGAAGTTCCAGTTTTCTACAATGTTTTTGTTTTCACCTTCCTTTAGATAGTTTTGACCTCTTTTTTGGGCTAGAGAGTATCCAAAGCAAGTCCTGTCAAATGGACGGTTCTGATCAACCAAAGGTGGCACCCGTTGCGCCGTAGATGGGACAATTCTCACCTTTTTTTTAAACCCGGAATTTATCTTGGAACCTGGGGTGTCGGCTAGCAAAACTCCGTTTCAAACGGGTTTCTTTTCTTTTCAGGGAAGCGTTTTAAACACGATTAAAACGTGTTTTAAATGTTTTAAACACATTTTTCGCCAACTTTCCAATTTTATTCCCACCGTATTTTGTAAATGACAATTTTAAACTCATTTTCTTGTGTTTCCATTTTTTTTAACTACGTTTTTTGAACCGATGCTGTATTAAACTCGAATTTTTGCCATCCCTTTGTTTTGCCAAATCACGTTTTGCTAACTGGATCCTGTGGATCAGGCCTCATTGCATTACAATGAGGCTGCCTCTACTAGAGCATCTGTTTACGTTTCGAATGTTCTCATACTTCTAAGAGTGGTTTCCTTGATTAAAATTGGTCATATGGTAAGACCTGAACTCATCTACATGTACTCAAAAAACTTTAGTGACCATATGGACAGAACTTGGCAAAGGTAAATTAGGGAAGGTTGAGTTTAATAAGACTATTTAGAGTGATTTTCAATTGACTCACTGGCGGTGTTTTGGGCTGTAGATTGATGGTTTTGATCAATAAGGGGGGAGGGTTTACGAACAAAGCCTTAACCATTGAGCTAGAGGCTCAATCCCTTATTTTGTGACCCCATATTCAATTCCAAGTTATTAGTTATCCATTGTTTGTCGAATAAATATTGATGATAAGATCAAACCTAGAGAAACACTTTATCTTAAAGAAAAACAAGGACAATTGTAATTCCAACTAAACAGTTAATGGAATATGAGATGTGACAAGGACAGTACAATCACCCTACTGATAAGGTTATGACAAAGTCGCACCAACATAAATTCGAGGAATTATAGGATGTCGGTGAGTAGTTTTCTAGAAAAAAAATGGGGATATGATATCAGCACAACCATATTTTGATATTTCCGCTAATATATCTTGTCTTTTAGTATTTAAAGAGCTGTCAAAAGGTAGTGACATTTCCCAGAAAGCTCTCACGAGCCAATTAAAGAAGAAAAGACAGCTGGTTTTGTGCAAATATCAACATATGGTTGTGCTGATAACATTTCCGAAAAAATATTGGCAGCAAAAGTGTAAGTGATATCTTACAGTCATGCATGATTATAAGATACCATATGGTTTCAAATTTCGGTTTCCGAATGCATTTCAGTCATCACCGGAACCGAAATTTCGGCCAAAATTTGACGAAACTGTTAAATATAATATTTTATCTTTTCCCAAATTTCGGCAGAAATTACTAAAATTTTGGGAAATATTAAATGATTTAAAAATTCGACTCTTTAGGTTGATTTTCCTTAAATTTTCGAAATCGTGTAACGTTTCGGGTATTTGCAATTTCTGTTTCGGGGTTGACCGAAACTTTGGTCCGAAATTTCAAACCATGCTTACAATAAATAGGCCATAAAAATCAAGTATGCAACGGTATCCCTCCTTTTATTGGAGGTTTAAGCATTTTTGTTCTGACACTGTCCATTTTGCATTTTACAATATAAATTCTAAAAAGACTGACTGTTATCCTCCTTCCTAAAAGTCACGTTTGGGCCCCGCATGTTACTCGTGGAGATCTGACCGATAACTTCAAGTCCAGCCCATTGTTGTTGTTCTGATCTTGATTTGATAATTCTATACCGTTGATCTATCGAGCCCTTTTTTTTAATGGCTAAGATCAGAATTATATAAATAAGGATAAAGGGGCTCATAACCGAGATGGTCAAGGTCTACAACAAGAGGAGATACATAACAATACAAAAGAGAGGACTATAAAGGAGGTAAAAAATCAAATAGGGAAAAATACACTTAGACCCCGTGTGGTTTCTAACACATTCAACTTAACCCCAAAAGTTTAAACAGTTATAAGTAGACCCCAGTGGTTTCATTGGGGTTTTTTAACTGGACGGAGCTGACGGTGTGGTGGAAAATACCAGAATGCCCTCGTCTTCCCCAACTGGAAATTAGGATTTTCATACTTGAAAACTAAAAATTGGGGTTTGATTCAAACCCTTTGTTGATTTATCAACATAAACCCTCCATTTATGAGTTTTATTTGTCTTCATTCACATTATTATAATGATTTGCACAAAAACCATAATGTTTTAGGACTTTATTTTTTTGTTTTTATCAAAGTTTTTTTTCTTGAAATGTGGGTTTGATGTAGCCATGGGGTGGGGTTCGAATGTCTGTAGTGGAGGTGACGGCAGTTGCCGGAGATGGAGACAGCGGCGGTGGCCGAAGGTGGCGACTAAGGCGGTGGCCGGAGGGGCGACGATGGCGGTGGAAAATGGCGTAACCCTAATCCCTCTACAAATGAGCGTATTTCTGCCTTCAAAATATTAACAGTGGTTAGTTTTAGTCTTTCCGTCAGGTTAAACTGACGGAGGAGATATACTTGTCACGTTTTGAAACCACAGGGGGTCTACTTGTAACTTTTTAAACTTTTGGGGTTAAGTTGAATGTGTCAGAAACCACAGGGGGTCTAAGTTTATTTTTCCCAATCAAATATTGATTTTAGGGGCCATAATCAAATATGTTACTTCTATCAAGACTATTGAAAGGTTCCACAAAAATAAATATTGATTTTTATAAACCTTCATTCATATTACTAATGAGATGTCCATTTTCCTAAGATTATGACCACATGGGTCGCCTTATGATGGTCTAGAAGATAATCAGTCTTGATTACACATATAAAAATTGATCAGTAGAATTTATTATGAGCGTGAGGGTCTGGACTCTATTTTTTATGATTATTATTAGGGATTGTCTAAGCAATTTTGCAAAAAGACATTTCCCAGCTCACTTTTGCAGGTCAGATTAGCCACCTCATATTAATTAAATGACTAAGACAAAATCTGCTCCAAGGTGGTTGTTCTCTGCTGCAAAAGTGAGCCACGAAATGGCTTTTAGTGAAATTCCCAGAAAGTCCCTTATTATTATTACTAACAAAATCATCAGAGGAATGCTAGATTCACAGGCGCCCTTACAAAAAAGGGGGCAAATGCCGCCCTCATTGGCCAGATTCGATTTAAGACGGCACAGAAAATTATGGCAATAACTCTCTTAAATGGAATCTAACCAATGGGGACGCCCTTTGCTCCCTTTTTCGCAAGGGCGCCTGTGAATCTAGCATTCCTCAAATCATCAATACCATCATCATTATTAGGCTATTGATAATTGTATTGCCATTTTGATAATGAAACGAACTCACTTTGTCATTTCATTTTGGGAATTGTATTAGCTTTTGACAGCTTGTAAATAGTAAAAGACGAGGTGAGTTTTTCTGATTATCAAAACAGGGTACTAGGAATATCAGTAGCCTAGTATTACCATCATCATCTCATCATATGTTAATCATTATTATTATTATTATGGAACTGATATCCTCACTACCTTTGATAATTGCACTAATTACGTTGTTTTACACTTTTATGATTGACTGATGAGAGTTTTTGGGAATTTTAATTAATTTCTTTTTTTATAGTTGGTTAAAAGTGTGTAATGAAGAGAGTGGTGTCATTATCCAAATATGATAGCGTGGATATTATTATTATTATTATTATTAGAGAAAACTGTTATCTACACACTAGCTTAAAATGCAGTGCAGGGCATATTGTTTGGGTGATCCAAACGATTCATTTGATTGGCCCTCACATAGATAGGGTGTCCATAAAAAATCAGCTCCATAGGATCATCCCAACCCTACGATTTGTGGAGGTAAAATAGACGTGTATAAACATTCACAAATCTGTCAATTTTTTGCCTGCACGGTTCGAAGGGTTAGGATGATCCTATGGAGCTGATTTTTTCTGGACATCTTATCTATGTGTGGGCCAATCAAATGAATGGTTTGGATCACCCAAACAATGTGGGCCTCCACTATATTTTAATCTAGTATGTAGATAACTTATCTACACATGTGTGTAGAAACCGTTTTCTCTTATTATTATTATCAGGAAATGAAGTATGTGCAGTTGCACAGATAAGCTATCTGTGCATGGGTCACAAACCATAGTGAGGGCCACATTTTTTGGGGGATCCAAAGCATTCATTTGGAAGGCCCTTCCATGGATAGGGTGTGTACAAAAAATCAGCCCTATAGGATTATACTAACTCAATCAAAGTTGGAGGGAAAATGGATAGACACTGTTTTTGCCTATTTTTTCCCTCCACAAATGGTAGGGTTAGGATGATCTTAAAGGGCTGATTTTTGGTTCACACCCTATCCATGGAAGGGCCTTCCAAATGAATGCTTTAGATCCCCAAAAAATGTGGCCCCTACTATGGTTTGTGTAGCCATGCACATATAGCTTATCTATGCAGCTGCACGTACTTCATTTCCTCTATTGTTGTTATTATTATTATTATTATCGTGGCAATTTCACGGAAAACCATCATTCTGCAGCAGTTTTTTTTTTTTTTTTTCACGGGAGAACAGCCACCTCTGATGAGTAATAAATGAATAAGACAAAAAATGTTAAAAAGTGAGCCTGTGTGGCTAGCTGTTCTAATATGCAAAACTGAGCCTAGAAATGGCTTTCTGCGTAATTGCCTAGCAACTCACTTTACTATCATCATGGCCAAAACACTCAAACTGTAAAGTCATTGTCTCGGTGTGGGTGTGTTGGGTTCAAACCCAAACCCATGACCTCAATGTTTGGGCACTCATGACCTTACTAGTGGGGCCCACGGTTCGATTCTTAAATGGGTCCCACCCTATTTGTCGTTTAGCAAAAAATCAAGCCAAAGCACATGGAACCACAGCCTCAAAAAGCAAAAGGAGAGATTAAAGAAAAAGTTGAGTAAAATGTCGTGTAGTGAGAAAAGGGTATTGTGAGGTACGACCAGAAATCATAATGTCCCTCACATTCCATCCCTGTTCCCTTCAAACATTGCAACCACAGTGTAAAAACAAGGGCTTGAGAGAGCAAAATTGGTTTGAAAGAGAAACATTGGCTTAAAAAAGGGTGTTGCTATCACAATCACGTACCCTATAAACCCAACATGCCATGCACTGGCTAATGTGCACATGGGGCAGCACCCATATGCCCCACTACACCCGCTCATGAGAAAGAGACCACACGGAGTAGCCACGGGTGTTGATCTAGGAGAGAAAGAGAGAGAGACCATGAGTTGACAACTAGGAAATTTTAGTATATGCCAAGTAGTGATAGAGAAGAGAAAGAGTAGGAGAGGGGAGAAAGAGTAGGAGAGGGGAGAGAATTTGAGAGAGCATGTGTGTGAGGAGATGATGTTCACGGTTTCAAATTTCAGTTTCGGAATGCGTTATGGTCCTCACTAAAACTGAAAATCCTATATACCAATTAAAAATGATATTATATTTAATACCAAATTTCAGTAATTTGCGTCGAGATTTTTGGGATGAAATTTTGGAAAAACGAAATATGATCGAAATTTAAGCAAAATAAAGTACAGTTTCGGGTATTCCCAATTTCGGATTCGGTGCTGACCGAAATCCGAAATAGAAATATTGGATTTCTGTCGAAATTTAAAACCACGGCTATGAACTTATGATATGTGCATATGATTATGGTATTTATGGGTAGCTGTAAGCCTGTAATGTAGCTATTATGTAGTTGTGGATATGTGTTTTAGGGTTACGGGCGTTAATTACTTATTTCTTGTGCCATGTAAGTGGGTTAATAGGGTGATGTTGCAATACTTTGTGCTTGTATTTAAGTACAGAGTTTGCGACCAAAATAGAAACTTATGTTTGAGGAATTTTTTTTCTCAATAACGGGTTATTCCCCGTTATAGTTTTGTCGCTATAATGGGTTTTTCTTGCAAGAAAAATATTTCTTAACCAATTTTTTCACAATTTAGAGAGAAATAATGTGATTAAGATTAATTTGGAGGGGTATCACAATAAATTGAAGGTCCCTATAGATGAAAAAAATTGAATAGTCTTGGTTCAACTCATCTTTTTTCCACTTAAAAAAAAGTAGGACCTTTTAGAAGTATTTTTCCTTTCAGAAATTTTCAGAAAATTTCTGAAATCCAAACTGGGGGGCCTATGCCTGTTCGCTTTGGATTTTGAAAATTGATTTTGAATCCAAGATTCATTGTTGAAGTCTAAATTGAACACATTTTGAGACATTAGGGTTGCAAAAAATCAAAACTTTAGCTTTTCTGTAAAGGTATGTTTGGGCACCATGAAAAAATCATGAAATATTTGTGTTACACTTAAGTGTAATGAGGTCTGTGAGAGAGAGATTTGAGAGGGGCGTGACTGTGACCTAGGAGAGCATGGGATAGTGTTAGTGAAGTAAGAAAAGAAAATCACTATTTTAAGTAGGATTTTAGTTTTCCCTGTTTTCCAGCTCCATTCGTTGCCCCCCTCCTGCACTAGGTAAACCAACATTTCATGAATTTTTTTTCATGATTGGCAAACATGCATGCCCTTAATGAGGCCTTAGGATCAAGGGGTACATGAGGTACAAGTAGGGTGTGGTAAACAAGGTTTTAAATTTCGGATTCAGTATGCGTTTCGGCCCTCACCGAAACCAAACTTTCGGCCGATATCCTCTCACAATTAGAAAAGAATAAATTATTTATTACCAAATTTCGGCCAAAAATACTGAAATTTCGGACTAATACTTTATATTATTAAAAAAATAGATTTTTTTAGTTAAAATTTTGGGACTTCGCCCATTTCGGGCAAAATTACCAAAATTTCGGCGAAATCCTATATTGTTTCAGGTATAGTGGATTTCGGTTTCGGTCTAGACTGAAATCCAAAATTTCAAATTTCGGTCGAAATTTAAAACCATGGGTGCAAAATTTTCTAAAAACGGTTTTTCCTTTCTAAACATTTTTAGAAAATTCGTGCAATATAATTCTTTTTTTCCTTACAATGGAGCGAAGGAAAACCTTTGAAAAAAGTATTTGATAGGGCTTGGGGTGCCATTATCAGAATAATGGCGTGGATATAAATTGCTTTTTTCCTATCAATTCCATGCAGGGAATGTGCAGAACATGCTGTACATTTCGTCTCAGTTTCGTGTCCCACCTGTCAACTGTGGCCCCCACCCCTCCAACTCAAAGGTACACCGTTCCATGTGCACCCATGTGCCCTTACCACACTCACGTAAGACCATTTTACCCTTCAATGCCACCCACATTATCCATACTACCCCTACCTCAGAACTTTTCAGTAAATAATATTATCCAGCAAACACCAGGGTTTTAAATTTCGGTTTCGTAACCGTTTCGGCTCTCACGATTAAGACTAATATATTCGGTCGAAATTTCGGTAATTTCAGTCCAAATTTCGGAAAAATGCTATTTCAACTCAACTCAATTCAACAAAGCCTTTGTCCCAAACTAGTTGAGGTCGGCTAAATGAATCATTTAGAAAAAAATTCACGAAGAAGAAAGTAAAAGAAATCTACTCGGTTCTAATCCTAGTTTTAGTTGGGTTCTTCTACGTGGATCATTTTCTTTCATTCTATCATATCCAAGGTCATGTTCTCTGTTATGTTCCTAGCTATCAAGTCTTTCATCACTGTTTCTACCCAAGTTGTTTTCGGTCTGCCCCCACCTCTTTTTACTCAATCAATTTGGCAAGAGTCGCCTCTTCTCACCAGAGCATCCAAAGGCCTACGTTGGATATGTCCAAAATTTTAAGACTTTTGGGTTTGAATTTCTTGAAATTTCATCCGAAATTTCAAAATTTTGGACGAAATCGGATTTGGGCAATTTCGGACTCTAATTTGAACCTTAATAAGATGTCTAACCTACCTTTTCCGGATATTTTCTTTATCTTCCTCTTTTTTGTTGCAAAGAAAGTATTCTTGGAAAAAAAAAATTCCTTGAAAGTAAGTTTTCCAGCATTTGCCTAACTCATTTTCCATGGATTGAAAATTTCTAGCATTTAGAATTGAAAATTTCAACCTTATTAAGACCTTGGGCTTTCTTTTTCATAATTTTACCATGGATTAATTTTCATTGTTGCCAGCATGGCCTTTGTATCACAATTTTTTTGATATATTATCTCCATCTCCATTGAGGTCCTACCAAAATGAAAGGTCCAGATCATTCTAAAATCCTGGTAATGTTCCAACCTCTCATGCGCCTTCGAACTCTACGACTGCCCTATTATTATTTCTTAAAGAAGGATTAGGCAAACACTAACATCAGGATCAACGGTAAGGATCAATCCTTGAATCCCATATGGGAAAATGTATATGTGAAATCAAGACCATTGATCTTGTAGAACATCACGAGGCGACTCACATTCATCGGTAAAACCCTAAAAGGCATAATGGATCAATGCCCTAGGATCATCCGATGAAGATGTTCTCAACGGCATTTTACCGGGCTTGTGGCTACCAGTCAGATCAATAGATCCGATCACATAGATGTCGCACAAACAGGTCCCAAAGAATAGCTATTTGGAAGGAGCCTCACAACTAGCATTTAAATTAGAGAAATGATATAATGAAGGGGCGCCCTTGCAAAAATCAGCTTCAAGGAAGACCTTATTGGCTGATTTATGGCTCTAAAAAAGTGGAAACCGTGTTGACTTTGCATAAATCAGCCAATAAGGGCACCCTTGAAGCTGTTTTTTTAAAGGCACCCTTCATTTTATCATTCCTCTTTTAATTAATTCTTAACTCCATTGGGGGTATGTTAATCATTTTCAAATAGAAGGTGTAGTTTCGGTCTCGTAAAAAATTTTACCTGGTTAATTTTGTTCTAATGTTTTCGAACTTCTAAATAGGGGTATTTTCGGCATATGGAACGTAAAGTCGGAACTCCACATGCCCCGTTGCAGATTCGCAGGCTTTTTGCCGGCCTCCTCTCATCAACAATTCTTGCTCGCAAGCTGTGCCCCGCTCTTTAACTTTTCAAATTGCTTACTAAATTACCCTCCATTTGATTGTAACTACGGAAATACCATTGCCTACGAGTCTACCCAAAATCCAAATAGAGAGTTAATAGTCTGCTACCATTTTGGTATGCGTTTCAGCCTTAAAAAAAACAAAAAAACAAAAAATAAAAAAGGCGGCCCAGTGCACGAGGCTCCCGCCATTGCGGGATCTGGGAGGGCTAGATGTACGCAGCCTTACCCCTGCTTTGGAGAAAGGTTGTTTCCATGACCCGAAATTTTGGCCGAAATCTTCTCACCATTATATACCTCTCTCTCTCTCTCTCTCTCTCTCTCTCTATATATATATATATATATATATATATATATATATATATATATATATATATATATATATATATATATTATTTATTACTAAATTTCGGCCAAAATTTCGGACTAATACTTTATATTATTAAAAAAAATTAGATTTCTGAGTTAAAAAATTTGAGATTTTGCCCATGTCGGCCTAAATACGAAATTTTGGCGAAATTCTATAACATTTCCGGTATAGTGGATTTCAGTTTCGATCGAAATTTAAAACCATGGTCTCCCCAAACTGTTCCCACAATGCAAATAGGCTGTCCCCTAAAAACATTTCCATAGGATGATCCCAACCCTCCGATCTGTAAAGCAACTGCACATTATGAAAAACTCTAGATCGAAATTTTTGCCAGGTGCACAAGAAAGAGAAGAAACATGGGTTTAATTATAGGGCTAAATTCAGATTTTTTGCCACTCATGCTCTTTCAATTCTCCCCCTCCCCCTCCCCCCTCCCCCCTCCCCCTTACTCATCACCCCGATAAATTAATATTATGTGGGAAAGAAATTCATGGTTGCCAAACATAGCCCAAGGTTTGGATAACATCATATATATGAGAAAACGGTTCCTACACATATGTGTAGAGAGTTCTCTACACACTAGCTTAAAATACAGTGGGGGCCCACATTGTTTGGGTGATCCAAGCCATCCTTTTAAAGGCCCTCACATAGATAGGGTGTCTACAAAAAATTAGATCCATAGGATCATCCCAACCCTACGATTTGTGGAGGTAAAATGGATGCCTTTAAACCTTCACAAATTAGTCCATTTTTTGCCTCCACAGTTCGAATGATTAGGATGATCCTATGGATCTGATTTTTTGTGGACACCCTATCTATGTGAGGGCCTTAAAAATGAATGGATTGGATCACCCAAAAAATGTGGCCCCCACTGTATTTTAAGCTAGTGTGTAGATAACTTATCTACACATATGTGTAGGAACCGTTTTATATATATATATATATATATATATATATATATATATATATATATATATATATATATAAGGAAAATGATTGTGAGCTTGAAGCTCATATAGCTTATATGAGCTTGAGGGCCCAAACACATGGGTCCCAAATTTTTTGTGGTGATCCAAACCATTCATTTGCAAGGCCCCATCATAGATAGGGTGTGTACCAAAAACCAGCTCCATTGGATCATCATATCCCCTCCAAAAGCGGAGGGCAAAATGGGCAGATTTGTGGCAAACAGTGTCTGTCCATTTTGCCCTCCACTTTTTGATGGGTTAGGATGATCCTATGGAGCCGATTTTTTGTACACATCCTATCTATGTAAGGGCCTTTCAAATGAATGCTTTGGATCATCCTAACAATGTGGGCCCACATGTGTTTGGGCCCTCAAGCTCATATAAGCTATATGAGCTTCATGCTCACAATCATTTTTCTCATATATATATATATATATATATATATATGAGGAAACTGTTGGTGCGCTTAAGCTCATCATTTTTTTGGTGCGCTTAAGTTGTTATAACGCCTCCCATTCGTTTAAATGTTTGGGTCCCACTGGGTCCTGCTTAAGCGCACCAATGGGAGGTGTTATAACAGCTTAAGCGCACCCAAAAAATGGTGCACTTAAGCTCACCAACAATTTTCTCTCTCTCTCTCTATATATATATAGAGAGAGAGAGAGTTAAGTGAAGCTACACATAATTAAGGCAAGAACAACAGATACTTATAATTAATCTATGTGTAAAGCTTAATTTTCAATTACCATGAGAATGACCCATTATGGCATAATGGGTCCTAAATTTGCTTGATCAAAACAATCCATTTGATAGGTCGCCCATTGGATCTCGCACATTTAGGGTTTCTTCATATGTCACCGGTTAGATGATCGAAATCAACGGATCAGATATTCATATAGAAGCTTATCCACCATAGGTTTCACTAGAAAATCACCTACTAGATTGAATCTATCAATGCCACCTGTACTTTGAAGGTATAGGCAAAGGCAAAACTCGCTCGAGTCATACTAGCATTCCCCCTTTTAAGGAAAAAACACCTTTATTACCACCTTCAAAGAAAGAAAGAAAAAAATCTCATTTGTGAAGCAAAAAGAAAAAGAAAAAAAAGGGATTGAGCCTCTGGTTGGTAAGGTCTTTGGCCTTCCACCTTGAGGTCGAAGGTTCGACCCTAGCTCATGGTTTTAAATTTCGACCTAAATTTCGAATTTCTTTCAACACCGAAACCAAAATCACCAATACTCAAAATGGTACCGGATTTCAGCCAAAATTTCATTTCTTTTAATATTTCGTCCGAAATTTCAAGAAATTCAACCCAAAAACCTCAATTTTTTTAAAATATAAAGCATTTTTCCAGAAATTTCTTCCGAAATTTGATATTAAATAAAATATTCGTTTTTAATGGTTTCAGTTCGGTGAGGGCCGAAACACATTCCGAATCTCTATCAAATTAGTGAAGAAGAAAAGGGAGCTTTTATATGATGCCCGACCGTCAAGTAGCATAAAAAAGCTACCGCCCTTGATATTTGATCCAACAGCAGTCCACTTTTTAAGAGGCTGCTGTTGGATCAGATATCAAGGGTGGTACTTTTGAAGTAGGCCCCGACGATACTTCACGGTCGGACAACATATAATTTCTTAAGGGAGACATAATGGCATTTTCGTAGTTTTCTAAAATTCGAGTGGCATTTCCGTATCTCTCTCTTACTTAAACCCCCTCCAACGCGCCATTTTCTATTCACCACGCCATGAGCTTCTGCTCAATAAACAGAAGCCTTAAGGCTCCAAGAAGAAAGAGAAGCCCAAGAAGATCGAAAAAACGTTTCGATATTCCCCAAGAAAAGCGTTTCGAAGATCCTCACGAACCGAATTTTCAGAATGTTTTTAATGGGGGAGGTGGTGATGGGTCCGTGGAGGAGAGGCTCGAAGAGTTGAAAAGGCTGATTCCGGCCAAAGAAGAGATGAGGTCTGATCGATTGTTCGAAGAAACGGCGAATTATATCGTTTTTTTAAGAACCCAGATTGAGATTTTGCAGAGATTGGTTGATTTTTATTATGGGTCGACTGAGAAAAAGGTTGTATAGTAATATCATCAATGAAACTGCTTTTATTTTCTCTTTTTGATTCATTTTTTCGTTCCTTTTAGGTTGTAGCTGAATCCGAAACTCTACGTTTTTTTCATTTTTTACTTAGAAACGCTCGTTTTTTTTTTCGTTTCTAGTTTTATTTCTTCTCTGAGGGTTGTTTTTGGGGAAATTTGGGAGTGTAAGGTTGGGAAGATGTTTGATATTTGCACCCCTGTATTTTGATATTTCCACCAACTCTTTGTTTTAAACTTCTATTGTAGAGAGGGTGCTAATATAAAAAATTGGGGATGCCGAATATCTTATTCTGTTGTGTCTCTCCGGGATTTCGTAGAAGGCTCCACTTGTGAAAGAAAACCATTTAAAAAATGCCCCAATATTTTTCAAAATGGACGGTACAGTCTACACCATAGGATGATCCAAACCGTCCATTTGATGGGCCACAATGTAAACAGGTTGTGCCCCAAAAATCATTTCCATTCGATGATTCTAACCCTCCGATCTATAGAACGCACCCAACCGTCTGATCTATAGAAGTTTCCATAATGTGAGTCCCTCTTTAGATCGGAGGGTTAGAATCATCCCATGGTAATGATTTTTGGGGCACAACCTATTTACGTTGTGGCCCATCAAATGGGCGGTTTGGATCATCTTATGGTGTGGGTTGTACAGTCCATTTTGAAAAATATGGGGTGAATTTATCATTGCCCAGTTTATTAATTTCTTATTTTCTTTTGTGAAATGAAATCCATGGCCTTTATTTTGATAATGGCATTCATTTCCTTATTTATTGTACAGCTAGTACTTTCACATTTAGCGGGTACACCTTTGCGGGTCCACAAAAAGTGACAAATGGGAGGCGTTATAAACAACTAAAGCGCAGGAGCGTTTTCGTTTAGATTTTCATTTTTACTTTTATATGGAGATAAGGTCAGCGCGACCCTCAAGATTATGACACATCTAAATTTAGAAACCTAGAATTAATAAAAAAAATTATAGAGAGAAATAATTTTGTGTTCCTCCTTGAGAGGAATAATAGACGCAAGGGTACCCTTGCATAAAGAGCCGGAGAAGGGCCCTTGATTGGATCCACGTCATTTTTGGTAACCTTTTAAAATCGGTTGAGTCGGACGCTAGAGTTGATTTGACCCTTGATCCTGATGGTATAATCTCCATATATATTTGTTAAGATGAAAAATACCCTACAATTTTGCAAGGTGCTTTTGCATAAAAAATTACCAACCGCTAACTATATAATTTAAGTTGCCGCTCCAGGTTACTAGATAAATTGTGGGTAAAAAAATAAAAATAAAAATAAAATAAAGAAGAAACCCTACACTTTTGCAAGGTGGTTTTGCATAAATAATATCAACCGGTAACTTTATAATTTAAGGAGGAATGATAGATACAAGGAGCCCTTGCATAAAGAGCCGCAAAAGGGCTCGTGATTGGATCCACGTCATCAAATGTAACTTGTTTTTCTTTTTCAACTAATTTTAAAAAGTAACTGAGAGTGACGTGGATCCAATGAATAGCCAATGAATAGCCATTTTGCCGCTCTTTATGCAAGGGCTCCCTTGTATCTATCATTGCTCTAATTTAAGATGCCATCTCGGCTTCCTAGATAAATTCCCAGTTAAAAAATAAAATGAAAAGGAAAGATAAACTGTTGTTCTCATGTACGAGAGTGTAGACATTTTTGTACCATACAATTTTGCACGGTCCTTTTGCATAAAAAAGGATCAATTACCAATGGGGGACAAAAATTAGGTGGAATTATCAACAAGACCCATGCTTTTCAGAAATTATCAACAAGGGACAAAAATGGTCTTGTCATTAAAAGCTGGACGAAAATGCCCTTTTCTTAAGCAACACGTTTTGCTTTTCCAGTTTTCCCTCTTCTCTCTTCTTTCACTCTTTTTTTTTTCTTTTTCATTTTCAACTTTGTTTTTTTTACATTATCAGTCATCTTCTTCATCATTTAGCCACCATTGGAGGTGAGAAAACTCAAAATTTTGAAACGTGAGTTCATTCCCATCTATCTTTCAATATCTAGGTTTTGTGTTTTCATTTGTTTTAGGGTTTTGCATTTCTCCTTCTCCTATTCAATGGAGGATGAGGAAGATGAATCGTACGGTAGAAAGAAAAAAAATGTGAAAATGAACGAGTGAAAAAAAACAGGAAGTCAAAAAGTGTTCATAAGGGACTTGATAAGCCCATTCGGAATTTGGTAACCCATTTTGATACTGGATAACCCCAACCCCAGAGACTTGAAAATCCCCTTCCAAAACTCCAGTACCCTTGGGCAATTTTAAGGAACTTGATAAGCCCATTCGTAAATTGGTAACCCCATTTTGATACTAGATAACCCCAATCCCAAATACTTGAAAACCCCCTTCCAAAACTCTAGTACCCTCGGCCAATTTTCAGGGACTTGATAAGCCCATTCGGAAATTGGTAACCACATTTTGATACTTGATAACCCCAATCCTAGAGACTTGAAAACCCCCTTCCAAAACTCCAGTATCCTCGGCCAATTTTCAAGGACTTGATAAGCCCATTCAGAAATTGGTAACCCCATTTTTATACTAGATAACCCCAATCCCAGATACTTGAAAACCCCCTTCCAAAACTCTAGTACCCTTGGCCAATTTTTAGGGACTTGATCACCCCATTCGGAAATTGGTGACCCCATTTTTATACTAGATAACCCCAATCCTAGAAACTTGAAAACCCTCTTCCAAAACTCCAGTACCCTCTGCCAATTTTCAAGCACTTGATAAGCCCATTCGAAAATTAGTAACCCTACTTTTGAGAGTTACTAACCCCCTTCCAGAGAGTTGATAAACCCCTTCTGCTACAAAACCCCTACCTATAGCAACTCTTCTAATGGCATTATAATTCTGCTCATGATAGAAATAGCAAAAGAAATGGATGTTGTTTTCATTAAATGTGCTTCATGTATTACATCCCAATTTGTGTATTACAAAAAAAATAATAAAAATTAAGTAAATCAAAAAATGTGTAGCCATCCATTCATGTATTACATCAACCTTTTCTTATACAACCACTTGTCTTCCAAAAAAGTGAGTGAAGTCATCCATGCATTATCTCCAGAACTCACCCTAAAAAACAAATCGCTTAAACCCTAACAAGATAAATCAGAAACAGAGGAATGAAAAATAGTGCAAAACCCTAAAAAAAAAAAAAACTAAAAAAAAAACGTAAATACAAAGAGATAGATGGTAAGAACTCAACATTCAAGTTTTCAAGATTTGTTAGCAACAATGGTGGCTGAACAAGGAGGAAGATGACTAGTAGGGTAAAAAATCAAAAGGTGATAATGGAGAAGTAAAAGAAGAGGGAAGAAGAAGAAAACAAGGTCAAAATGTGTTGTAAATGCCAAAGGGTATTTTTGCCCAGCTTTTATTGACAAGACCTCTTTTGTCCCCTGTTGATAATTTTTGAAAAGCATGGGTCCTGTTGATAATTTTGCCTAATGTTTGTCCCCCATTGGTAATTGGTCCCATAGAAAATAACAACTGCTATTTTTATAATTTAAGGTGCCGCCCTGGGTTTCTAGATAAATTCCGGATTAAAACAATAATAAGAAAAAACCCACTAATTATCTAATTATGCAACTTGTTTTTTTAGAATTAATTATGCAAATTGTTTGGTCTCCTCGTTGATCGAATCTAGACCTAATGGGACCTACATTATACATTTCTATCATATTTTGGGTACCATAATTTTTTTTTTTCCATAAAATTGCCCAAGGATAACTCTTGAATTATACTAGACAACTCTAATCTCTAACTGATGTGTGCATGATAGTGGTGGTGTAAATAGTGATGGATGTGTGTTTATGGGTGTTAGTTATATAGCTATGTGTTGTAGTATAGTGGGACTGTGGGAGTTAGTTATTTATGAGGTGTCTTGTTAGTGGGTAAGTGCGCTTGTAATGTGACAATCTCTCTCGCTTGTATTTATGTAGTAGCAATCTAATGAAATGAAAAGAAGAGAAATTTCTAGCAAAGAGACTTATGTTTCTTGGAGAGTCATGGTTCCTCTCGATTTGAACCACTAGGAGGTCCGGTTGCCTCGAATCAACTTCTCTCCCCCTCTTTTTCTATTTTCCGTTTGTTTGCTTGTGTTACGGCCGATTATTAGGCGCGTAACAAATTGGTATCAGAGCTCAGGCATGGATCAACGAGTGGAGCGGTTAGAGCAAGCTGTGGAGTCGCTTTTAACTGGCCAGCATGACATAATGAATCGAATGGCGGAGATGTTTGACCAATTGAATGAGCGTGTGGAGCAAATCACTAGTCAATCTGCTAGTGAAATTGGATAGACTTCTCACGTTCCTATTAGAATCCATGAAGGTCGGGTTAATGGCAATGGTGGTTCTTATCATTCCGGTTCCACTAACTCATACGCACCCAAGTCTGTAAAGTTGGACCTTTCGCGTTTTAGCGGTGGTGAAGATCCAACAAGTTGGACCGATCAATTTTTCGACTTTCATCAAACACTAGAGGAAAAGGTTCCAATGGCCTCTTTCCATTTGGAAGGTGAAGTTCAGTCGTGGTCTCAACTCCTCAAGGAAGAAGAGAGGGAGCTGATTACGTGGGAAACTTTTAAGGCGGGTCTTCACACACGTGTGAGGAGTGATGCCGACAAAGATGAAAAATCCAATTTCTTTATAAGTTTGATCATGGTGGACTTTGAAAATGGAGTTCAAAAGATCGCAACTGTTATTTTTGAAGAGGGAAGTCCAATTTTAATTATGCTACTCAACAAAATCATTTCCATTATGATTTGGGATCCCGGTGGAATAAAGCATTTTTTTCCAACATTTCGACCTTGAGGACAAGGTTGTTTCTAAGGGCGAAGGAATGATATGTGCATGCTAGTGGTGGTGTAAATATGGTTAGTTAGCGGATGGATGTGTGTTTATGGGTGATAGTTAGATAGCTATGTGTTGTAGGGTAGTGGGAGTTAGTTATTTATGAGGTGTCTTGTTAGTGGGTAGGTGCTTGTGATGTGGCAATCTCCCTTGCTTGTATTTATGTAATAGCAATCTAATGAAACGAAAAGAAGAGAAATTTCTAGCAAAGAGACTTATGTTTCTTGGATGAACCACTAGGAGGTCTGGTTGCCTCGAATCAACCTCTCTCCCCCTCTTTTTCTATTTTATGTTTGCTTGTGTTATGGCCGATTAGGCGCGTAACACCATGGTTTAAAATTTTGGTTTCGGTAACCGTTTCGGACCCTACCGAAAACTGAAATTTGGTAATTTGGTTCAAAATGCTGGACCAAATTTCCGAAATTTCAGAAATTTTGTAACACTTTTTAAAAATAAATAAATAATGGCATTTAATCGAAATTTCGAACCGAAATCCGAAATTTTGGATTTCGGTCGAAATTTAAAACCATGCGTAACACTAACACAAATTAAGGCCCTATTTGGATTGCCGGAATTTCCTGAAAAAAGTTAGGAAAATAATTTATTTTCCAAAATTTATCAGTTTTCCATTGTCCAAGTTTTATTTAGAGGGACCTTCAATTTAAAATATACCCCTCTAAATAAGCCGCAACTATATCATTTCCCCTCTAAATTATGGAGACAAAACAAATTTCTAAGTAAAATTTTCCACGAAGGTTTTTTTGGGCTAATTGTCCACACATGCATGCTCATCACAATGTCAAGAAATTTATTGCGATGATAAATTCGCACCCCCATTAGGATAATTTGCACATTTGAACTTTGAGAAGAGTTTTTAAATTCCGAGTGTGGTCATTATTTTTCCAAAAATACATCAGGGCCCCATTCCATAGGATAAACCAAACCGTTCATTTATTATAGAACCTCTTAGATCAGATGTTAGGATCATCCTTGATCTTCTTAGCACAACCTATTTACGTTTATGGCCCATCACATGGACGGTTTGGATCATCCTATAGAAAAATAAGGGAGTATAATGGTTTACTTTACACCTTATAAAAAGGGAAATGTTATCAGCACTACTGTATTTTGATGAAGGCACTCCTCACTTTATCAAAAGTACGGTATGGCTAGCACCACAGTCCATTAGATGGGCCACAGCCTAAATAGATTCTGCCTCAAAAAACGTTTCTATAGGTTGATCCTAACCCTCCGATCTATAGAGGGTTAGGATCAACCCTCTAACATTAAGATTGGAGGGTTAGGATCAAGCTATGGAAATAATTTTTGGGGCACAGCCTATTTAGGTTGTGACCCGTCTAATGGACAGTTTGGATCATCCTATGGTGCGGGCCATACCGTACTTTTAATAAAGTGAGGAGTGCCTTCATCAAAATACAGTAGTGCTGATAACATTTCCCTATAAAAACTCATTTCACTCTACTATAAGGGCTTACACCATATAAAAAAATCATTTCACGTTACTTTCATTTTCCATCTCTTTTCCGAGGCCTGGGTCATGGAAGAAGACGATGAGAATCCTCCACTTGCCGTGGAAATTGAAGAACCTAATCCGTTGGAATCCTCCGAAATCTCAACTCGCCGAAGAAATATCGACGAAGATTCCGTCGGCGTTACCGTTATCACCGGATATCTCGGTGCCGGAAAATCGACGGTAATTTCATCTACCAAACTCGGTGAAATTTCTTACTTTAGATTTATTCTTCTTTTCATTTTTTCTAACTTGTTTGAATTGATTGAAGTAAATGGTGAAATGGAAATTAGAGTTGTGTGAATGAGAATTTACAGTGAAATTTTTGTTAAGAGATGGTTAAAGATACTGTTTGTTAGGATTATAAATAAATTAGTTATTTGAGGATATTATAAGGAAGGTAAGATAAGAGTTATTATTTTAGGACTGTGTGATAAAGATTGTGGGCAAGTTTTCATTGGCTTATTGTTACAGTCCTTGAGTCGGGGCCCGCCTAGGTATGGGAATGAGTGGGACCCAGCCTGGTATGGGACCGGTTTAAAGGGCCTTGCCTAACGCGTTCTATCAGCTCTCAGCTCTGGAGCTTTTGGCATATCGGTAAGCAACCTAACATTTGGTATCAGAGCAGCCACCACGTCCCGTGTTCAAGTCACGGAAGGGGTGACCTGTGGAAAGGGAAAGGGCTACCTAGAACTTGCCTAACGCATTCCATCAGCTCTTAAGCTTTCGGCGTATCGGTAAGGTACCTAAGATTGATTAGTCCTAAGATTTATTAGTTGTCATAATTTACAACACACGAACTAATAAATCTTAGGACTAATCATCTATAATCTAAAACAAACATGAGATAATCAAATAACAATGCATTCATCATTTTAAAAAATAGTTCTCTTCCATCTCTAATAGAAAGATTAATATGATACAATGAATATAATATTGAAATAAGAGTTTGTTTAGGGTTTTAGGTTTAGTGGAGGGGATATACCAGCAAATATTAGTTAAAGAAGAGCTAAAAGAAACGTTTATAATAAAAGAAGAGTTAATAATAAATGATATAAGCACAATATTCAATAATTAAATAGAATGTCACTTGACACGGTACAAAAACCTGTCGACATGCCCACATGAAGTCTGGCACTTCTAGAGGTACATTTAAAAGTGTCAAAAGGAGTGTCGACACGTGAGGGCACGGGTGTCTGTCGGACACGACACGACACATGTGTCAACAATATATTGAAAGTGCCGGCGAAATCATAGTTGATTTGTCTTTTTCTTTTTGGTGTCTATTTCAATTTAAGAAAGTTTGTTTAGAATTTAGGTTTTATAGAAGTTTATCTCGAATTCTCATTCCCTCCATTTTGCTTTTTTTCCCCCACAGTCTTCACATCATTAAGTTTAGGTCTACACATTTGTAATGGGCATTTTCCTTTGTTTCATTTTTGCTTGTGCTTCCCACATGTCCTCTTGGTTATTTATGTATGTAGGACCCAATTAAGGCTAGGGACCAAGAAGTGTTGAACACTTGGAGAAGTAAGGGAAACTAAAGAAGAACTCTATCGAGCTAGTTGTAGACTAGAGATAACCATCTAAATGCTCTGGATTAACCAGAGGAGTAAGCCAGTGGAGCAAGAAGAATTTCGTGGTTGAGGGAACTGATTGATCCAGTCTAGAATGACTAAGATAAGGGCAAAATGAAATGGCCAGCAAGTTTAACTATTAAACTTGAAAAATGATCAGATAGTCTAGCCCAATTCTAATCAATCCAGTGATTTGAGTTGCACTGCAACACATGTAAACAAGAGCCTTTGGTTCTTAAAGTTTTTTCTTATTAAACGTTTACGTTCCGTTGGGTTTTGTATGTCTCATTCTATAAAAAAAATGGAATGAAGAAGTCTACCTTCAATCAGTTATTAGCTTTAAAAAGGATTATGGTGCAAAGCTAGGGTTCGCAAGATTAATTCTCTGAACTTTGGAGCATAAAATGATTTCTTTTAAGTAGCAACATGCATACCCAAAATGAAATAGGCAGCACATAATAATAATAATAATAATAATAGCAGCTAAGGTTATCATAAAGATTCAGAGCCTTTAAAATCTATAGTCAATAGAACCTAAAACTAAGCCATCGAAGTGAGTTCTAAACACTAAGTTCTAACCAAGGAAATAAACTAGCTAATCCAAAAAGAAAAAGAAAAAGAAACAGATCTCAAACAAAGTCCGTCATATAAATCAGACCTACAAAAAAATACTGAACTATCGCCAAACGGTAACTATTAGGGTGATGTGGTAGGGGTGGATGATATGCTCAGGGTATGGTGTTAACTGTTAAGGGTGACAAGGGTAGGGTTGATTAGGGAAGATAAGGGTGTAAGACTGATGGGAACAATTGTAACAAATGCTGTAAAATGAAATGTTTCTTGTATTTTTTCTCAATGCAAAAGCCGCGAATAAGATATTGAAAAGATTGGTTAGTAAGGGTCTATTTGGCAACACAGTAAAATATTCTCTTATGTATTTTTTTTCGTGGCACACATTATAGAATATATTGTGTGAAAAATATCACATTAGCAAATTTATAAATATAATATATTACATGAAAATATAGGATAGACAACTTTATTATGCTTGTTTTCTACAAGAAATATCTCCTGAAGATGAATTTGTTTATGCGGTATTTTTTCATGCAATATATTATATTTTGTGTGTATGTGATAAAATAAGTTTGCACGAAAAAATATTGTACTCTGTATCCAAAAGGGCACTAAATGATCAAATTCTTCATAAGTAAATATTCTGAAGTCAATGCAAAGTAAACCCTAAAGCTATTGGTTTGGAACCTTCTGTTCCGCTTAGTATCTTTGTAGTTTAGAAAGCATTTCTTTTAACTTGAATTCAAACGTTATGAGCATATTTACATCAAGTTGGATATTGAAATTTCAGTTGGTTAATTTCATCTTGAATGCTCAACATGGGAAGAAAATTGCGGTGATCTTGAATGAGTTTGGTGAGGAAATTGGAGTCGAGAGGGCTATGATTAATGAGGGAGAGGGTGGTGCGCTTGTTGAAGAATGGGTAGAGCTAGCGAATGGGTGCATTTGTTGCACGGTTAAGCATAGTCTGGTTCAAGCTCTCGAACAACTCATACAGAGAAAGGAGAGGTCATATTTCTTATTTATCTTGTATTAATCGAAGGTGTTTAAAATTTGCTCGTCTAATTGCATTTGGAGCAATTGATTCTTCTTGTCTTTACTTTTCTAAACTTATAGTTTTGGGATGTGGCACCATGAGAACTAGAATAAAATAGTTGTATAATTAAGAAAGCCCCTGATTTCTTAAAAAATTAACAAAATATTGATGTTCTTTTGTATAGATTTTGTAAATATACAACTTCTGTTTTACTGCTAGCTTTTGGAGAAGCTTTGTAAGAAATTATCCAAAAGAAGAGACACATGCTACAGGGGATTATTATGTCAGTTCTTTTAAGAAGGCAGATCATTTTTAAATTTCAAAAAAAGAAAAGAAAAGAAAAGAAGGCAGGTCATTTTTGCACTTTCCACACAACATTTTCAGTGCAATTTAATGGAAAGAAAGGAGTATTTCTGTTATTTTCTTATACTAAAGGTCTTGCATATGCAACTTGTCAGATATCGTATAAGACACATGTATCCAATTCCTATTTATCTGGGCATTATTTTTATATTTGTGATTTTGTCGACTTAAACTTTATATATTAAAGACTATTAAAAAAAAGATCCTTTATTTATTAAATATATCTTTTGAAATTGGCATATGACTGTTCGGAGATGTCAAATGTCGAGTTTTTTACGCTCCTTGTATGAGACCTCATGTTTATCTCTGACACCGAGGCGGGTCTCCCAGTCTAAGTTAAATAATCAATGTTAATACTTAGAGCAATGCTAAACTCAGGGCGCCCTTGAAAAAATGGGCTGAAAGGGCACCCCCATTGGGTGGATGTCACCATTGTGTATTTATGATAGCTGCAAGTCAAAGAGTATTAAAGGCACTTTGGTGACTTGTACCCAATGAGGGCGCCCTTTCACCCCATTTTTGCAAGGGCGCCCTTGAGTTAAGCATACCTCTAATACTTAATACCTTCGATAAACATCTATTGGTTTTGGTGTGCCACAGACTGGATCATATATTGTTGGAGACCACAGGATTGGCCAATCCTGCTCCTCTTGCTTCTGTTCTTTGGTTGGATGATCAACTGGAATCAGCAGTCAAACTCGATTCTATTATTACTGTGAGTTTCCTTTATCATGTTTAAACTATATACGATTGCTTTTGTGCTTGGGATGATATCTTTATCTCTTCCATGTCCAATCCCTTTACTTTTCTGTAATAATCTGGTTATACGATGGTGTGTTTGTTATTTGCCAACCAAGAAGTAAAGTTATATTTAATTTCTCTTATGAGCTCTTCAACGAGTGTTGGCATTTTCTAGGTTTTGATGTAAGTGGTTGTTTGTACTTGGATTGTGTAGAAGTTAGGGTGCTAATGGGTAAGTAATCAAGTTACTGATGGTTGGTGAGAAGGGGGGTCGCGTTAGTGTAGTACTTCTTGGCGACCCGTGCTTTTGTGATTCATTCCTCAGTGAGCCTTTTGTTTCTCATTTCCTAACGACTAGTGACTTGATGCACATGGAGTGTTCATCCTTCACACTGTGGATGTCAAAATATCAATGTGTCGTAACCCAATAACTCCATAAAGGTTGTGGCTTCTATATAGTGGATTTTATTTTATTTTGGTTGGAGCAGAGTGTTGTGGTTTGCTCGGTTAAACTCTTCAGTTTTGTAGGTTTCAGATGATTCACATGTGTTACTCATTCAATCTAAGTTGTAAATTTCATTTCGTTTCGGCCGAAACGGGCCGAAATTGTGGTTTCAGTCTGGAAACCGTTTCGGTCGTTTCGGCCGAAATTGTTTGAAAAAGCAGAAATTTAAAATAAAAATAAAAATACGGGAATGCCGTTATAGCTGCTGGGACTGTTTTTGAACCATTCTAACGTCATTTTATGACTGTTTATGACCGTTTTATAGCCGTTGAAGGGTATTTTCCGTCTTTTCGCATCCACAAGCATTCACACCACTATATATACCCCATTAACCATTGTTTTTCCGCGCTCTTCTCTTTCTCTCTTATCTTACAAACTTCATTTACACACTTTCCCACCAACTAAGATCTACTCTAATCTTTTTTTAAGCTCTTCAAGCTTCTCTTATTTTCTAACAATTTTTGATTTTTTTTTTTAAATTCCCTCCGGAAAGCAGAACGAAAAGTTTCGACCGAAACGCGGATGGAAATGGCCGAAACACTGAAGCGCCGAAGCATTCCGTTCCGGTCGCCAAAACGAAATGACGAATGAAATGGATTTTACAACTTAGCATTCAATACATATAGGCCCTGTTCGCCGCTTCCTGGTCGGAGAGGAGAGGGGAAGAGAGAGGGAGAGGGTTTCTAGATTTCTTGGAAGGGAAGTTAGAGGGCAGAGAGGACAAGGGCGACCTCCGGTGGAGAGGAGAAAAGGAGTCTCTAAGGACGGTCTAGCTTTCTATGATTATTGGCCACCTTGAGAGAGTTGTGGTCTCTTAGTAGTTGTAGTATTGAGGCAGTTTCCTTGTAGCTGTATATGCTGTATCTCTTCTCTGTTGTGTTGTTCTGACCTTCTTGGCCACGGGCCTCCCTCTTTTCTTTATTGATAAATCTCCTTGCCATTAAAAAAACTGAATTATCAGACAAGCGCAATAGTGCATGCCACAAGGTGTTTGATGTTGTTAAACCATTATGGACGATTGTTTTTGTTTATGTGATGGTATTTTAGTGTTGGTATTTTAGTGTATTTGTATTTATTGTAAATTTACCTGAAGTTTCATCTTAAAAGTCTATCATTTGCAAATGTTTCCATACCTTTCCATAATTTTACAGGATTACCACAGAAATTTCCATCTGAAATTGACATGTTTCCACTTCCATCACGACTGAAATGCAAAGTAAAACCGAAACCTGAAATTTTGACCATGAAAGTACTCCCTCCTAGGAACCTTCTAGAAAGAACAACACTTGATTTGGTGCTTGGACTGTGAAGAAAAATCAAGAACAAATCTAGGGTTTTTTTACTAAAAAATTGCCAACTCTTCTCTTTCCGAATTAACCATTGACTTCCGCAACTCACTCGGTTTTTGGCACGATTAAGTCAATCAAGAACTCCTTTGGCTTGCCTGCATGAAGAAAAACTCACTGCTTCAATCGTAGACTCTCCTGAGTGAACCCCATTTTACTGTGGATGAGTTCTTGTCTAGGTACAAGTTTTTAAATACTGCTTTCATGATAGTATAGAATGAATTAAAGTTTTAAGTTGGATTTATTAAACCCTTTTTAAAACTACGAAAATAAAATTTAGAAAAAATAGAACCCTAAAGACAACCTTGCTCTCCACAACCATAAGATTTTGAATGCAACTGAGTCGTATGATTTGATTGAAGCTATGGTTCTAGAATTGAACCATACGACACAATCAAAAGCCGTATAACTGTTGTATATATATAATACTATTTAGTCATACAATTCAAATCATAATGCCTATGTGTTTAGGATTTGAATAATAAATCATTGTACTGAATAGTATAGCTCCCAATTGATGGATATGCATGAGATCAAGGGAGGAGTTCAATTGATTGAAACTCTCAACACTTTTAGTGTCACTACAAGGATCACCATCAGCCTTCTACCTCGCCCTTATTAATGCAGTACAAGCAAGATCAAATCAAGTGCAGCTCCACTTTGGTTGAACCTACTAATATAGCATCTAGAGTCTCCCTCCCTTCTTCCCTCTCCCTCCTGCAAGGTCTAGTTCAAGATCTTTTCTCTTGTAGCTCTCTGAGCGCTTTCTCCCTTGGCTCACAAGATTGAGTCACAATGTCCTTTCGCTCGTGAAGGCCTAAAATGGCCCATCCCAGGGTGCATAGACAAGAGAATCCTAATACTGTCTAGTAATAGACTTACACACCATTTTCTGTATTTCTTCCTTGGCTGTGCATAGAATGTCTTCTGTGTGGTTGTTTCTATGTTATTTTATGTAGGGCTCTCTATTCTTTTCCTCACTTTCCATTTTTATCTCCTCACTCACACCTAGTGCTGTCAAGTAATAGACTTACACACCATTTTCTGTATTTCCTCGATGGCTGTGCATAGAATGTCTTCTGTGTGGTTGTTTCTATGTTATTTTATGCAGAGCGCTCTATTCTTTTCCTCACTTTCCATTTTTATCTCCTCACTCACACTTTTGTTCACACTTGATCACTTATTAACGCTAAAGCTATAAGACTTTCTTTGTTCACCCCATGGAGATTCGTGATAATAAGTCAGGAATGAAAACTGTTCAGTCTTTATACTTTGTTCACCGGATGGATATTCTTGATAAAAACTCTGAGATGCAAACTTTTCAATCTTCATTGTTAATTAATTATATTTTATGACCATTCTTTAGTTACGGACAACAGCTTATGTCACACGATTGTATTGAAGACCTTTTGCATGTCCTTCCTTCTGGCCTTTTCTAAAGTAGGTTAAAGTCAATAATCTTCTCCGTTTCTCCAAGCAAGTGATTTATTTGAAATATGAACTTTCTACGTTTGCATCGGGGGTATAAATATATCTAGCGTATCCAAGGATTGAAATTTCTGTGGCAATTTCGGTTTCGGTTTTAAATTTTGGTCCCGTCCGAAATCTGAAATTTCGGTATTTCGGCCGAAATTTAAAACCATGGGCGTATCATGGTTCTGCAGTTTGTTACTCCATAGTGTCACTAGATCATTTCTTTTTTCTTATTTCAATGGATTACTAATGGTTCTGCCCTCCAAATAGGTCGTGGATGCCAAAAACCTCCGGCTGCAGCTTGATAAGCATCTTGATTTACCTTCATTTCCTGAAGCATTTCTTCAAATTGCATTTGCGGTAATTCTCGTGCACTTGCTCCAGTGATAGGTGTTACGGAAGCATCAATAAATTATTGAAGTGCTCGTTCTTCTCTTTTAAATGCTTTGGCCAGTTCATTTATTATTACGAGTCTTGGTCTCCACATCTTGATGAAATATGTTCCTCTTGACTGTAATTCTATATACTTAGTTACACGATTACTATAAACTCTTACAGTTTTGGTTTTTCTTTGTAGGATGTTATAATTCTTAACAAGGTTGACTTGGTTTCTCCAGAGGATTCCGTACATATGACCTCAGATGTTCTGGATGATTTGGAGAAGGAAATTCATAACATTAACTCCCTTGCTAATATCATTCGTTCTGTCCGATGCCAAGTTGACTTATGTAAGATATTGGACTGCCGGGCTTATGATGCTAGGGTAAGTGAAAGATCTTTTAAGAAATCACCACCAAGCAAGGTTTTAAATGTCGGTTTCGGTGTTGGTTTAGGCTTGAATTTAATCATGTAAAATTTTGGAAATCAATTTCGGTATTTTACAAGATTTCGGTGGAAATCTCAGCTGAAATTTTGGTAATTTCAGCAATTTCAGTGGAAATTTCGGATTCATGTACTTTTCATGTCGGCGGATTTCGGCCGAATTTTCAAACCATGCCACCAAGTAATTTTTTCAGATGATTCCTTTTTCTTAACAGCATGAAGCTCACCTGGAGGCATTATTGAAAGAAAGCCAGCCTGTACCTGCCAGGAATCGTCACGACAGTAGTTTGCGAACATTGTGCATTTGTGAGCAGCAGGAAGTTGATCTTGATAAGGTAAATTTGTTTTTATTGAAAGTGATTGTACATACTATGCTAATCTTATATTCGAAAACTAGGTGCTACTATCCAATGGTTGCTTTTCACTGCTTTGGAAATAGAAGGTTTTTCAGTTCTTCTCCAATCTGTATGTTTGGTTTATGAGACTTAATAGCTTTAAACCTAAGTTTCTTATTTTTCCATTCAAAAAAACAAAAAAAAACTGTGTGTTAAGAGACATTGTTTTGGTGAATGTTGATGAACTGATGGCAAGAAGCAAGTATTCCATTTGCATTGTTGTCCATAACTAAGTGATTTTGATTTGCATTTCCCAGGCTAATTCAGTCTCCTATTCACAGTTGTGTACCTGCAATGATCGAAATTGATACTACCTGCTGACACTGCCCCACCAAAAATTGACTCTTACTGTGTCTTATGCAACTCATTTCTGGGGCCATAACTAGGCTAAGAGCAAGGTTTTATATTTCGGTTTTGGTTTCGGTCGGCATAGAAATGGAAACATTTCGCTTTCTGTTCAAATCTTGTAAAATCACAGAAACGTATGGAAACATATGCGTGCATCCATAGGGATTAGTCCCGCCCTAAAATGGGGTGGGGATACCGTTATGTCATAAAAAAACCATATGCAAATGATGAAATTTTAAAATGAAACCGTGGGAAATGATAGAATAAGCGCAAATACATACTTAAAAATCATCACATAAGCAAGAAAGCCATCCATAATGGCTTAATCACATGACATCAAACACCTTGTGGCATGCGTTGTCTCACATGTATGGAACAATAAAGTCAATAAAAAAGTACAATGTAATGAAGTATAAGTACAATAACTAGTATCCCCTCCAAGGATCCCAACTCTATGTCAATACGATGCATATAGCTTTGTACGATGTAAATCATAACACCTTTCCATTTTTTGTTGTTCCAACCATTTTGGTCGAATTTCGGGATTTTCGGTTGGAAATAATGACATGGAATGAAATCATTTAGATTTCGTTTCGGTGGAGATGGAAACGGAAACATTTCAGTCATTTCGGGGAAATTTAAAACCATGGCTAATAGATGAGCCAAAAGTATTCGGCATTGTGCAAAACTGTCTAGAATCTCCCAAAGAGTAGCCTAAACTCTTTCACTAATTGACTCGTACAATTATAAAAATCCATCACCCAAATTCCACTTTTTCTGTTTTGATCCAAAATAGTGCAATACTGTCCAGAATCTCCCAAGGATTAGCCTAAACTCTTTCACTAATTGACTCGCACAATTGTAAAAATTCAACATCCAAATTCCACTTTTTGGTTTTGATCTAAACTTTCCTTAAAGAGTCCATGGTTGTTTCTGTTTGGTGTCATAAAGGGTGGAATGAGCACACAAATGCATGGGATGTCTCCAATGAACATGGAATGAGCACACAAATGCATGGGATGTCTCCAATGAACATGGAATGAGCACACAAATGCATGGGATGTCTCCCTTGTTCATTGGACATAGGATTGATGCTGATATCCTTAAGTGAAGGCTTTTATTCTCTGTTTTAAGCATCGGGAATGGTGTTTACGGTTTTATGTTGCTCATGGTTGAGATAGCTTGACTTTGGTAGGACCAACAAGAGTCCGTGTGCGACTTGCAGAGGGGTGGTAGGTTCTGCTGCTTTTCTTCTTTGCACATAAAGGCTTGGATCATATTTTCGGAGTAGGTTGTACTTGTTGAAAACATCAATAAAAGGTTCACCCTCATTCTAAAAATAGTAATATTCTACTATTCTTGATACCTCGGGTAGGGGATAACACATGACTGCATTATTCTTTTCAGTGTATTTATCACATGTGTGGAGCTGTACCTGTGCAGATACCTTTGTTTGTTATATTGAAGCTAATTAGGAATTTTTTACTGTAGTTAAAGTGATCTTTTCAAAATATATATCACGATCTCAACTCAACTCAACAAAGCCTTTGTCCCAAACTAGTTGGGGTCGGCTAAATGAATCCTTTAGAAAAAATTCATGAAGAAGGTAACAGGAATCTACCCAGCTCTAATCCTGGTTCTAGTTGGGTTCTTCTAAGTGGATCATTTTCTTCCATTCTATCCTATCCAAAGTCATGTTCTCTGTTATGTTCCTAGCTATCAAGATATCATGATATCTTCGATAAAAAAAAATTGACTAGTCTATTGGTTCTCATATCTGAAATTGATACTGAAGTTCATATAGAAAAATTCTCCAGTGTATAATATCTGTTCCCTAATAGAGAACTGGGAATTTCTCATATCTGATAATTCATACTGAAGTTTCCAAAAAATTTTAAGTATTTATCTCAAAAAAGAAAATTATGACTATTTACTGCAAAAAGTAAAAGTAAAAATAGATAAAGTTGGAGTGAAGAAGCTCCTAAGAGAGGCAAACTCAAATCTGCCTTTTATTTATCCTCAAAATTTAACTTAGGAAACCCAACATGCTTGCTAATCTTTCAGGTCCACTTCTGCAGTCTTTATACTTCCCATGTGTTCTGTTTCAATGTGGTCTTGATTTTGAAATGTTCTCATCCAGGCATTTCTTTCCTGAGACTAGTTTTCTTACATGTTAGCTCCAAAATTTCAACCTACAACTTATGCACATTGTTTGGGATATGCCATCATTGGAATGCATATATTATGAAAGCATCCAAGTTTGGGAGCTATGGACTCAACTTGCATTCATTTAACTAGAAACTCTTTTTCCAAGGATATCAGTATTATGAAAGCATCAAAGTTTGGTACCTATGGACTTAACTTCCATTCATTTAATTTCACTAGAAACTCCTTTTCCAAGGACATTTGCAGATGATGGCTAATGTTGGGATGAACATCCATCTCCCTTCACGTTCATTTATTTGTCAGAATGCATGTTTTCGTTCCCTTTTGGTCAATTTTCTCCTCTTTAATAAAGCTTGACTGCTTTCTCTGTAGATCAGTTTCTTTCTTCCCTTGAATATTGAGATATTTATGTGTATTCGATTAATCTTAGTTCCTTTTCTCCAGGTTCGTTTATGGCTCGAGGAGATTCTCTGGGAAAAGAAATATAATATGGATGTCTATCGCTGCAAAGGGATTTTAAATGTCCATAAGTCCAACCAACTTCATACTATACAGGTAGTTTTCCATTAATAATACCATTTAATTGTTCTAAACGAGGAGACTTGCAAAGATGCTTGTTTTGTCAGCTGCAGTTTAGGGTTTGAATCTTCATGGTCAAGTGGCATTTTGCTTTTCAGTTCTTAGTTCTTACCAGAAGAAAGTGACAAAAGCCAAAAAGCAGGTTCATGAGAGCAAGGTTTTAAATTGTTTTAAATTTCGACCGAAACATTACTGTTAGAAGTGTGTATGTGCCTAAGGCCAAGATGGTCTTTGTACTACGTTATCTTTTTATATAAATACATATGTGAGGGGGAGCTATCTCCAACTCACTTTTTTCTTTTCATTTCTTCTCTTCTAACAAATACGTTTCGGCCGAAATATTTCGGTTTCGGCCAAGGCCAAAATGAAATTTACATGAAATCGTTTTTTACAAGAGTTCGCCGATATTTCGTCGAAATTCCAAGATTCTGCCAAAATTTCGGTTGAAATTTCTTTTTTACCCTTTTTTACAAAAATTCTACTGAAATTTTATAAATATCCACTGAAATTTACGAAATTTCCACCGAAATTTTAGTCATTTTGGTGGAAATTTAAAAAAAAAAGACGAAATTATTATCATAGTTTTACATGATTTTGGCTGAAATTTCCACCGAAACCGAATTATTTCGGTATACTTCGGTCACGGTGGTGGCCGAAACCGACACCAAAGCTGAAATTTAAACCGTTGCCTGAGAGCCCCGTGGAGAGTATTCTGGGCCTCATGGAATTATGAGGCTTATCAAGGGCTTGGGAGAGTGTGATGCCCACATCTTTATAAAGCGTAAACATCATTCTCCATCTGTAGTGAATTTATCAGTACCTATTGCTCTTCCTATTATCCCCAAATCACTGTCATTATGCTTCTTAGTTTTTGGGCATCATTCACCCTAACATGTCATTAAATGTGCCCTCTTCTTCATTAAATGCTTCCCTTAATTTGTTGAAGTGCATCAATTTCTTAAGTTTGTGCGTGTCGCCAGCTACTTGTTTATACTTATACAGATAAGTTAGTCTGTGACTCTTAATCCAAAAAAATAAAAATAAAATAGTCTGTGACTGTTGTGCAAGTATAGCCTTATGTGATTAAATAACGTGGGTTTTAGAAACATTAACATCTCCACTCTTCTGCAGGCTGTGAGGGAGATATATGAGATTGTTCCAGCTCGCAAATGGCAGCAGGAAGAAAATCAAATGAACAAGATTGTCTTCATAGGAAATGCTCTAGACTTGGATAATCACAATCTTTCAAATTATCTTCATTAACTTTTTATGCATTACTTTGGAAGATTATGAGAGATTGTTTTTCCAATGGTTTGCAGGTCGAAATCTGGATGAGAACATGCTCAGGGATTCCTTCAGAGATTGCACTTTGCAAAATTGTTCTGCATCTTTGTGTTACCATTAAGGTATATAAATTTGTGTCAGTCACTAGAGCTTTAATCATGGAAAAAAGATGCATTACTTTTTAAATTAGAAATGACAGAGGGATGGTACCTTTAATTGATGTCACATCATTTTTTTGACTTTGTAATAATGCATCTTCTTCCTCATTTTAAATTTTGCCGGTATGACCCGAGATTTTGCCAGGTCAACCTTAGATTTTGACAGTTAGACCCAAAAAATATTTGTTCGACCTGAGATTTTGACATTTCGACGCAGATTTTGCTAGTTTGACCTGATATTTTAGCGGTTCGACCCCATCTTTAAAATTTTCCTCCTGTAATTCACTGTTTTTAGTAGAATTTTGTCTTTTTTACAACAAATAATTGTTTTTTGTTACAAGTACTTAGCTGTTTCTTGGGGAAAAGTCGGGTTGTCGGGTCGAGTCGACTCGACCCGAATTTTAACTTAGAAACAGCTTGGTACTTGTAAAAAAAAAAAACAATTACTTACTGTAAAAAAACAAAATAACCGAGCAGGGAGAGTATTTCGAGATAACAATGAGCGAATGATTCAATCATTCTCTGGAGTGAAATTGCGACGAAGCTGAAGTAAAAGCTCTTCTTTGGGGTTTGAGATGGTATGCGAGATCAATTCCCGGCCCTCTAAT